>NC_137073.1:81104717-82304717 GCF_951640355.1 Cnephaeus nilssonii
CCCAGTCCGTACCCGGGTTATACACCAAAAGTAGATAATGACTTGCTTGAACAAAATATGATGTAATAGATGTATTGAGAATTATATTCTAAGTAACATTTTTCTTAAGTGAGGAATAGAAATCAAGTTGTCTTTCCTCAATTGCTGGTCTATAAACAGAAATTTCTATTCAGCTCAACCATTTTCCTTATGTTCTGTGATCATAACGGCTGAATTACCACAGATGGCAATAGAGCGCAGATTTCTACCAAAAAAAAAAAAAAAAAAAGATTGTTTCTTTTTTAGGTTGCTAACTTTTTTTTTCACTGTTAAAATTTGTCTCAAGTTGCAATTCAGTGCTTGGAGACAGTTTTTAAAATCAGCCCAGAAGATACACATCTAGCAGTTTCACAGCCTCTGACAGAAATATTCACAAATTCCTTCTGTAAGGTAAGCTGTCATTGTCTTCTCATTAGTATCTGAGTTAAGCTCGACTACAGTATTATATTGGATTTGTTCACATATGAGGGGTCAGGCCTATAAGTAACTAACTTCTTTCTGGGTATAAGACAGTCCACATGGATATGTCTTGTGACCTAAAGCATAATTCTTTTAATGTACTTTAGATTTTCTTATTAGTTACTCTCATCCTCTCGCCTTCTTTTATATTTAAAACATCTTAGTTGACTTTTTAAGTCCTTTACAGTATCAGAGCATTTTTAGATTTCTGACATCTGAATTGACTTTCTCCTAAAACATGGATTATAAGTTAAAAACAAAAGGTTTAATGTTTAGGAAGTAACCATGTAGAAATAGATTAATCAGAATTGAAACATCATTTTGAAGCAGATGTAATCAAGTCTAGCCATTGATGGGCTCTTTAAAACAGGGAAAGGTAAAATAATAAATAAAATAAAACAGGGAAAGGTTCAGGGTCAATGTGCAAAACTAAGATTGAAACCCAATTTTTCCAATTCCTCCTCCCCACAACTGTTTACACGTCTCTGGTTTCTGGCCTCTTCAGAAAACACGGGCCATAAGATTGTCTGAAAAAGTTTAAGTTTAGTGAGTTTGAGGCCCACAGTGATGTCCCATTTTTTCATTACATTTTGGTGCCTCATGAACTTTTGTTTTTCTAGCTCTGTGCTCAGTCTTCAGTACAGAATGGGGAACTGGGGTGAAAAGCTGAAGATCATTTAAAAATGGAAAATGCATGTGTTTCCAATGTCACTCAAGATTTGTAAATTTTCATTTAGTCCATAAGTGCCTTTGCTTTAAATCTTTTTAATGCAAAGGGAGTTTGAGGATGATAGTAGGTGCTAAAAACAGACAGGGATTTTATACTGTTTTTATCTTATGGTAAAATTAATATATACTCATTGTTTTAAAAAATTTGGACAATATGGAAAGACATAAAGAAGAGGCTGAAACTTTTATCTCCAAATATTACAACTGTTAACCTTTTGTGTGTACCCTTCCGGTCTTTGTTTTTTAGACTGTGTATATGTGTGTGTAATAGGAGCTTATAATAAATACTTTTGTTGGTAAACTGTGAATTTGGCTTACTAAGGTATCTCTTAGGATATTAAACATTATATTTCAAAATTTTCACTAATATAAGCAATCCCTTGAACATATTTCTATTCCTATTTTTCATATACTGATTCCATTTTATGTCCATGAAGTAGGATTTCTGGGTATAGGGAAAGCAAGTAAAAAACAAAATTTCAATTCACAGTTGCCCATTATCTTCTAGAAAAATTCCACATATTCTTTCTCCTAATAGAAGTAAAGGCTTTCCCCTGTTCTTGCTAACATTATCATTTAGGTCAAGTGTCCTCAAACTACGGCCCGCAGGCCACATGCGGGTGTTTTTGCCGTTTTGTTTTTTTACTTCAAAATAAGATATGTGCAGTGTGCATAGGAATTTGTTCATAGTTTTTTTTAAACTATAGTCCGGCCCTCCAACGGTCTGAGGGACAGTGAACTGGCCCCCTGTTTAAAAAGTTTGAGGACCCCTGATTTAGGTGTTAGATTTTATGATGTGAAATTACAGATGATTTACTGTGAAATTGGTAATCCATTATTACATTACTTATAGTTCTATCGGATGACTACTAATGTAGCTAAGTGGAAGTATATTAAATTTTTATTTATTTCAGAATGACATTCGGCCTCTCTCAAACTCAGTACCTGGAGATGTGGGAAAAGCTGACCAATTAAAAGATGAAGGTAAATATTTCATAGAAAAATTATTTACTTGGTAAAAATTTCTGAAACTCTGGATAATGTGACTCCATCAATGGATAAGAGTCTGGTTTATACTGTGAAAGAGAAATGGAAGTGATAGAGAAGAAATCTAAAAGTATAGAACGGTTTGTGGCTTGTATCAAGAGAACCAGATCTGTTGTGTATAAAACTTGCAAAACAAATAACTTAAGGGTCATCACTTGTAACTGTCTATGTATACTCTAGGATCCCAAGTTCTTCTTTATGCTTAATCAAAGAGATGAAGATAATTGTCAGTATTATTTTAACTTCTGTATATTTAGTGTTTTTGAGTTCTTTGAAATTTTTCTTCTAGCCAACTAGTACCTTCCTGAAAGATTGCTTTCAAATATTTTTGTGTGCTTTGCTTCTGAAGAGTGACAGAAAGAGCAGATGAAATTAAGAAGTTCTTTGTTGTTATTCCCTGACACATCACAGAAATATTGGCACATCTGATAGGGTTGTTTTGACAATTAAAGGAGACAATTTTATAGGCGAGTACCATGTAACTATAAAGTGCTGTGCAATGCTTAGTTATATTTATCTTCACAGAATTCATCATTTGTGTCTTAAGTTTTGCATATTAAATATTTTGTAACTTGAAGCTTTTTCGTCAATATGTATAAATGTATTTATACATGTAGTATATATACACTGAGTGGCCAGATTATTATGATCTCTGAACACATAATAATCTGGCCACTCAGTGTATATCCTATATAATAAAAGGCTAATATGCAAATTGTCCCTCAACCAGGAGTTCGACCAGCAGGCAGGCCGGCCAACTGCCCATGTCCCCTCCTCCTGGCCAGTCTGGCTGGACCCCACCCATGCACGAATTCATGCACCAGGCCTCATATTTACACACACACACACACACACACACACACACACACACACACATATATACATAACACACACACACACACACACATACTGAGTGGCCAGATTATTATGCGTTCAGAGATCATAATAATCTGGCCACTCAGTGTATATATATTATAGTATCTATACATTTGAGGTGGTTTAGAGGAAAAGACATACAATAGGTTTTAATAATAATAACAATAATGTAATGATAATAAAACACCTTCCCAAGACAAAAAGTTCCAGTGGCAACAAGGAAATCCAAATAACTCAGAAAACGTAAATCTTTTACATGGAAGAAGCAAATTTCTTTAAGTACCTCAGCTAATGTAATTAACGTCTTGCTTAATCATAAAAGCTATGTATTCTTCTTAGCTGCTTTAAAAATACATTAATTTCTTTTGGCATTGGGAGAAAATTAATTTTCTTAACTTTAAAAAAAAGCCTTATTGAGCTATAATTCACATACCATTGCAATTTACTCCTTTAAAGCATGTAAATTCATTTGTTTCTAGCAGATTCACAGAGTTGTGTAGCCATCACCATAATTATAGAACATTTTTATTGCCCCCAAAGAAACTGTGCACCCATTAACAGCTACTCTTTGTATTCACTTCTGACTCTTAATTTGCAGTAACTTTTTATGATTTTACGTGCTTTATTCTACCTGCATTTAATTTAATCTTTCTAGTTCTGTTCCTGCAAAAACCAAAAACCAAATAAAAATCCACTCCTCCTTCTCCCATTAATTAGCTAATGATCTATTAAAAAACAAACCTAAGAGAGCTTCTGGTTTAGAGACAGCTGGAGGAATAATAGAGCCTTTTGGGATGTAAATCCTTTCTCCTAATTCTAGTGTTTTAAAGTTTTTAATTTTTTAAGAATCAGATCTTTTTTCTCTTTAATGGAATACAAAAGACAGCCACAAGAAATCCCATTGTTAACCTAGCTAAATTATTCCTGGTGTATCTGCAGACGTTCTTCCTGAAAATCAGTACCCTGTGGGCTAGCCATGTATCTGAAATTTTGTCTTTCTAGAAATTAATGTCTAATAAGCTCCTTTTCAAAAGAATCTGTGTCTGGAAGAGATAGCATACAAAAATATTATCTGCCAGTAACATATTAGCATGATTAGCTTTGTAGCTTACCCAGGCAGCAGTGGTGAGGGCTTGGCTGCTCAGCAGATGGACATTTTGACAGGGAAGGAGCGGAAGGCCAGGTCTAGATTGAGGTGACAGTTGAGGAGGGTGCTGCATTAAGATGTGGTGGCTCTAAAAGGAAGGGAAGAGGTGAAGATAAAGAAGGTGGGAATAGATTAAATTTTGCCATGAGATAATCATAATTGTTGCATTTACTCACTTACTGAAGCCTGAATTTTATAAGATATACAAACATTAATTTTATTAAGACTCAACACTGTTGAAATCATTCAAACACCCTGAAGGCTAAGGAATATCAACTCCATTGTACCATATAAAATTTATCTCGTATGTTACCGAAAAATCATGTTGATCACCTTCATATTATTGGAGTTTCTATGATTAAAATTTATCTTTCAGACTTTACATTTTCCTGTATATTGTCTTACTGTACCTACTGATTGCTTTATTTTAGGCAATAACCACATGAAAGAAGAAAATTATACTGCTGCAGTGGATTGTTACACACAGGCAATAGAACTGGATCCAAATAATGCGGTTTATTACTGCAACAGGTAAACTGACATAATTGTGACAGGCTTACAGCTCTAAAGCATTTGCATTAATAGCTCTGAAGGAAAACTATAAAATTTATGGAAAACAATAAACCCCAAACGCATACACTTACCATTAAAGCAACCTCTGTTACTAACCTTTCGGCATATTTTGTTTGGTGTAAGTGTTATCAATTTTAGATTCAGCTTTATTCACTAGGCATATCATAAACATGTCCTTTTATTGAAATCCATCATAAACATTATTTAAGTTGATATAAATTAGTGTATTATTACCTCTTCATCTTTTTTATATTTCCAGCACCTATCATTGTGGTGGCAAACACTGTGTTCTTTTACTAAATGGATAATGTACCTTAATTTACTTAACTGTTGACCTACTGGGAGACATTGTGGTTCTTTCCTGTCCCCCGATATTATAGAGCTGCAATGAACATCTTTCTAAAATTATTATTATTATTTTTTTAGACTTTGGATTTATCCTTGAAAATTCACTCAGGAGGTCTAACAATATAAACATTTAAAAATTGTTGATGCAAATTACAAAGTTATTCCAATTTCTTAGAAAATATTCTGAAAATTAATTTCCTCTCCTAGGATTGTATGAGTGTGCATGTTTTTACTACACCTTTATTGTTATTTTCATAGTAATTGTTCTAATTTATATTTAATTATTGCTGAGGTTGGACATTTTTCAAATGTTGGCCATTTGTGGTTTCCTTAGATGATCTTTTCGTTCCTGTGCCACATCTTACCTGTGTGCCCTTACACGTCTTTCTTTCCCTGTTCTGCCCTTTAAACAGAGGCCCGACTCCCATAGGCTGCCTTTTTCAGACTTTTTTGTTCCCTGAGTTTGGGCTGGGTTCAGCTTTGGGAGGTGCTGGCAGGAGCCTGGAGGGCAGAAGGAAGGGAGAAGTTGTGGTATTTCTTCCCCTCTCTTGACATCAGGGTGTTTATCCAGCAGGGGCTGCTTCTCATACTTGTGTCTAGCTCCCACCCAGGATCCCTGCTATCCCAGCTTTTACCAGGTGATGTTGGGTTTTTGGACTCTGCCGTTCATCCTCTGTTATAGGAAGTAACGGCTTCCAGTTATTGGTAGTCTCTAGATTGCTGCACAGCCTCCTGTTTGGTACCTCAGCTCTTGTATCAGCTCTGTAATGAATTCCCTGCACTAAATTATTCTGTTTTAAATATTGAAGTCCCAATAGAAGTTTCTGCAATGATGACAATGCTCTCTATCTGCATTGTCCAATACACTAGCCACTACCAAGAGTTGCTCTTGAGTACTTACAATGTGGCTAGTGCAATTGAGAAACTAAATTTTTAATGTTTAGTTAATTTAAGATCAATTTAAATTAATTAATTTAAATTTGAATAGCTGCATGCGGATTGTGCTACTGGTATGACTGTTTTAACCAATCTGAAACTTTTTATAACAGAGCATAAGCACCATGTAGTCATTAGGTTCACTAGGATTTGTACTTGGTTTGTTAAATTTGGAGTTGAATCTCAGTTTGGCCACTTACTAGCTACATGACCTTGGGCAGCCACTTAACCTTTTTGAGCCTCATTTCCTTTTAAAATAGAGATAATTGTAGTTGTGAGGAGTAGTAATACAACGTCCCTAGCATAGTCCTAGGCTTTCAATGTATGTTTATTTCAGAAACAATCTAATTCCTAGTTGTAGGAACAGGTTTTTGGTATAATTTATTTATGCATAATAAATTCAGGGTGAGGGAAAGTAGGTTTACAGTTGTGAGTACCCAAAACACAGAGTTTATTCTGGTATTACTATTTATTAATTATTGTAGTATTTTCCATACAAACAACTATAAACCCACGTTTGCCCTAGTCTGTAGTATGGGAAATGTAAAGTACCTGTGATTTTTCTGTCTTATTTTTCATAAAAATAGAGTGCAAATAATTCATGCTCTTGCTCTAACAAGCTAAAGAAAGCAAGGTTGCCTGAAAACATGGTGACTTGGACTGTAGTGCTATGCTGGAATTTCATTAGTTATGCCCTGATAACCAGACAGCAGGGGCAGACAGCCCAGACCACATTGTTATTCAGTTCAGACACTGGCATGTTTGGCTTCATCTCACAAGAGATTCAAATGTAGCCTGACTTCTATTCCCTTTTCCGGCCTCAGAGGTCTTTCTTTTGTGAGCTGCACAAATCTGCTTTCATCCTAGCTTGCAGTTGGTGATCTAAAGCTCAAGCTATCAAGATTGAAAGTCATCCTCTTCTCTCTTCCACCCACGCTTCTTTCTGGGTCTGACTCTTACGGCTTTAGTCCTTGTTTCATTATCAGTATCTGAGGCCAGCAATCAGGGCGTCTTCTGTTGTTTCCCTTTTACCTCCCCAATCGCTCATTTGTTCCCTCCTCCTTTTCCATCACTGCTCCTTAGTCCAGGTGCTTAACTTTTGCTAAGCTAGTGGTTTACAGTTTCGACTTGCACTCCCAACTCCTGTCTTCTGCCCAAAGGATCTTTCTAAAATGTGAAATTAATCATCTAATTCTTGCTTTCTGTTCACTAGTTCACGATTGAATTTAAGCTCCTCAGCATGATACATAAGATCTTTTATAATCTGGGCTCTTTTTTTTCTTTTAACTTTATTATCTCTACTTTTCTTCCTCTTCTCTCTACTCTCTATGCACATGTAATATGAAATTTACTGACTAAAAAAATACCATGTTAGGACATCTCTCCATGCTTTTATGTACTCCTTCCTCTGCTTAGAGTATTTCCTGTCTTATCTAATTGGTCAGCTGCTAGTCATCCTTCAAGACCCTGGTAGGGATTGCTTCTCTTGGGAAGACTTTTTTAATTTCTCCGTTGGCAACCTCCTGACATGCCCCTACACCCTTCCCGTCCAATGGAGTGGTGCTGTCCAATTTGGTAGCTCCTAGCCACGTGTGGCTGTTCAAAATGTAAATTAAATTATTTAAAATTAATAAAATAATAAAGTAAAAATTAATAAAATAAAATTGCACTAGCTTATCTCAAGTACTCTTTAGTCACATGTGGCTAGGGGTTACTGTACTGGCTAGCACAGACAAAGAACTTTGCTATCATGGGAGTTCTAGTAGACAGCTCTGCATAGGGTTAACCACACCTTTCCATGTTGTCTCTTCCTTTGATACTTCCATTGTATTCCTCATACTATTTATTTATTTACATGTCTATTTCTCTATTAAGCAGGGAAAGATAGGAAGACAGAGATATATTTTCTTCATTTCTGTATATCTATCTGGTTTTGACTTCAGGGTTTAACATGTTATAAATGTTCAACAAAAGTTTGAGTTGAATTGATTCAGTGAATTTTAGAAGGGAGAATTGCCTCAACTTAAAGACTTCTAATGTGAAGCAGTCACATGGCAGCATGTTTTATATATGTGTGTGTGTATGTATACACTATTTCCTCATATATGTCTATAAAGAAGAGCTTTCTTAACCTTTCTCCCTTTTCCACTTTCTTCCTCGTTCCCCTCCCCTAACTTTCTGAGCATAATTATAGACTTGTGAATTTTTAAAATTCACTAATTGGTGCGTTATAATAAATTATCATAATTGTTATTTTCTCCCATATTTGGCTAGTGGGAGCTCCTTTAAACTGCCCTAGATGTGAGCTCAGCTATTTCTACAAGTACCCCCTGTTCCTTTGAATAGAGAATGGTATTTAGAAACCAAGACCTGGTTGCAAGAGGTGACCATTGCTACTGAAATGTTATTGCTTCTAGGTCCTTTCAGTGGACAGAGCTAGGAAATATGAGGTGTTGTTTTTTTTAAAGTCATCAATTTAACCAGATAACTTCAATTTACATTCCAGTGTCACAGAGATCTCCCTTACTTCTCCCATTTTACATTTGTATCTCTCTTCTCCCGGAACAAAAACCCTGCTTTCCAACTCATCAGTATCTTTACTCACCAGCTCTATCCTCACTATCCTTCAGTTGGTATTACACCAATACTACAACACTAGTAAGTCTAAGTAAACTGCAGAATTTCTTTGAAATTATTTTTGTCCTTAGAATACATCTCACTAAAGGATATACACTCAAAGTACTGTGCTTGAACATTACTTGAATTCTTATTTTTAATATCCAGTTAGAATAATTTGTTTCTGTTTTATTCAGTATGAAGGTTTCTTTTTCACCCTTTCTGATGTCTCATTCCCATTTCTATCCCATCTACCCTATTCCCACGAATCCTCTATAGGATGAAAGACTTTTAATATAGGTTTGACTTCTGAGCCATGTAAATGTTTCCCTTAAAATTAAACAAAAAAGGATGATCAATAAATAATGACTCTATCCTTAATAATGCTCTTTGCCTTATGCCTGGTATTATTTCTATACCAGTTTTCTTTTGCTAGGTTTTCAGTTTGCCTGATTTTCTTTTTCTATCTTCTTTAAACTTTAACCTATGTGTGATTATGTGGGGTTTTTTAAAAAAATATTTTTATTGATTTCAGAGAGGAAGGGAGAGGGAGAGAGAGATAGGAACATAAATGATGAGAGAGAATCGTTGATTGGCTGCCCCTTCGTGCCCCACTCCGCGGATTGATCCCACAACCCAGGCATGTGCCCTGACCAGGAATCAAACTGTGACCTCTTGGTTCATAGGTCGATGCTCAACCACTGAGCCATGCCAGCTGGGCTGATTATTATTTTTTTTTCTTTTTAAAAAAACACACATATTTCTTTATTGATTCAGAGAGGAAGGGAGAGGGATAGAGAGAGAGAAACATCAATGATGAGAGAGAATCATTGATTAAGCATGTCCCCTACTGGGGATCTGAGCCCACAACCCAGGCATGTGCCCCTGGCCGGAATCAAACCCGGGACCCTTCAGTCTGCAGGCCAATGCCCCATCCACTGAGCCAAACCAGCTAGGGCTGGGCTGATTATGTTTTAAGTGATATCTTAAGTATACAATTTGAGAATCCAATTTTCATCTAGGCAACTTTGTGATTGCTTATGTATTTGAATTGTTTTCTGCTAACTTATTTTTTGGCTTCTTTCCTCCCCCCTGTGTGTGTGTGTGTGTGTGTGTGTGTGTGTGTGTGTGTGTGTGTCTTTTATTGTGTTGGTTGAGTTATTTTTACTTCATTTTCTTTCTTTCTAATTATTTGAAAGTGATACACTTTATATCTCTTCTTTTAATGGTCATCCTTGTCACACTATTAGTTTGCATTGAATATTCAGTCAAATAACCCTATACCTCTTTTCCACATTACCTAGCAAAACAGGTTTGTTGAATTCTGTATTTTCACATGTAATTTTTTTTTAACTGAAGCAAAGGAAACTGTTTATTCTCCCCCCCGCCCCAATTTTAGAATCTTAGTTTGAGAAGTAAGGGCCTTAGACATACTGTAAGAAGTAAGGTTTAACAGAGAATTGGACCTCAACCCAGGAATCTAAGCACTATTGAGGGCAGGAATATTATTTTAATTACTGCTCTATCTATTATGCCTAGAAAAGTGTCTGTGCCTTAGGGAGCCCTCAATAGAGATATTAGTTGAAAGAATAAAGTAGAAATATTTAGTCTGGAGAACGAATGGGGTGGAAGAGGGATGCAGGACAGGAGACATTTTGGAACTTTCCAGCTTGAAGGACATGTATGTTGAACAGAAATGCTGCTTGTTTATTATGGCCCGGAGGATTGACGTCAGTGCTACACTAGGGAAACGGAGCTGTGTGGAGGGGTAGTGAGGGGCTTCATTACATTGTTAGGTCCCACACTTTATTCCAGAAAGTCTGCTAGAGATAAACTGGAAGGGATTAAAAAGTCCTTAATTGTTCTGGAATACATATTCCATCTAAGTAGATGGAATACATTGCCATTCTTATTTACAGCCAGATTTAGGCACATGGTTAAATTGGGTTTTTCAATTTAGCCTTGTCCGGTGATCTTAATGTTTCTAGTATAGTGATCATTTAACAGCACAACACTCTGAATAAGCCATTCACAGCAGTCAGTCACTCTGTGTGCCTCCTTAGTAATCCCAAATGTCCTAGCATTCTCAGTTTTCTGTTTGGGCAAATTAAAAAGGCAATAAGAAGGTAGATCAGTTCTATGGCTTGCGTATTTTGTCTTTTCTATGGCAAAGCGAACAGTGGAAAGCAACTTTCATAATTTCTCTGAATTTTGTTTCTGCATTTTTTTCATTTGATTATAGAATTTTCTTAAGACAGTTTGATTTAAATGTTTCCTGGGAGTGATATATAAATTGGGACAAGGAAAATGTTGTTGTATTAGAATCTGAAAAATCTAAATTAGTGCCTTGAAGGATGCTTATAACAAAAAATCTCTTCTTTTTCCCTTAGGGCTGCTGCTCAGAGTAAATTAGGTCACTACACAGATGCAATAAAGGATTGTGAAAAAGCAATTGCAATTGATTCAAAGTACAGCAAGGCCTATGGGAGAATGGGGTAAGTTCTGGGAGAATGTTCAAAGCAGCACCAAGTTGTATCAGATATGCTGTTCTTACTGGCTTGATTTTGAATTTCCTGCTTAATATTGCATCTTTTCAACTAACAAGAAGATAAACATAACACTGAGTGAGGAAATGACTGCAGTTTCTGTGACTTGGGCGAGAGATGATTAGTTGTATGAAGAATGGATGGTTGGTGGAGAAAATCATATAGCCATAATGAGTAGACTCACTTCATGTAGTCCTAATAGATAATTCCTTCTAAGCTCACCTTACCACTCTGAGTTGAGTGCTTCACACCTACTCTTCTCTCTTCAAATTTCCTCTACACCCTCCATGGTACTCTTAGCTGATGATATTACTTTATACTTCATTGAGAAAATGGGTGCATTTAGAAGAAAAATAGCTCATCTTCCTGCTGCCAAATCCACTGATCTACCTGCATTTGTATCTACACAGACTGCCTTTTCTCCTGTTAAAATGGAAGGGTTCTTATCTAAGACTGGTGCCTTCATGCATGCTTTAGATCTCATCACTTTGTACCTTCTCTAGGGCTTTACATTTGTAATCATCTGCTTTATCTTTGGCAACACCAGTTTTCTTGTCTGTAAGAGCGATAATGACTGCATGTGAAATCAGCTACGTCATTTGTCAGTTCCTTTCTCTACAAAGCCCCTGATAGCAGTCTGCACTTCCTGTCTCATCTTCCTCATCTCTCAGTCTCTCTTCAGCTCATTCTATATCACTCAACTGAGAGCTCTATTCAAGGTGACCAATTGTTCATATTGTGCTAAGGCCAAAGGGCAGTTCTGTATCCTCACCTATCCATCTTTTAGTATATTGCATATGATTAACTTATTTGGAAAGTGTCATACTCTAGGCTTCTGTGACGCCACATTTTCTTGGTTTCCCTCCTACTTTACTGGATGTTCTTTCCCAGTCTCCCTTACTGCATCTTCCTTTTCTACCACCTCTAAATAATGGTGCACTTCGGAGCTCTGTCCTCTCCTCTGAGGCTGTTGTCTGTCTTCTCTCTTCTGATTTCGTCCTGTCTGATGCCTTTAAATTCCACTTAACGTCTGTATTAATCATTCATGGGTTCTGTATTTATGAATTCACCTACTTGCTAAAAAATGTTTGATAACTCCAAAATCAAGTCCCTGTGCTTTTGTGTTCATTCACAGTGTGGTGAAAAATTTGAGTCACCCGATGTTGCAAGGTCTCAGCTGAGGTGCATAAGGAGACACTCTGCCTTTTTGTTTCAGTTCTCATGCTGTAAACGAGTGTCCTTTTTGCAGTTTATTTAATGCTATATTTTTTGCATTTTTGTGCCTTTTGTTGTTGATTTCCCAGTTTACAATGGACCCAAACATAGACTGAAGGGTTGTCTAGTGTTCCTAAGTGCAAGAAGGCTGTAATGTGCCTTTCAGAAAACATACACATTAGATAAGTTTTGTTCAGGCATGAGTGAGTGCTGTTGGCTGTCAGTATGATGCTAATGAATTAATAATATACACTAAATAAGGTTTCTTTAAGCAGAATCACACATAAAAGAAGATTATGTATCGATCATTTGATGAGAATGTTGTGACCAAAACCTCACAGGAACCTAACCCTGTATTTCCCCTAGGAATGATTGTTTAGTATTTGTTAAATCAGTGTTTGTGGGGACTTTATAGAGCATAACTACTCTGAATAATAAGAATCAACTCCATATTTTTTTTCAACTCTATATGTCGATGGATCTCTTAATTTACTGTATATTTTAAGTTATATGTCTGAATTCCATATCATATTAACTTCTTTTCATCTGTTTATATGTTTAACTAGAGGCCTGGTGCACAAAATTTGTGCATGGGGAGGGGGTGGCAGGGGGCAGCTCCCTCAGCCTGGCCTGCACCCTCTTGCAATTCGGGACCCCTCAAGGGATAACCAGCAGTCAGACATCCCTCTTGCAATCCAGGACCACTGGCTCCTAACCCCTCGACTGCCTGCTTGCCTGATTGCCCCTAACCACTCGCCTGCCTGCCTGATCGCCCCTAACTCCTCTGCCTGCCTGCCTGATTGCCCCTAACTGCTCGCCTGCCTGCCTAATCACCCCTAACCACCTCAGCCTGCCTGATTGCCCCTAACCACTTGCCTGCCTGCCTGATCACCCCTAACCTTCTCTGCTTGCCTGCCTCATCATCCCTAACCACTTGCCTGCTTGCCTCATCGCACCTAACTGCTCACTTGCCTGCCTGCTTGCCTGATTGCCCCTAACCGCTCGCCTGCCTGCCTAATCACCCCTAACCACCTCTGCCTGCCTGATTGCCCCTAAGCACCTCTGCCTCAGCCCTGCCAAAGGACGTCTGGAATGACGTCCAGAAGGTCATTCGGCTGTCCAGTCTAATTAGCATATTACTCTTTTATTATTATAGATAGGCATTTTTAATTTAACATGTCCCAAACAGGACTCTTATTTCCTTCTTTAGTCTTTCCCATCTCAGGAAATGTTACCATCATTCACCTACCAGTGCTTGGGTCAAGCCTAGGAGTCATCCTTCATTCTCATTATACTTGACACATCTATCAGCAGGTCCTATTAATTCTAGTTTCCACATACACATATCTTAAATTGAAGCATTGATTGCTACCTTGTTTATAACACTAGTCCAAATTGCCATCTCTTACCTAGGCTACCACAGCAGCTTCCTAACTGGTTTCTCCCCTCCCCCTCCCCCCTCCCCCCCAACTAACACCCCATGTTGATCCTCTGCAGAAAAGCCAGAGAGAGCTTTCCAAAGCATAAATCAGATCATGTCACTCCACTGCAACTAGAATAAAATCCAGACTCCAAACCATGGTTCTGTATTATCTGGCACCTGATTACTCCCTGACATCACCTCTTCCCACCCGGCTTTCTGTGCTCTCTCCTCGTCAGCCTTTGTCCTGCTCTCGGAGCACACCTCGCTCGCTGGCTTGGTTCCCAGGCCTTTGTGTCTACGGCTGTTTCTATTTAGCATGCTACGCCCTGATCTTCATATGCCTGCTTTCTTCTCATCGTTCAGGTCTTCTTAGTGCGGCTGCTTTTGAGCAGCTGCCCTATTCATTCTCTTTAATATTACTTTTTTTTTTTTTGCATATTTATTGCTTTTTTCCCCCAGGTAGAATGACATTTTCTTAAATTCAAGAACTTTACCTTCTTTCATTGTGGAATCTAAAATAGTGTCTGGTGCAGAGTAGGGCTTCAGTAAATATTTATTGACTGTTGATTAACTGAGGACTTTGATGAAGCATCTTTCAGGTTGACTCGTAGAAAACTAATTAGGGTCTGAGAATTTTTCTGTGGTTAGGCACAGTTTTTTATCCAGATTGGAAGTCTTGTGAGGTAAACCAGCCGACTTAGATAGTTTGTTAAAAACAAACAAAAACCTCAATACTATATCTCCATTTATACCATTATTATTTAATTCTGAAGTAATTTTCTAATAAATACATTCTAACTAGGTGGAGGAAAATAAAAATTTAATAACTAACTCTGTGACTGGGGTAATAATGTCTTAAGTTGTAAAGGATGCTAATTTTATCTATTTAACAACTAACATGTCTTGTTCAGGAGTGCCCCCCAGCCTGTTTTTATTTTTTAATAAAAAATTGATATTTATCGTGACTCAGTGTCTCTGCTAGGACGTATGAAGAGAGTTGGCATTCTGAAGCACACATCTAGTTCAGAGTCCTTAAAATGAGTTTAACACCATGGAGTTACATGACCACAGGACGGTTAGTTAGCTAACATCTATGTGCAGCTTAATCATTCATAAAAAAAGTTATTTCACATATGGAAGGGGGTAGGTAAGGTTCATTTCTAAGCATTAAGTTCATGGTTAATATAAGCTAGCCAAGATTGTCAGCAAGCAGAATGGAGAGTCCGACTCACAGAATCTTGGAAATAGAAGGAATTTTGATGATACTCCTGTGAACCATAGTATAATGAATAAATTAAGTGTAATTTGGATTCTAGCTGAATACCAAGACAGCTGTTTGACGACGTTTGTAATATCTTGATATCCTTTAACCATGTATCTTATACCCATATACTTTATTCTTTTCAGGCTGGCCCTCACTGCCATGAATAAATTTGAAGAAGCAGTTACAAGTTATCAAAAGGCATTAGATCTTGACCCTGAAAATGATTCCTATAAGTCGAATCTGAAAATAGCAGAACAGAAGTTAAGAGAGGTATCCAGTCCTGTGAGTTATTAATGCTGAATGAGTGAAATATTTTCTGTCATTCACAATTTATTGTAATCAGATTGTAGTGGTTAGAATAATCCTCATATATATAATTCTTTTACAGACAGGAACGGGATTGAGCTTTGACATGACTAGCTTAATAAATAATCCAGCCTTCATTAGTATGGTAAGTATATTTCCTTTTCTGCTCTACTGGCTCTGTTTTTCATGAAGCAATATAGTTCTAACACATTTTAGAAACAAATAAGGGAGCTTTTGTAGTGCCAGTGGTGGTGGTGGTAATAGGATGGTGACGTAATGCTATGGCTGAGATTTTTAACCTGCCTGTGTACCTGTTTGTGAGAAAGCCATGGATAGACTTCAGGAAACCAATGGATTCCATGAAATTGTATATAAAAACTTGTATACATGTGGATATGTGCATTTTTTAAGGGAGAGAACCATATTTTTCATTAGATTGGCATAGGGATCTGCAAATTACAAAAGGTTGAAGACCACTCTTACAAGAAAATGGCCCTAGGAAGATATCTAGTAACTGAGGTCTGAGGATTTGGTTATTGTGGTTCCCTATGTTCTCCTTTCAGCATTGTCTGCTTCCTTTCTATTTTAGTTAATTTTACTTTTTAGTATAATCTATAATAATAAAAGTCTAATATGCTAATTAGGCCAGACAGCTGAATGACCTTCCGGATGTCCTTCCGGACAAAGCCCCGGCAGCGGGGGCTGAGGCAGAGGCAGTTAGGGGCGATCAGGCAGCAAGGCAAGTGGTTAGGGGTGATCAGGCAAGCAGGTGAGTGGTTAGGGGCGATCAGGCAGGCAGGCAAGCAGTTAGGAGCCAGCTGTCCCGGATTGTGAGAGGGTGCAGGCCGGGCTGAGGGGTCCCTCTCCCCCCCCCCCATGCATGAATTTCATGCACCGGGCTCCTAGTTCATATATAAACTCCATCCTTCAAACCAACAATATTACTTATAGACCTTTTTGAAAACACACATGCTCTGGTCCAGTATGTGTAAACCCTGGTTTAGGATGTTACCTGGGTATATAAAGCTCCTTGGGAGACTGTATACTTCTGGCTGAGAACTAGTCTATCAGACGCTATGCCCTTGGAAGGCAGTAATACTTCTTTGTTTCCTTCATAAAATGCCTTGCATCCACTACATCTTCAGCTGAATTGAAATACAGATGGCACATTCCTAGTGAGATAGAAAAGTCTTTTTGAACAATTGGTAGGTTTGTAGCAATTGGTAATTTAAAATTGTTAGTTGAAGTCTTTGTAGACAGTAGTTATCTTTTAATCACTGATCCTAAATGAGGTGTTGGGAAAGCCACCACTTGCTTTTATTACCAGAGAAATACTTTTTGAAGTGACTTGCAAGTAATTCAGTAACTCTTGAGTCTCAGGATTGAGGCCAAATTTAAGATGGTCTTGCTACCTAACCAGTAAATGTATGTCTCTCTCTCTTTTTTTTTTAAAATATATATTTTATTGATTTTTTACAGAGAGAGGAAGGGATAGGGATAGAGAGTTAGAAACATTGTTGAGAGAGAAACATCCATCAGCTGCCTCCTGCACACCCCCTACTGGGGATGTGCCCGAAACCAAGGTACATACCCTTGACTGGAATCGAACCTGGGACCTTTCAGTCCGCAGGCCGACGCTCTATCCACTGAGCCAAACTGGTCAGGGCAAATGTATGTCTCTTTATAGGTTTTGTGACATTTTTGAGCATTGTTACCCATATCTAGGCCTCAGGTTATGCTGTTGTAGTAGGATGTGAAAATGGATTTTAGTTTTCAATTCAGCTTAGCGCTCAAGATGCTTGAAGTGAGGTGTGAGACTATCATAGAGGAGGTGCAGAAGGTGGGGCTTAAAAACACTTTGAGTGACATTCTTAAAAAGGGTCAGGTTGATAGAGATTAAAAGAGGATTTTAGGGGACAGCTATTGGAGTTACTACTGTCTACACAGATTTAGATTCAATTAAAATTTTATGTGAATATTGTTGACTAAAAATTTGAGGCAAAAAAAATTGTTTATGCTTTCAAAATGTAGTTTTAATGTATATGTGTGTATAAATACAATTCCTCTCCCCCTTAGCATGGCAAGAATGGGAACTACTAAACCCCATGGAATCAGGTCACATCTCTTACAGTACTCTTTTGAAGTGAAGCCTCTCCAGTGTAGGAGATGCTTTATACTTTTCAAGTTTCTATTTCTCCATTTGGCTTTATTGATCTGATCAGTAGTAACAAGTATACTGCTGTTAATATCTGTAGTTTATCCTGTTTGTAGTCTCTTTACCCTTGCAACTTATTTTAAATGCCATCATTTTCTAGTACCTTTTTTACATTCCCATTCACTTTGTATAGCACACTAAAACTCTACAGAATGTTAGTACCGACATGGTTTAGCTTTCATTTTTCTGTTTTTTGAAAAAGAAATCTTTGTTGAGGATCCCTAAATATTAACTGTCTTTAATGGGAGATGCCATTTTTGAATTCCAGGCAGCAAGTTTAATGCAGAATCCTCAAGTTCAACAGCTGTAAGTATATAGAAAGAGCATATTACATTTCCTCCCTTCTACTTGCAAGCTCCTAATTTGAGCACATCAGCTCCAAAATGATAAAACTACCTAGACTGCCAGTAATTGGCACTTAAAGTCATACACATTTAGCCTAACCCTCTACATGATGTGGGTATATTTAATTATTTCCCTTGGCCAGTATCCTCCTTGTTAAGACTATATGCCAATCCAGTGATATACCTCTTGCCTACTCTAGAATGTCAGGAATGATGACAAATGCCATTGGGGGACCTGCTGCTGGAGTTGGGGGCCTAACTGACCTGTCTAGCCTCATCCAAGCGTAAGTGTTACTTGAAATAGAAATAGTAAAAAAGTGTTGGTCTTACAGTTTTTCCATAGTTAAAATAGACATAGTTTTTAAAAGTATTTTATGTTTTATAGTTTGTTTCTAAAATGAGGGGATCAGGGCTTTTTTTTTTTTTTTTTTTTTTTTTAATCCTCTCCCTAAGACATTTTTTCATTGATTTTTAGAGAGAGTGGAAGGGAGGGCGGAGGGAGAGAGAGAAACACCAATGTGAGAGAGACATATTGATTAGATGCCTCCTGCATGCAGCCTGACATGGGCTGGGAATCAAGCTTGTAACAGACTTACGTGCCCTTGACCGGGGATCAAACCCACAACCCTTTGGTCCTCGGGCTGATGCTCTCACCACTGAGAAGCCGGTGGAGGCAGGGGCTTGCTTTTTGAATTTTTATCATTTACTGTTAGTATCAGTGGCCTCCCTGGTTGTTAAATTTAAAAGGAGTTCATAAGTTGGAATTTTCAGACTGAAGGGCAGGAATCCAGATCTGCACCCAAGAAAAACGTTTTTCAGCAGATTTGAATAGCTAGTCAAGGACGGAGATTAAAGTCAAGTAGCTACTCAAAATCTGCATTGACTTAGGTAAACACATATATTTAAAAACCAAATTTTACATATATACCAAGGTTCAGACAATCTAGGACAGAATTTTATCCAAACTTTTCAGTGCATGTCATCACTAGAGGAACTGCTTGCTTTGTCTCATTTCCTTCACTTCCAACCAAGTTGCTTAAAATAGTCTGCTCTTTGAATCTGTGTGATGCTGTCACTGAAGATTTTACCTGAAGCCACAAGTATCATTTACTGTTTGTAATCGTGGCCATGCGACCCCATTTGCAACATTACATTTTTAGAATGACCTTTAAGTGGCATGATTATAGCAGAGTCTAACGCTCCCAATTGAGGGTCATGCATCAGGAATCCGTATTAAATTGCTCTAACTTTTTAAAAATTAGTTCAGTGACTTCTATACATATCCCCACATGGGTGTACCATCCTGTCATACGGGAGACTATTAACACTTGACTACAAGAGCAAATACCTTGTAATACGTTTGAGCACACACAATAAAAGCATATACTTTTAGACCTTTGTTTATTCGTGGTTAGGCACTAGAGGGGGAAGTATTCACTCAATCCAGGACCTTTATGGCTTGGGTGTTTTGCTTCTTATAAAGAACAATGCCTTTTAATAATGCTATATGGAGGCAATGGTAAACTTGCAGCTACTACAGTTGTGATTCTAAAAGTTGTCTTTCTAGAAGTTCCCTTTGAGTAGCACCCACATCCTTTGCAGTCCTTTTTTATGGGTATTGTGTGGCTGGGAATTCCCTAATTCATACCACTTTGCTCTTTCACTTCCAGGGGACAGCAGTTTGCTCAGCAGATACAGCAACAGAATCCTGAACTCATAGAGCAACTGAGAAATCACATCCGGAGCAGGTCATTCAGCAGCAGCACGGAAGACCACTCCTGACTCTAGATCAGGGATTCTAGACTGCAAACGGTTACTGCTCTGAAGTGTTTGCTGTAGATAGTGGCCAAAAACAAAAACAAAAAACCTACAGAATAAATCTGTCTAGACAATAGGTTTATCACAAACAGACTTCAACGTAACGTGACTCCTTTGTAATGAATGGTCACTCAACAGGGTTTCATTTTCACATCTTCATCGTCATATCTGTATGCTAGACTTAATAGCAGTAAGGCTGTTTATTGTTGAGTGCTCTGGCTCCCAGTTCCCTTCAGCAGACTTTCTGAGAGGGAAGATGACCAAGAGAAAGGTTTCACATGCTGGGTTAAGAGCAACGTGCTTGCCAATGAGCAGCACGTCTGGAGAGAACTTTGATGTCTAGGTTTAGTCTTGATAATGCCACCAGTGATGAATATATATCTTAGGAGCCAGCACTGTCTTCAATGCTGCTTGTTTTAATGGGTGGCAGGGAGGCATCCGAGCTGGTGGAAAGCCGAATTTGGTGGAAGGGTTGTTTTGAAAAGAAAGAATAGATGCTGTGAATGTATAGAAAGTGAAGGTAGGTAGGATGCTCAGGTTTTCGCATAGTTTTTAACTAATCTTGCCTGTAGTTTGGTATTTATAACATTAGCATGGCTAATTATACTATGTACATAACATAATAAAATACATTTAGAAATCCTTAATGGTATTGGTTAGGCCAGTTGTATAACTATTCAGTTTAACTAGCACAACTTCCCCAGTGGTGACCTTACCATGAAAACTCTCAAATATACCTACATTTAAATAAGCCAATGGCTTGGCTCTTAAGTTAAGGATTTTCTAAGTGGCATTTAATTATGTGCCCATAAACACTGATTTTTTTTTTTAAAAACCTCAGTTATTTTATGGATTACAGAAAGCATCTGTCATTAACAGTGCTGGTTCATGTAATCCTCTGCTATGATTTGGTTTAGCATGTTGCTTTTATGCTTAACTTAATTTGATGCAACTTAAACATAATAGGGGATTTAAAATATTACATTTAAATTAGAATACATATTAGTGGAGAGAAGTGGCATTGTTCGGTACTAATGGCACGGCTCTACCTATAGTGGAGGAGGCTGTTCTAACTGGAATTTCTTTTGTTAATTATGAAATAGGTAAAGTTGGGCAGACACATAATGATTTTGCAAGTGTTGTGAGAAAAAACTGAAAAAGAATGTAATATTAAATTAGTAATACTGATAATAATCAGGACCTTATTAGAACTATTCTCCTCAAAAGAGAATAAAGTTTAAAAACCAACTTTTTCTCTTTCCCTTTGTGACATTAGAGTAGTGGTTCCATAGTTTCACTGTTAAGAGTCACCTGGTTTATTTGCTGAAAATGCAGATTCAGCACCACACTTTCAATTTTTATTTAATAGGTCCTGTAAAAAGGCCCAGGAAGCACCATTTTAAACAGTACTAGGTTAGAGATTTCTCCTCAATTACACCAGCAATACCTAACCCCCACTCTGGGCTTAGGCCACAATGAAGACCTACATGAACCTACACTTCTGTCCAGGGAAGAGAAGGACTTAAGTCGTAGGCCCTCTGAATTAAATCTCCTCTAGTCCATCTAAACCAATTTAATTTTTCATAAATTCAGCTCCTAGTGTCCAAGGATTATACAGAAGGACTAATTACATGAATGTGATGACATTGATGAAAAAAAGCAAAGTCGATCCTTAATTAAAAATCAGTCACTGTTATCCAGTGTTAAGAAAAAGTTTCTAGCATAGCTATCTTGAGTGCATTAAAAATGCTTTCGCCCCTGTTGGTGTGTTCAGTGGCTACAGCGTCAGCCTGTGCACCAGAGCAGCTATTGCCAACCTTTCGGACCTCACCGACCACCGGTTGGCGATCGCTGCACCAGAGGGTCCTGCGTTTGATTCCTGGTAAAGGGCACGTACCTGGGCTCCATCGCATGTGGGAGGCAACCAATTGATGTATTTCTCTCACATCGATGTTTCTCTTCTCCCTCCTTCCACTTTCTCTAAAAAAATCAATGGAAAAATATCTTCACTCCTTGGGTGAGGATTAAAAAAATGCTTTCAGATTGATAAACTAGTAAGCCTCTAGCTCTCTGACTAGTGAAATAGAGAACATACAAATCAACAATGTCAGCGGTGAAGGAGGGGATATCAATGAAGACATTAGAAAATACTACAGGATCATTAGAAAATACTACAACCAACTTTAGATCTATATATTCAACAATATTAACGTTAAAACACACAAATTCCTTGTAGGATAGAAAGTGCTAAAGCTCACTGAAGAAACAGATATCCTCCAGAAAAGAAAGCTCCAGTCCCAAACCATTTCAATGGGGAATTCTATCAAAAAGTTAAGGGAGAAATAATCTCAAGCTACACCATCTTCCAGAAAATAGAAAAGGAGGAAGTACCTCACAACTCATTTTACATACCTGTTATTCTGATACCAAAATCAGACATATTATAAGCAGAACCCTTTAAATCAATGCCTTGATTTGCTAATATCTGCTGTGAAGATTACTTGTTTACAATAAGTAATAGGAATTGGTGTATTTATTCCTTTTTACCTCCTAGATGGTTTGTTAATATACTACCCATACCAAATTCAGTCTAAATGATAGTAGTTTCCTCACCTGGATTTCCATCTGATTCAAGCCATTTTTGCTCAAGTATCTTCCTCACTTTGGAATCACTGCATTTCAAGAAAGTTTTGTGTAGTTGGATTGTGCTAGCTACTCATAAAATTGTAAGAAATGCCCCAAATATTTTATTCTTGCTTATCTGAAACAGGGCATTAAGGTAAATCTTTATATACATACTACTTAGGAATAACTGACTTACATTAATCACATTTCATTGTAGTGGCTGTAGCTATTATGATGCTATGTAAAACGTAAAATATCTTTTTTATGCAAATGACACTTTCATTTAATGTAACAAATTGTTTATCTAATTTTTATAATGTGGTTTAAACAGATCCTTTCTAAAATAAGATTCTCTTTTATTTAAAGAATGAACAATATGTGTCCAGGTTATTGCTTGTAAAAAAGAGACTTTGTAATTAAATCAAATTATATAGCAGATTCCAAGTGACCCATTATATGCTACTTTTTAAATTTGAAACTGAGTGAAACTGAAGGTTTGATCATGAGAAGATGCTTGAAAAACCATGGACGTACCCAGTGCAGTGGCTATAAAGTCTTATTAATCATTTAATCAACCTTATTCATTTTGGAAGAGATATTTTACTCTGCTTACACTTTATCTTGTACAGACATTTCATTAATTATTACTCCAATTTAAGGGGCAAATCTCACTTCAAATATAGCTTTCATTTTGGACCAATTTGTCATGGCAATAAATAATTATGCATTTAAGAAAAACAATTTTTGTATTTGACTTAATGTACTCTTACATTTAAGCAATCCTGTATAATAAAGAGGTAATATGCAAATTGACCGTCACACCATCACAAGATGGCAATGCCCACAGCAGGGGCAGGGCCAGCCATTCCGCATGCCCCGCTGGGGGCTTTGGGTCCTCCTGTACCCCCCACTGACTGACAGCTTGCCCAGGCTTCTCCAACGAGCTGCCCATCCCTCTCTTCCTCCCTCCCCTGAAGCTGAAGACTGACTGTGGTGTCCAACAAATGGGAAGTTATAACTCATGTTGTTGAGAGTATCCTCCATTCCTCAGCCAGGGCCGGCTGCTCTGCGTGCCTGCCACCGGAGTCCCCTCAGCCCTGCCTGGGGCTTCGGGTCCTCCTGCACCCCCCACTGACTGAGGCTCAGGCAAGCAGGGCCAGCCCGAGGTGCAGGCAAGCCTCGGATGCTGCCCAGGGCCGGCCCGAGGCTCAGGTAACCAGGGCTGGCCGAGGCTTGCACTGCTGGCAGTGGCAGCAGCAGAGGTGTGATGGGGGTGTCGCCTCCCACCCCTGAGGGCTCCTGAACTGTGAGAGGGGGCAGGCCTGGCTGAGGGACCCCCCCTCCAGTGCATGAATTTGTGCACCAGTGGGGTCCCTCGGCCTGGCCTGTGGGATTGGGCTGAAACCAGCTCTCCGACATCCCCGAGGGGGGTCCCAGATTGTGAGAGGGTGCAGGCCAGGCCGAGGGACCCCACCAGTGCACGATCAGGGCTGGGGAGGGACACGGGAGGTTGGCCAGCTGGGGAGGGACCATGAGAGGGTTCCAGGGCGTGTCTGGCCCATCTAAGTCCTGATCGGCCGGAACACAGCAGCAAGCTAACCTACTAGTCGGAGTGTCTGCCCCCTGGTGGTCAGTGCACATCATAGTGAGTGGTCGACCAGTCGAGTGTTTGCCCCCTGGTGGTCAGTGCACGTCATAGTGAGTGGTCGACCAGTCGAGTGTTTGCCCCCTGGTGGTCAGTGCACGTCATAGCGAGTGGTTGAGCGGCCTTAGCATATCATTACCATATTATGCTTTGATTGGTTGAACTGATTGGACACTTAGCATATTAGGCTTTTATTATATAGGACATCCTTACTTCCACTTACCGAAATAAGTGTTTATTTAACAGCATAACCTTTTATTTTCCTGACAAAACATTACACTCCGTAATGTTACACTTAACTTTTTCACTATTTTATTCAAGGTATAAGTAAAATTAATGTGATTATAGGCAGAGGTAGAAAGTTTTATAATATTAATACATGACTTAGAATTCAAAGTCAAATATCAGAAGCTGGAAATCCTTTAAATATGCCTATGAAAATAAGTGGCTTTTTTTTTAATGGGAAAAAAACAACAACAGGATTTTGGGACTTAGAAAAGAGTCAAGCTTCTTAGTTAAAAGTTAACCAAGTAAGCAGTAATCTAAGATCTGCTGTTGGTAACTGAAACTTAGACATGTGCGGGTTTATATGTATATACAAACACAGAAACTCACCAATACACTAATTAGGAAGAATTCATACTCTGTTAGTAAATACAAGGTTATTCGAGGACCATCTCAGTTGTTTTAAACAACTTTTTCTGTTGACTAAAGAGCTAGGAAAAATCTGGACTTAACTGAAATATTATAAAAATTCTTAAGTTTTAAGAAACAGTAGTATCTCCTAGGTCAGTGGTCGGTAAACTCGTGAGCCGCAGTTTGCCACTCTGTTGACTAATGAGTTTGCCGACCACTGTCCTAGGTCAAGGTCAGCAAACTATGGCCTGCAGGCTGGCTGCCTGATTTGTAAAACCCACTGTGCTCTTTTGGCCAACTGGCTGCTCTTGCACCACAACAGCAGAGTGGAGTATCTTCAATAGAAACCACAAGGCCTGCAAAGCCTAAAATATTTACTATCTGGCCCTTTACGTAAAAATTTTGCTGATGCCTGGTCTAGATACTTGCTAGGGACAAATGGCCTCAAATATAGAGCTTTTAAAGAACAAAGTCCAATGGTCATCTAAATGAAACAAAAAGGATATGTGTAGAAAATATACAAATGTTTCTTGAGAATATAACTCACAAGATAAAACCAGTAGATGGTCTTTTCAAAACAAATATTTAATATTTTAACTGTTTTACAGGAAAGAAATGTAAATAACATATACTTCTTTTTACTGTTGACTTGATCATTTTACAAAGGTGACAAAAAATACAGAAAGTTCTGTGAAACTCAATGAAAGGCATAACATTGGAAATTTTCTTCAGCTTTCCACTTTAGTGGCCGAAGATACCACACAGACTTGTGCGATGTCATCATATTCATATGTTCTCTTTAAAAACGTGTCTGTTAGTCTTAAGCCGGAGACGCTCTATTGAGAGAAAAATATAGGCCTAAGTTTTCATTCAATGGTAGTTACTAGAGAAAGTATGGATACAGTACGATGGGTTAATAGCTCCCAAATACTGAAATTATTGAAAAGATAACATACTTGCAGTCCCTGTACTGAAGACAGTAGAGTAAGGGCAAGGCAGAGAGAGGAACTTGGATGCAGCTTTCCAAGCTGTCTTCCTGAAATGCCGCACCAGTGGATAGAATTGGTATTGCACATTTCCAAAACTAGGTCCATAGTCCTTTCACTGCTGGGGGAATCAGAAAAACAGGAATAAATCTTGTTCCTTTCACAAGAGGGATGCGATATTCTTGCATTACTTCCAGTGAATTTGTTTTCTGGGAGTCCAGGAGAATTAAAAGCCAGAAACAAATTAAAATATATCATTTTTATTTCACTTATGATAAGAGTCATGAAAATGAAAGAGGATAGCATCTTCTAGGGTTTAAAGTGTCACTGAGACTAATTTGCCTTTCTGGTTGTTGGCCTTCTGGTTCTATTACTAGTCATCTGGCTCCCTGCTTTGCCACTTTAACAACTTTGCCACTTCTCTGGGAGACTTCCAGACATCTGTGTCTAATCTTGGTGCTATGCATCCTTCCTATTTCTGTTAGGTAATCCGCAGGAAACAGAATGACAAACTGAGTCTGGTCCAGTGCTTGTCCTATTTATGTTTCTTTACCATGGAGATAACACAGAAGATGACTGACAAGATTTATAAGAAGTAAAAACTATTCAGGTTTGTTCACTGTTAACATAAAAAGCCTGCTTCTGCTTACAATTGATATCATCAGTTCAGCTTATATTAAAACAACTTTTAATGAAAGCATGCATGTTGTTTAAAAAAACACACAAACCAAAGGCTCATAATGAAAAACACTCTATCAGCATTCATGACTACCTTCAACTCTTACCTTTTTTCATAGTTGGCTCTATATTTTAAAATATTTATTTAAAATTTAATTTATTGATTTTTAGATATAACAATTTAATGGTACTTAGCTTTTATAGGTCTCTGTCTCCTAAATAAACATTTAAAATGTCTGCTGTGCCACAGACCAGGTTAGATGCACTGCATGAATTTTCGCATTAAGTTTCACAAAAACCCAGAAACTGTTGATAGCACTTGGTCATTTGGTCAATAATGGATTTGCTATACCTCAAAAATCTCAAAAGAAGCAAACAAACAAAAAATCCAAAACCCCACTGTAAATGTGCAGGGTCTTTGCTCTCTGTGTATTGTTTGCTGAGCACCTCCACTGTGGTCGGCACTGCATTTACAATACTGGGTAAGACGTGGGCCCTTCCCTTGAATAATTCACAATCCAGTGAGGAAAAGACTAGTAATTGTAGCAATATATGAGTGTCACTAAGAAACTGTATTAAACTTTGCTGTAAGAGAGAAAAGGATGATTAACTGTGCATGGGAGGGTCTAGGTGGCTTCATAGGGGAAGTAGGTATTTTTGAAGTTTTGAAGGATGACTATTTCCTATCTCCCACAAATATCATAAGGTGGAAATGAAAATGGATTAGAAAGGATTATACGTTCACACAGTGAGGGCTGTGACTCATCACTGCAATATTATTAAAATGCCCCAAATAATAATACCAAGTAGTAATAGATGGAGTAGCAAAAGTGATAGGACTGGGATTTAATCCTAGGTTTTTCTAGCTTCAAAGCTCTGGGCTCTGCTTTTTAATAACTAGATTATACTTTCCCTTTATTATCAAAGTCCTATTTTCCAATCTATGGTTATCCCTTATATTAAATTCATAACCTATTTTTAATTTTTTACTACTAAAGATATAGCCCTAGGTGTAAGTATGGCTCAGAAAAACCTGCCTTGTTACATTAAATCTATAATATATTATTCCATAAGAACCATCTCATGCTTTAATGATGTGAAGTGTGAGGGAAGTGTAAACAATGAAAAGAATATGGACTTTGAAGTCAAATACACCCAGTTTCAAATTCTGGCCCCATCTTTTCTAGCTCTCTGAGCTTAAATAAAGTTCCTTAACCTCTGAGTTGGTTTTCTCTTGCATAGACTGTGAATAATTAATACCTACCTCATAGGGTATAATGCATGAATGTATTCAAATACATCAACTGCCTAATGCAGCACAACCTCAAAAATATGTAACGTACAGGTACCACATGATCAGCTACAGTATTCAACATCAACGTCAGAAAAGGCTACATGTCAACAGGAAACTTAAAAGGTGACAACATATTTAAAAGACTTAAAAATTCTCTTTTAGGATTAAGCAGTTCAAAGTGGTAGTTATAAAATAGTCACAGGGATGTAAAGCACAGCATAGGGAATACAGTCCATAATATTGTAATAAACTATGTATGGTGCCAGGTGGGTACCACTAATATTGGGGGAACACTTTGTAAAGTATATGATTGTCCAACCACTAAGCTGTATACCTGAAACCAATACAAAACAATATTAAAAGTAAACTGTGATTAAAAAATAAAGTATAACTTAGAAAAAAAGGAAATAAAAATTATCTTTTAGGTGGGTGAGGAGGAAAGGACATCCATCCACAAACATTGGCATTACCTGCAGTTGGTTATTTTACAGGTAATATGAAAAGGTTCTTCTAGGATGACGGTATCTGGGATTGCCTCCAAAGACAATCTAACATCTCCATAACCTGGAGCCTAAAAGAAAAAGCAACACAGTTAACATACATGTATTACAAAACCTTTCCATTGTTATGAAGGTACCACAGTAGGACATTCACTCAACAGTTGCTGGGTCTCCAAGATGATGTTCGGAGAAAATATTTTTCAGTTATTCTATTCTTCATTCTAACTTCTTTTGCTGCTACTATCTGCAGAACAGCACTATAGACCCTGCCTGTTTTTGCTATAATTACTCCATGTTAAGAAGAGTTATAATAAATCTCAAGGTCTATAAATCTCATAGGTAAATAGTAAAGACATTTCGGGAGGTCTGATCTTAAAGGGATGCTTTCCAAAGGTACTGTGGCTCATATACACATAGCTCTAAATAGGGAAGATTACTGCCTAAACAGAAAGAGGATGATCACTCTGAAATGACCCAGAAAGAAAATCATGTCTTTTCACAAGACACATGGGCAAGGATAGGCCACAGAAACATGAAAGCTTGGAACATGCCATGGCAGGACGACAGCTAACTGTTACATTAAAAATAGGCCAGTGACAATTTTTTTCCTCAAATTATTACTTCAAATAGTGAAAGAACAGTTAATTTTAGAATATATCAAAACAGGTAATATTCAGCACTAAGGGAGGATTCTGTAGCATATTCTAACACAAGAAAGGAAGACTGGTAGCTATCCCTATTCTCAGAGCAGAAATGAGGTATCCAACTAATGCTTACAAGGTCACATTAGTGGGACTCACACACTGGTTGCTGATAACTCAGATTTTAAACATCTTAAAAATGGTATAAACTGAGTAGGTAACTGTAGTAAGAGTTTCAGGACATTGCAAAAAGGAAAACTTTAATATAGTGGAAGTCAGGTAAACAGAGAGTATGAATCACCTTAGGAGGGAACAACTGATAAGCAGTTATTTTAATTTTTGTTTGGTAAAGAAAAAACCACGTATGAAGGATAAATGAACAGTGGAAGATTTTCCATTTATCTCAATACCATTTTTTCCCCCTAGAAGTCAGTAAAATTATTAGTCTTTTATCTCTTATTCTCTAGTAATATTAATGCCTTTTATATTGCTCTGGTTTTTAGTGTGTAGACCTAGGAAAATTTAAGTTGTTCTTCCTACCTACCCATCCCTCCCCACACACCAAAACCTGAAGTTTTTCCCAGACTCACCATTCTTTGAAGTTGGCTGGTTTGTAATCTTCCCCTTTCACCTAGGTTTGTTTTCCACACTATATCCAATTTCCCGATTACTGTTACCCCCTTAATGATGCCTGCTTTTTCTGCAAACTCCTTCTTGGGCTTTAGGCAATACAAATACTGGCGTGTATCCATTGGCTGCAAATATGTTCTTGACCCAAACGTAGTTACACTGAGAGGGATGGAGACAGAGATGGAGAGATTTCTCTAGCATCTTTTAAAAGAAAAACCATGTGATTGTTCCTTTTGACAGGAACTGAATGATTTACCATCCAAAGATCTAGAACAGATTAGGTGACTTGTTTCAACACAAATGAAAAGGATTTATACTGAGAGGATTTATTTTTGTTTAAGTTTTGTTGATATGGAAAATCTTGAGGTTCTTTATAATAGAATGCAATATATTACCTAAAATATAACTTAAGACAAAAAAAAAAGAATAAGAAGAAACATAATATTATAAACTAAGTAATTATTTCCAAAATGAACTAAATAATAGGAAGAGAATGGAAAATTGTTTTCCCCATTGTATGGGAGGTTAAGAACTCTTCTGTATCTAACCAACATAATAAGATAACAGTAAACTTTCATTCTTGTTTAAGAAAGTCAGGCACTTTCTCCAGCTATTACCTTCCTATCCATATTAATGCCAAACCTACATTTATTTATTTTTCTAAATTACCTATAGAAAGACATACGTTTTTGTTTTCACAAAAAAATCCATCATCTATTCCTATGCCCTCTCCTTTTGATGACTGAATATTTCTTCTTAAAACTCACCATTTCTAATCTCTCCATCATTCCTTCCAATGCCTCAGTTTTATCATTTGCAGGATAAGATGAAGGTTTCACATTTAACTCACTGAATTATTATGAAAATTAAAAGAAGTGCTTCAAATAGTAAGACATAAAATGAAAATAACTAGGATCTTTATTTTTATGAATAGGTAGAGCAAAGGGCATCTTTAGGGCAGTGAAACTACTTTGAATAATATAATGATGGATACTTGTCATTACACTTCTCAAAACCCACAGAATGTACAACACAAAAAATTGAGCCCTAATGTAAAGTATGGATTTTGGTTAATTATAAGTATTAATATTGGTTCATCAATTGTAACAAATGTGCTGCATTAAAACAACATGTAAATACTAGGATGTTCTGAGTGAGAAATTGCTTTTGGATCAATTTTCCTATGAAAATAAAAAAAGTCTACTAACTTAAAAAAATTAAAAACCATCCAAGAGTAACAGATATCAGAAGAGTTCATACCTTTCAAAATAAGAATAAACACTTCATAATTCATACTTACCATTCTCCAGCTTGGTTGACTGAATTTAATTCTGCTACATTGTACATTATAGATGGCTCCAATGAAACTTTCTCCATAAACATGGGTGAGGTTGTAATATTCTGAATCTGGGCTTCGAGAAATACTTCATCGGTCTGAGAATATGAAAAAATATCCACCAAAGTGTAATGCTATTTAAAATATTAACCTCAACAAAATATCTGATCTATATGAAGAAAAAAAATTAACCACAAATGTGATTAGTTCATGCCTGAAAGTCAATGTTATCAAAATTAATGCAAGAAAAGAAATCTTCATCCTAACGTAATTAACAGGGGCAAAGTCAGTGTTAGTCAATTGATAACTTGTCAAACAATGGATGGGGGATAACTATGATATTTTTGTATTAAGATAAAAAATATTTATTTAACTGGAATTTCATTCACTATCCTAAATCTTCTAGTATAAGTTATTAATATGTTAAAATGAAATTTAGTATGATTAATATACCTGCATACCTATGATTTCAGTGATACACTAAGATAATTTAGTCTTTATAACATTTGAGCATAATATAACTTCAATTCTCTCACTGCTTCAATTTAGATAATATAGAGACCACTAATACAGTGGATAAAGTATTTGATATAATCTTATAGAATTTAACTTTAATTAAAGCAATTTGTTAGTGGCCATTACTAATTTCTTGGTTCATTTAAAATATAAATTTAAGGTAAAAAATATGTGAATTACACCTGACAATTTTAGAACTTTTAAATAAAACAAAAGGTATTTTGTACTTAGTGATGATTTGAAAAGTGATGCTATTCAGCAGTATTTTAATCAATGGGTAATTTAAATAAGTACTTTTATAAAAAAAATTTATTCTCTGATTATTTATGTTAAACATTCTTTTTATGCTATTTGGTTATTATTATTTGTGTGTGTAATTGAAGGATAACAGATAATTTGGTTTATTTTATAAACTAACCTATATAAGAAATAATATACTAAAGATATTCAAGAATTAATTTGTTCAAAATTTTGTAGTTATATAGGTACATGATATATATGTGTATGTGTGTGTGTGTATGTATATGTGCACATACTAGTATGTATATATACACACACACAAACTAACTATGACCAAAATATCTTGGCATTTATAAGCCTTTGAACACTAAGTTCAGAAAATGAAAATCATTTGCAAATATAATGATAAGGTTATATTCTAATGTATTATTATCTAAAATAAAACCGATTCTTTAGTTCTTGGCACATGTGCTCAAATAAAAACAGAAATATAATGATGTATCAGTTTAAAAGAATATACCTTAATTTAAAGGCATTATTCTGCTACTTTTTCTCAAAAGAATCCTAAATATATCCCATCAATCCATTGCTTTAAAAATAACCATAGATCTACATTTCAATTTTAAAAGTGCAATTTTCTGCATAAATTAGGAAGAGTTTAGATAAAATGAAAGAAAAACAAGCAGCATAATGGAAAATTAAGTTAGTTTGAATAGTTAGTATAAAATAATTTGACATTTGAAAAATTAAGAATTCAGTGCTATGGCAGTTGATATTGTTATTATGTATTTAATGTAACACTGCATAAGCAAATACTGCTTATAGTTAATAGAAATTTGAAAATATGATTTTAGCCAACTTGGGAAAATTCGATTTTCTTCTGTTTACTATTATCAAAGGGCCATCTTTACCTGACCCAGACTTAAAACTAAAACCACTTGTGCATTTGAAGATAAATTTAAACTAGATAGTTTATTCAAAGAGTTGAAGTACTAATAGGGTATTTTATAGTAAGATGTTGAAAATCCCAAGGCTATTTTAAACAAGGTTAACATGTCTCTTTTAAAAAAACACTTAAGGGAAAAGCACTAAAAAGGAGAATATAATTGTTTCAATATGACAATTTAATCTCTGATCTATTTTTTCTCACAGAATAAGACAATTAATATAAATTTTAAAAGTACAAAATATTATATATATCTTTTTGAAGTCAAGTAGCTGGTATTCATACTAACTTTATTTTCCCAATATGTTTGTAAAGAGAGATTAATTAGAGTAAAAAAGTGGTGAGTAAGATAAGCATAGAAATTTATAATAAAAAATCAAATTACCACAGAACTGAGGTCACTCTAATGGAAAAATAAAAAAGAAAAATTAGAAAAATCAGAATTAAATGTTAAAGAAAAAGAATAACTAACTTTAAAATAAAATGCATTTCTGCATTTTTTTTTAATTTACTATACAAGACAGCATTAGTAAAACAAGAAAGTAAACAGAAAGCTACATAAAGGAATATGACAAATCATTTTTCTAAACAGGTGAAACTATTAAGGTTAAATGAATAGAGATGAACATGACAGGTGAGTGCTTAATAGAAGCAAATATTCAAGGGCACATCTTGGGGGAGAAAAGTATATTCCATGCCTTTCTAGTTCTATAAATTCTTTACTACACTGTAATTCTTCATAGATTACTTAAAATGGACATACACTATCCTCCACATTCAGAATACGTACAATGAAGAGCTTCTCCTAAATTTATCTAATAATGGAATCCTTTTTTCAAGGAGCATCTTGTGTGATTAGGGTTCTATGGATCACACTTCAGAGAATGTTGAGCTAGACCACAGACAATTGAGAATTTATTCTATTCTTGTTAATAGATTTCAGTGAGTCTTACTTTTTAATATATTTCTAAAGTTACCCAATTATCAAGGGTCATCTCAAATGTCCCTTTTTTTGTCAAATACATAGCTGGAAATCATATTTCACTTCTCTATGTTCCCAGAGTATTAGTACACTTCATGATCTAGTGGGGGAGAGGTGCTTATACTATACTGTAGCTATGTCATGCTGGTCTCCTCCATTAGACCTAAGTTCCTTGAGGATTGTGAAGATGTTCAGTTTATTTATATTTCTCTTTATCACTTGGCATGGAGCTCTGTACCCAGCAGGTGACCAAATGTTTGAATCCCAGCATCTAATGTCACTTCTTGCAAGGCTTTTCTATTTTAGAAGACTATGACAAAATTTTTCATAAAAACTTGTTTTTTTAGGTGACTCACGTATTATTAGAATTCTTAGAAACAGCATACAAATGTCTGCGACAAATGTTGGACTAATTTTAGTTGTGTAAGGACTATGTCACAGAGTATAAAAAATATCACCTACCGTCTAGGGCAGTGATGGCGAACCTATGACACGCGTGTCAGCACTGACACGCGTAGCCATTTCTGGTGACACGCGGCCGCTGAGGCGGCCGCATGCCGAGGATAAACATTTGCTGCTCCTGAGGATGAAACATTTGCGAAATAATGTTTTTTCCTCAAAGTGACACACTACCCGAGTTATGCTCAGTTTTTTGGCGAAGTTTGACACACCAAGCTCAAAAGATTGCCCATCACTGCTCTAGGGTGATTTACTAACTCCTATCATTTCCTTGCATTTCCTAGTTGGGGTCAACAGAATCTGCCTCATCATATCTTGTTTTTAAAGAGATGTCTATTTTCAAAAGTTCAGATTTTACTAAAACTTTTGTTCTGAAGTTTGTTGGCAAACACTTAAAGTTTATGTTTATTTACATATAATGTTAGCTGAAAAAGGCAACAAATAAAATTGTTACTATGATTATAAAAACAGAATATTATATATAAATGAGTAGAGACTGAAAGAGAATATAGATTAATGAAAAATCAGTTACTTTTTGGTGTGGTGAAATTGTGGGTGTTTTTTTTTTTTAGGGGAGTATGTCACTTTTATATTTTTCATGGAGTAACTAGCAATTCATAAAGCTATTCAAAAATCACTGAATAAGTGACAAGTATTATAAAACTACTTGTCAAGTATCTGAATATACCAACATATCTTCAACAAAGAAAACCCAAAATATCTTAATTTGTACTATCCTATGAGCCACTTATAGAAAAAAAGACCCACTAAAGCCCTATTTATTTTTAACTTTCTAACATATCTAGTCTAACAGAATAGTCACCAATTTCCCCTCCTACTAGGAATGAAATCTTTCCTACCAAAGTAATAAATTACTAAGACTATTTAAAATTCACCAAGCCAAATACTGCAATTAATCAAAATTACAGTATTAAATAACAAAAAAGGTGGAGCACATATGTAGTATTCCAACTCCCCTAACCCCCAAAAGAAATGTCAACTCTTTAAACATCTAGTAGGCCGGCCCGTGTGGCTCAGTAGTTGAGCATCGACCTATGAACCAGGAGGTCGTGGTTCAATTCCCAGTCAGGGAACATGCCCAGGTTGTGGGCTCCATCCCCAGTTCAGAGCGTGCAGGAGGCAGCCAATCAATGATTCTCTCTCATCATTGATGTTTCAATCTCTCTCTCCCTCTCCCTTCCTTTCTGAAATCAATAAAAATATACTAAACACACATACACACACACACACACAAACACCCCAAACATCTAGGAATCTCCTTGATGAGACTCTACCCTCCCATCAAATATGTACACTTTTCACTACAGGTTCCATGTGCCTGGGCAACTCTGCTTGGAATGCCTTCACTGCTCTGACACTTGGGCTCCCCAACATTCCTTCTTCCAGACTCTGCTCAGTTCCCCTCCTCTTCCATGAAGCTTCTTCAGACTACTCCAAAATCTCCTCCCCAGAGGTCCTGTAGCACATTTTTAAAAATATCATTCTCTTAGGCTCACTTTATACTACAGTAGCTAGTTTTGTTATTTTATGTCTTTTTTTCCTCCTCAGAGGTCTTGACTGTAGGTCAGGTTCCTTATCTTAGACATTTTGGTATGCCCAGTTGTACAACAAACTTTATACTGCTGAGCTCTACTTATCAATATTTTCCATGTAAATATTAAATCTTTTTTGCAGGGTTAGAGCTAACACTTCAGTTTTGGAAATATCAGAATTACATTGTAAATATTCAGATCACTGATGTTTTTAAACAGTAATAAGAACCATTAATTGGAATGATAGGGCAATAATTTAATGAAAGGGGTGAAAGCTTTACAAAATTAACAATGAAAATAAAAATCATACTGATTCCATGTAAGTTGAAAACAGCAGATTAAAGTGATCTTCAATGAAATTATTCACTTTTGATTGAACTTTATGCTCATTTTTTCACAAGTAATTTGCAGGGCTATCAGCAATTGACTTCAATACGAAAAGAATGTAATACTACATAATTTTAGTCAAATAAGATCTTAATGTTTTATCCAAAATATTACGTGGCCAACACTTACCTCTGCATTGTAAAATTTGGTTTTCACATCCAGTGGTTTGAGAACCTAGTTGAATAAAGCATATCAAGCAGGAGATTCTTATCATTTGACCATTTATTTTTGTTTGCTTGTTTTAAATAGCAGGGCTTAAATGTGTCAAAGCCATTTTCCAATTTATTTGTAAAAGACTTTTCTAATAGGTATGCAATACTCTTACAGAAACAAAAAACCCTAAGATAATCCTAAATGCATCTTTAAAAAGGCAACCATCATTTCTTGACTAGGGGATAGTTACTTGGGTTTTACTTCATTACATTTGACTAAACTGAACACATTATTTCAGTATTTTTCTATATGCTTATTTTACCAAAAAATGTTTACCAAATTAAGCAACTGAAATTCCTTTTATTTTTTCAAAAGGCATGTAAAATCTTAAACAAATGAGCAATGTAGCAAAGCAAGAGCAAAATATGTTTCCTATTGACAATACTTTTTCTTTCACTTAAAGGAATAAAAAAATATATATAGCATCATAGCTAGATCTATATGACATACATGTTAGTCTTGTCTCCCAGTCCACACACATACGTATGTTAAACAGTGGTTTTTAAATTATTTTTGATTACTGACTTTGAAAATTGTGTATAAATACAAAATTCTCCTGGAGTCCCCGATGAAGCTTGGTGTACTCAGCCCAAGTCAATAATTTCTCATTTAACTATTTCCTTATAAATTTGATAAAATTTACACTTATTTTATCTGGACTTGTCAATCATTTTTCCCCTCTTCATGTGTGCTTCGTGAAGTTATAAAAATAATAAAAAAATTTTGGGGGTAAAAACCTTCAAGTTTCATTACAAGAACATCAGATTGGTACACTAGAGGCCCGATGCACGAAATAGGTGCAAGGGCTAGGTCCTCGCTGCTCCAGCTTTGTCCGGAATGTCGCCCAGAAGGACGTCTGGTCTAATTAGCATATTACATTTTTATTATTATAGATTGGTAATGATAATTTCTCTGCTTTTAATTAACTTAATAACATCTAACTTTAGATTGCTAGCAATATGAGAAGTCCAAAAATATTATTTGCTTTATTTGGAGCCTGTTTTCACTGTAGATAAATAGAAATAACTACACTTTCAAAAAACAAACAAACACAAAACACACACACAAACAAATAAAAACATTTACCACTGTCATATTCAATACCTGAAATTTGAAGAATTTTCTAAAATACATTTTTTCTCCACCCTGAGTTGTATAACTCACTGCACACACCAAGCTGAAATAGAAAGATGTCTTAATCATTCTGAATCATTTTTGTGTTCCTTTTTTTAAAAAAAATATGCTTTTATTGATTTTTAGAGAGAGAGAAAGGGAGAGGGAGAGATAGAAACATTGATGAGAGAGGAACATCATGGCTGCCTCCTGCACGTACCCCTACTGGGGATTGAGCCAGCAACCTGGGCACGTGCCCTGATCAGGAAATCCAACCATGAACCTTTCAGTTCACAGGACGATGCCTAACCAATGTTACACTCTTATAGCAGATGTTTCTCTCTCTCCCTCTCCCTTTCTCTCTCTCTAAAAGTCAATAAACTATCCTTAAAAAAAAAAAAAAAAAGTGTTTCAAAGATTACTGACTCAAGAGGGAAAATATTCAGTGAATTGAAGAAGACAAAACCATGGGTAATATGACATTTGTAAAATTTGTAAAATATTACATAAATTATTTATACACATCCGCCACCTATATGCACATAAAAACGAATGAAAAGAAATACAGCAATATTTTAAGATTGGTTATACTAGGTGATGACATTGTAGCTAATTTAATTTCTCCTTTATACTTATGCCTAGTACTAAGCCAGGTCCTAGGGATATAGTATTGATCAAAACACAGTACCTGGCCCTGACCAGCATGGCTCAGTGGTTAGATTATTGGCCCACACAATGAAGGGTCGCAGGTTTCGATTCCTGGTCAAGGGTACGTACCTGGGTTGCAGGTTCCATCCCTGGCCCGGCACGTGTGGGAGTCAACCAATTGATGTGAGACACATGGATGTTTCTCTCTCTCTTTCTGTCTCTCTCTCTTTCTGTCTCTCTGTCTCTCTCTCTCTCTCTCTTCCCTTACCCCCTCCCTTCTACTCTCTAAAAATCAATGGAAAAAATATCCTCGGGTGAGGATTAACACACAAAACAAACAAAACACCACAGTATCTGCTCTCAAAGTGCTCACTGTAGGAATGAGAGTAGCACGGTACAGGTCTTAAAGGCAGATTTAGATTTGAGTTACACATCATTATTTACTAGCTATTTAACTATACAAGAGTCTCATTTTCTGTAAAATAGGGATTTTACACATTTAATATTTCAATAAATTCAATTGCAACATATTTTGACTTCTGCTCCTTGCTAGATCCTGGGGATATAGCAGACTTCATGAAATTTATACTTTAATGCAACGGTAGGCACTCAGTAAGTAATTTCAGTACAAAAGACATTTTAAAAATGACAAGTTGTCGATACTACAGAATATGTAAAAAGGGTCACTTAATTAGTCTAGGACAGTGATGGCGAACCTCTGACATGCGTGTCAGTGCCATTTCTGATGACACGCGGCCGCTGAGGCGGCCGCATGCCGAGGATGAAACATTTATGTTATTTAAACTATAAATAACATGAAATAATGTTTTTTCCTCAAAGTGACACACTACCCAAGTTATGCTCAGTTTTTTGGCGAAGTTTGACACACCAAGCTCAAAAGGTTGCCCATCACTGGTCTAGGAAATCAGGAAAGCCTCTTTGAGGAAGTCATGCTGAATCTGAGATATGAAGAAGTAGAACTAAACAAAACGACATAGGCATTCCTTTGTAAGGGAAGAATACATTTCAAGTCATAGAGTTCAGAGGTAAAAGAAGTCTAGTATGACTGCAGTGTAGAGAGGGAGAGAAGAGTGACAAGAATATAAATAGAGCCCTAGCTGGTTTGGCTCAGTGAATAAAGCATTAGCCTGCAGACTGAAGGGTTCCAGGTTCAATTCTGGTCAGGGGCACATGCCCAGGCTGCAGGCTCGATCCCCAGTGGGGCGAGTGCAGGAGGCAGCCAATCAATGTTTCTCTCTCATCACTGATGTTTCTAACTCTCTCTCCCTCTCCCTTCCTCTCTGAAATCAATAAAAATATTTTTTTAAAAAAAGAGGAGAGGCAAAAATGGTGATGTAAGTGGAGATGAAGAAGAGATGGTAATGAAAGATGGGTATAAGAACTAACAGAATTTGTGAATGAATTAAGTGGTAAGGCAGTGAAGAAATATAAAATTACTTTAAATGGCTGAAATGTTCATATCTGCTTCTCAGATTGAAAGAAAAATACAGTTTTAACATTCAAACACATACAAAATATTCTGTTTAAAGTTTGTTTCTGGTAAAATGTAAACATGAAACATAAGATTCTTTCTGAAGTAGGCATTAGGTTTAACGATAACTGGAAATAAAGCAAAAGTTTCAAATAAAGGCATATATAAAAGAAAGCCTTCTAAAACTAGTAAAAATAATCCTTACATGTGTGTTCCAATTTCCTTTACTTCATGGTGTATGACATCATCAATACAGCAATCAGGTTTCAGTTCAGCCACTGCAGCATTGGAGGCAGAAAGATTTAAACGCTGAGAGCTTGTCTGAAGATCAGCCTTGAGAGAAAGTGGTAAGAAATAGTCAAATGAGACTGGTTATCTACAGGGCGAGGATCGGTATGGATGCAAAGAATAGGAACACAGAAGTAGGATGAAGGAGGAGCAAGACTTCTCTGCGTAAGTCTTTCTGTATAGCTCTGACACTCAGAACCATGGCAATGGTTCACATACACATGCACATAAAAAAATAAAATAAAACCAACCAGGTAGATGGGAATTCAGAATTAAATACAAAAGGCTCACACTGCTATCAAGGGCATTCTTGACTTAGGTATTTAAAAAATCTTCAAACTGCACAGAATGCAAAGCCACCAATAGTGTTCATCTATACAAAAACACTAAAAAAAGAAAACAGATAATGAGAATTTAAACAAGTCACTGATAAAAATTGCTACCCCAAATCAAGTGTGAATAACAGAAAAATTACAAGAACAATACTGTCTGACGATGACACAATATAATTACAAATTATTATTAAGACAAAAAGGCCTTTCTATCTGAAAAACCTATTAACTCTTGGGTAGAAGGGGAAATACAAAGGAAATTATAAAATTATTTAAAAAGCTACATATCAGAATCTGTAGGATACACCTAAACCAGTGAATCAGAAGAAAATTCACTTTTATAAAAAAAAAAAAAAAGAAGAATAAAAATAAACAAATTAAATCCCCAGCTAAAAAGGTAGAAAAAAGACAAGGTAAATAATTAGAACCACAAAGAAAGAGATAGTTAAAAGCAAATATTAATGAGGTAGAGAATAGGAAAGCATTAGATATAAAGTAATAAATAAAAAACCTAATATATAAACCAAGAGATAGCTAAACTAAATCAAGAGAAAAAGAAAGCAAAAATATGCAAAATAAAAAATGACCAGGGAAAAATAGCACTGAGACAGAAATTTTCAGAGACTACCATGAAGACCTATATACAAATAAATTTGAAAAATTTACATAAAATGGATCATTTCCTGGAATAAAACAGTTTTGCAAAATTTACACCATTAGAAATAGAAAGCTTACACATACTAATCTCCAGAGGATAAAGTGAAAATGCTATCAAATAACTTCCCCAAAAAAAACAGCACCAGCCCATATGATTTCACAGGAGAATTCTACAAACCGTTTAAAGATCAGATAGTCTAAATTCTCCATGTATTGCTCTGAAGCATTGAAAATAAAGGGAATTTCCCTAAATTTTTATTTAGCTACCATAATATTGTTTTTTTATTGTTTAAAGTATTACATATGTCTCCTTTTTCCCTGATTGACCTCCTTCCCCACCACACCACTCCATCTCCCCAGGACAAGCCCCCACCGCCCCAGTGTCTGTGTCCATTGGTTATACTAATATACATGCATACAAGTCCTTTAGCAACCATAATATTGATACCTAAAACTTGATAAAAGAAAACATGAAAAAGAAAAATACAAGCCAATATCATGTTATGCTACTTATGTCATCGTGAGTCTGATATAAAAATATGGCTTATGTGTACATAATACATCTAAATATCTTTTTGAGACGAAGAAGATTCTTTCCATGGACACAGACAATAGACAGGGGAAGGACTGGGGTGGGGTGGGAGCTGGGTGGAGTGGGGTAAAGGTAAAATTGGGGACATCTGTAATACTCTCAACAATAAAATAAATTTAATAAGAAGATTCTTGATGGGCATTGCACTATTCAATAAATATTCACTACTGTTATTATTTCAAACACCACTGCCTTTATAAAAATTAAAACTAAATAAAGCCAAAAGATATAAATTTATATTTTATAAGTATGCTATTATATTATTTTTCTCTTTTTAATACTTATTTATCTTAAATTACATGCCTTGGTTGATTTATTCATCTTATAAAAATAAATAGAACATTTACTGAATGCCAGGAAAAAAGAATACATTCTCAAAGTTCTGAAAGTCAGTCCTTTTCATAATCGAATGCAAAGATTGGCAAACTTTAAAAGACCAGGCAGCAAATAATTTAGCCTTCGCAGGTCATACAGTCTCTGTTGCAACTACAACTCAGCCATTGTAGCTTAAAATCTGCCACAGATAATACAGAAATAAATGAGTGTGGCTGTGTGTCAATAAAACTTTATGGACACTGAAATTTGAATTTCACATCACAAAATAAACTATGTTTCTTTCCAATCATTTGAAAATGTAAAAACCATTATTTGCTCAAAAGTCATAAAAACAGGCATGGACCAAATTTGGCCTACAGATTATAATTTGCCAACTCCTGATCTAATGAAAGGCAGAAACCCCATCAATAGTATAACAAACATATGCACATGTATGCAAAAATTTGCATCCAATTTCTGGAAGTTGGGTCATATAGGAAATTTGGAATATTTGCTCTCTGAGGTCCTTTTCAATTCTAATATTTGATCATTTTCAAACGCATCCTAATTGGACTTCCGTTCTGGTAATTCTAAAGTGACCTAAACGCATCACTTGGGACAACTTTTACAAAACTTCTCCCTCATATTCAGTGAGTTTTTACTTTCTTTATGCCCTTTCTCTATGTAAATAGATTTCAGATTGTGTAATTGAATTGGCATATTCTATCTCTTAATTTCTAAATGACAGCAAAAATCTAACTGGTCTATTTCCTACAAACCATCCCATACAATGTTTTCATCAGTCTTCCAAAATAGTGTGAATATCTCTGCTCAAAAATCTCCACTGACAGCCTGGCCAGTGTGGCTCAGTGGTTGAGCATCAACCTATTGAACCAGGAGGTCACAGTTCAATTCCCTGACAGGGCACATGCCTGGGTTACGAGCTCAATCCCCATTAGGGGGCATGTAGGAGGCAGCCAATCAATGATTCTCATCATTGATGTTTCTATCTCCCCCTCCCTATCCCTTCTTCTCTGAAATCAATCTATATATATATACTAGAAGCCCAGTGCACGAAATTCGTGCACGGCGGGGGGTTGTCCCTCAGCTCAGCCTGTACCCTCTCCAATCTGGGACTCCTGGAGGGATGTCGGACTGCCCGTTTAGGCCCGATCCTGGTGGGATCGGGCCTAAACGGGCAGTTGGACATCCCTCTCACGATCCAGGACTGCTGGCTCCCAACTGCTTGCCTGCCTGCCTTCCTGATTGCTCCTAACCGCTTCTGCCTGCCAGCCTGATCACCCCCTAACCACTCTGCTGCCAGCCTGGTTGATGCTAAACTGCTCCCCTGCCAGCCTGTTTGCCCCCAACTTCCCTCCTCTGCCAGCCTGGTCACCCCTAACTGCCCTCTCCTGCAGGCCTGGTCACCCCTAACTGCCCTCTCCTGCAGGGTTGATCACCTCCAACTGCCCTCCCTTGCAGGCCTGGTCCCTCACAACTGCCCTCCCTTGCAGGCCGGGTGCCTCCCAACTGCCCTCTCCTGCTGGCCATCTTGTAGTGGCCATCTTATGTCCACATGGGGGTAGGATCTTTGACCACATGGGGGCAGCTATATTGTGTGTTGCAGTGATGATCAATCTGTATATTACTCTTTTATTAGATAGGATAGAGGCCTGGTGCATGGGTGGGGGCCAGCTGGTTTGCCCTGAAGGATGTCCCAGATCAGGGTAGGGTTCCCTTGGGGCGTGGGGCGGCCTGAGCGAGGGGCCTGTGGTGGTTTGCAGGCCGGCCACGCCCCCTGGCAACCCAAGTGGAGGCCTTGGTATCTGGAATTTTTTTTCCTTCTACAATTGAAACTTTGTAGCCTGGAGCAGAGCCAAGCCTGCTGCTCCCTCCAGGCGGCAGCCATTTCTGTGGCAGTTAATTCACCTTCTACAATTGAAACTTTGTAGCCTTAAGCGGGTGAGCCCGGCCAGGGTGTGCAGAAAGCTTTGCTTCCCCTGTTGCCTCCGGCAACCCTGGCCTGCTCTCTCAAGCTCCATTCTGCCGCCATTTGTTTGAATTTGTTTACCTTCTATTATTGAAACTTTGTAGCTTGAGTGGAGGCTTAGGCCTGCAACGGCTATGGAAAGCTTGGCTTCCTCTGTTACCTGGGAAACCTTGCTCTCTGTGGCTGCAGCCATCTTGGAAGGGGGTTAATTTGCATACTCGCCCTGATTGGCTGGTGGGCGTGGCTTATGTAGCGGAGTGATGGTTAATTTGCATATTACCATTTTATTAGAGAAGATATATTTTAAATCTCCTCTGATTGCCCACTGTCTCAAAAAAGCAAAACAAAAAAAAAGGCAAAACCTCAGACTTAGCCCAGCTTGCAAGATGCTCCACTGTGTGCACATCCATAACCTTACCTACTCTTATCAAGTGAATTCTGTTCAGTGCTACAAGAACACAATATGTATTCCTATGTCTCTGCTTCCAATTACCTAGTTCCTCTTGTCTTTTTCTCTAAATCCTACCATTCTTTCAAGATCCTCTTGTGTTCCTTTTCTCCTAATAAGCTTTCCTGATTTAGGCAATATCCCCCCCTGTAACCTTTCCTCCTCTTTCAAATTTTATTATGTTAATCAGAAATTGCTAAAAAAAACATTCTGCTGTTTACCTTGGACTGGTACATTTTCTCATCCAACCTATCACAAACTTTGAGGATAACAGAAATGATTCTGTGCTTAGCTTACTATACTATTAGGTATTTAGTTATTGCTTGTTGTTGATGACAAAAATTTCTGTATCAAACATGCATTTTAATTAAGTTTCAAAAACATAATAGAAAAGTTGTTTTAAAAAATATATCCCAAACAAGAATGCCACTTACTTTTACCAATATATCTTTTACAACTTGATTGCTATCATTATGAACGCTGATATAACTGGAAAAGGTCTCTCCCAAAAATATGTTCCTGTGAAATAAAATAAAATTTTACAAGAAATCCATTCAAGATTTATCATAAATATTCTATTTGAGCACCACTGAGAACTTCAAATGTAGAAAAATTTATTAAAGGATAGAAATCAGGTAAAATACTGCTTCAACATTCCTTGTTTACACTAGGCTGCTCTTTTATTACTAAACTAGAAGCCCAGTGCACAAAATTCTTGCACTCGGTGGTGGGAGGGGCCCTCAGCCTGGCTCTCGCAGTCCGAGAGCCCTTGGGGGATGTCCGACTGCCGGCTTAGGTCTGCTCCCCATCCTTAGCACTGCAGCAGAGGCAGGAGAGGCTCCCACCACCACCGCTGTGCTCGCCAGCAGTGAGCCCGGCTTCTGGCTGAGCGGCGCTCCCCCTGTGGGAGCGCACTGACCACAAGGGGGCAGTTCTTGTGTTGAGCGTCTGCCCCCTGGTGGTCAGTGCACATCACAACGACTGGTCATTGCACCGTTCGATTTGCATATTAGGCTTTTATTATATAGGATGCAATTCAAAATACTTATCCTATATAATAAAAGCCTAATATGCAAATTGACCAAACAGAATGACCAGCAGAACGACTGGCCGCTATGATGCACACTGACCACCAGGGGGCAGACACTCAATGCAGGAGCTGCCCACAGCCCAGCCAGCACGGGCCCCCCAATCGCCCTGCTGGTCGCCCCGCAAGGGAGGCGACTGGCGGCGGTGGCGGGGCTGGCGAGTAGGCGGTGCCAGGCTGTCCAAGACAGGTGCCAGCAGGGGGCACCCCCGATCGCCCCGCAGATCGGCCCTGATTGCCAGCCAGGCCTAGGGACCCTACTCATACATGAATTTCATGCACCAGTCCTCTAGTTTAATCTATAAAGCATGCTATAAATCATGGCCCTCAACTACAGCACCAACTGCCAGTTTCTTTAGGAATAAGTCATTGAAATCAGGTCCATGTTAAGAGTCTTAGGAGTCTTAAGATTTGTTATTGAAGAGGATAGAAAAAGGCAATTTTTGTTAACTAACTTATGACCTGAATCTAGAAGAGACCCAAGTAATTGATCTCAGAGTATTTTTTACGATATATTTGATTTTTCTAAGTTAGGCTAATAAAAATAGTAACTAGTGGCTTTACTGTATACTTTTTATAAAATATATTTTATAAAAATATATATATTTGTAATTATATACTATGTAAAATATTTTAAAATATATATTTATAAAATATATTTTTACATGAATATATTTCCCAGTTTTGAAGACACTAGTCAATGATCACATTCTGTAAACCTTTCATAAAAACTTAAAAAATACCTTTTAGTGTCAAATTCTCTCAGGTGAAAAAGGATGGAATCAGGGGCATCTACCCCAATAATAATCTATAATAATAAGCTAAGAGCAAGAGAAGAAATAAAAAAATTTATAGCTCCTAATTAGCTGCCAAGTCTGATAACTTACATTGAGAGAGGGCTGTGAAGTTGAATAAAAGGGATGATTCTGAAAGACATTTGTATTAAATAAGTTAAAATAAAAGGAATCCATGGGCATTAAAAAATACAGAGTAGAGCAAAAAGTACTGTTACAGTTGTGAGTATGCAAAATAGTTCATTCTTATATTATTATTTATAATTATTGTATTATTTTCCATACGAACAACTATAAACTGACTTTTGCCCGACCCTGTATAATAAGATCTAATGGAGAAAGCTAAAATTCTATCACCTGAAGAATCATTATTAATATCTTGGTGTGTATCTTATTTTTCTTAACCATATATATCTTATGGTTTTTTAAAAACCGGTATCACATAGTATAATTTTGATGAAATGTTTTTTTACCACTTAAATGGATCATGAGCACTTTGCCAACCCATAATTATTTTTTTGAAAACTAGATTTGTAATGCCTTTAAAGTATTGCTGTATGTCTTATGTGACTACATCATTCTTACCCGAAATTCTGTGGTAAAGTCAACATTTCTCCCAACATTAAAATTTCTGCACCATTTACAGTTGAAGGATCATCTCTCATGAGTTGGTTAAAGAGATCTCCTATAGAAAGACAAAAACATAAAATTCTAACCTCTACCTTGTAAATAACTTTACTTACATAAATATATATCTGGGAGAGAGATGTTTTTAAAAAACAATCTCTTCACAAGTGATATTTAAACACTCTAATATCTAATCTTCAATGAAACTAGTGCATACCAAAAAATTCTGGTTTCACAGAGAATGAACGTTACAAACAAAGGTAAATATAGGTCATGTGATATAAAATATATTATAGTAAGCTCCAGTAATTTAAAAAAAAGGGGAATGCTAATACATACATTGATGGAACATTTGAAGACAAATGTAATTTTTATAGTATTAGGACTATGGATGTATTATTATTAAAACTAAAATAAAAATCTCCTGTTGCCATCGGTATTAATAGTACCTTATAATGAGACCTGTTACTCGATGGCCACCACTTGCATGCTACAAAAACAGGGAACAGAGAATGTCGCAAAGAGCAAAAATTGGCAAGGCTGGGCTTATTCGAAGGTAATAGAGGCAATCAAGATGCCAATTTTTCCCTAAGTGCAAGTAGAATAAAGTAAGTGCCATACCAGGTAAGTCTTTCTCTTCACATGTTACTGGAATATTGGTGAATAAAGTAGGCTTCGTCAACCGCATCACTGTGAATTCCAACAGTAAAAAAAACATGTATATTAATATTGCTTTGGGCTAGTATTCCCAAGCCAGTGCATGGCATTCATCAATTTTATACTAATGTAAAATAGAACTATATACTTCCTAAACTAAATATAATATTAAATGCTTCCTAAGATTATTATATAGAAATAATTCATTTAAAATGCTAATATATGAAACAATTTTATACATGAGAAAAGAAAATAATTTTACATTTTTATAACTTTATGAACTTTAAAAATTAAATGCAAATATAATACACCTCATTACAGAAAAACTAGAAAATAAAAGAATTTATCCTATAGAGGGAATATGCTAATTGACCGTCATGCCTTCACAAGATGGAGGCGCACACAGCCACAAGATGGTGGCGCCCAGTCCTCTCAGTCCTGCCTCATCCAGCCCGAGTTCCCCCATCCCCTCAGCCCCGCCTCATCCAGCTGGAGTCCCCCAGTTCCCTCAACCCCTCCTCATCCAGCCAGAGTCCCCCAGTCCCCTCAGCCCCACTTCATCCAGCCGGAGTCCCCCAGTCCCTGGGGAAGGCAGTTGGAGACAATCATAACGGCAGGGGAGCAGTTAGACGTCAATCAGGTTGGCAGGGGAGTAGTTAGGGGGCTATCAGGCTGGCATGCAGAGTGGTTAGGGGCAATCAGGCAGGTTAGTGGTTAGGAGCCAGCAGTCCCGGATTGTAAAAGGGATGTCCGACTACCGGTTTAGGCCCGATCCCGCTGAGCCAGAGGACCTGAAGCCACGCCCCCCGCCATGTGGGGCTTGATGCGGGATCTCAGGGATCGGGCCAAAACCGGCAGTCAGACATCTCATGAGGGGTCCCAGATTGGAGAGGGTGCAGGTGGGCTGAGGGACACCACCCCCATGCATGAATTTCATGCACCGGGCCTCTAGCCCTATCTAATAGAGAGTGAATAGGCAAATTGACTGTCACACCATAACAAGATGGCTGCGCCCACAGTGGAGGCAGGGATTCCATAACACAAGATGGCTGCGCCCACAGCAGGGGCAGGGATCCTGTAACACAAGATGGCTGCGCCCACAGTGGAGGCTGAGTTCCCGTAAAGAGCCTTAATGAGCAATCAGCAGGGACCCAAGGCTGCGTGAAGCTGGGCCGGGGCAGGGGACCTGAGGCCATGTCTCCCGCCTGGCAGGGCTTGACAGGGGACCTCAGGCCATGCTCCCTGCCCGGCGGGGCTTGATGGGGGACCTCAGGGCGCACCCCCCACTCCGGTGCCAGGCTTTGGGACCTCAGGCCATGCCCCCTACCCAGCAGGGCTTGACAGGGGACCTCAAGCCACGTCCCCCACCAGGCGGAGCTTCATGGGGACCTCAGACCACGCCCCCAGCCCCGGCGCTGGGTCAGGCGACCTCAGGCTGCGTCCCCCTCCTGGCCGGGCTTGACCGGGGTAGGGCCGGTCGGGTCTGGATCTAGCCCAATGGGGGTGGGGCCAGCCGGGTCTGGGTCTCGCGCAATTTCGAGGTGCACATGGGTGGGCGGAGACTTGACTCTGGTTCCCATGACACCCCAGACTCTGACAGGAGGGAGATTTTCATATACATTTTACTAATTTTCTTTCATCTCTGACACTTCTATTATAGAGAAAGGGCAAATAGCAATATTAAAATATTTCCTCTAATTAATTCCCTTTTAATGTGCACGAATTTCATGCACCGGGACACTAGTCTATATATAAAAGCCTAAGCGACCAGCTAACTGGCTGGTAACCATGACACGCAATGACCACCAGGGGGCAGATGCTCAACGCAGGAGCTGCCGAGCGACAGCAACTTTGCAGAGTGTCCTCTGGGACCCCTTGGGGGTTGTTGGACTGCCAGTTTTGGCCCGATTCCTGCAGGCCAGGCTGAGGGACCCCACCTACTGGAGGGATCCCGCTCACTTTGTGGTACCGCCCAGGTGCGGCCGGCCAGGGAGGCACCGTGGGAGAGTGACTCCAGGGCGTGTCCAGCCCATCTCGCCCAGGCCCACCCCGCCAGCCACCTTCTAATTAATTTCCTTTCAATGTGCACGAATCCGTGCACTGGGCCTCTAGATAAGGTATATTAGGAGAACAAGGCTTTAAAAAAATCCTGAGTGAGTTCGGTGTAAATAATATCAACAAAATATTAATCAAAAGAAGCCTGCAAGGAAAATAAGTTTAGATGCATCATTTTGAATATAAAACAATAATTTTATGACAAAAGGGCCTTTTGTGAGCTGTACCCCTTGATTATAATTACTGACCACTGAAAGTTCAGTAAGTGGCCCTTTTAGTAATATTAATTCTGTATAGAAATTACAAAAATATCAATTAATGGTTTATTGGTTATTTCCAACCAGAAATAAGATTTGTTCTTGGAACACAGCAGAATGTATCTAAAGTTTATCTAGAAAAATAAATAAGTGAAAATAAGAAAATAAATTGGGAAAAGGGGGGAAGAATTGGACTTACCATATATTAAAAAATTTAAGTCTACAATAAATTAATTGGCTTATTAATTGAAGACCATACAAATACATATATTAGATAGTTAACAAAAATGATTAGGATACAGAAAAATATTAACATTTTAAGATGCTAAGACAACTGATTAGCTATTTGGAAAAAATAAAATTTAATCTATAAATTCACTTAAAAATCAAGAGACATACTAAAAAAACACAATATGTCATATTTGCAGATTTTTAAATGCAAACTGAGAAAGCCAAGTTATTAACATACAACTATCTCACTCTTTGAAAGATAATCCAAAGTATGTCTATATCAAATACACATTTAAAACACAATATTTACTGTCTTATAGTAATAGACCTCAAAAATTACATATAATGTTAGTTGGAAAGAGCAAATACTAATTGAAGCAAGGTTTAGGAACTATACTAAAGCCCTGGTTGGTAAACAGTAATTTTGTACCCAGCCTTGAATGTTAAAGTAGGTACTTCACCAAAGAAATTAGAGCAAATAACACTGTGATTTTTAGTTGAGTGCCAAATATTCATACAGTGCCATATGTAGAGACACTTGCAGTAGAACTCACAAAACAGACATTTCATTTACTTATGAAATTCAGGTTTCATATAAAATATTATAATAAAAAGATAGGCCTGAAGTTACAAAGTGATAAACTGGGCCTAGCTCAACTTGCACACAAATTTTGCTTGTCCACAACATTAAAAAAAAAAAAAATTAAGTGCAATCTTCTCCAGGTTTGGAATCCTTACCACATTCTACAGTCTATCTAGTCCCTGAAGACATTTATGTCTGTGAATTTTGAATTAATTTTGGGCATTTTGAGCAGATTAAATTAAAGAGAATCATTATGCAGGAGCTCATTTTGAAAAATTTCAAAAAGTGATCTTTAAGTTATTTGGTGAGTTAGCAAATGAAGTTAAATTAATATAATGCCCTTCCATCTTTTTTTTTTTTTTGCATTTGACTGAACATTATTTGAAGATGGATGGGTTATCAGGGAAAAATAAAATGATGGTACTGCTGCATTTCCCTGGAGAGTAAATGCTGATTGGATTTTACCAAATGCCCTCACAGATACACCTTCCTGTATATGCCTTTGTTTCCCCAATTTATTTCTATGTCTATGTTAAGAGTGTAACCCAGAAATACTGCTGAGCCCTATTATTAGCTTATGACAGAATCGTGAGTTCTAAGGTTCTAAATATGCAAAGAAGTAGCCATGGATTCTAAATTCTTAGGCCTTGATTACTTCTTAAGTACTCTCTAGGTAGAAGAGAAATGAATTCCCCTTACCCCCTTCTTTAAGATCCTTACAATATTTGCACTAAAACTTAATCTTCAGTTTCCCATTTTTGAATGACCTTTTCATTGTTTCTCAAAGGGTTAAAAAGCAATTGATATAGAGTAAATTAGAAAAATTTAAATCTGCCACATACGCAAACAAAGAAGCTCTTTTTAATGTGTGGTTCTTGGATTAAAAAGCTACTCTTCATAAGAATCCCATGATGCTAGACTATACCTTGTATTTTCAGCTCTGTGTGCAATCATTTCAAAATAATAAAACTATCAAAGAAAAACAGTGTTATGAGTACCTAGGTTTTTATTTTTTTAAATTGATTTTTAGAGAGAGAAAGGGAGAGGGAGAGCAAGAGAGAGATCAATTTAAGAGGGAAACATCAATCAGCTGCCTCCTGCACCCCCACCCCCCCACAGGGAATTGAGCTTGTAACCCAGGCATGTGCCCTGACACATGCCTGTAATGCCCAAACATCAGAGCCACATTAGCCAGGGCATGAGTACCTAACTTTTAGCCCTTGATTAGCAACCTCACAGTAAATAAGACCCGAACAATAAAAATCAGATTCACCATTTATTTTTGCCTAATCATGTTAACCAACTCTTATTCACAAGCTCACTAGGCAACACTCAATGGCTTCTTGACATTTCTCCAGCAGTCTTCGATTGAAAAGAAAGATTGATGAACAAAAGAGGAAGTCATTACTGAAGAAGCTACATTGGAAACTCCCTCTACAACAGGTGATTTTTCATTCAAAGACTTCTGGAAGCATTCATGCACATGCTGCTTATTTTCTAGATAGCAGTCTCATTTGAGACAATAAAATGATACTAAAAATAGTTAAAAACAAAACAATATTTGAACAGAGTAAAACCTAATTGGAAAAGATTATCTCTTCAGTTAAAAATTAGTAGACTCCTCAGACTTTAAGCAATATCAGCCTGTGAAGAATCTCTCCAAAGGGCACATTTATCATGTATTATGGAACCTCTACCATGCTAGGCACTATGCCACAAGGCAAACATATCTCCACCTTGCTAATGAATACACTCTTACTGGTTTTTTTCGAGTTTGGTTTTTCTACTTAATAGTAGTAACTCCATGTAAGCTCTGAGGGCAGGGTACATGTTTGCGTCCTTTCCTACTACATTCTAGTATCTAGCTCATAGAAGGCATTTAAATTTATTAAATAAATACGTCCTTTTATAAACCTTTTATTCCATAATCACTTTCGTTATTTTTTAAAAAAATTATCTTTATTGTTGAAAGCATTATATATATTCCTCCTTTTTTCCCCCCAAAGGACCCTCTCCATCCTGCCCTCACTCCATCCCCCAGGCCTTCACCACACTATTGTCTGTGTCCAGGGGCTATGCATATACCCATATAAGTCCTTTGGTTATTTCTATGAGGTGATTCATAAATCCATTTTATAACATTTTGGTTATGGAAAACCAACAATGACTTCAAGAACCAGCAGGTTAGTAACCAGTATTAATAGTCATTAAGATGGAATTACTTGTATTAGAATAAAGAGTAACTTGATTTCTTATCATATTTGATACTTCTTTTCAAAACATGTTATATAGCCTTAAAGATGAATTATGGTCTTAGGAAAATTATATATTTTTTATTTAACCTTTGTTTCAAGACAACACATCAACTGTTATCTATTACATATCTTTGGGAACATTAGCACAATTTGGTTGGTCTCCCATTTTGAACTATATACATGCCACTTAAATAGCATTCACTGAAACTGAAACTGGTTTTAGTTTCATTTAAAAAAAATTATTACATTTTAGATGAGTAAAGAAAAAATACTATAAAATTAGACTTTAAGGATTTATCCAAATCCAAACTATTCCCTGTAATTCATAGGAATATATAACTCAATCATTGGGAAAGTAACAGAACAAAAGAAATGGCACATTTTACCTCTAACTTCAGTATAAAAAATAATTTATCACAATTAATTTAAACAGTGGCTGTTAAAAGTAGAATCCAGAAAGTTCTTGACTTAAATGACAAGTTTACAAATTCACATGATATTTATTCCTGGGATACAAACTGAACACATATTACCACACAATTTTTCACAATGTTAAGAATAAATAGGCTATGCTAGCAAAGGTTCAAATAAAAAAATTGTCATTAAAAATTTAAAAACCAGTAAAAAAAATTTATTCATCTATTTCAATATATACTGTTCATTCAGAATAGTCTTCTTTTTGACAATCACTGGAATTCATCACATACTAAAAATAATACCATGTTTACGCACAAATAAATTTATTTTCCCTGTAAGAGCTAATCTTCCTTTAAGGAGATTTCCCACATATTCACAGTACATAATATCACAAAACACCCATATTTGGCCCAAATGTCTCTGAATTGTAGCATTACAAGATGGAAGTTCATTGTGCCTGATAATTCTATTGAGTTTTGCCCAAATGTCTTCCAGAGTTTGGTTGTTACATAGAGTGTGATCTATTGTCCATCTTGCTCTATAAAATAAGTGTAAATCTAGTGCCTTGACACTATCTTGCAATTTTTTAGACAAAGGAAAAATAGCTTTAGTACAATTTCTGCTGGGGAGTGAAACACTCCAAGACCTCTTCTTGTGCTGTTTCCCTTTCTCTGATTGTTTATCCAGATTTCCAGAAGTAGTCTGTTCATTCAGTGTGTGTGAACGGATTAAGTGCTTCTTTTCTTTCAAATTAGGCTGAAACTCCAATAGAGCTACTGTACAATCATAACTCTGTGATTTAACATCATGTTCTGAAATGGTTAAGTATTGTTTCACATCTTCAGTTGCCTCTTCAGAAATCACAGGTGGTGATCGTTGAGGTTTGAGCGGAAGTTTGGACCCATCATGTGGAAACCAAGGGATAAATCTTGACAGTGGACGTGTAGGAAAGTCTTGAATTGCTTTCTCTGCAATTTTCAGCAATTGTGTGGGATCACTCTCATATGCTCGATAATGCAATATTATTTCTGTGGTCATTCTGAAGTAATCCAATTACTCTTAATGAAAGGAAAATTTCTTAGCTGAGCTCCTCAGAGCTAGAATGTAATTTAAAATTACAAGACTGTCTCTTTCCAAATCAGAGGGAAACAGGACCTAAAGTGGAAGTATTGCAAAGAATAAGATATGGTAGGGGTAGCCTACATACAAATAGTCAGGGAGAAAAGGAAAAACAAAAACCAATCCCAATATACTATTTTACCAAAATGCTATTGGTAATTGTGAATGTAATCCACAAAACTGAAAATCCTTTCTCTCATGAAAATAAGGGATCTGGATTAGATGCCCTATCAGCTCACTTCTAGCCTAAAAATGCTAGTAGTCAACATGTTTAACTTAACAGATAATAAAGAATTTGGAAATAATGATATTAATAAATTAGGTACTAATAATATTAAGACTATATACAAAACAAAGAAAAATTAGTGATTCTTAAAATACTAGATTCATATATAATTTAAAGAAGTAATAATACCTAGAATTTTGAGACATCTCAGTAGTAAACACTAAAAGCATAAAAATGGTTTCAGTTTGCATTTTACCCAGGATAGGGACTGGTTTTGTGACAGTCTCCTCTGTATAATTAGGGCACTTCAGTATTAAGACCATGGCTCCTGAATTCCAATTTGGAGGGAAGCAAGAAGGCTAGACCCTTATTTTTTTCTTCTTATAACACAGAAGTCCACAAGTTGCCCCAAATTAAGCATTGATAATAAGTTCCAGCATATAGTACACGGGCTCAAGAATGGAACCTTCCAGGATCTGCAAGTTAGGTTTCCTAACCAGGTACAAAGCTGCAAAAGCCATACTTGCAAGTTCTTTCATATCTTGCACTATAAGAGAGAGAGAGAGAGAGAGAGAGAGAGAGAGAGAGAGAGAGAGATTGATTGAATCCCTTCTCCTCAAAAATCATTAAAAGAATCAGAACGTCAAACCTCAGGGAAGGTAGGGGACAGTGGGGGTAAGGGGGAGAGATCAACCAAAGGACTTATATGCATGCATATAAGCCTAATCAATGGACACAGGCAACATGTGGATGGGGGCAAAACAAAACTCATTAAAAGAACTACTTGATGAGGGTTCTCCCACTGTCAGGATAACAGTGGTGGGGACTCCTGGCATGATGTCAACACTCATTTGACCACTTACTGAAGAGTCAGAAGAAGTCATCTCATGATTATTTTCACCTACTGTTAGTGTCCATTAACAGATTTGACAACTTGTAAATTCATAATATTAATAATTTTTAATGTTTCATAAATTAGATAGCAATTCTTTCAAGAATGAATGCTTTTATTTTTTCCCTTATACTTTCACATTGTAAGATAATGACATTGAGAATTCTTTCAGTATTGTCTAAACTTACTTAGTTTTGGAAAGACTGAGGAAGGCCTTGTGCTGAAATAGTGCCTCAATCAATAATTAGCTTGTGATCTTGGAAACGTTTCTTAACTTTTGAGAGTTAAGGAACCCCTATTGGGCATGCTTGCTGTGAGACTGAGAGATAAAGACCCTGACAGTTCCTTCTCTTCTTTTTCTTCAGGAATAACCCACTTCAGTCCAGCTCATTTGCTCAAACTAAGCTTGCTGGGCATTTTGCTATATTACTTAATATTGCACTTCCTTAATTATACAGTCAGAGGCCGTCCTGTTAACCCCAGCTATCAGTATACGATTTGATGTTACAAATGGGACTGGTGGGCTTCTGGAAGGGAAGGTCTCTCAAAATGGATACCACAAGTAAGTGCAATGTAACTGAATTCAAAAGTCTACTGAGCATTTTCTCAGCTCAGTCGAAGAAGGGATTGGTAACCACACATCAGAGCATCCAAGAAATAAAAAAAGTGCATTTGTGGTACGGAAAACAGATAGAACACAGCTGAAAGCATTTAAAAGTTTTTCAGAAAACTACAGGAATTCCAGAAAAACTCTAACCTGTTTTTCCTCTAAATAATGACCTAATTATCAAACATAATCAAACTGATTGCTATGCACAGAAAATGAAAGTGGACGTGAATTTTCCCATATACACAATATTGTGAAGTACACTACAGTAGATTTTAACAAACCTGGATTATATGTCAGTACTATGTACTTCTAAGTCGTTGGCACTGCTATTTGACAGATGGAGTTGAAGGCTCTTTGTCAGTGCCGCATGAAGGGACAAGACACCAAAGAAAACCACTTCAGAGGTCGCCTGCCATCACCTTGGTCACAGGGCTCTCCCTGTAGAGGGTAGGGTGGGAACGTCAGGTTCTGGGACTAAAATCTGTCCGGTGACTGCAACAGCACCTAACTGAGTGATTTGCCTCTCTTGGCTTTACAAGCCATCCCCTCCCCTCCGCGACTGGTCTACCTATCCGTCCTCGAGGGAGGCTCTCAAACCTAAAATCAGAGTTGAAATTGCTTCCCGCCGCTTCGGCACCAGGCGCAGAGCGGCAGGGCGTGCACGGAGTGTAAGAAGAACGAGGCCTACGTCGCACCGGCCAGGGCTGTGTGGCCAAGGCTTGGAGATCTAGAGAGAGAAGGCGAGAGAACAGATTTAAGGGGAGTCAGGCTCGCAAAACTTTACCTTTCAGAGCCAGCAGGTGCTCCTGTTTGGGGGGATTCACTTCCATTTTGACAGGCACTTTCGATCGAGAGCCTACGGGGGTTGAGGAGGTTCAATCCAACTCGGGAGAGAGCAGAAAAACGCACTTTCGGGACGGCAGGGCGTCAAACACCGTCCCTTCCGGTGGTGTCTTAAATTCCCTTCTTATCAGGTCCTTTGCGACCCAAATGGCAGCTTCTCACCAAGGCCACATCTGGCCTGTGGAACACTCCTCTTCCCACCCGCATTCACACTTCGCGACTGCACGACACCACTCGTCGGAACAATACGCGGTCTCCGAAATTGCGGCCTTGCGGCGTAAAAGATACTGAGGTGGCACGCCGGGACTTGTAGTTTATATAAAAACCGCACTGCATGCAGGGAGATGTAGTCCCTCCTCGTCCCCCTTTTTTTCGCGACTGGGGACAATATCTTGCTCCTGGAGCGAGAGTTGCACCCCAAAATTTTGCTTCTCTTTTAGATTTAATTTTATTTTCTTAACTTTATTCCTTCCATCAGTGGCAGATTCTTTAATAACAATAAAAATAAAGCGCCCATGCGCAAGGAAGTGCAGCCAGCTAGTGACTGGCGGGAGGAGGAAGGAGGCGGTCCTGGGAACATTTCCCCGCCCTGCGCCGTATTGCGCCTGTGCGCCAGTGGCTGGCGCCGAGGCTTCTGGGTAGGTGGCTCTGCCCCGCCCCTCCGTTGGAGGCCCTTTCGGGTGCTTCTGCAGCGCCGCTCCTCCAAGGATGGCTTCTCTGGTTGTAAACAAGGCTGGATCGGGACTAGACAGTGGCCGTCAGGGCAGCTGGGGCACGGCCGTGGTGAAGGTGAGGGGCCCTGCGTTCTCTGTTCTCCACCATTGGCCTGCCTGTGGTTCATCCCCGAGATGGGGCTGCAGCGCCGCGGCCCGGGCTGCTTTGGGCGGGATGCGCGGCCTCTGGGCCCCTCTTGGCTGTACCAGCCAGGCCCTCCCCTCCGCGACCGGTCTGCTGTTCTTGCCAGTCCTCTGCCTGGCATCAGCTAGGGGGCATTTGTGAAAATAAGCTTATGGGCCTGTGAGAGTGACCTGGGCTTTCTTCCTCCCGGTCTTCTAATTTTAATTAAACTCAACAGGCATTAATTAGCTTATTTTTATTAAATCAAACCATTATTAGCTCCAGGTATTATGTTAGCCTTTTAAATCCCTGGTGTCTACTTACGAGGTTGGTGTTAATTCCTGTTTTACAGGTGAGGAAACAAAGGTTTACGTTAACAGTGTGTGGCAGAGCCAGGGTTGACTGGCTCTAAAGTTTGCTTTTTTACTATTGCATTACTTCCATGATCAGACGTCAGTTGTGGGGTGACCTGCCCCTTCCTCTCTTGGTCAACACTTTTAAAAATATATGTTTGTATTGATTTCAGAGAGGAAGGGAGAGAGAGAAATATCAATGATGAGAGAGTGTCATTGATCGGCTGCCTCCTGCACGTCCCCCTACTGGAGATGAAACCCGCAACCCGGGCATATGCTCTTGACCGGAATCGCACCCAGGACCTTTTAGTCCCGAGGCCGAGGCTGTATCCACTGAACCAAAGTAGCTAGGGTTTGGTCAACACTTGTAAGAAGTCTCCCAACAGCAACACAGCTCGACAGTAGCACTAGGGTCTATGAATTGCCCTATGCTTGAAGTTTGAAATTCTACCCTGTGTAAATGCTCCAAGATGCTGTTACTAAAAAATCAACTGAAATAACGTGGAATATTTGTAACCTGAGATATTGATAATTCTCATTACTGGCTACATATTCGAATCACTGAGCACGTTTAAAAAAACACAAACTGATGCAGCCACCCCTCCCCACCAGTTCTGATTAAGTTGACATCAGTATATTTTTTACATTCCCAGAAGTGATTTTAATGTGCAACCATGTTTGAGAACCACTGAACCAGGTAATATCTGAAGTATTTTTTATTTTTAATAATAGCCTTCTAATGATTTTTCACCTAATGTTGGTTTTATATGACAACAAATGATACATTTCTGCTCACAACTGTATTATCAGTCCGTATTGGTGGTTGTTGATTCATCTGACCTTTATATACTAGTATTGATGAAGTTATTCTGAAAACACACAGCATATCCAAGATGCAAAGGAGCCCTCTTATTATAAGGCATATTGTGTGGTTGAGATTTTATTTATGGAATTGTATTTTTTCTAAGTAGAGAATATCTGAAGATTATTTTGTGAATTAACATGAATTAAGAAGTTGTATTAGGCATGAATATTATTGCTGTATCTTCTTTGTTATCCTGTTTACGTTAAAATCTCAAAACTATACCAAAGCCTGATGGTACTCCAGTTTGTAATAGCACACAGTTTGAAATATTAGAGGCTCGCTTTATTCATTTTAATCTTTACGTGTAATATGTGCCTAAGCTGGGCAGTAGGACAGTCCTTTTTGGCAAGAACCTCATGCTGTAATTTGTAAGAAGTATGTTGGCATAATTTTTTTAAATTGTAATTTTCATAGATGAAAGCAAGGAGTGTTAATTGGGAGGTAAGAATTGAAGTCTAATAATGCTAACATTATGTAAACTGGCCTCTTGTTTAATGAACAAATTGACAATGGCATGGCTTTTATCATTAGAGAAACAAAGATAAAAATCTAAAATTAATATTATTTACATTCAGGAAAGAATCAGGAAAGTTTCTTTTGAAAGTGAGCCTCACCCTGGCCACTGTGGCTCAGTTGGTTGGGCATTGTCCCATGCACGGGAAGATTGCTCGTTGAAATCCTGTGTAGGGCACGAAAAAAAGAAAAAAGAGAAAGTGAGCCTTCTTAATCTTTTAAAAATATGGACTGGTTAATTAAATTTTTATTTATATGTAATAAGTACATGTATTAAAAAAAAACAGGATATGCCCTGGCTGGTTTGGCTCAGAGGATAGAGTGTCGGCCTGCAAATTGAAAGGTCCCAGGTCCGATTCCAGTCAAGGGCACATGCCCGGATTGTGGGCTCGATCCCCAGTGGGGGACTTGCGGGAGGCAGCCGATCCATGATTCTCTCTCATCATGGATGTTTCTATCTCTCTCTCCCTCTTCCTTCCTCTCTGAAATCAATAAAAATATATTTTAAAAAAATAGATAAATTGAAGTGTATGTGTGTATAATATATGTAATTTATGTGCAGCTGTTTTCTAGCTCTTCCTCACTAGACTACATTGTTTTGCAGTGTATGAATGTACCATAACTTTTTTCCAGTCTTGTATTGTTGTGTACTTTGTTTCTGATTTCTTGCTAATGCAAATGGTACTGTTAAGGATCAGCATGCAGATTTTACACATGTGTGAAATATTTGTAGGATTAAATTCCTGAAGTGGAATTGTTGAGCTATTCTAACTTTTGATAGTCATTGCCAAATTCCCTTCCAGAGAAGCTGTATCAATCAATAAAACATTTCACAGCAACCAGCAGTGTATGAGAGATATGTTCTCTGACACTTGCACCAGTACAAAGTGTTATCAACGTTTTTGATCTAATCTGAAAAAAAAAGTATACTGATACAGCTTTCATTGCATTTCAAAGTGTTTTGAGTGATAGTGAACATCTTTTTATATGTTTAAAGAAAAGACTACGCGTGGTAAGAAAAGACAAACAGTCTTTTCTTTTTTTGTGAGCTATGTGTTACAGTTAAACTCCTTTTGAAACATACTGGGATGCAAGCCAATTATGAATTACCTGTTTTATTATAGTGAAAGATGCTTCCATATCAGATAGTCAGTCCAAAATAATTTCACAGTTAAGATTAAAATTTTAATGGATTAAGTCTGATTTCCACTCTGGGTTTCCTTTTTTTTTTTTGGCGGGATGGGGGTGAAGGAGGGTTTCTATTTTTTACCTCCTGTTATGTATTTGTTGGGGATGGTGGTTGGACACTTTGTTTTTACATTTTTATTTTGTTGGACTTTAGTTGGTATTTGGAATACCCTGTTCCTGGGAGCTTTTGGTCTAACAGGCAAGACAGGTTGGAAAGCCAATAAAGGTATTCCCGTGTTTTGGGTGTTAAGATAGACACTTACTCATGGTACATGGGGGCCCCAGGGACACTGTGGTCATTTCAGTTGGACTGAGCTGTAGGTAGTCCTGAGAGAGGCAGTGTTTAGGAATTTGTTGGTTTATGAAGGTAAAAGAGGATCCACTAGAAAAGTATTTATTTAGCTATTCCCTCAGCATTAGCAGAAAGAAAGTGGCAAAAACAGTCATGTTTTGGGAACTACAGATCAGTTGTAGCAGGTCATAGATGGCAGGCATAGGAGTTTGTGGTACAATTAAACAGTTCAGAGTGGGTATATTTTTAAATTATCAAAAATTGTGAAATACTTCAGCTATATTAAGAAATAAAAGTACCAAAAATCTTTCATTGATATAAATACAGTTTGTTAACTAATTATCCTACATAATAAAATGGTAATATGTAAATTACCATCACTCCGCTACGCCCACGATTGGGCCAGCAGGAGGCGCAGGGGGCGGGACTCAGGGTGGCCGGGGTAGCTGATTGGGCCAGCAGGACGCTGAGCTTGCGGCGCCACTGGCGCCGGGAGCTCAGCGTCTGTGTCATGGCTGCGCCGGAGGCTTTCGGAAGGCCTGGTGCACCGGCGGACAGACAGCCAGCCGGCTCCCCCACGATCAAAAGCCAAAGCGGGGGAGCTGTCTGTCTGTCTGCGCCGGCGCAAGGCCTTTCGAAAGCCTCCGCCGCGCCGGAGGCTTTCGGAAGGCCTGGGGCACCAGCGGACAGACAGCCAGCTGGTGCACCAGGTGCATGATTAAATCATGCACTGGGCCTCTAGTAAAACATAAACTAGTGGATCTGGGAATCAGAATTTGTCGATTCTTGTCACCTTCCTTTTGACTGACTACATGGCCTTGGACAAATCATGTGCTTGTCATTGGAACTAGGTAGACAAAATATTCTCTAACCCAGGAGCATATTTATTAATTGAGAACAAGGAATTGAAATTTAAGTCAAAGGTGATTGCTTTCTTGCCTTTACATTATGTGATATAAGTGGATACTGGATACTTCAAAATTACTTATAGTCTTAACATGTTCTTTATTAGAAGGGTAAATTGTCATCCTAGCACATATTCCAAATTGTTTTGTCCAAATTAATGGTGATGTTTTGGAGGTTACATAATTGCAGAGGAGTTGTTTAATAACCCATGTTTGGGAGAACTATATATTGTTTCAGATTCAGATATAACAAATTAAGTCATAATTTTCAAAAGATAAAGATCATGATAATTTACACCATTATCCTAGTCCCTAACACAACATTTCAAGGAGATTTCACTCTGATGTAATTTTGGTAGGGTTTGTCAGATGAAATGATAAAAGGAGATTTAAAGTTTTCCAACCTAGGAGGAATAAAGTAATTTAACAAGATTTATTCAGTATATTAGATCAGCTTTTTTTAAAAAAATAAAATATCTATGCTTTTAAAATCACTTAAAGACCACATGTTCCCTTTTCAAATATTAGGTGCTGGAGTGTGGAGTTTGTGAAGATGTCTTTTCTTTGCAAGGAGACAAAGTTCCTCGCCTGCTGCTTTGTGGTCACACCGTCTGCCATGACTGTCTCACCCGCCTGCCTCTTCATGGAAGAGCAATCCGTTGCCCTTTTGATCGACAAGTAACAGACCTAGGTAGGAAAATATATGTGTATATATTTAAGATTTAAAATCGTTCATGGAATACAAACATCATAGGAAAAAATGTTTTCCCACTTGATTTTTAAAATTGTATACTAGTAATTACAAGATGGATTCAGTTTCTATTAAGGCCAGTAGTCTTGTAAGTATAAATTAGCTCAATCTTAAGATACCTGAGAACATAACCTATTCAAAGAAATAAGAAAATTATTTTGCCTGAAGCCATTGATACAATAAAACAATCTTTCTATAATTAATAGGCCAATAATGAAAATACAGATTAAGTAATTTGAGTGTCAGCATGTTTTTATTTACTGGTATTAAAACAGAGTGTTTGTAGCTTGTGATAACTACTTGTTTTCTGTTTAAATAAGTGTAAAGGTCTTGTTGATTTTTTTAGTTTCCTGAATCTTTTAAAACTTTGCTTTATATTTCAAAATTAGTTATTAATATGGGATACTAGATTTGGAAATAATAACATTAACATTTTAGCAATTATCTTACAAACCCAAGTTCTATAAATCTATTCTTTTTGATAACAGAATTTTCTTTAAAAGAAATAGTTTAAAGTTGTCATTTTTTTTTCAGGTCAGTAGCAATATTTGTTTTAAAGATGATGTCAAGTGGAACATGTTCAAAATAATAATCTATGAAAAAAATTTTTAGACTGGAAAACTTTAAAAAGCTGAGAAACATGATTATAAAATGTTTTCTTGTAGGGAAAGGATAGTTTTCTTTAGGTTTTGGTAGTCTCTGATTTAAATAAATATGTAGTATGTCCATTTGCCAGAAAACTAATATAGGACAGTGTTATCATTACTATAGATGACATTAATATATTATTAGCCAAGAAATAATTAGGGGGAAGAGGAAGATATGTTTCTATTTAGAATGCTAAGGAGTTCTGTTTTTTAAAGAGAATATTAAGACAAGTGTTCTATCATAAATAGAAAATGGGGGAAATTTGCATTTTAAAAATTTAGACATTATTAATGGCTAAACTATATGACTTAGAAATTACTATTGAGGTATGAGGTAAAGTGATTATAATTGCATTCTGTTAGATTTAGTTTTTATTTTTATATTTATTCTAGGAGATTCGGGTGTTTGGGGATTGAAAAAAAATTTTGCTTTATTGGAGCTTTTGGAACGACTACAAAATGGACATATTGGTCAGTATGGTGCTGCAGAAGAAGCCATTGGGATATCTGGAGAGGTATTGATTGAACTTGGTGAAATATTTGTTATGAGCATGGATTTTTGCTTTTAATTTAAAATATTTGCCATAAAAAGCACAATATTACCTCACTTACTCCAGCAGGTAGGATACCAGAAATACAACTTTTCGTACATTACAGTTCTTAAAGCAACAACAGTTCCAACAGAACAAAAGTAAAACTGAAACCTGAATTCTTTCATAACACTATACCCAAACTATGTCTTGTGTATAAGCTTGTCTCCCTATCCTAATTCCTTTCTATCCCAGAAAGTGAAAGAGTAAGATTATGGAAGAGTAAGAAGATGTGCATTAAAGCAGAGGTTACAAAAGTGAACTAGTGAACAGGAAGGAACGAAGGGAGGGCGAGAGGGAGGAAAACTCTATGCAGGAGGCTATTTAATATAGAAGCAAAATGTCTTAAAGATAGCACTAGCTCCTGAGGGAATTACTACTATTAAATATCTTTATGAGAAGGTTAAATTATGTGTAGGTGTATCCTCTTTTTCCAGACAGGTTATCCTGAAATATTCGAAGTCCATGAACACAGATTAAAATACATTTTTAACACTTATGGAATTAATTGCCTGCATAGCTCATAGGCTGTTCTGGATATAAGAATAGTTGTAGTAAATAGCAGTTATTGATTTTGGTGATCAACTTTAAAACCATGTTTAACATCAAGGTAAAAGAAAAAATGATTTTCACTTCTCTTTTATTAAATCATGATGATTTCTTTATGTAAAGTAAATCCTTGAAATGAATTTCAAACTGAAGCATTGTTTTCTGAAATTTTTGCAGTTTTTTCACACACTCTAGATATTATCTTTATTTCAAAAGACTAATTAGAGCAGGGGTCCTCAAACTTTTTAAACAGGGGGCCAGTTCACTGTCCCTCAGACCGTTGGAGGGCCGGACTATAGTTTAAAAAAAAACTATGAACAAATTCCTATGCACACTGCACATATCTTATTTTGAAGTAAAAAAACAAAACGGCAAAAACACCCGCTTGTGGCCCGAGGGCCGTAGTTTGAGGACGCCTGCATTAGAGTGTTATCTGATGTTGACCTTGTAAATTACTTGTCAGATCTTGAAAACAGAAGACATGAATTTTTATTTTACATGTACATATTTCCCATAATTGCAAACAAAGCTGTCTAACTTTGTGTTCTTTTTTAAATTTGTGATATTGATGTATTTTCTAATTTTTATTTTTGGAAAAATTTTATACCAAATCTCTCCCTTTCTAATTATGGCCTTTTAATATTCAGCCAAAAATTCCCAAGGTTTCTTGGTGATCTGACATGTAAAATTTTCCAACTTGAAGCTTTTTAGTAATTAATAAAAATTAGAAATAATACTTAAAATGGGGGCATGAGGACACGTATGTAATACCTTAATCAATAAAGAAATTAAAAAAAAAGAAAGAATACTTAAAAGCTTAATACTTAAAAGCATAGGTGTTAATTGTTTATTTGCTTACATCAGTGGCTTTCAATTAGAATTGTGCATTGGACTCACCTGTGAAGCTTTAGAAACAAGTACACAAACTCAGACTTCATCTCTAACCTATTGAATTAAGTATTTCCCAGGTTGGATTCTTGGCAACATGGTTTTATTTTTATTTTTTTTCAAATCTTTATTGTTGAAAATATTACATATGTCCCCCCCCCCCCCCCACCCCCCATTAGCCCTCTTTGGCACCATGGTTTTAAAAGCTTTATAGCTAATTCTGATGCACATCCCTTGCTGTCTAAATAGCATTGTACTTCTCTTCTTCCTATATATCATCATGACAGATAATATTTAAAGCAGTGGATATGTTTTGTTGTTTTTTTTGTTTTGTTTTGTTAATCCTCACCCATGGATATTTTTCCATTGATTTTTTTTTTTTTTAGAGAGAGGGAAAGACAGAGAAAAACATTGATGTGAGAGAAACACATTGATTGGTTGCCTCCTGCATGTGCCCTGACCAGGCCCTGGGCCGGGGAGGAGCCTGCAACCAAGGTACGTACCCTTGACTGGAATCGAACACGGGACTCTTTGGTTCGCAGGCCAATGCTGTATCCACTGAGCCAAACCAGTGAGGGCTAAAGCAGTAGGTATGTTTTTAATATCAGTGGTTTTAGTCTTAAAAAAAGAATTCTAACCTCTATTCAGTTTCTTTCTTGTAAAGCGAAGGGATTTTGTGGAAGTTAACTTTACTCTGACTGTGAATCTATGAGAATAGTTTTATTTCTGGCCTTAAGTACATTAGCATATATTGATTACCAAATTTGGGAATAGTTTCTCACCCATAGAAATGAATACTTTCTCAGATGAGTAATGAATGACCTTTGTACTAGTTACCAGTGTATTTTCATATAAAAAGGCTGATTAGTTATAAAAAAAAAGATTATAGGCTTTTATGTTTCAAAATTTGTCATGCTATAGTGATTGGAGTTCAGTCTAAGACATTAATTTGTTTTTATCAGAGCATCATTCGTTGCGATGAAGATGAAGCTCACGTTGCATCCGTATATTGCACTGTATGTGCAACTCACTTGTGCTCAGAGTGTTCCCAAGTTACACATTCTACAAAGACATTAGCAAAGCACAGGCGAGTGCCTCTCGCTGATAAACCTCATGAGAAAACCATGTGCTCTCAGCATCAGGTGCATGCCATTGAGTTTGTTTGTTTGGAAGAAGGCTGTCAAACTAGCCCACTTATGTGCTGTGTCTGCAAAGAATATGGAAAACACCAAGGTCACAAGGTATGAATATAATTAAACTGGATGATTTTACCTAGCCTACCAGCTCACTGTTTGGTAGACTGAAAAGAAATAAAATTTAATTTCTGAATAACAAAAATTTTAGTAGAGAGGCATCATGATTCTTTCTAAATATATATTTTTATTGATTTCAGAGAGGAAGGGAGAGGGAGAGAGATAGAAACATCAATGATGAGAGAAAATCATTGATTGGCTGCCTCCTGCATGCCCCCGCACTGGAGATCGAGCCCACAGCCGAGGCATGTGCCCTTGACCAGAATCGAACCTGGGACTCTTCAGTCCGCAGGCCGACGCTCTATCCACTGAGCCAAACTGGCCAGGGCATGATTCTTTCTTTAATGAAAATAGCTTTCCAGCAGGAAACAAAAGTTCTCTTCTTTATTGCATGTTTTCATAATGCACTGGATTGTTTTGATGATATTTATGTCTATTGATGAACTACTTGTGATAAAATTTTAGAGATACTTGTGGTTTCTTGGTTAGTGACAAATGGATTTGTAAAAATTAAATTATTGCTTTGCAGGATAAATAGTTATTGGGTGAAGGCAAATTAGCATTTTGTGTGCTATGCTTTTGTAAATGTGGTAAAAAAGCCATTTGTGGTTGAAGGTTTTTTTTAATTAATAGTAGTGATTTAAGTAATTTTTTATTATCATTAGTCTAATACTATGAGTTTTTTTTCTATAATGTTGCATTTTATAGCATTCAGTATTGGAACCAGAAGCTAACCAGATCCGAGCATCAATTTTAGATATGGCTCACTGTATACGGACCTTCACTGAGGAAATCTCAGATTATTCCAGAAAATTAGTTGGAATCGTTCAGCACATTGAAGGAGGAGAACAAATAGTGGAAGATGGAATTGGAATGGCCCACACAGAACATGTATGGATTTTTTAATTTGTACTTTACCTTTTACCTTTTTTCCTTCTTACCTTTCACCTTCTATTATTTATTGAGCAATTATACTGCACTAATCATGAAATAATTTTTTAAATTATTTATTTATTTGTTTATTGTCTAAAGTTTTACATATGTCTCCCTTTTCCCCGCTTAACTCTCCCCCCCCCCCCCCCCCCCCGCCACAAGCAATTCCCACCCTGCCCCAGTGTCTGTGTCCATTGGTTATGCTAATATGCATGCATACAAGTCCTTTGCTCTCTAACCGCCCTGGCCCCCCGCCATTTGTCTTTGGATCTATTCTTGTTCATCAGATTATGTTGATCATGCCGAAACCAGTTTGGCTCAGTGGATAGAGTGTTGGCCTGCGGACTGAAGGGTCCCAGGTTCGATTCCGGTCAAGGGCATGTACCTTGGTTGCGGGAACATCCCCAGTAGGGGGTATGCAGGAGGCAACTGATTGATGTTTCTCTCTCATTGATGTTTCTAACTCTCTATCCCTCTCCCTTCCTCTCTGTAAAAAATCAATAAAATATATATTTTTAAAAATTACGTTGATCATTATATCCCACATATGAGTGAGGTCATGTGATATTTCTCTTTCTCCGACTGGCTTATTTCGCTTAGCATAATGCTCTCCAGTTCCATCCATGCTGTTGCAAATGGTAAAAGTTCATTCTTTTTTATAGCAGCATAGAATTCCATTGTGTAGATGTACCACAGTTTTTTAATCCACTTATCTGCTGATGGGCACTTAGGTTGTTTCCAAATCTTAGCCATTGTAAATTGTGCTGCTATGAACATAGGGGTGCATATATCCTTTCTGACTGGTGTTTCTGGTTTCTTGGGATCTAGTCCTAGAAGTGGGATTACTGGGTCAAATGGCAGTTCCATTTTTAACTTTTTGAGGAAACGCCATACTGTTTTCCACAGTGACTGCACCAGTCTGCATTCCCACCAACAGTGCACGAGGCTCCTTTTTCTCCACATCCTCGCCAGCACTTGTAGTTTGTTGATTTGTTGATGATAGCCATTCTGACAGGTGTGAGATGGTACCTCATTGTCGTTTTAATTTGCATCTCTCAGATAATGACTGACTTTGAGCATGTTTTCATACGTTTCTCGGCCTTCTGTATGTCCTCTTTTGAAAAGTGTCTAGGTCCTTTGCCCATTTTTTTATTGGATCGTTTATCTTCCTTTTGTTAAGTTGTATGAGTTCTCTGTAAATTTTGGAGATTAAACCCTTATCTGAAGTATCATTGGCAAATATGTTCTCCCATACAGTGGGCTTTCTTGTTGTTTTGATAAAATAATTTTTATGCAAATTCTGTCTTCATGGAACTTACAATCTGTCAGGGAAGAGAGACAGTTTCACGTGTGGTAACTTGATTTTGTGGGGGAAGCACAGGATGCTTTGGCAGTGCATAGAGGGACTATGATTTAGGTGAGTCGGGGAAGATTTCCCAGAAGACGTGATATCTAAACTGAGATTTGAAGGGATTTAGTCAGGGAGAAGAGTGGGGTGGGGAGTGAGTTGTCCTAGAGAGAGAAGCATTTGTTAAAATGCTCGAAAGTGAGACTTAGACATACTGTAGAATCCTGAGTTCACTGTGGTTGAAGGTTGGAATATTGGGTAGGGTATGGCAGGAAAAAGACGTTAGAGAGGTAAGAGTCAAATCATGCAGGATCTTATTAACTGTTATAAAGAGTTTGGACTTAATCTTAAGGGCAGTGATGAGCCATTGAAGAATTGGCTTAGAAGTAACAATCAGTTTTTCAGTAAGAAAGGTTGCTCCTTGCCCTATCTGGTTTTGCTCAGTGTTTACAGTGACGCCCTCCAACTGAAGGGTCGCAGGTTTGATTCTGGTCAAGGGCAGGTACCTCAGTTGCAGGTTTGATCCCCAGCACTGGTTGGGGCGCATCCGGCAGGCAACCAATCGGTGTGTCTCTCTCACGTCAGGGTTTCTCTCTGTCTCTTTCCCTCCCTTCTCTCTAAAAGTCAATAGAAAAAATATCCTCGGGTGAGAATTAACGACAGGAAAAAAGAAAAGTTGCTGTTCAACGTAGAAAATGAATTGGAGTAAGCAACAAGATTGGAAGCTGGAAACCTATCAGCAATTGCTGAAATTATCCAGTTGAGAGATGTTTTATGACCAATATCACTAAAGTAGTGAGAATGGAGAAAAGTAGATGGATTTGAGATTATGAAGTTGAATAATTAGGTCTTAGTGATTAGTATAGCTGACTTGAATAGCTGACTTGGAGGGTCAGGCATGAGACCTAGATTTCTATTTGAGGACACATTCCCTAAGAAGGTGACATTGAGCAAAGACCTACAGGAGATCAGAAAGGGACCCATGAAAATACCTGGGGAAGAGTATTCCAGGCCAAGCAAAGTAAGTGGAAAGGGCCCTGAAGTTGGAATGTGCATGGTGTGCTTATGAAACTGTGAGGAGGCTAAATGCACCTGCAGTAGAGTGATTGAGGGGGAGGGTAGCAGGAGTTGAGGGCAGAATGGCACTTGCTCTTCTTTCTGCCAGGAATGCTCTTCCTCAAGATATTTGTGTGGTTCCTCTCTTGCTTCTTTCAGATTGCTGTTCAGGCATCCTTTTCTCAGTGAGTCTGTCCTTGAACACTCCATACAAAGGACTTGGGCATTCATTCTGAGGGGAATGAAGAGTTTTGAGCAAAAGAATATCTTTTGACTTACCATTTTAAACAGATCATTCTGGCTGCTGGGTGGAGAATACATTGTAGTGGGCAGTGGCAGATATAGTGAGACCAATTAGAAGACTATTATAATAATCAGGTGAGAAATGATATTAGCTTGGATCAGGTTGATAGAGGTGGAGGTGATGAGGCATGGTTAGATTTTGTATATATTCTGGAGTCCAGAGAATTTGCTGAGGGACTAATTGTGGGACATGAACAAAATGTTAAAGATGGTTTCAGTTTTTTTGTCTTGAACAATCTGGAAGATGGAGTTGCCATTTATTGAGATGGAGGAAACTAGATTTTGGAGAAGAGAAACTCCTTTGCTTTTGAGATGTTATTTAAACAGTTGGGTATCCAAAGGCTGTGGTCCAAGGGACAGAGCTAATGTGAAGATACAAATTTTAGAAATTTTAAGGATATAGGTGGTATTTAAGTTTTCATTATTTCACATACACAATCTTTGTTATAGTTAGAGTTGCTTAAACTTTATTTTTATTTTCTTAGGTACCGGGTACTGCGGAGAATGCCCGGTCATGTGTTCGAGCTTATTTTTCTGATCTACATGAAACTCTGTGTCGTCAGGAAGAAATGGCTTTAAGTGTTGTTGATGCTCATGTTCGAGAAAAATTAATTTGGCTCAGGCAACAACAAGAAGATATGACTATTTTGCTGTCCCAGGTTTCAACAGCCTGTCTCCATTGTGAAAAGACTTTGCAACAGGTAGGTAGTTTAAACATAGGAAGGATATAGTTTAAGGAAAATAATTTTTAAGGTTAAGTAGGTAATTACTAGAGGTACACACTAGTCTATTTTATTACTTTAATAAATATTTTTATATTATTATATGTTACTGCATTCATTAACATTGTACTTAGGACATGGTCTCTATAACCTCCAATTGCTCCACCAGCAAATCGGTGTCCTCTTCTTCTTGTGCCCTCCCCACCATAAAACCATGGGTTCTAGAACTTCTAACTCTGTCATTCTTCAATCATTTACTCTTCACTCCAAGTCCTTTACTCTTCTTTGCCAACCATGTACTATTCCTTCTGCTTGGCAGGTTTATATCTCCCTTTTCTGCTAGTGGAAATCCTTCTTCAAAGTCTAGCTGAAATGTCTGCTAATCTTTGAAGTCTCTCTTCCTTGCTCTTTTTTGGGGGTACCTCTCTAGCTCTAATTCAGTGGTTCTTAACTTTGATGTCACAGAAAAGCTATTCAAAAAAATTTTTTTATTGATTTTTACAGAGAGGAAGGGAGAGGGATAGAGAGTTAGAAACATCAATGAGAGAGAAACATCGATCAGCTGCCTCCTGCACGCCCCCTATTGGGGATCGAGCCTGCAACCAAGGTTCATGCCCTTGACTGGAATCGAACCCTTCTTCAGTCCCTGGGCCGACGCTCTATCCACTGAGCCAAACCGGTTAGGGCAGAAAGGCTATGTTTTTTGATGGTTGAGGTATTAAGAGGCATTTGTTACCCAGTTTGCAGATGATATACTTTGCTAAATGGTGAGGATTTATCTATTGATTTAGCAAATACGTATTGAGTGCCTAGTATATGCATGTACATTCCAGATACATAGGATATATCAGTAAACAAAACAAGCAAAAGCCATAATCTTGTGGAATTGGCATTCTAGCAAGAAGATGGACAATAAACCATAACCATATCTAAATAAATTATGTAGTATATGAAAAAGTTAACTAAGGAAGAAAAAAAAAAGTGTGGAGGTACAGCAGATTGCATTATTAAATACTCAGGGTAGCCTGGTCAGAGTGGTTCAGTTGGTTGAGCGTCGTCCTGTGCACTGAAATGCTGCTAGTTAGATTCACAGGGCACATACATACATGGGTTACAAGTTTGATCCCTGGTTGGGGCACGTAGGGAAGGCAACCAATCTGTATTTCTCACATCTATGCTCCTCTCTCTCTCCCTCTCTCTCCCACCCTTCCTCTCTGAGGATGTTCTCCAATGAGAAGTAAATAAATAGGGTAAACATCATTGAGAGAAGATGAGACTTGAGCAAGAACTCAAACAGGAAGAAGGTGAAGGAATTAGGTAAAACCGTATTGGGAGGAAGACAACTCCACTGAGGAAATGGTTAGAGGCAGCATGCCTGGTGTGTTTGAGGAACAGCAAAAGAGGCCACTGTGGCTGGAATGGAGTAAGCAAAGAGGGGAATAACAGAAGCTGAAATGAGAGGTAATAGAGATTATATGTAAGTAAGGCCTTGGGCCATTGGAAGGACTTGAGCTTTTCCTGATTTAAATGGGGTTTTGAGCATAAAAATGAGTTGATCTTACATGTTCAAAGGATCACTCTGGATAATGTGTAAAAAATAGATTGAAGGGGGCAAAGATAGAAGGAAGGAGTTCAATGCTTAGGAGGCTGTTGTAGAATTCCAAGTGAGAGAGAATAGTGTCTAGGTTACTAGCAGTTAGAAATGCCCAGATTCTGGCTATCCAGTAGAATTTGTTGACAGGTTGTTGTGGGTTGTTAGGGAGGAGAAGGCAAGAGTGACTTCACGGTTTTTGTTCTGAGCCACTGGAATAATGGAATTCCATCAACTAATATGAATATGCAACAGTGACTAAAAACTGACAACACCACTGCTGTCATGGAACATACATATTTTTGGGACATCTCTGTCTTTTGAAGAATATATTGGCACATGTATAGAATATCTGGAATAACAATTGAGAAACTGGAAAGTGCTCGACTTTGAGGAGAGAGCCTGGAGATCTAGAGTGAGGCTTTTCACAATCTGATGTGAAGTCCTTTTTCCTGTTCTTTCCTTTTCTTTTTACCAACACATGTATATCTTAAATTATTTTAAAAATGTTTTATAGAAGTACAACATACATAAAGAACTGTGTTCCAAGTGTTCAGCTGGCTGAATTTTCGGACAAGGCATTACTGTATAACCAGCATTCAGACCAAGTAACAGACCATTACCAGCACCCCAAAAACCCCTCAGACTTCCTTCTGGTAACACCTGCCTTTTCCCCAAGGATAAACTACTATACTGACTTCTAATGCATTCCTTATTTTTGCCTGTTTGGTAATAGAATCATACAGTATGAACTCTTTATGTTATTTCTTCTTATACACTACAGTATGTTTATAAGATTCATAGCACATGTAATTGTGGCTCATTCTCATAATGGTATATAATGTTGCATGTGTGAATTATATACCACAATTTATTCATTCCTCTGTTGATAGGTTCTCAAATTCTTTATTAGTGCCTGATTATTTTTATCCTAGTCAAATTTACATTTAGGTTAACTTTGAATACTGTAATGTTAAATGATCTTTTTTTGAGTTTTGATAATATCTCTTTTGTAACATGTTTATAAGAATACTGTCTTCTCTTTCCTAGGATGACTGTAGAGTTGTCTTGGCAAAACAAGAGATTACAAGGTTACTGGAAACACTGCAGAAGCAGCAGCAGCAGTTTACAGAGGTCGCAGATCACATTCAGTTGGATGCCAGCATCCCTGTCACTTTTACGAAGGTAAATGTGCCGTACCGCACTTTAGGTTTCTTTTCTGACGAATCATTGCTTAAATTCCATGATAATCAGCTTGAAAAGACAACTAAGAAATTCATGAATCATAGGATTAAAAAAATCTATTAGTGGAAAATAGAAAGGGGTATAAGGAATCTCCTTGTACCCAACACTCACTTTAACAATGGAAAACTTTTAAATTTCATCTCTCCTTTCCCCATTCCCTTTTCTATCTGCAGGCTCCCAAGTTATTTTGAAATAAACCCCAACATATTTCATCCCAAAAACATATAATTTCATCTATGAAATATTTTCAGATATATTTCTAAAAAGTAAGGACTCTTTTAAAAAAACATAACAAAAACTGTTATCACATCTAAAAATGTAACAGTAGATCTTTAATACTATTCATTATCCCGTGAGTATTCAGATCTCCCAGACTGTTAAAAAATTTTTAAGTTGCCTTTTTTTTGAGGCAGAATCTTGTACTTGTTTGATATATTTTAATCTCTTTTAAAGTAGATTCCCCTAATTTAAAAACGTGCATGTGTTCCATTTTGTGTTCTGTTTTTAGGGACTTTTTAAAAAAATTTAATACTGTTTTATAATTGTGTAAAACATTTTATATATATATATATATATATATATATATATATATATATATATATATATATATATATATATGTATGTATGCACCCAGCCATGAGATTATTGGATTGTATGGTAGTTCAGTTTCTCACACAAATGTCCAGAGTCAAATCTATAAAGCAAGGCTCACACAGAGCAGTCTAGCTTCTATCCCTGACCCCCTACCCTCTCCTCCATTCCCCATAGAAAACTATTAAGAATTTTTTCTGAGTTTTATTCATCATTTGAAAATAGAGGAAAATTTTATATACTTACCTGCACACTCCCTACATTTAAAGGTAGAATGTACCTTACACATTTCTCCACCTTGCCTTTTTCACTTAAGTGTTATGTCCTGGAGAACACTCCATGGCAGTATACAGTGACAGTTTTTGTTTCTTTTAATAGCTGCAAGATACTTTATTGTGAGGATGTACCACATTTTTTTATTGTGGTAAAAAAATAAATATTTACCATCTTCACCATTTTTAAATGTACAATTTAGTATTGTTAAGTATATTCACATTGTGTGGATCGAATCTCCAGAAATTTTTCATCTTCCAATACTGAAACTCTGTGCCTTATAAACAACAACTTCCTTTTTCCCCTACCTTACCAGCTCTTGCTAACTTTCTGTTTCTTTGAATTTGACTACTCTAAATACTTCATGTAAGTGGAATCATATGTTATTTATCTTTTTGTGACTGGCTTATTTTATATAGCACAATGCCCTCACAGTTAATCTATGTTGTAAAATATGACAGAATTGTTTGCTTATACATCACCTTTTGTTTATCCATTTATTTATTGAAAGACATTAGTGTTACTTCCACCTCTTAGCTATTGTGAATAGTACTACTGTGAACATAGGTGTACAGATATTTCTTTGAGGCCTCGCTTTCAATTTTTTTGGATATACATCCAGCCACGAGATTACTGGATTGTATGGTAGTTCAATTTTTTATTTTCTGAGAAAATGTCGTACTATTTTCCATAGTGTTTGCACCATATTATAATCTCACCAGCAATGCACAGGGTTCTAATTTCTCTACATTTTACTACCACTTGTTACTTTTCGGTGTTTCATTTGGGGGTTTGGTATTTTTTATTTTTTTAATAGTAGCCATCCTAATGGGCATGAAGTGATATCTCATTGTGGCTTTGATTTGCATTTCTCTGATGATTAGTAATGTTGAGCATCATTTCATATTTTTTGGCCATCTTATATCTTCTTTGGAGAAATTTTGTGTAAGTCCTTGGCCTGTTTTTTAATTGAATAATTTGATATTTTGTTGTTGAGTTGTAGGAGCTCTTTATATATTCTGGATATGAATCCATTATCAGGTACATGATTTGCAAATTTTCTCCCAATATCTAGGTTGCTGCTTCATTCTGTTAACTGTGTTCTTTGATTCATAAAAGTTTTTAAGATTGATACAGTCCCATTTCTCTGTTTTTGCTTTTGCTGACCATACTTTGGTGTTATATTGAGGAAATCATTCTGAAATCCAATGCCATGAAGCTTTTATCCTATGTTTTCTTTTAGGAGTTTTATAGTTTTAGATCTCATGTTTTGGCTTTAATTTATATATTTATAATCCAACTATTTATAATTGTATGTCTTCTTTTTAAATTTACCTTTTTATCCTATATAATTAATAAAAGCCTAATATGCAAATTGTCCCCTTGGGCAGTCGTTCTGCTGGGAGACCAGGAGTTCGACTGCTCGCTGTGACGTGCACTGACCACCAGGGGGCGGCGACCAACCTCCTGTGGCACCCGGACCGGGGGCTTCGACCTTTCACCAGCTACCTGAGGGTGGGGGTGACGGGATGGAGGTGCAGTGAGAATTCCTTGTGTCCGCTGAGCTTGTTCTCACTCCGCCTGTTACCCTCCCCCGGGATGCCAGGGCTCACGCTCCAGGGAAGCCCCCGCACTCAGGTTCCAGGCACACCTGCGCGGCCTTTTCCGGGTGGGCCTTTTCCGGGTGAGCCGGGCCATAGCCACTGGGACCGCAGGGGCCGGCTGGGCTCCCCGTGGGTTCACACAGGAGCTGGTCTGTGAGGCCAGCCGGGAGAGAGCACGCTGCCCACTTGGCTTCCGTGCGGCGCTGCAGGGCGGCCCAGAGGCCCACACTGTGCCCTGGCCCGCGGTGTCTGGCCACGCTCACTGCATCTCCGCATGGGGACTCGGGCACCATGACTCAGGTGGAGGGGGACACGCAGGGGCCATGCCAGATGCTCATGCTTCGATCTCCAGCCAGGCCTAGGGACTGCACCCATGCACGAATTTCGTGCACTGGGCCTCTACTCATTATATAAGGAGCTTCTGTATCTCTTTTAATGGTTTCTGACTTAAAAAGTCTGTTGTCTGATAGGATAACCATCCCTCCTCTTTTGGGTATGATTTGCATGGAATATTTTTTCCCATCCTTTCACTATGAACCTATCTGTGTCCTTAGATGTAAAGTGAGTCACTTATAGAAAGCCTATTTTTGGATCTTGTTTTTTCTTCCTTTTTTTTTTAAATCTTGTTTTTTCATCCATATAGTCAAACTATGTCTTTTGTGGGGAACTAAATCCATTAATATTTAAAATAATTATTGATAAGTAGGGACTTACTATTGCCATTTTGTTAATTGTTTTCTATATATTGTGTAGCTATTTTTGTCTCTCCTTTCCTCTCTTACTGCCTTCTTTTGTATTTTATTGTTTTGTAGTGACATGGTTTGATCTCCTCATTTCTTTTTGTTTATATTTTATGGAGGTTTTTTTTGTGTGTTTACCATTGTCATTACATAAAACATATTAGTTCTAATATTCTATTTTAAATGTTAACGCTTTAACTTCAATTGCATACCTATTTTATTCCCCATACTTTGTTACTGATGTCTCAAAACACATTTTTATATACTGTATACCTATTAACAGAGGCTTACAGTTAAACATTTTTCAATTACAGTTTACATTCACTATTATTTTGTATTTGTTTCAGGGGTATAAAATGTTTTTGTTACTTCAAGTCTATAAAAATTAAATTTAGGCACCAAAATTACAACAGTACAGATGACTATTTGTTCACATCTAGTAGTAATGACTCCCTCAACTTTTGCTTTTCTGGGAAAGTCATTTTTTCCTTCCTTTTTGAAGGACATATATAGCATTCATTGTTGACAGCTTTTTTCTTTTTAAAAAATTATTTTTAAATTACAGTTTATATTCAATATTATTCTGTGTTAGTTTCAGATGTACAGTACAGTTGTTAAACAATTATGTACTTTACAGAGTAATCCTACCCTGATGTTTCAGGTACCCACCTGGCCCCAAATATATTTATCGAAATATTATTGACTATATTCCCTATGCAAGAATCTATATTTATGTGATTAGTCCATAAATACCAATTTGTACTGCTTAATCCCTTCACCTTTTTCACCCAGCTACCCAGTCCCCTCCCCTCTGACAACTGTCGGTCTGTCCTGACATTTTTATTTTATTTCAGCACTTTGAATATATTCTCCCACTCCTTTCTGGATTCCAAACTTTCTGCTGAGAAATCAGCTGGTAATCTTATGGAAGCTCCCTTGTATGTGATGAATCTTTTTTCTCTTGCTGATTTTAAGATTCTCTCTTTGCCTTTGATTTTTGACAGTTTGATTATAATGTGTCTCAGTGTGGGTCTCTTTGGGTTTATCCTAGTTGGCATGCATTGAGTTAGAATTTTTATGTCCATTTCTCTCCTCAGATTGGGAAGTATTCAACCATTATTTCTTCAGGTAAGCTCTCTCTGCCCCTTTCTTTCTCTCTTCTCTTTCTGGGACTCTCACAAGATAAGTGTTGATCTCCTTGCTAGTGTCCCATAAAGCCCTTAGGGTTTCTTCACTCATTTTTTTTTCTCCTCTAACTTGATGATTTCAAATGACTTATCTTCAAGTTTAGCAATTCTCTCTTTTGCCTGATGAAGTATATTATTGAAACCCTCTAGTGAACTTTTTCAGTGCTGTTATTATATTTTCATCTCCAGAATTTTAGTTCTTTTTTAAAATTTCTATCTCCTTTGATATTCTAATTTGCCTATTCTTTGTTTTCCTGATTTTATTTATTATCTGTGTTTCTTTTAACTTATTAAGTATCTCTATTACAGGTATTTTAAGTTCTTTGGCAACTCATAGATCTGAATTTTCAGGGTCAGTTTTTGGAATTTTATTTATTCCTTTGATTGGGTCATGTTTTCCTGTTTCTTTTATGCCTTGTCCTATTTTTGTGGAGATTTGGGCATTTGAATAAACAACCACCTCTCCCAATCTTTATGAACTGGCTTTGAGCCTGGGAAGAACTTCACCCAGCTAGAGATTCTAGAATTCTAAAACCTTTTCTGGGGTTTATCATCTCTGGGTTTGTGTGTGTGCTTTAGCTGCCTTGAATTCCTGCAGATTACTGGCATTTTTTCAGAAGCCAGTAATCTCTTATTCTCTCTGCACAACAGGAGTTCTAATGTGCCATGTCCTTGCCTCTGTTTCTAGTGGCGTTCAAATTGTGCCGTTGGTAGTCCCTAAGAGGTTCAAGTTGGGTGAGACAGTAACCGGTCTCTATCTAAGGCAGACTCCAGATGAGCCAGAACACTGGACACTCAGTAAAATCTTATGTTTCTCTCCTGGTATTGGAGTTTTCCTTTTAATTGCATTATGCCATACCAGGTTAGGCAGGGGCATAGATGGGTGTGCAGAATTCTGTCAATTTTCTTACCTCTTTCGTTGGAATCCCTTTTTCAGTTTTTGTTGCCCTGGTGTTTAGCTTCACAACTGGTCTCTAGAATCCTCACAAAGATAATCTGGTCCATATATTGTTTTATTTCTCAAGTGTAGGACTGTACGGAAGTGTATATTTAGGAGCCATCATCATAAAGATGGTAACTGAAGCACATGGAGTAAATGAGAATATGTAGATAAGAAACACACCTCATATAGACTTTCAAGTACACCAATATTAAAAAGGTAGACAAAAGGAAAATGGGAGGGAGCATCCAAAAAGGTGGGATAAAAACCAGGACAGTATTGTATCATAAAATAAAAGCGTGCTAAAATGAGGAGGCAAAATAATAGTTACCAACAATTATTTAGGAGCTGTTATAAGGACTTTTATACATGTTTAAAAAATAATCCTTGTAAAAATTGTGTAAGTTTGGTACTATTTTAATCCTCAATTTATAGATGAGGGAAGTGAAGCAGAGAGGTCATGCAGCTAGTAATATGTATACTCATTACAAGAATGTTGTTCATTATGATAAATTCAGAGATGATCTAACGTCTGTCAGTTGGGGATTGGTTAAATCTTGGCTCATGGAATATAACAAAGTAATTGAAAGAAAAAGGCACATATTTATGTTTTGAAATGAAATTATTCCATAATATACTGTTGAGTATAAAAGTTAGTTGAGTGTATATGTTTGTTTTTTTTTTAATTTATAATTTTAAAATGTATTCTTGGCTTGGCTGGTGTGGCTCAGTGGTTGAGCATAGACCTATGAACTAGGAGGTCATGGTTCAGTTGCCAGTCAGGACACATGCCGGGGTTGTGGGCTTGATCCCCAGTGGGGGTCATGCACGAGGCAGCGATCAATGGTTCTCTTTCATCATTGATGTTTCTCTCTCTCTCCCTCTCTCTTCCTCTCTGAAATCAATAAAAAAAAATTAAAATATATATATATTTGTTTTGCCTTGGCCAGTGTTTCTAAGTGGTTAGAGCATCGGCCCTTGCACCGAAGGGTTGCAGGGTAGATTTCTGGTCAACGGCACACTCCTAGGTCAGGGAACGTGTGGGAGGCAATCGGTCGATATGTTTCTTTCACATCGATGTTCCCTCTTTCTCTCTTTACCTCCCCTCCTCCTTCTCTTCCACTCTCTGAAAAATCAATGGAACAAATATTTTCAGGTGAGGATTAACAAACAAACAAACAAACAAACAAAAAGTATATTTGTTTTGTTTGTGTATATCAACCAGTATGTTCATAGGAAAGTGTCTGGAGGGATATACACTGAGTGGCCAGATTATTATGATCTCCGAATGCATAATAATCTGGCCACTCAGTGTGTATCCTATATAATAAAAGGCTAATATGCAAATTGTCCCCTCAACCAGGAGTTCGACCAGCAGGCAGGCCGGCCAACCGCCCATGTCCCCTCCCCCTGGCCAGGCTGGCTGAATCCCACCCATGCATGAATTCATGCACTGGGCCTCTAATACACACACACACACACACACACACACACACACACACACACACACACACACACACTGAGTGGCCAGATTATTATGCGTTCAGAGATCATAATAATCTGGTCACTCAGTGTATGAAATTATTAACTGTATATTTCTGGGAAGTGAGCAGCAATTTTCATTTTTAATTAATTTATTTATTAATATATTTAACACAGCATAAAAACCCTTAGAAGATTCAGTTGAGCCAAAAATATCTGGATGCCCTAGTTGGTTTGACCCAGTGGATAGAGCTTCAGCCTGCGGACTGAAGAGTTCCAGGTTTGATTCCGGCCAAGGGCACATGCCTGGGTTGTGGGCTCGATCCTCTGTGGGGGGAATAGAGGAGGCAGCCAATCAATGATTCTCTCTCATCATTGATGTTTCTATATCTCTATCCTCCCTTCCTCTCTGAAATCAATAAAAGTATATTTAAAAAACAAAACAAAAAAACAAACACACACGAAACAAAAATATCTGGAGAAATTAAATTCATTTTTAATTTATACAAAAACAAAGTAGTAGTCAGTTTTAGTAAAGGATGTGGCATTATGGAATACTCTTCCATTCAGATCAGATTTCAGTGATTGAGGAATGAATAGAAAAGACAATAATTAACAATGACCTTTTATAAATAAAAGTATAAATCTTAATGCTTTCTAACTCTATGTCAAAATTAAAAGCTTAAAATATTTTTAAAATTATAGGACAATAGAGTTCACATCGGACCAAAAATGGAAATTCGAGTTGTTACATTAGGATTAGATGGTGCTGGAAAAACTACTATTTTGTTTAAGTTAAAACAGGATGAGTTTATGCAACCTATTCCAACAATTGGTAAGTATGAGTATTGTTTTTTACCTTAACAAACCCTAGCTTACAGCTGGGTTTTTGGGATCTTATAATATGCCAATCTGGCATGGAGATGGGCTTTTTTTCCTGCCTGTAAGACACCAGCATTTCAGAGGAAAAATGCAAGATTCAGTGGCTGTGGGATTGAAAAGTGGATGGTGAGATAATAAGAAGGAACAGAATTTTGGTGGGACAAGTGGAAGGAATAAATGATTGGTTAAGGGTGAGGGGGTGGTAGTGGTGCAGAGTTGGCAGTACTTGTGTTTTAAGGTCCTAAGGACCCAGCTTTAGGGGTCTAATAACTGATAAAGGTATACATTCCCCACATAGGTTGATTAGGAGTGGAGTTGTTTGGGCAGAATAGATATTGCTGTATGAAGATAATGGTAAGTCACAGTTATAAACAGGGAGATACCTTGTGTTGGTGTGTCACTCACTGTAAATATAAGTTCAGTATTAAAGTAACTTTTTTCTTAAATACAGGTTTTAATGTGGAAACTGTAGAATATAAAAATCTAAAGTTCACTATTTGGGATGTAGGTGGAAAACACAAATTAAGACCACTGTGGAAACATTATTACCTGAATACCCAAGGTAAGAGAAAAAAATGACATCTTAATTTTTCAGATTTTTAGGATGCCAATTTTCAGTATATTGATTTAAATAGTAAAGCTGATATTTAAGCATTTATTAAATATTGATTATACCTTTAAATATTGGCCAGCCTCACATTATTAAAAAAATGAAGGTGGAAAGATTGGAATATGTACTTTGGTATAGTTCATGAAAAAAACCATAATTATAGCATAAAAACAATATTTAGCTTATATATGTGGACTGTTATGAGTACTGCTCTTAACAGTTAAATTATTAGTGTCATGAGTATGATCACTGGCAGTATTGTGGAGTATAGTAGAATTTGTGGTGTATGTTTATTAAACATTTATTCCATTATAATATTTTTTTTAAAAAATACAGTTTTATTTATTGATTTGAGAGAGAGAGAAACATCGATCTGTTGTTCCACTTATTTTTTTTTTTAATGTTTTTATTGATGTCAGAGAGGAAGGGAGAGGGAGAGAGATAGAAACATCCATGATGAGAGAGAATCATGGATTGGCTGCCTCCTGCACGCCCCCCTGGGGGGATCGAGCCTGCAATCCGGGCATGTGCCCTGACCGGGAATCGAACCCGGGACCCTTCAGCCCACAGGCTGACGCTCTATCCACTGAGCCACTCCGGCCGGGCTATTCCATTATATCTTAAAAGCTCCATTTTCATTCACAGTTGTTATCTGCAGAACAACCTATAGTGGTTTGCTGTAGACCAACTCTGATACGTTACATATATTCCACCCAGCATTTATTCACATTTGGGCCCCGTTCTAACTTTTGCCTCCTATATCCCAATATGAAGCTTATGTTTCTGCCACCTTTTCTATACGTCATCCTACTTTCCACCTAGAAGAGAGATTAGATAATTATGTTTACTTTGGGATTTTTGATATTTAGCATGAGCCAATGATTAATGGAGAAAAAAGGAATTTTGATCATGAGGAATGGTTAAATGTCTGAATACTAAAGAGTATTCATTCAATAGATATTTGTCAAGTTACTGCTGGGTATTTTGAATACAATCTATGTGGAAAGTGCTGTGCTAGGTGCCTAGAAAGAGTACTTCGGAGAGATAAAGATGGTGATTTATTTTTAAAGGATTCTCTCTTTGTAAAAGAAGTAGTAATCAACGAATAAGTAGCACCAATAGGTAGATCATGAGAGGTACATTTTCATTTATTAAGAGGAAATATTAATTGGTAGAGCAAGTGTAAATCTTGTTATGGGTGGGGAAAGCTGAAAAGTCATGTGACCTATTTGAGATCATACCATTAATTATTGCTCCTATAATAATAAGCAGCCTTTCCACAAGAATAATGGTAGACTACCCATAATATAATGAGAGCATTAAATATTTTTCCATTTACTGAAACTTAGCAGGTGACTAACTGAAATTTTTGTCATTTTGTTGGTAGCTGTTGTATTTGTTGTTGATAGCAGTCATAGAGACAGAGTTAATGAAGCACACAGTGAGCTTGCAAAGTTGTTAACAGAAAAAGAACTCCGAGATGCTTTGCTTCTGATTTTTGCTAACAAACAGGTAACACATTTGTATTTCAGAATACTTATTTTAGTAGTTTTGTGTATTTCACATCATAAGGTAGCTAGAAATATTTCAAAAGAGAAATAATTAGTAGATATTTATGAAGTTTCTGCTAAATATTCTGAATGCAATCTATGTGGAAAGTACAAATTCTGTGCTTCATACTTTGGAGTATTCAAAAAGAAGTAAGGCAGTTGATGTTCTCTGGAAACTCCAATGTATGTAAGTAAACATGTAAGTGAATATATATGACATTCTAATACAAAGAAAACTGGTAAGTAACTTCAATCATATTAACAAAGTGTTACGGCAAATTAGAGAGTAATTCTGAAGGTAACATCTTATAAGATTTATAAAAAATAGGATTTTGGTTGAAATTATGGATAAGTCTTTGAATCAGTATGTGAAGGTAAGAATATGGTAGGCAGAGAAAAGCATTCGTATTTTTAGGGAGCATCAGTGGACCTATATGTGAGGAGCAGGTAGAGGATGAAGAAAATATAGAATAACAGATGAGGCCACATTGTGAAGGAAGGCCTGACAGGACCGTACTGAGATATTTAGGTTTTATTCTGTGAGGAAAGGAGAACCATCAAAGGTTTTTGGATTAGTTAGTTGTAAGATTAGATCATTGTTTTCAGACTATAATCCTGGTGGTAGGATGTAGAATTAATCAAGGCTAAAGGACTAGAGACAGGAAGATGCAGTAAATTGCTGCAGTAATTCAAGTGAGAGATTTAATAAGATACCTATTTAGAGGAATAGATAGGCGGAAGCAGATTGAAGGTATTTTATGATGGTAGAATTGTTAGAATTTGGTGATTGAAAGGGGAGGCTGAAGGACAGGGAATAGCAGAAGATTTCTAGATCTTGACCATAAGTTTCTAGGAGGATCAAAATGGTTTTAAGTGCCACAGAGTGGCTTAGATGTCATAAGGAGGAATAGGGTGAGGAATATAGGATTTTTCCCCTTATTAAAAAATGGCCAAAAATAAGCTGATAGGCTTTGCTATACTTATGATTAAAGACATACAAATAAGACAAAGTAAAATACCATTTTCCTATGTTCACATTGTGAAAGACAAAAATCTCTGAGAATCATCAGACTTACATACACTATGCTGTGGTTATTAAACTGAGACGTTTTCTTAGGGAGAAATGCATATACCCTCTTACTCTGTAATTATACCTCTAGTAATATATCCTGCAGATAGATATCCTAAGATTATTCTACAGATACTTTTGCAAATGTATGTAAAAAATATGTATGTATATGTATGTATTTGTAATAGCACATAAGCACACAACTTCAGTATAGGATTGGAACATTTGGTATAGGACTGGTAAAGAAAATGTTGCACCTGCACAGTGGAATGCAATTCACATGTTAATGTGGAAAATGTTTGTCCTGGTAATGGAAAGCTATCTATATTCAACATGTGTGTTAAGTAAATAACAAACAAAATTAGAGTATGTTCCTATTTGTGTTTATTTGTACAAATGTGCATGGAAATTTTCTGGAAAAATATGAGACTATTACTGGTGGACTCGTCTGGGAAGTAGGGATGTTCAGGAGTATTCTGAATAGTTTAATAAACCCTTCATTTTGTAAACCCTATGCATAAACTATTTTAAAAATATATACACATTAATTTTTCTTTTAAATTGATGCCTTAATGACTCGGGCAGTATCTTTCATTCAGGCTGCATGGCTTTTATTGATTTCATTGTAAAGCTGCTATATAAACAATATATAATACAAGTAAATGATTTTAAGCAAAACTCTTTTTTGCCTAGTTTTATTAATCTCAGGATAATTACTGAAAGGTGAATCTAGGTTTTTAGATTAGGCTTGGTTAGAATGGTACCACTAGAATTCTTTATAAATGGTAATAATTTTAAAAATGATAATATTGATGGTCTGATTTTTAAGCAGTTCTGATGTGTATGTATCTTTCAGGATGTTGCTGGAGCCCTTTCAGTAGAAGAAATCACTGAACTTCTCAGTCTTCATAAACTGTGCTGTGGCCGTAGCTGGTATATCCAGGGCTGTGATGCTCGAAGTGGGATGGGACTATATGAAGGGTTGGACTGGCTCTCACGGCAGCTTGTGGCTGCTGGAGTATTGGATGTTGCTTGATTTTAAATGCAGCAGTTGTTTCAAGTTTTGTGGTTAAGAGTTATTTTGCACATAATATGTTGTAAGAAATTCTACATCTCAAAGATAGTTAATTTAGGATATGTATATGAAAGGAATTTTGGATTGGGAATTCAGTACAATATTGCTTTACCAAAACTATTCTATAGCAACATTTAAATATCTGGTTGAGATTAAATTGGATTAAATAGGGATTTCTTGATTTTATATTTTTTAAAATGTACATTTGTTATTTGAGTTTTTCAGATTATATGTGACCCATATATTGAGAAAGAAATAGTTACAGAGAAAGGGTAAGTGAAGGTGTATTCTTATAGCCAACCGAGTGCCTACAGACCTCTGTGCAGCAAGTGAAGCATGGCTTCTTTACTTGTCTTTCCTGAATTCTGGCAGTATTTAGTAGTAAGAATGGCAATGACTTAATGAAATAGGATCCACAAATTGCATCTTTGGGTTATAGGATTACTTTTACCTTTAGTAACAGAAAACCTTTAAAGCTAAGACTATAAGCTATAGAAAATTAATGTTTTATACAGTGTTTTATTAAAACTTTCTCCTAAAGCATTTTGTATAAAACCCAGTGAGTCAAAATGAAATATTGCCTAACTAGGCCTGATTTGTAACATTAGTACTAACCTGAAGAATAATTAATAATAATAAAACTGTGAAAGTCAGTTATGTTCTAGTTAATCTTTACTTATGAAAGACCAGTTTTCAGGGCTGAACCTGGATGGATTATTTCCTAGGTTATAGCTCTAAACTGGCCCTTCTACTTTTTCAGCATATTTAAAGTACTTATTGTTTCTTTTAAAAAAAATATTGCATCCTTAGTGAGAACGACTATAGTAAAAGGTAGTAAGTTACACAAAGAACCAGGGTTGCCTTTACATAAAAGACATCTCAGTAGAAAATTACCTTTACCTTATGAGAAGTCATTTAAATAGTGGGGGGGAATGCTTAGCATTTACATCATTTGAAATGTTTTACCAAAATAAGTGCATTTATCTTGACAATAAAATGTAATTAAGGCTCTTTGTGACAAGACCTTGAAAATTGAAAAGCTAAGAGAAAAGCACATCTAAGAAAAGAAGAAACATTGAAAAAGTTAACATCACATTTATTATGCAGTATTGTAAAAGTTTAAAAAATTCTGTGCTCTTTACTGGTTTTCATATTTTAAGGATGTTCTATTATGGCAGTACAATTTATTATGTTTGAACATAGCTAGATTGAATTTCTTGTGTTTTTTCTTTTAATCCTCACCCAAGGACATGCTTAGAGAGAAGGAGAAAAACAATGTGAAAAGAGAAACATTGATCAATTACCTTCTGTATGCTCCCTAACTGGGGATCAGACCTGCAACCCAGGTTTGTGCCCTGACTGGGAATCAAACTGGCAACCTTTTGGTGCAAGGGATGATGCTCAATCAACTGGGCCACTCTGGCCAGGCAGATTTCATGGTTTTTTAAAAATACTTTTTATATTTTAGGATGAAGTTCAATCATAATCTTAGTTGAACTACTATGAGGACATTAATGTCTGATGACAATATGTGACTTGGTGGTACTGTTTTAGTTCATTCTCTTCAAATGTATTTTGTTTAAAAACAACAAAACTTTTAGAAAACAAAGCACTAAAAAACTGTCCATTAGTGTTATGGGCATTGTGTAAATAATATAATTATATTGTCCTTTATTTTTCAAGTAAAAGGTCATGCTGTTACAAGTGTAGTTTGTGCATATAAATAATACTTACGAATTAAATTATTTAATATTGGACTGATTGCAATAACTGTGAAAAATAAAGATGTTACATTTGCCTGTGAGCCCTTGAAGTGTTTATCTAATAGGTAATTGAAAGAAAAATGTCTAACACTAATATGTAAACTTGCTTTCCTTGTAAATTATTTTTATTTTACTGATTTTGTTAAACTTTGTAATTCACATTCTTAGCATATTACTAAACACAATTTTTTAAAACTGTGCTTAGACCTGGTTATAATGTACATAATAGTAATGTTTGTGTTTTTTTTAAGAAATATTTTTCTTAGGCCATTATTACTATTCGTGGTTGTCTTCTTTCACTAATGATTAGTTAAGATTGTGCTAGTTCCCTCTGGGAACTGTCAAATTTAAGAATAAGAGAAACATGTTAAATACAATCTATTAGGATTTGATTCCTAGCCCTGAGTTTCTGTATTAAGCCTACATATTACTGTATGATTTGTGTAAAGCAGGTTTTTCAAGTGTATAGCCCTGGTGTGTAATTCTGGAATGCTTTATAATCACCAGAAGCCATTTTTGCATTACACATATGATCAGTATAGACAGCAATAAACTGTTACAATCCTTTTAAAGAAGTCCTATCATTATTCTAAAAATTGTTTCTTGAACCATCTTAATAGTAGTGGTAGTAACTATTCTTAAAAGTCATGTTTAATATAAAACTGAAACTTATGTACACAAACAGCAATGTGGTGGTTGCCAGAGGGACGGGGTGGGGGAAGAAAGGGATCCTAATATGAGGTGACAGGAGAAGATTTGACTTTGGGTGATGGGCACATGGTCCTATATACAGATTTTGTAAATTAGTAATCCACACAGGTAGACTAATGTCACCCCAATAAAATTTAATGAAAAATAAAATAAAATTCATGTTTGTGTTGTGGTGAAGACAATAAAACAAAATAGGGTAGGGATTCACAAGTCAAATTTGAGATGTAGTATATTAAAGATTTAGAAATAATGTAGTCTGTATTTGCAATGTCACGTTTTAATGAGTATTATAACTAGTGTTTTGACTAAAATTTTGCATTGAACAGTCTATTGCTTTTTAAATTTTAAACTTAGCCTTTTTTCATTTGAAAACATAGCATTTTATTTTGTGTGTGTGTTTTGTTTTTGTTTTTTAATTAAATTTATTGGGGTGACATTGGTCAACAATATCATATATGTTTCAGGTGTAGGCTTCCGTAAGACCTAAATATTGCAAGAGAGCATAGCATTTTAAATAACCGTTTTTAGAAAATGGCTTGGAAAACTTACCTGTAGCCTATGAACTAATATTGCTAAAAAACTTTTTATGTCACATTGAGATACTTCTCAGTTTGGAAAATAGGAATAGGGAAGAAGATAGCTTAGCTATACTTTTCTCCTAAATGAATGAGTGAAAAGGACTAATAAATGTTAGATGGTTTCTTGCTAATAATTTAAAACATGCTTTTAAAAAACATCGGGCAATTTGTTTAGGTCTACTGATTATGTTAAGTTTGTAACATGGAATGGAAAAATTCATTAAATATTATTTTCACTCAGACAAAACAATGATATTTTGAGTGAAATGAGGCATCACCACCACCTGGTGGCAGTATTATCAAAAATTTAGGTTTGAGCTTTTAGGAATGAATATATCTAAAGGTAGAGTAGAGAAGTCTAAACACCTAAAATTAGGAAGAAATGGTAAATGTCACAGTGAAAAGACATTTTATGTCCAACTTCAAGTTCTACATCTTATGAGGAGGATACAATTTTAAAGTAGCAAAATTTGGCATGTGCTTCCATCACTAAGTTTGTGGTACAGCCCGGCTGGTGTTGCTCAGTGGTTGAGCATCCTCCCATGAACTGAGATGAGAGGTCGCCTTCTTGATTCCCAGTCATGCCTGGGTTGCAAGCTCGATCCCTAATTGGAGGTGTGCAGGAGGCAGACAGTCAATGATTCTCATCACTGATGTTTCTATCCCTCTCTTCCTCTCTCAAATCAATAAAAACATTTTTTTTTAAAAAGAAAAGTTTGTGGTATAAAATGAATAAAGGAAATATCCTGCTGATGAACAGAAGGAGAGTGTAAGCTAAGATTTAAAGTATACGAATGAAATCACTAAGCGGATCTGTTGAACAGGTTCTTCCTATAAGTTCTTGAAGAGTTTGTCCAGAAATTAGAAGCAATAGTTCTTAATAGTTATGAAGTTATCAGGGTAAGTAAACAAGAAGGGAAATCAATATAAGACAGGACTCATTGTTTTACTACAATTTCTATTAATCTCTTGTTGTATACTAACATTTTTACTCAATGTGTATTTTTTTGATAGTATATTTAGTAAGGTAAGGAAAGAAATACTATGAGGACAGAAAAATTATTTAGCTGCATTAGAAAAAGAATGAACTGGTAAATCAATCTGTCTGTAAAACCAAGGACTCATAGATTCATTTATTCTTATTCTTATATTTGAAAGAATACTTAATAATTATTAAGGAACTTAATATGATCAAAGGGGCTTACTGAAGTTTTATTTACCACTACTTACGACTTAATGATCAAAAGACAAAACTATTTGGCATGGAACACAAACCTTGTAAAAGAAACAGTATATACTATCAGATCCTTTTTTTTTTTTCATCCTCACCCTAGGACATTATTCCATTGATTTTTAGAGATGGTGGAAGAGAGAGGGAAAGACAGAAACATCGATTGGTTGCCTCCTGCACGAGCCCCAACGAGGGCCCAGGCCAGGGAGGAGCCTACAACCAAGGTACGTGCCCTTGACCACACTTGAACCCAGGACCCTTGGGTCCGCAGGCTGACGCTTTATCCACTGAGCCAAACCCGCTAGGGCTAAGATCCTTTCTTCATAAGTCTAGAGAAACATGTCAGGGCAGATTAGCTGGCATGTTTTAAAAAGCTAAGGAACAAAGGCATAACACTCATTATTTACTATGATTTTGAGTCTCATGAAAAATTACATAGAAGGAGTGCTATTTTGGCCGAGTTTAGTCCATTTCAATTTTTCACCTAGTGAGAAATATTGCAAGAAAAAAGCAAAGCTTTAAAAAATGGCCTTTAATGAAAAATACAAAAATACAATATTGTAATCCTTGAAACATGATTTGTATGTTCAGCAAGTCTTAAGAGATTCCCAATGTAAAATAATCCTGTTTACTATATGTGTATTTTTATTTACACATTAAACGATACATCTGATTTACTTGACAGTAATATTTATGATGCTGACATCCTCATAGGGCTTATCTGTTTTGGGATTGACTTTGACGTTGGAGATCCTTTGTACAACTTCCATTCCTTTAGTCACTCGTCCAAATACTGTGTGCTTATTATCAAGCCAAGGCTGTGTTGGAGGACAAATGGAAAATCTTGGTAAACCAGGTTTCTTAATTCACACCCTCTGGGCGAGCAAATTAAAGAGAATTTAAATTTATGCTTTACTTTTTTATGTAATTAAAAAGACTCACAGTAATTTCACTTAGAGAATTTTAAGAGTAATTTCCATATTTATAAGAAAAATATAAAAGCATAGTATAATGTTTAAATATGTGCAGCTTTCAGATCAAAGGGAGCTGGAATGTGTTTGCTAAAGGCAAGTTCCTTTGCATAGTTTAAAAGGCAATTTGGAATAGTTTAAGCAGCATGTGCTTTGGCATTAAAGATGTGGGCACTCAAATGCTGGCTCTGCTACTTGACCTTTGGCAAGTCAGTCATATTTGTTTCTTCATCTATTACTTAAAACTGGGCATAGCGATACTAGAAGTATTGTGAATATTACATGAGACCGTGTGTCTGGCAGATAGTAGTTATAGTTTTCTTTCATTGCTTAGTGCTTATTTCCAAAAATTAAAGTGTATAATTTTTATAATCATGTAGAACTACATAGCAATAGAGGTAGATATTCTTATACTGTATTCTGTCAAATCTACAATGCTATTGGTTGCATTCTGATTTCAGAGATATAAAAATGTGTGTGGGGGGGGAAATGCCTTAAAATCAGGAATTCACGTATTTTAATTCTCCATTCTAAAGATGAGGAAACAGGTCCAGAGGTGAAATAATTTGTTTTGAACTGTACAAAACAATAACAGTGGCGAAGATGACTAAAACTTAAGTGTCCTAAATTACAGAAGTATTGTTTTATAAATTATTTCTGATTTGTTAGGTAATTTTATATTTTCTTATCTCAATTATTTTCATTTTGATAGAGACTAATGCAGCTCTCATCCACTGAATTTACTCTTAGATCATAACTTATGAATCTTTGGCTTACAGATAATGCTGTTCTACTCACCGTTGGTACTACTGTTATGAAAAACTGAGATCCATTAGTATTTGATCCAGCATTAGCCATGCTGAGTGTATATGGTCTGTCATGTCGTAATGTTGAATGAAATTCATCTTCAAATTCTCCTCCCCATATGCTTTCTCCTCCCATACCAGTGCCTGTTGGATCTCCAGTCTGAATCATGAAGCCCTTAACAGAAAGTACACAAAAATATATTAAACGGGCTGGAGGGAGCCAATGGGGGAAAAAAGGAACATATGTAATACTTTCAACAATAAAGAATTATTAAAAACAAACATATTACACTGTTCTTTTCTATATGTATGCTTTGGAGTTAGGGTTGTCAAGGGTGCTTTGTATTCATAAAATTGTAACTTTGTTAACAGTCACTCTATAAAGTGATTTTATTAAACTCAGTAAGTTATACTTTAATTTGGATGATGTATTTCTATTACTCAACTGCTACCAAATTTAAAACAAAATGCAAAGGTATTCTCATTTATAGACATCTATATCTTGCCCAATAGTCTATAATTAATAGTGTAAATAAGTTTTAGTATCTGTATAGTATCTTATATAATTGCCTCATTCTTCTCACCTCCCTTTCCCTAACCACTCGATTTTCTGGATTTCATTTCATTAATTCCTCCAGAACCCTGAAGTTTGACTTTTCCTCCTATCACTTCTGACTTGTCAGTAAACAAGAACTACGTATGTTTTATGGAATGCTGCCCAACAACACCCTGGGCAGGGTTCATTCCGCTCTGCAGGCATGCATGGTGGTTCCCACAGATTAAGTGGCATCTGGGCTCTTCTGTTACTTAAAATCGTATCTTCTTATTTAGCTACTAGGAACAGTGGCTATTGGTTTTACCTCAGCATGTCCCCTTTACTCATTATGTGACCTTATTTTCAGCTGTTGAAAAAATATTGTTGCAGTGTTTCTAAAATGGTAATTACGCTACTATTCCAGCCCTTGATTTTAGATTTGATATTCATCACCATTCTTTTGGCTTCCATAGTCCATTTTTCCTCTTCCTTTCTAATAAACTAAGTGTGAGAGAATGATATGCCTTAGGTTTAAACCTCTTATACCTTAAATGATAAAATTTGCTAACTTACCTTAATTATACGGTGAAAAGTATGTCCATTATAATAACCATTTCTGCTATGAACACAGAAGTTTTCCACTGTCTTGGGACACCTACAATAAGACATATATTAAAAATATGAAATTTATTCAGAGTATTTAAGACAATTTCTTTGCAGTTCTGCTTCCTAATGGTGTTTTCAATATCATCTGAATGTTTCAGAAGGACAGTTTTTTTTTCATAACCTCTTCTAACCTGAGGACAAATAAGAGTTGAAAGGGCATATAAGCAGTAGTATATTATTGTTTAGTAGCATATTGTTGTTTAATGTAGTATCTTTATTTCAAGATTGCTTATTATAGTTGAGTTTAACAATATTTAGACTTCAAGGTTATTTAGTTTAAAAAATACAACCATAGCCCTAGCTGGTTTGGCTCAGTGGATAGAGCATTGGCTGGCACACTGAAGGGTCCTAAATTTGATTCCCGTCAAGGGTACATACCTCAGTTGCAGGCTTGATTCCCTGCCCTAGTCGGGGCAAGTGGGAAGCAACCAATCTATGTGTCTCTCTCACATCGGTGTTTCCCTCTGTCTCTCTCCCTCCCTTCCACTCTCTCTAAAAATAAACAGAAAAATATCCTCGGGTGAGGATTAACAACAACAACCAAAATGTAAAAACAATAACCATAGCACCTTAAAATATATACAATTTGCTGTATATGATGGGTTAAGTTCCCAGTAAAGGTAATTTTCTCATAAAAACAGTATTATGGTTACAGTGATACATTCCTGACCAAGAACTTATTCACCAAAATGCTATCTCCTAAATTTAATCAACTTAAAGTGATAATCAGACACACTGAGTATGAAGCATTCTAAATAATATTAACTAATCCCACGGGGTGATTTAATGTGGTATCATTATCTTGTAATAGCTCTTAGAGCTGGGGTTGGAGGGAAAAATCAAGGGAATCCTGCATGAAGTACATCAAGGAGCAACAGGCTTAATGGGTGCATGGGTTCTAAGTACTTGAAATGAGATGATCCAGGAGTCTAGAGTAGATACCTAGTTCGTCTTTTTTTTTTTTTTTTTTTTTTTTGTTAATCCTCACCCAAGGATATTTTCCATTGATTTTTAGGTAGAGTGGAAGAGAGAGGGAAAGATGAAAAGAAATACCCACGTGAGAGAAACACATCGACTGGTTGCCTCCTGCATGAGCCCTGACCAGGGCCCGGGATGGGGAGGAGCCTGCAACCAAAGAACATGCCCTTGACCAGAATTGAACCCGGGACCCTTTGGTCCACAGGCCAACATTCTATCTGCTGAGCCAAACCAGCTAGGGCAGAACTACCTAGTTCTTTGTTCAGTACCAACGTATGACATGATAAAACATTCATATTCAAAATAAGTACTTTTAAATAAAGGTGTAAAGATGTCACCTTCTGCATAATGACTAGACAGAGACACTACTGTATTTGGTATTGCATGCTCATTTTGCAAATGTTTAAAAATGTCCAGAATACTATTTTCCCTTTTTCAATGGAAGCCCCTATGTGTTTTATTGGAATTTGTTTTAAAAAATACAGCTACTGGGTGTAAGGAAGAGGAAGTAGATGTCTAGAAAATGTCAGGAAGGAAAAGTAAGTATCCTCCCCTTAAGAGATTGCTTTGAGAGGAAAACCAGTTATAATAAGCGAGCCACAAATCTTATAGTTGGGATGTGCAGTTAATGGTAATAGTAATATCCATTTGTATAACTTTTTAGTTTCATTCATCACTTTCATAGCCAAGATGTTTTGTCCTCGTATTTTAAACCTGTTAAGTATCTATACTAATAAAAGGGTAATATGCAAATTGGCCAGGATGCCCTCACAGTAACAACTGAACAACAGGCTGCGTGGGGCGACCAGGCCGGTGGGGGGGCGGGGGCAGTGAGGGGCAACTAAACAACCGAACAGCAGGCTGTTTGGGGTGACCAGGCCGGCAGAGGGGGGCAATGAGAGGGGGGGCAGTTGGGGGCAGCCAGGCCAGCAGGGGAGCAGTTAGGGGTGACCAGGCCGGCGGGGGGTGGGGAGGAGGGCAGTTGGGGGCGACCAGGCTGGCAGGGGGAGCAGTTAGGGGCGATCAGGCAGGTAGGCAGGCAGGTGAGCAGTTAGGAGCCAGCAGTCCCGGATTGTGAGAGAGTGCAGGCTGGGCTGAAGGGACATCCCTCCCCATGCATGAATTTCGTGCACCAGGCCTCTAGTGTGTATATATGTATAAAAATGTCTAGAGTAACAGTTAATCAGAAATTTCAGGGTTGATGCTCTATCAAAGATTTAAATTCTGCAAAATTCCTTAAGTCAAAATAACAAAAATTTTAAGTTGCACAGTTTCTTCAAATATACACATTTAAAATGGTGTTCAAGACAACAAAAACAATACATACTCAACAGGAAAAAGTTTGATGTGAATGTCTCCCATGCTTGTGTGTATAATGGCACTATCTGAAACTCGTTTGGGTCCTTCAGCCTGAGTAGCTGCCATAACTTCCTCTTTAGAAGGTTTCTCATTAAAAACATCTCGGTCAGAATCTGCACTTTTTGTATCTTCTGGTTCTCGTTTGGTAAACTAAAGGAGGAAAATAAAAAGTGAGTAAATGAATTAAAATTTTCATCTGGTTAAAGTTTATGAACAAGCAAATTTAATTTCTAATGAAATATTTGAGGAAGGTATGAATTCAGATCAGAATAAATCCTTATTTCAGTAATCACTTCCTATCAAAGGGTGTGTAAGGCAGTTAAATTATTTTTATACTTATGTGAAAATAATCTATAAATGAAGATGTATGATTTTAAGTTGGATTTAATATCATTTTGAGCAGAAATTTTTTGAGTATATACACATTTAACAAGATGCAGGTTTTCTTGACGTAGGGTTCTACTTCTGCCTTCTAGCATGTCCTAACCTGCCACCTGTTGCCTACTTTTCACTAGAAACCCTGGGTTTCAATTCCAGCTGTCATTTACAAGTTATGTGACTTTGGGGAAGTAAATTCACTTCTTACATTTTCTCATTTATAAATGAGAATAATAAGAACTACGCCAAATGGTATTTGTCACGAAGATTAAATGAAGGGATGCAAACTGCTTAGAGAATAGAGCTTACCATATAGAGAGCACTGTTATTACTAATAACACTTGTTATTACTATGAACAGGACCTGGGGCTAGATAGGATGAGGAATCAAAGATAAATCAATAGTGAATCTTAACTTTTTTTTTTTTTTTTTTTTTTGCAGAGCCCCATCTGATATACCTAAACCCTGAAGCTTGGGAGAAAGAATGTAAATTTTGAGTGAAGTTGCAGAAATCTCAGGATTCTCAGGGAGAATTGAAAAAAACCTTTCAGTTGTTAAAACTCTGGATTTCTCAAGGCCTGTTTCTTCTGACTCTCAGTAAGTAGAAATCTTCCTTCCCAAGAAAGCTCTACCTGATGCCAACTGAGTTTCAGGAAGGTAAAGCTTGTGCCTAGGCCCTGTCTTGCCTAATAGCATTCCTTGGTCCACTTGGATAGATTCCAAATAAACAACCAAGTTACAATGCGATTGCTTTCACATCTTATTCTCCAGTTTTCAAAGGAATGGCAAGTCTGTTGTACTATTTATATGAATCTTTAAAGTTATCTTGATTTAGCTCACATATGAAACTACTAAAATTCAAATTTTGTAAAATTTTACTTTTATATCACATTATCTCACTCATTTGTGGAATATAATGAACAACATAAACTGATGAACAAAAATAGATCCAGAGACAGATAATCATCGATCAGACCATCAAACCTCAGAGGGAAGGCGGGGGGGAGGGAAAAGGGAAGGGAAGAGATCAAGCAAAGGACTTGTATGCATGCACATAAGCATAACCAATGGACACAGACACTAGGGGTTGAGGGCATGAGCCGGGGTGGGGGGAGGTGGGGAGGGCAATAGGGGATAAGGACACATATGTAATACCTTAATCAATAAAGAAAAAGAAAAAAAGAACAACCAACTTATCACAAATGAGATCAAGTTCTGTATGGTTAATGTAGCAAATGACCTAAAAATGAAGAGTTTTAAGGTAGGAGGCCAGCTAATACAGACAGCTGGGCAGTTAGGCAGAGAAATATAGTAAGTCCTCACTTAACGTCCAGGGCTCAAGGCGGGACTCAACCCTGGTCAGGACCCTGTTCTATGCAGGACACGCTCACACACACCTACACTCACTCAGACTGGGACAATTCAGACATGCAATTAACTAATGTGCACATCTCTGTGATGTGAGAGGAAACGAGTACCCAAAGAAAACCCACACAGACAAGGGAAGAATGTGCAAACTCCACACTGACAGTGGTTCCAGCCGAGAATCAATTTTCCCCGCTCATCAATGTTAAAAGAAAATGACAATATTTGAGGACCTGCTGTAATCCCATTTGGGTCTCAGAAAGTCTCTGACTGCAGTGTGAAGGACAGAATACAAGGACATGAGGTCTCTATACTTTAGATTTTTCTGTTTGGTTGAACAGTTCGGACAGTGCTACTTCTAGATAGCTTTGTAGTTTGATTTTGAGCCCAATTTTAATTAACATGTAAAGTACTTTTAATTCACTAGGAAAATATATTCCTCAGGAATATACAGTTCTAAAGTAGCAGCATTACAAAGGAGTCAAATGGTTAAAAAATGTGTTTAGAGAAGAAAATGTGCAAGTTCAGGGGAAATAAATTATGTTCAAGAGCAAAAATTGTAAAATAATAAAAACAGAATAATTTTTAAAACCTCACAGTAAAGACTATTTTGGCTTCAATTATTACCATAACTACTTACTTCCTATTATCTTAGACAACATAAATAGTTATAAAAGCCAGGTTGAAAATTTTTCAAAACAGAATAGAAAACGGTACAGAAATACTTACAATCAAGTCCTACTTAAAAGTTCTACAATATTAATGTTATAAGATAGTATTCTGGTTGTTTAGAAAGTCTATTATTGCCAACATTCTCTTCAGTTGAAAGCACAAGCCAAGAAAATAAAACTCCAACCAAACTGGAAGAAACATTAAGGTCTCTCTCTTAGTACTTCCACATACCATATAAAATCTATTCTTTTTGAAAGACGTACAGACTATTGTTGGGTCAGCTTGAATATTCTGAAGAACGGGGTTTTCAGAAGCTTTCATTTCTATAGTAGTTGCAGCACGATGTTTTTTGGCTATTCCCTGGAACAAAGCCAATTGCATCACCCTAATATTCTCTTGCTTGCCTAAGATCCGCACACACCTGGAAAACACAACGTTTTATACGATAAAATTTTCAGAGTTAATTCCAATCATAACTTTATAGATAAAAGCTGGGAATCAGCTATTCTATATCGTTGTACAAAATAACTAGTGAAAGATTTTCAAAAAGTGTTTCTTTACCCACCTCACCACCAAAAAAAGTTTTTTTAAAATTGGTAGGGAGCTATAATTTTCAGGTAAAAAAAAAAAAAGGAATCATTCAGTCATATAATCTTAACCTATACCCATTATTTTAGTCTATGTGCAAACCTTCAAAGGTTTTTGTATTGCTAAGAACTAAATATAAATTTGTTTATATGTGAGAATGTACAGCATAATATTTTTTCTCCTTAAAATATACTTTTAAGTTCTTTTTATTTACCTTCAGTGATAGTATCTGATTGTAGCTTTCTGAACTAAAACCAAATGGACTGTTTGCACAAAGGCTTATTGTGGTTTCATGCATTTTAAGTTCTGATTTTATGTCTAGCAGGATGTAATGCCGAATTCTGTGGTTAAAATATTTGGCAACATTTAACATGAACCAGGCTAATTTAAATCAATAATCAAAAGACAGACTATAACTTGTTAAAAAAAAAAAAGCAACAACAACAACTTGAAACTATGCATATCTTCTTTCCATTTCTTTCACAAACATGAGTGGAAACTTTTTACATAAGAGTATAAACAACAGAAAGACCACAGAAAAATCCAGTCAAAACATTTGGTTAAGTTTAGACATTTGGGACCATTCCACTTGTCTTGGAACAAACAAAACTCCCATTGTTTCCCTGAAGGAGGAAATGATCCCCAATAAATGCATTAAAAAAAAACATACATCATATTAAAGCTTACCGGTTTGTTTCTACATTTATAACTTTAATGCCCAGCATTGTTCCATATAGCACAAAGTGTCCAGTTTCATCAAAAACTATATTAATTAATCTCACTGCATCCACCTTCTCCAACTCACGTTCTACAGCCATTCGTCGGCCAAATTCCATGTCTGGTAGCTGTTGCCTCATTTGCTGTAGTTCAGTAAACATCTAGGAAACAACCCATTTATTAACAAAAAAGCTACATAATAAAGGGAAAGCTAATTCAAATAGAAGCAGAGTATACATTAAGAGCAAGGGACAGTTTGTGTATTTGTATTATGTCGTATGGAGGATTCTAAACACTATTTCAATCATAAAAAATAATTTACACTAACTGGTTCTTCTAATCAAATTAAAAAGTCAATGTAATTACTACTTTATAGGGTATTTCTGCTGCCATTTATAAGCTACACACTAGCAGTTTCTATTAGACATATAATGCAAACCATATAAGTAATTTAAAAATTTCAAGTAGCTACATTAAACAAAAATGAAACAGGTAAAATTAATGTTTTATTTAACCCAACATATCTAAAATATTAACATTTAAACATTAAGCAATTCAATAAAATTACATTTTTTTCTTATATTAAATCTTTGAAATTGTATTTTATACTTTCAGTTTATCTCAATTTGAAGTAGCCACATACTCAAGAGTCACATGTGGCTACTATATTAGATGATGTAGCTGTAGACTATGAAGTCCTTATATAAGGATCACAGGGCCTGACATACTAAGCACTCAATGGGAGGGGGGGGGGGGGAGGAGGAGGAGGAGAAGGGGAGGAGGAGACATACTAAGCACTCAATTTTTTTCTTAATCCTCACCCTAGGATATGTTTATTGATTTTAGAGAGAAATGGAGAAGGAGAGGGAGGGAGAGGGAAGGAGAATGAGAGTGAGAGAAGGGAACTGGGGGGAGAGAGGGTGGAAAGGGAGGAGGAGGAGGGGGTTGGGGGGAAGGGCAGGGGGAGAAGGAAAAGGGGGAGGGGGAGGAGGAGAATGAGAAAGAGAGAGAAACATTGATGAGACACTCCCCAACCAGGATGTGCAACCTAAATGGGATCATATGCAGGGTATAGGGGATCATGCTCTAACCCCGTGGTCAGCAAACTGTGGCTCGCGAGCCACATGTAGCTCTTTGGCCTCTTGAGTGTGGCTCTTCCACAAAATACCACAGCCTGGGCAAGTCTATTTTGAAGAAGTGGCGTTAGAAGAAGTTTAAGTTTAAAAAATTTGGCTCTCAAAAGAAATTTCAATCGTACTGTTGGTATTTGGCTCTGTTGACTAATGAGTTTGCCGACCACTGCTCTAACCAACTGAGCCACCCAGTTAGGGCAGCACTCAATTCTTGTTGAATGAATAAACTCTTATTATTTCACTAATGTTTAACAATTTCATGATATTTCAGAAAATATTTCAAGTTGTTCTGACATATAGTTATATTATCATTAGTAAATATGATGTAGGATAGATGCTTATTTTTATGGGTGTACTTTAGTTTGGAAATTTGGTTTACTTTTTTAAAAAATTATTTTATTTTATTGATTTCAGAGAGGAAGGGAGAGGGAGAGAGAGAAACATCAACGATGAGAGAGAAATATAGACCAGCCACCTCCTACACGCCCCCTACTGGGGATCAAGCCCATAACCCAGGCACGTGCCCCCGAAGGGAATTGAATCCAGGACCCTTCAGTCCACAGGCCGATGCTCTATCCACGGAGCCAAACCAGTTAGGGCTACTTTTTTAATAAGTAATTAATACAGAAAAATAGGGGTCACATCCAATTACTATTATTACACTATAGGCCTCCCAGAATATATGATCTTTACATTTAGTTTTCCAGACATTTAGGGCATCAAAGAGCATAATTCAAAAGTAGTTCTCCATTGCAGATGAAAATAAGCCAGACTTATGTTCCATCTACTTCTTTTTTTCATATCTGTGTTAACTAGAAATCTCCAGTTTTTTTATATATGGAATGAACAATATGCTCCAAAAATCAAAAGGAGGTAGGTGTGTTAGGGAATGGTCTTATAGACCAGCTAAAAAGCCTAGTCATTAGAGTTCCTTTTCTCCAATCTGTGAGACTAATATATGTTATTGATTTCTATATTCATATGTCAGAAACAGCTTAGAAGTTAGAGAGAGGATTCAGTTTCAAGACTTAAAGTTTGTAGATGGCCATGCCATTGATTTCAGAGAGGTAAGGAGACGAGAGAGAGATAGAAACATCAATGATGACAGAGAATCATTGATTGGATGCCTCTGCATGCCCCTACTGGGGATCAAGCCAGCAATCTGGGCATATGCTCTGACCAGGAATCGAACCTTGACCTCCTAGTTCATAGGTTGACACTCAACCACTAAGCCAAACCAGCTGAGCTATATATTTATTTTATGTTAATCTAACCTGATAAGTACATCAGAATCCTGCTACAGAATTCTAGCCTTACTATCAGGGCCTCTGTGATATACAACTGTGTGGCCATATGCAGTGATTCTGGCTAATAAATGCTAGAAGATACTTCACACCATCCAATCAAATTTCTTGTCTTTTAAACTAGGACTCTTACTGGTTAGAAACTTCTCCCTGTGACATGGAACTGTGAAAATCCAGTGACTTACTAGTTACTAGCATTGCAACTAATTTAAATGGCATTTGCCTTTTTCTTTTTTTTCAAACTTTCTCATTCTGAATCAACTCCTGACATAGGTTTTAATACTGAGCTCTTGATACTTTAGTTCTATCACTTCAACAAATGTTAAAGACAATAATGAAGAAATAGAGGGAACTGAACAGCTCAGAGTATGTATGTTAAAGAGATTTATATCCAGAAACTAGGATTTGAATATCTCTTTTTCTAAGGAAGCTTAGAAGAGCTGCAAGTTGGTAGGGTTTTGCAAATTATATTTAACACTTGCCACCAAACAACAGTGCCACTAATAAGAGTGATAGCATTTTTGAAGAGTTTAATGCAGGGAATATAATGTAAATTGGTTACTACGGAGACTGGAATCAACACTGTCTGTCATACAATAAATATTACTGCTACAAAGGTTCAACACAGACTCTTACCACTAGCAGTTGATGAAAACAGCTGATGAGATCCAAGTTTCCACAAAAAGTAGTTAACTCTGCATGGATAGACTCTTATTCTATAATGATACGCTCTAACAAATTCTTGTTAGCAGTAATGTCAGGTACTATTCTTAATGCTGGAGATACAATCATGAGCCAAAACAGATACAGGACCATAGATTGTATAAAGTTTAGTCTATTGGGGGTTGATATACGTGAATCAAATAATTGGACCATACAAAATGCTTTCTAAAAATAATAGTGATATACAGTCACATAAAAAAAGTTGTCCTAGACTGGATGAATAGTGAAAAACTACCAGAGGAAGATACCCTTTCACTGAGATTTGAAGACTAAGTTCAACAGGTAATGGGAGAAATGGAGGGAGGGGTAACTCCAGGTAGAAGGAACAGAATGTTCAAGAAACTGAAGCAAGGCCTAACTGGCTAGAGTAAGAGGCAGGGAGAAAGGTGAGTTACACTAGACTGTAATAGTAGGCAGACACCACAAACATGGCAGGCCATTATTTTGGTCTTGATCTTAAGAACAACAGGAAGTAACTGAAAGGTTCAAAGGATGACATGATCAGATATGTGCTTTTAAAAAATTACTCTACATGTAGCATGGATAACAGATTAGATACTAGCAGATCATGTTATAAGCCAGGCAAAAGATCATGAACTATGATAGTGACAGGTGTGCTCAAAGGAAATGGATGGATTTAAAGTATATTTAGAAAGTAAATTTGTCAGGACTCATGATAAATAGAGGGGTAAGGAAGCAGAGTTAAGGATGACTCAGGTTTCTGGCTTGTGCAATTAATGGATGTTGATGCCATTCATGAAGATAGAAAAAAAAAAAGGGAAAAATGGAAAAGATAGTACCAGGTCTGTTCATAATAGAAACCTGGAGAAATAAATTTAGGAATAGTCATAGACAGACACGACTGAATAGAGTGGGAAGAGAGGGTGGCTTAGAATGAGTTCTGAAGATCTTAAGAGAATGAGCTTGCAAACAAAACAAAACAGAAAAAAACAGATACATACTAGAAGGATCATTGGCTCAGAAAAAATAAACCTAGGGAAGAGAGTTTTGAGGAGCAACAATGCAAGACAGCAGGCAATTGAATATTATAATATGCCAAGAGAAATAACTATCAATTTAATATCCTGAAAAAATATCTTTTAAAGAAATAGCACAAAACAAAGACATTTTCTGAAAGAAAAAAAAAATATTAAACTTAAATTGCACTTACACTTAGTGATTCGTCAAAGACTCTCATGAGTTTTCCAGTTAAAAACCTGAAAATTCTAACTTTTCTATCAGAACCAATTGTAGCTATTTTCTTCCCATCAGGTGAAAAACATATGCTGGTTGGATAAGCCTTGCACTTGGCAAATTCATATAAATCTGTGTCAGTTTTATATTCCCAGTTCACATTTTTGGGGAATTTATATTCATGGGGAGGCCCAGTCCAGTATTCAATCATTCCAGATTTGTCGGAAGACACTACTGCTTTGTAAACTGGGTTTAGCCGTATTTGAGTAAGAGGTGACGTATGGAGTTTGTCAAAAACATGAAGTGGCTGGTTATCTCCTCGACCATCATAAATAAAAATTTTTCCTGTACTCTTCTCAGAAGCAGCAACTGATGATATGGCATCCCCTGGGCAATAGATCCATTCGCATTGTCCAGGAAAATAGCTGAAATAATAAAGAATTGAGAGAAAAGGGAGGTCAATACAAGAAATAAGCATCCCTTCCTATCCCCACTACCAAAAAATGTCCTGGCCAGTGACCAGTGATTTGGCTAGTTTTGGATTCCTTGCTCAAAAAAGGCAGAGAGTTACAGAATGGGGAGGAACAACTAAGGACAGTTACTGATTTTTCTCATTCTGACCTCATCAGTGCATTGATAATAACTTCTGAGGATCTACAATCTACAAGAAGAGAATTGCTAAATAGCAGACCATTTACTTCTGTTGAGTAGAAAAAGAAACCTAACTAGACCTGGGACTTAAGATTGTTTGGGGCAATACTTTTTGAACAGTATGTTATAAATCCATCCTTGAAATATTAAAACTCAAATTATTTTAGTTATGACTATGTTCAAAAGAAAATCATGCTTTTATCACACTATCATTATTGGTAACTTGATATTAAAACTATAAGCTTTGCACATGCTCCCTGATGACCAGAGTATTAAAAAAATGAGATAGAGTTAATCAACACACCAAACTTTTACACTCAAATGAGTGTTGTCTCCTTCAAAGTAATCAGTCTGAGAAGTTACCATTATTCTAATGATGGTGCTTGATGCTCAAAACATTTTTTGGACTCTTCTCTTTGAATTTCTATCAAAGCCTAAAAAAATACTCTGTTAATATTTGCAAAGGTGGCAAATGTTCAACATTTATGTATAGATTTTATTTTTAAAAATAGCTAACATGGGGGAAAAAAGCTGGGGAGTAAGACAGATGATCAATAGGTGTTTCTATTTGTAATAAAAAAAATAAGTTCTGACCATAAATGAGACTGATTTCCTTTAGTGGCTTGTATACTGGTTTAATAGGAAATTCCAAAAGAGTCCTGCTCTGTATTGAACTACAGTTTTTCTCCATCCCAATTCACATGCTGAAGCTCTAACCGCCAATGTAATGGTATTTGGCCATAGGGTCTTTAGGAGGTAATTAAGTTTAAATGAGGCCTTATGGGTGGAGCCCTATCCCCTAGGCCTGTGGCTTTCTAAGAAGAGGGAGATATCATTCCTCCTTTCATCCCCTGTTCCCAATGAAAATACAATGTGAAACACAGAAGAGAATTCACACCAGAAACCAAACCCTGCTGCAACCTTGATCTTGGACTTTCCAGCCTCCAGAACTGTGAGAAAATCAATTTCTGTTTATGCCACCCAATCTTTGGTCTTTTGCTGTGGCAGTCTGAGCAGACAAAAACATGTCTCAAAACTGTTTCTGACAACAATGCTAAAACTTTCAAGGTGACATTCATTTAGGTGTATATAATTTCAGGTGTATATTACCTTTAAAAAGACATGCTTGAAGCAAAGTATTAGTCTCATTACTGTACAATTTAACTACAAACTTTGGGTATCAATATACTTCAAAGGTTAAAATCATCAACAATTAACTTCTATTCTAAAAATATGCATTAGCTTTCTAAGAACAGAATACCACAAGTTTAACTCTAAGTACCAGTAAATTAGACATGATGGACCCTTGTTATTAAGCAGTGTTAAATAGATATAATGAATTCTTGCTATGATGCTGTTTTGGAAATTTCTGCAGTGATTATGACAAAAACCACAGCAGAAGCCTCCAAACAGCATCATAACAAGGATTCACCATTTCCCAAGCGAAATCCAAAGGTACATTTTTTAATGGAATGGTAACATATTCTGTTTAGAAATATCTATGGGTGAAGTTTAGTTTAAAAATTATTTCATGCCCCGCTGGTGTGGCTCAGTGGTTGAACATCGACCTATGAACCCAGAGGACATGGTTCGATTCCCGGTCAGGTCACATGCCCAGGTTGGGGGCTCTGTAGGGGTTGTGCAAGAGGCAGCCAATCAATGATTCTCTCTCATCATTGATGTTTCTATCTCTCTCCTTCTCCCTTCCTTTCTGAAATCAATAAAAATATATTTTTAAAAAATTATTTCACTAAGTCAAAAAATATGTAATTTAAAAAAGACTCACCCAAGCTTCAGCATATTGATCATGTCAAAGTTCACTACATCAAACACCTTCATTGCTTTATCATCACCCACAGAACAGAACAATGCTCCCTCAGAGCTAACTGCAATACTTTCAATAACTCCTGTTTAAATAAATAAAATAAAAATATCAAATACCAATGACATAAATGCACATAATTCAAAGAAAAAAAACAGTTTAAAAAAACTTTACAGAGCTAACATCTTTGTATTTAATAATAAGTATATTTGGAACTTAAAACACACACACACACACACACACACACACACACACACACGTTAGTACAGTTTAAGAGAGCCAAAAAAAAAAAAAAAAGTAAAATTCTTACCCAGGTGACTGCGAAAATGTTTAACAAATTCAATTCCTTCTTCTACCTTTTTCCAGAACTTAACATGTCCATCATGACTGGCAGTAATAATAAAGTCTGTCCTGCATATACGAAATTATAAAAGTTAACATCTAAAACAAATCTATGAATCACTCAGTATCCCCAAGGCAATCATTAACTGAGAATCTCTGACTCAGAAAAGGTTTTCAAAAAAAAATCTTCCTTTATGCAGGCCACTATATTAGGATAGATAGAACATTGCAAATTTTGAAGTTCTTTTCTGGATATCGTAACTAATTTTCATCTTAAGACCTAGGCTCAGAATTGAGTTGGGACTTGACATTAAAAAAATAAAGAAAATAGCCGAAACCGGTTTGGCTCAGTGGATAGAGCGTCGGCATGCGGACTGGGGGGTCCCGGGTTCGATTCCGGTCGGGGGCATGTACATTGGTTGCGGGCACGTCCCCGGTGGGGGGTGTGCAGGAGGCGGCTGGTCGATGTTTCTCTCTCATCGATGTTTCTGGCTCTCTGTCCCTCTCCCTTCCTCTCTGTAAAAAATCAATAAAATATATTAAAATAAATAAATAAATAAAAAATAAAGAAAATAAATCTCACTGGGAATCACTAGACCTTAGAGTATTTTAATGTTAAAATTACCCTACTGGCTATCTTTTCACAGGGAAAAGGTTCGATTTTTCAGAAGTTCATAAATTAAATCTCCACATATTACTTTCATATACAGCAAAATTTAATATAGGTTTGTTTGTATTCTATGCAAGGTATTTTGGTTGTTTAAATTACCAAAAATATAGTTAGGGGGAAAAAAGATTTTGTACAGAATAATCTTGTCTGCAGGTATATAAAAATAGAAACCATTTATTGAAACCTACTATGTGCCAGGTACTTTACACACATTACCTTATTTAATCTTTACAGGAACTCTATTAGGTATTTTTTATAATCATTTTATGGATTAGAACAGTGGTCAGCAAACTCATTAGTCAACAGAACCAAATATCAACAGTACAACGATTGAAATTTCTTTTGAGAGCCAAATTTTTTAAACTTAAACTTCTTCTAATGCCACTTCTTCAAAATAGACTCGCCCAGGCCGTGGTATTTTGTGGAAGAGCCACACTCAAGGGGCCAAAGAGCCGCATGTGGCTCATGAGCCGCAGTTTGCCGACCACTGAATTAGAAAATAGTTTTGAAATGTTAAATGTGTTTTCCCTAGGTCCACAACTGAAGAGCGGCATTCAATGTCAGATCTGCCTAACTTCAAAATCTATAATCTTTCTGTTATACCCTGCTGTTTTGGGAAAACACACACACACACACACACACACAAAACTTGAGGAGCCTTGTCAGTGTCCCTCAGTGAACAGAACGTCAGCCCAAGCATCGAGGTGTCACGGGTTTGATTCTCAATCAAGGGCATGTACCTGGGTTGGAGGTTCGATCCCTGGCCTGGTTGGGGCACATGCGGGAGGCAACCAATCAATGTGTCTCTCACATCGATGTTTCTCTCCCCACACCCCTTTCTCTCTTCCACTCTCAAAACTTAATGTAAAAAATATCCTCGGGTAAGGATTAACAATAACAACAGAAAACTTGAGGAGAGAGTGACAGCAATTCTAGTCTAATATGCTGCTTTATACACTGGTAACTTTGGATTGGGAAAAGTGCTAATGTCTGTCAGAATTATTCTATAAAGGAAAAATAAGGATATTTTGTTAACACAATTAAAAATGATAATATTTTAATTACATGTATATCTTAAATGGCTTCCAATTGATTCAAAGAGCAAAGTAATTCATCTACTTCTTTCCATAATCACTGCCAATATCATCCAAGTCACCATCATATCTCATCTAGATTTCTATACTAGTTTCTTGACTGTTTTTATTATATCCATTCTGGCCCTGTTTAAATCCATTAATCTCACCACAGCCAGAGTGGTCTTAATAAAATAAACCTGATGTTACTCTCCTGATTATAGGCTCAAAATCCATACAAGGGATAGAAAACTCTCTAGGACTTAACCCTTGCATTTTTTGCTCCAGCCTCATCCGCCATTTAACTTCTCTAAACCTGCTTCCTCACCTATAAAATGTAGATTATAGTACTACCTCATTAGACTGTTAAGATGAACGAGATAATTTATGAAAAAGCTTTAGAACAGTATTGGGTATAATATGCACTTAACATACAGAATATTACTATTATGATTATTCTTCTCCAAATCCCATTCATTTATTTTGAAGGTCCTGTGACATTTCCAGGTTGTCTTAGTTCTAATCACTTCCCCATTAGTACTGAAGGGGCCAGCTACCAATTACTCCATCTGTTTAACTAATATACTCTTCTTCTGGAAAGCTCAGACTAGTTCATCTTCTTTTGGCATTTATTTCCAAAAGACATGCACACAAACTGAAGAGTTCTGTCTTAGAGGATGCATTCCTTGTGTGATACAGGAAAGAACATGTCAGCCTTAACTTAAACTTCCACAGAACCTATAAAATTAAATAGAAATCCATAATATCCTAAAGTTACTTCTATTAGTCCATGTCAAAATTTAAGTATTTAAAAATAATCTTTTCAGAAAATGTAAGAAGATATGATACACTTACTTGGTGCACACTACATGGGTGATAACATCTCTATGCATGTAACTGCGCTCATACATAGATGCACTGGGGAGATTATCAAGATATACTCTTTCAAACTCTAGAACTGAGGAAAAAATGAAAAAAATTGTTTTTAACAACTGGAACTAAATACTATTTTGTATTTCTAAATTCTATGTTGTATTTTCATCTAGATTTTCTTTGTCTATTCCACATGTAATAAAAACAAAAGTTCAGTGTCTCATGTCAGTTGTAACTTTTATTATTGCACAATATTGAACAGCACTAATATTTAGCCAGTCACAAGTTCTTAAGTAAGACATAGATACTTAACTGTCCCCAGAACTTAAGCACTGAAATGGCTGGCTTAATATGAAGGTTTCATTCAAAAACAAAAACCTTAAAAAGCTTCATGAACATACCACAACCATTTTTCTAACCACATAGATCCAATTATTAGTGCTAATTTAAATAATAAGAGGCCAGTAGCCATCTATAAGATGTCTCAGTTTATCTTTAAGGCACTAATACTCTTTGAAGCATGATACTGGTTTTTTTAGAGTTGAGAAAACCCTAGAGAGTATCCAGTTGACTGCTTCCAAAGCACTTTCCAGGGGCAAAACATTTGTAAGAGTGATAATGTGAGAAAATATTCATTTCATTATATGAGCTATAAACAATTTTACTAGTAAAAGATAATATATGTGTACCTAACAAAATAATCCAATGACTATTTTATTTACCCAAAAATTTCCACAAAGTTGCCAAGTAAAATGAGCTATTTCATTTTTTTATAACTACTGTATATCAGACTCAAAGCTCTGTCCAGTGGATTACTTTTCCCAACATTTTTAGTAACAAAATCCCCAGTTTTACATGAGCATACTGACATCCAGCTATAAGATAACCTTTCTCACCTCCTGCAGTTAAGTGTAACATTGCACCAATGAGATAAAAGTGGAAATGTTGTGTCACAGTCAAGAATTCTTCTTCAAAATAAATAAAAGGTGTACCCTTCTTCCCTTCTATGTAACAAATCAAGTGACTAATAGTATTTGAAAGGATCAAAAAGACGCTGTACTGCGTCCAAATCATTACGTCGGGAGCACGTACAGGCCCAGAGTGGCCAGAAGGGAGAAGGACGACCCTCGGCTCCGAGGGCGCAAAACCTCACAAACGCACCACCGTCTTCGGGTCCGGCTTTGAGGTCCCCGCTCGGGGCGCGCAGCATGCCTATCTCTGTAACTACCTTTCCTCTTCTTGGCCAGTGTTGCCTCTACGGGTAAGGGCCCAACCCAGCGCTCCTCGTTATCCTCTTCGTTCCCTTGGGCCATTGCTACTGCGGCTGCCAGCTCGCTCTCTTTGAGTTCCGTTTTCTCCGGCTCCTCCGGCTCTCGGCGCCTTCTCCTTCTTAGCTGGGAATCACTACCCCCTTCCGCCGCCATGTTGTCCGAGTCGTCGGTAAAGGCGCGACACTCACAGCTCCACAACCAATCCCAGGGCAGCGCAGCCGGCTCGTCACAGCCGAGAGAGGCTCGGGATTGGCTGTGGTGGGTCCAATCAGCAAGCAGCGCGCGCGGCTCCGGGGCGCAGGCTTGTGGACAGCTGGAGGCGGCGGCTGCCGGCCTGGGGCCTTAGCGGTAAGAAATGGGCAGGGGCGACCGCGCCCGCCGGGGCTGGAGGGACAGCTGCGGCCCGGAGAGTGGGGGACCCTTACCTCCGGGAAACCGGATGGCCCCGCGGGGCCTTGGGTCCCGCTCTTCGGCTCCGGAACGCCGCGGGTTAAGGGGGAAGGACGGAGCGGTGGGGAGTTGAAGGAACTGGCTCCCTGGGCTCCCTCAAGTGCTCCAAACAGATCTTCTCCCCAGAGCTTCTGGATTCTCCCCCATACGCTCGGAAGAAGGTGGTGAGCGCTTGCTGCTGTTTTCTGGGGAGAGACCCGGCCATGCCGGAGTGGCCCCCCTGGCGGGACCACTCACCCTTCTGCCTTCACTCTAGTCTAGGCTTCCATCTCTTAGTGGCCTTCTGGGCTTCAGCTCTCTTCATGAAAAAAAGAAAAGAAATACCCCGTGGTTAAAGACAAACACCTAACATTAGACATTTACCATCTTAATCTTTTCTTTTTTAATCCATTAAGTACAGCTTGTCAAAATGACCTCCCTAAATCACTGCTTTCAAAAGCCTACTTAACAGCCTCCTGGTTACCTACTGTATTTCAAACTAAGTGAATCTCTTCTTTACTTTGATGTGGACCCCAGATACAGGAAAGGAACTGCCGGTAGTAAGTACTTTCTAAGGGTTTTTGTTTGTTTTGCTTTTAATTTTAAAGACTCCCTTTATTTGGCCTGTTCTACCTAGCTAGTCTGATTTCTTCTCTGCCTTCTGCTCTAATCAGATCACTGTTTTTGTGTGTCTCTCACAAATTTGCCATGCTCATCTTTGCCTTCCAGGCTTATGTTTTTATGCCTTGAAAGCATCTCCACACCAAATCTAGCTTTCACCTTTACTGCTTCTCCTCTGTTAGACCCATGGCAAAAATAATGAGGATAAGACTGGTAATAATGAGGATAAGACTGATAAGGACAAAGCTAGGGAGCTAGTACTGTGCACCCAGCACTGTACTAAGCCCTTTATTTTTCCAGGTAGATGTCTCTGCTCTTCTCTATCCTGAATTCTGAAAGCATTTGCAATCTGTATTGTGTAAGTTACCTAATCGTAGCACTCCTCACTATCTGAAATCCTATCCATTTGTTTATATTGTCTCTCCTCAGTAAAAATGGAAACTCCATGAAGACAGAGACTTTTTCACCTACACAGCTATTGCCACATTAAGAGCATATCTGTTGGATAAATGAATGATTACAGTTTAGAATTGTATGGGTACTTTCTGTACTTCATGTATATTAGTCTTTTTCCAATACTAGTATGAATTTTTTAAATTTGGTATTAGACGTTTTAAGTTTGTATAGGATGGTATCCCCAAATAAGCAATATTGTTCATCAATAAATAATTCAGAATTGGGGTACTGAGGATGTTGGAAGTATTTCCAAAAAGATAGATTTAAGGATACAAAATGTGGGAAAGGGGTAAAGTTAAACCTTTAGTTGTTTTTATTTATTGTTTTTACATACCTCATTGTATTCTACTACTACATTGAGCTGCCAATCCAGCTAATTTGTTGAATATCTATCCACAGGCTCAAGCACACACAGTTTCACATTGCTTTTGTATACTGATAATATATTGTATTGCTTAGTAGTCTACAAAGTGGGGAAAGATCAATTTGCACTTAATTTCTAAGTTAAGGCATATTTAAAACACTTTTTTTTTTTTTTTTTTTACTTTTTGCTTAAAAATATTCTAAGATTGTTAATGACTATGGTTTTGTGAACTTAACTATGTCTTTTGCGTATAGCAAGGAAGATACTTAGTGAAAACATTTTTGGGTATGGCATAAGTTATTTAACCAGTTTTCTACTAATTGATACTCAGATTGCTAATAGTAATGTTGATAGCTGATGTTGATATACCTCTTTATATGCTAGGTACAGTTCTAAGAGCTTTACATATATTAAGGCATTTAATTGTAACAACAACCCCAGGGTGTAAGTAATATTATCTTCATTTTAAAGATAAGGAGTTTAAGTGTCTTGCCCAAGGTCACACAGCTTTTAAATATTGAAGCTAGGTTTTAAACCCTAGACAATTTGGTGAGTTACACTTATACATTTTTTTTTATAAATAATGTTGCAGTAAGCATACCATGTAGACTTGTGCAAATATAGGATGTTCCAAAAATGTGTACACACTTTTAAAATATATACATACGTTTATTGATTTCAAGCAGGGAGAGAGAGATAGGAAGATCAGTGATGAGAGGGAATCATTGATCAGCTGTCTCCTGCACACCCCTCACTGGGGATCGAGCCACAATCTGGGCATATGCCCTGACCGGGAATTGAGCAGTAATTGAGCAGTGACCTGGTTCATAGGTTGATGCTCAACCGCTGAGCCATGCTGGCCAGGCCAAAACTGAATTCTTAATCTTGCTGAATTTGTTTCTTCCACCATCTTCCCCATCTCACTAATTGGCAACTTCATCTTTCCAAACCTTTTTAGTAATAATTGACTCCTCTCTTTAATTGTCACTACTAGTATATATAAGCTGTTAGGAAATCCTGTTGGCTCCATCTTAAAAATATATTCAGAATTAGACATTTGGTACGGCCTCAATATTAATCCTGGTCCACATCTTGCTTGGATTATTGCAATAGCTTTCTAATAGGCTTTCCTGCTTCTGTCCTTACTTGGCTGTAATTAACCAGAGTTATACTGTTAAAACGTTACTTAAATCATGTCATTCCTCTTTAATCACTTACTGTCTCAGCCTAAGTCCTTAAAATGGCCTAAAGCCTGCATGATCTGTTATCATCTCTCTGACCTCATCTTGTGTTCTCTATCTTACATCTTCTGCTCTAGTCACAGTGGCTATTTTATCACCCAAGGCCTTTGCACTTCCAGGTACCTCACCTGGATCGTCATCCCCTAAATATCACCAGGTCTCAATTATTTCCTTTCTGTTTTTGCTCAGTTCTCAACTTCTCAGTGACTTCATATGGCCTCCTTATGTAAAATTACATTGCCCCTTCCCCAGCACTCGCTATATTTCTTCTCTGCTTTGCTTTTCTTCATAGCACTTATAAATCATTTTATGTACTATAGTATGATTTTTAACATTTTTAGGCTTATTTTTGTTTTTCTTAGCTAGAATGTAGGCACCATCATAGAAGGGATTTTTATCTATTTTGTTCACTGTTACACCTTTAGCTCCTAGGTGAGTATCTGGCAAGTAATAGGTATTCAACAAATATTTTTTACTTTAGGTTTTCTTATAAGGCTAAGGAAATCACAAGGCAATATCAATGAGTAACCAAGATCTAGATCCAGATAGTACTACAGATGAAGATATTACAGCTGCTAAGGAAGAACTTATTAAAAAATGTGAAGAAATGTGGAAAGATCTGGAAGAAGTAAGTATCAAGAGATTAAAGTGATATATCAATTAATTACTATAAGATTTAATTCTATTTCAATAATAGACTTGAGAAAAAAATAATTCTGCTGATTCCTGAAAGTCATTATATTGTACGATAAATATTTATATAAGTTTTAGACCTATTAACATTCAATGAAGTTTATACTGGATGAACTGTAGGAAGAGAAAAAAATTACAGTAATCCCTACCCTCAAGGAGATTATCATCTAATGGAGGCAATAACTATTATATTAGAAGTATTGTGGTAGAAATACAAAGATTATACTTAGGAGGAGTCCTAAACCTAGACTGAAGGGGTCAAGGATAGTGTCCTAAAAGAGTGACTGAATTCATTTCTAAAGGATTAACCCTTTGCACTCGCTTGCTTTTTTCTCGATTTCTTTATTCTAATGCTAACCGTGTCAAGTCACACTCGACATCCGAGTGCAAAAGGTTAATAGGAGTTAGCCTGTGAAATTGGGAGAGGTATACAAAGTAGAAGGAATGAAATATATAAAGATTGAAAGAGTTTACTGGTAGAGAACTCCATGTAGAATATTATGATTTATGTAAATTAGGAAAAGAGGACTTGTGAAGTGAGACTGGAGAGGTAATTAGGGGCAAGAACATGACCAGTTTTGTTGAGTGTATACTGTGGGGAGCCATTAAAGGGTTATAAATATGAAGTGACATGATGAGATATGTAGTTTGAGAAAATTACTCTGGTGGTTTTGAAGAAAAGTGAGACTACAGGTAGAAAGAGCATTTAGGAGACCGTAGTAGTAGTCCTGGTAAGAAGTACTGAAGGGCTAAATCCTGTCATTGCAAACAGAAGAATTGATTCAAGGGATATTAAGGGAGTAGGACCAAAAGGACTTGGAGATTAATTGTTGTGAAACTGGGGAGTTATGGATAGTTTCAGGTTCCTGGCTTGGGCCAGTGGATGATTAGTGGAGTTATTTCCTGAGATAGAGAATATAGAAGTTAGAGGACACCCAATTCTGGAGTTTGAGTAAAAGTATGAGTTACTTTAGAAAATGTTATTTTTGAATTGCATGTATTTTTTTTGAGTTCATGAGATAGAGTCACTTCTGGTACACTACAGTATTTTGGTAAAAATTTGTTCTACTTGAAATAGCTTATGATAGTGTATCATAGTATATGATCCAGGCCACAGTCATTTTTTTCACATTCTATTCTTCACAGTAAATTTTCAGTTGGAAATTTAAAAAAGAGAGCACATAATTTTGTTAACTATCCTGTAATCCAATACCCACCTTACTTTCTCCCACCTCCATGTACATTCCATCCTTAATTTCAAATGCATAAAAGAAGCTACAAAACTGTTATTCTCTAGAGCATTTGAGATTTTGCTCCATGGCCTATGTCATTATTTGGCTCAACTAAACTCTTATTTTAAAAAAAGATATTGTTGCCCTAGCTGGTTTGGCTCAGTGGATAGAGCGTTGGCCTGCGGACTGAAGGGTCCTGGGTTTGATTCCGGTCAAGGGCACATGCCGGGGTTGCAGGCTTGATGGGTTGCAGGCTCGATCCCCCGTAGGGGGTGGGCAGCAGGCAGCCAGTCAATGATTCTCTCTCATCATTGATGTTTCTATCTCTCCCTCTTTCTTCCTCTCTGCAATCAATAAAAATATATTTTAAAAAAAGATATTGTAAATAGAAATAACCACAAATAAAATTTAAATTAATCATAATTTTGTTCAGATATAATTGCTATTAACAGTTGTGGATTTTTTTTAATGGCACAAATAAAAATGTGTCTTAAAAGCTTTATTTTCTTATAATCATAACTGTCTTCTTACCTCTTTTGTTATTTTCCTATAGTGATTTCCCTCTTGTTCCCCATTTTTCCATTATCTAGCTTCTAACTCACCCTAGTTTTTGCTTTCATTCTTTTTTTCTTATTTCCCATATTAATTTTTTAAATTCTGTATAGAGTCTAGTATACCCTTTTACTTTTAATGTATTCATCTTGGGACCAATTTGGCTGCCTTCCTTACCTTCTTGCTTAGAAAGTGAGGAATTGAAAACAATTTGTTGTCTTACGTCAGGTAATTGTGTATTGTTTTAAAAGAATATGACATTGACTGGTATAAAAGGGGAGGGAGAGGAAATTTTGGATTATAGTGTGACCTGTTTTTTTTTTGGTGTTTTTTTTTTTACTTTTTAAATCAAGTATCAGAATAAATTATCACTTATTGGAACCGAGACACTCACTGATTCAAATGCTCAGGTATGAAACCTTCTTTTCTTTGGAATTCATTGTTTTGGATAAGAAGTTTATCTGTCAAGTATAATAGTTTTGTTAATACCTGTATGCTTAATCATTTGGATAATTCTCTACTCTTTCTGATTTAAGAGAAGTATTTTAGAAACTATCTTGAATAAGCTTTCCTATATAATAAAAAGCTAATATGCAAATCAACTGAACGACAGAACGACCGGTCGCTATGACACGCACTGACCACCAGGGGGTAGACACTCAACGCAGGAGCTGCCCCCTGGTGGTCAGTGCGCTTCCACAAGGGGAGTGCCACTCAGCCAGAAGCCGGGCTCACAGCTGGCGAGCACAATGGCAGTGCCCAGTGGTGGGAGCCTCTCCCACCTCCATGGCAGTGCTAAGGATGTCTGACTGCCAGCTTAGGCCCGCTCCCCGCTGGCAGTCAGACATCCCCCAAGGGCTCCCAGGCTGTGAGAGGGCGCAAGCCGGGCTGAGGGACGCCCCCCTCCACCCAGTGCAAGAATTTCGTGCACCAGGCCTCTAGTTATAAATAAACTAGTGGCCCGGTGCACAAAATTCGTGCACATTAAAAGGGAATTAATTAGAGGAAATATTTTAATATTGCTATTTGCCCTTTCTCTATAATAGAAGTGTCAGAGATGAAAGAAAATTAGTAAAACGTGTATGAAAATCTCCCGCATCGCGGGACCCAGAGTCAAGTCCCCGCCCAACTGCATGCGCCTCGAAATCGCACAAGACCCAGACCCGGTCAGCCCCATCCCCATCAAGCCCCATCAAGCCTCGCCGGGCGGGGGGCACAGCCTCAGATTCCCTGTCAAGACCTGCCGGGCAGGGGGCGCGGCCTCAGGTCCCCTGGCCCCAGGTCCCCGGGCACGAGGGCGTGACAATCATTTGCATTTTAGCTCTTTATTATATAGAAGGCATCCTCAAACTATGGTCTGTGGGCCACATGTGGGTGTTTTTGCCGTTTTGTTTTTTTACTTCAAAATAAGATATGTGCAGTGTGCATAGGAATTTGTTCATAGTTTTTTTTTAAACTATAGTACGGCCCTCCAACTGTCTGAGGGACAGTGAACTGGCCCCCTGTTTAAAAAGTTTGAGGAACCCTGTTATGTAGGATAAGAATATTTTCTTCTTTATCTTTCCACAGCTATACATACATTTAACTGTTGAGTCAATTGCCCCTTGGCTGCTATTATGGTACTTTGTTAAAAATTAGAACAAATTCTTTTCTACTTTGTGTTAGGTAAACTAGCCACAGGTATTTTACTATCTGTGTGGAATCGTAACTGATTTTATCAAGGCTTAAAAAAGGATTAAGATATCCATTTTAATAATCAGAGACCTATGGAATTGGTTTAGGAATACACCAAAGGGTCTGTGTAACAGATTAAGAATTTAAAATAGCAAAGATGATGGTTCCAATGTATGGAAAGAGATGAATTAGTTAAGGAATGATACTGGTACAATCATATTTCATTACAAGAAAAGCAAGTAGACTGTGCAACCTAATGACATGGGAGAATTTGGCTATTAATAAAAATCTAGACATTATAAAAGAACACTTAGCCCTAGCCGGTTTGGCTCAGTGGATAGAGCGTAGACCTGCGGACTGAAGGGTCCCAGTTTGATTCCTGTCAAGGGCATATCCCGGGTTGTGGACTTAATCCCCAGTAGGGGGCATGCAGTAGGCAGCCGATCGATGATTCTCATCATTGATATTTCTATCTCTCTTCCCTCTCCCTTCCTCTCTGAAATCAATAATATATACTAGAGGCCCGGTGCACGAAATTCATGCGGGGGCGGGGGTCCCCCTCAACCTGGCCCGCACCCTCTTGCAATCTGGGACTGCTGGCTCCTAACCGCTCGCTTGCCTGCCTTATCGCCCCTAACCACTCTGCCTGCATGCCTCATTGCCCCTAACCACTCACATACCTGCCTGATCGTCCCTAACCACTTTGCCTGCCTGCCTCATTACCCCTAACCCCTTTGCCTGCCTGCCTGATTGCCCCTAACCACTCGCCTGCCTGACTGATCGCCCCTAACTCTCATCTGCCTGCCTGATCGCCCCTAACTGCTCGCCTGCCTGTCTGATCACCCCTAACTCTCACCTGCCTGCCTCATCGCCCCTAACCATTCTGCCTGCCTGCCTGATCGCCCCTAACTGCTCACCTGCCTGCCTGATCACCCCTAACCGCTTGCCTGCCCGTCTGATCACCCCTAACTGCCTCATTGCCCCTAACCACTCTGCCTGCCTGCCTGATCGCCCCTAACTGCTTGCCTGCCTGCCTGCCTGATCACCCCTAACTGCCTCTGCTTCAGCCCCCGCCATCCCGCTTTGTCTAGAAGGTCATCCAGAAGGACGTCTGGAATGAAGTCCGGAAGGTCGTTTGGTTGTTCGGTCTAATTAGCATATTATGCTTTTAATATATATGTATATGAACACTTAGATGTATTTGATCACATAAGAGTTAAAAATGTGCCCTGGTTGCTGTGGCTCAGTTGGTTGAGCATCATCCCATACACTAAAAGGTCACTGGTTTGATTCCCAGTCAGGACACATGCTCAGTTTGCAGGCTTAATCCCTAGTAGGGGGCGTGCTGATCAAAGTTTCTCTGTCTCCCTCTCCCTTTCTCTCTCTAAAATTAATAAAAACAAATTTTTTTAAAAAGAGTTAAAAATATTTTAGTAGTAAAAATTCTAAGAACAAAGGCAAATATACAAATGAATCCAATGAAAATTCTCTAATACTGGTGGGAGCATGCCCAAAGATTATTGAAGGCACTCCAGCTAGTATCACTTGAGCATCAAAAGATGTAATGGCTTAAATTCATTATAACAATATGAAAAAAATGATAATCTATGGGCATAATAATAATAAAAAATGAGAATGAGATAGAGAAAGAAGGAAAACTAATTTGTCACTTTAAAAGTACATGTCATGCCTGCCAGCTTGGCTCAGTGGTTGAGCATCGACCTATGAACCAGGAGGTCGAGGTTCGATTCCTAGTCAGGGGTTGCAGGCTCAATCCCCAGTAGGGGACGTGCAGGAGGCAGCTGATCAATGATTCTCTCTCATCATTGATGTTTCTGTCTCTCCCTTCCTCTCTGAAATCAATAAAAAATATATTTAAAAAAAAAACTTTTAAAAGTACATGTCATATCTGATCTTTAATCTAAAAATTGGTGATAAAGAAGCCATCAATAAATATAGAGCTTTGTTGTACAGGGTAAAACTGCATAATATAGTTGGAAGAGCATTAGTATATAAACTATCATTTGTTTTCCTTGGGAAATGTGGTTCTTACAGTGTAGAAATTGAGACCTACTAAATCAGAATCAGTAGGTATTGGGCCTGTACATTTCCTCAATGATTTTCAAACAGTGAGCCAAACACTGGCTTTAAGGGTGTTACTTAAGTAGTTGTAAATCATCAGTATCAATGTCTTTTCCTATCATGTTGAGGGTCCTCAGGATTACTCTTGGGTTTGATGATTCTGTAAGAGGACTCACAGAACTCAGTAAATAGTAAACCTAATGGCTGAGATTTATTACTGTGAAAGGATACAAAGTAAAATCAGTAAAGAGAAAAGGATCATGGGTTGATGTCCGAGGAAACCAGGCACAAGCTTTCAGGCGTCCTGTCCCAGTAGAGCCACACAAGACATGCTTAATTCCCCCAGTGATTTGTGACAACTGTGAAATGTTATCTACCAAGGAACCTCATTAGAGACTTGGTGCCTAAGGTTGTTTGTGGGGGCTAATGACATAGGGATCCTCTGTCTAGCAGTTAACAAAATACCTGATACCCAGGAGGAAAGCAGGTGTTCAGCAGAAGTCATGTTCTTTGCACAGTTTAGACCCAGGGAACCATTATCCAAATTCCCAGATGCCAGCCTTGTAAGCAGGCCTTCAGGGATAATCTTAGGGCTTGCTTTATTAACTCTTTTCTGTATATCTATTAGACTTAAAATCTTCAATTAAAACTCAATTCATTTTCTAAAGCAAGACATTAGATATTTTAAATGAGAGAATGACAGGATTTTTCCAATTTTTATGTTTACATAACTTTAGAAGTACTGTTCTTATACATAATATTTTTTAAGAAAGGGTTGTTTAATTTTATTAAGAGACTAGAGGCCTGATGCACAAAATTCATGCAAGGGGCTTGGCCCCCGTTGCCATGGCTGTTGCCTCTGCCTCGGCCTCCGCCACTGTGGCTTTGTCTGGAAGATTATCCAGAAGGATGTCCAGAGGGACATCGGTCTAATTAGCATATTACGCTTTTATTATTATAGACTAGAAGCCCAGCGCACGATTGAAATTGCGTGAGGAGGCGCCCCGCCTCCCGCCTTGCGAGGAGGCACCCCTCGGGGGGTCCGGGACCCACGCCTGACCCGTGTAGCACCGGCCGCTGCATTGTATCCTCTGGGGTGGGGGCAGGCACTCCTGTGTGTTGTGTCTCTGCTCTGGCTTGCCCCCAGCCCCAGCCTCTCCGTGTGTTATGTGTATACTCTGGTCCAGCCCCAGCCTCCTCGTGGCCGCTGGGGCTGGGGGCAGCACGCAGTCCCCTCCCGCCCATCTGTGCGTGCAGCTCCTCCTGAGCGGTCGTGATGCAGCCTACTCCTGAGTGGTTGTGATGCCCGGCTAATTAGCATATTCCTTGTTTTTATATATATAGATTAGAAATAATTTGAGTGTTTGCCTTAGCTGGGCTATAGCAAGGTAAGAGCTGTGTTTCATCAATATAGTACAAGGTTGAACTGTATGAAGTTACTGTTTTTTAATAGCTTAACAATGAATATCAGTAATTTTATATATTTCAACCTAATATGTGGTAGAAAATACATGAATTCTTTATCATTATGATAGTTTTGCCTAGTTTAGATATGGCTTTTTAAGAATTTGTTACCACTTCCTAGTAATAATAATAATTAACATTTATACATCGCTTTATAGTTAATAAAAAAACTTTCCCAGATTCTTATTTAGTAATCTATAAGAAAATAATGTTAAACTCTCCTTTGGGAAATAATTTAAATACCTGCAAATGCATTTTTATATAATAATATGAATTTTTCAAAGAGGCTAGGTTTTTTTGTTGTTGTTTATTTATTTATTTTTTTGCCTGTGACTGTTCAACAGGCAATGTTATAATACAGAGCAGGAACTACTAAAAGATAGTACTTTTAGTGTTCTTTTAGTGTAAATATTGAAGTAATACCTACTGCATTTTTGAAATACGAATTTTTTTTATATTTGGCTACTAATAAGAATTATACAGACGAGATAAAATGTGCTGAAATTTAGCTTTAACCACACATGGACTGTAATTTTGTGGTCTAATCAGGCAAAATATTTATCACATAGATTTGTAATTATCAAAATTACAATGATTGGAGCCTCCTAGTAACAGAAACATATTTATCCTAAATCTGTCTTTGGCTAATTTACAAACTATTGTGTAGTAAAACTGTGTTTTATATGTGGCTTGTGGAACCAGTCTCATTTCATAATTGTCTCTATGTATGCATTTGAAGTTATTTTTCATTACTCAGCTAAAAACAGATGCAATTTTCCTAAAAGCTCATAGAGAGGAAAAAGCATTTTAGTGTACAACTGTCTTAAAAATGTTGGCAAGAAATAGCATCCTTTTAAAAAAAATTAATTTAGGGAATAAACTTAATGTAGTTAGGTTCTTTTAGATTGAGTGGTGAAGTAGAATTGATCATTTTTAATACAATATCACTAATATAACTGGCAATTTATGAGCTATAAATGTGGTTTAAAGCAGAATTCTGTTTGGAGTGATAATTTTTCTATAGTTTAGGTAGCTATTATGTTAGCCATTTATGTTAAGACCTTGTATTAATGTATAAAGAATCTCTACACATTCATCATGAATAGCTATGAATATTCTACAAGAAATGATTTTGTTTTATTCTCTTATTCTTTTTTTTATAGCTGTCATTATTAATTATGCAAGTGAAATGTTTAACTGCTGAACTCAGTCAATGGCAGAAAGAAACTCCTGAAAGTAAGATTCTTATTTTTAGGTTTATATTTTTGTAAACAAAGTAATGGCAAATTAATGATCACTAGCCCAGCCGGTGTAGCTCAGTGGTTGAGCGTAGACCTATGAACCAGGAGGTTACAGTTCCATTCCCAGTCAGGACACATGCCTGGGTTGTGGGCTCGATCCCCGGTAGGAGGCATGCAGGAGGCAGCACATCAATGATTCTCTCTCATCATTGATGTTTCTATCCCTCTCGCTCTCCCTTCCTCTCTGAAATCAATAAATATATATTTTTTAAAAAGATAAGAACAATGTGTATGGTATGATCCCATTCTTATACCAGCATTGACAAAATTAATAACTCTTGCATGTATATGTACAGATAAATGTGTATATGTATACATGAATAGGACTCTATGCACAGAAGGAATGCACTAGAAGTTATTAATTTTGAATTTTAATGATTGGGAAAACAAAACAAGAAAAGAAAACGCCACTAAAAACAAAATGCATAATAGCACATTTGTCTAAAATAATATATATGTGAAGCTGCTAAGTAAGAATGATTTCGTAAACTTATATATTTCATAAGAAGTTCTGTAACATTAAATGGAAAGGAAAAGGGGTATCTGAGAAACCACAAAGTCAAATTCTTGACTTTGGAGAGTTAACTAAGCATATGTTAATTTTGTTTCTATAGTACTTCCACTAAATGAAGAGGTTCTGGTAACATTAGGAAAAGAAGAGGTAAGTCACTTAATGAATTTTTAGTAACCCTACTGTAAATGTTTTAGGTAAGTTCATGCCATAAGGAATAGGATAAAGACTCTTTAAAACCAAATTTTCTATTTTGATATTAATTATGCTTTATTGAAGAGAATATTTTATAATTTTTGGACCTTTGATTTTTATTACTGTTATTTTTAAAATTTTTTTAAATTACAGTTGACATACAATATTATATTACTTTCAGGTATACAACCTGGTGATTAGACCTTTATATAACTTACGAAGTGATTATATTCCATTGTATATGTACCAGTTCTTTATTCATTCATCTATTGATGGACATTTAGGTTGCTTCCATATCTTGGTTATTGTAAATAATGCTGCAGTGAACATACAGATGCATATGTCTTTTCCATAGTGTTTTGGGTTTCTTTGGATAAATCACCCGAAGTGGAATTACTGGGTCCTTCTTTGTCTCTTGTTATACTTTGTTTTAAAGTCTGTTTTTGTCTGGTATAAGTATTATACCCAAGCTTTTTTTTTTTTTTTTTTTTTTTTTTGCCTTTTTTTTTTTTTTTTCATGAAATACCTGTTTTATCCCTTTGTGTGTCTTTCAGTCTGAAGTGAGTCTTGTAGACAGCATATGTATGGGTCTTTTTTCTTATCAATTCAGCCATCCTGTGTCTTTTGATTGGAGCATTTTATCCATTTGTATTTAAAGTAATTTAAAGATATATGTTTATTGACATTTTATTATTCATATTTTTTATCTTTTTTTTTTTCTTCTTCTGAAAGAAGACCCTTTAACATTTTTTATAAACTGGCTTGGTGGTGATGAACTCCTTTAGCTTTTTCTTGTCAGGGGAGCTCTTTATCTGTTCTTTCATTCTAAATGATAGCCTTGCTGGGTAAAGTAATCTTGGTTGTAGGTCCTTGCTTTTCATCACTAAATATTTCATGCCACTCCCTTCTGGCCTGCAAAGTTTCTGTTGAAAAATCAGTTTTATGGGAGCTCCCTTTTAGGTAAGTAACAGCTTTACTCTTGCTGCTTTTAAGATTCTCTTTGTTTTTAACCTGTTGCATTTTAATTATAATGTGTCTTGGTGTGGGCCTCTTTGGTTTCATCTTGTTTGGGACCATCTGCAATTCCTGGACTTACCTATTTCCTTTGCCAAGTTAGCAAAGCTTTTAAAGTTCTTTTTTAAAGTTTCAATCTTTTTGATAAAGTACTCATTTTGTTCATGGATTTTATTTTTGAGTTTGTTAAACTTCATATCTGTATTTTCTTATAACTCATTGAGGGTTTTTTCAGAACTGTAATCTTGAATTCTCTGTTATTTAAATTACATATTTCTATGTCTTTATGTTTGTTTTCTGGAGACATTTTATTTTATTTTTGAGCTGCTCGGTTATCTTGGTTATTCATGGTGGATTCCTTCTCTACTGAGGGGTCTATATGTGAGTGGCATTTCTCTAATAAATTGATAAGAAGTCTTTCTATTGTTTTCTAGTAGGTGGCATTGAAGCACAAATTGTTTAGTCTCTTGCACTGCTCTGGCTTTTCAGGTCTCGGCATGGTGATGGGAATGTCCTGTGTTCCCTGGGAAGGTGGGCATCTCCTCTGTGTTCAGGTTGCCTCAGTCTCACAGGCCAGACCCAGTGGGGGAATGTGGTGGGCAATGTGCTCTAAATCTGTGAAATCCCAGTATTGTCCACTGCAGCCAGGTGCAGCTGTGATGGATGGGGGTGGCGTGAGCTAGGGGAAGCTGGCGGCTGTCTTTGTTGCTTGGTTCTCCCAGGAATGGTGACTGGCAAACCTCAGCGGCCTCCCCTCTGTGTCTTCACCCAACCCTGGATTAGTCACAGAGTGTGCCTCTCATCCCTACCCAGGTCACTGGGTCCAGTCACAGTGCATACTAACAGTTCCTTCAGGAATACTCACTGTATGGCTCTGCTCCTCCCTGCTGAGGGGAGCACCAGTGCTAACCTGATTCTGCCCCTCTTTAGGCTGAGCCTCACAGGGAATTCTGGGCTACGAGATCCAGGCTGCATCCTTGGCACCATCTCAGCTCTCCTCCCTTCCCATCTCCCCCGTTTTCTTCTACTTGCCCACCTTCAGTTGTTTCAATACTCGGATCTCTCAGATGTGTTTGTTGAGCAGGAAATCCTTTGTTGAATTATAGCTGTTCAAATTGTTGAAACTTCAAGGGGACCTCTGACGCCACCATTCCTTTGACCACAAAGTCCACTTTTGATGCCAACTGTCAGGGTTTTCCCCAAGACCACTCTTAGATTCTGTGATTAGCTAGATAGGCTCACAGCATTCAGAAGAGCTATTCTAATCATGGTTGCGTTTATTATAGTGAGAGGACAGACTAAAATGAGCAAAGGGAAAAGGCACGTGGGCCAAGCTTATCGCTGTCCTTTCCCAGTGTATGTGTTTGCTTCTCCCTGCAATTATGTGTGACAGCTTGGTCAAAGTGTGGTCCAACAGGGAAGTTCGCCTGGCCAGTGTTGCTCAGTGGTTGAACATCAGCTCACGAACCAAGAGGTTGTGGCACATGCTGGGTTGCCGGCTTGATCCCCAGTAGTGGGTGTGCAGGAGGCAGCCAATTGAAGTTTCTCTCTCATCGATGTTTCTATCTTTCTATCCCTCTCCCTCCACTCTCTCTAAGATCAATAAAAACATTTTTTTTTTAATAAAAAAGCCAGGGAAATGCATTTTAGCCTATTGTCCATGGTTTTTATCAGGAGTACCATCACTATGCATGCAGGGCCTCCTTGACTGACTTCAGCTATGCAGACTCCAGGTCCCAGAACAAAAATGCATTTACCAAGAATGACATAGTTAGAATAAACTGTAATCAAACTGGTACCAACTGGCCCAAGGCTCCGGGCATACGCAAAACACTCGCAATAGGCAGAATATTTCAGTGGCTCATAGCTTCTCTTCCAGGAATCCACCAGGAGCCAGTCCTAAAGAAAAGCCTTTCTTGGTAATGTGCAGAGTTTGTGCAACCTTGGCCTGCTGAGTTAACTGAAACTTGTCTTTTTATTCTCTTAACGGTATCTTTTGAAGAACATAAGCTCATAATTGGATTAATTCTATTTTATCAACTTTTAAAGTTTGTGCTCAAATATAGGAAATATTTGTCCAATTTAAGGTCACAAAGATTTTCATGTATGTTTTCTTTTAGAAATTTTAAAGTTGTAGATTTCACATTTAGGTTTATGATCCATTTTGAAATAATGTTTATACATGAAATGAGTTGTTGATAAATGTTTACTTTTTGCATGTAGATACGAATTGTTCCAACACAAATTGTTGAAAGAACTATCTGTTTTGACTTTTCTTTTACTGAAATTTAATTACCATTTATGGGTGAATCTGTTTCTAGATTCTTTATTTGTTCTCCATTCTGTGCTTTGGATGTGTCTCTTCCTTGGTTCTGTGTTTCTGTCTTAATCCAATACCACATTGTTTTACTTATTGAAGCTTTGTAATAAGTCTTAAAATCAAATAGTATGAGTTATCTAACTTTGTTGTTTTTTACCAAAATTGTTTTATATTTTCATATAGAGTTGGCTTGTCATTCTATCCCATAAAAAAGCTTACTGGAATTTTGATTGAGGTTGCCCTAAAACTATTTATTTATTTACTTTTGAAAATATGTTTTATTGATTTTAGAAAGAGAGATGGGGAGAGAGAGAGACATCGCTGTGAGAGAGAAACATCTATCGGTTGCCTCCTGTATGCACCCCAACCGGAACTTAACCTGAAACCTGGGCATGTGCCCTGAATGGGAATTGAACAAGAGACCTTTTGGTGCGCGAGACAATGCCCAACCAAGCTACACAGCCAGGGCTAGACTTACTTTGTTTTTCATAGAACTTATCACTCACTGAAATTATATATTTGTTTGTTTGTCTGGATTCCCCTCTTTGTTCTGTTCACCTTTGCATCCCTGACTCCCTTCAACAATGCCTGATAGTCAGTTAATATTTGTTGAATGAATAATAGTAGTATTCATTTGTGTTTGTTTTTGTGTAGTCTCCTTAGAAAAGAGACCTAATTTACCTGGTTACTGAAAACTCACCATTAAGTTGCCTTTCAGTATGTAATATATTGCTCAAAAACCCCGTCTTATATTTTTGAATTTGACAATGGAATATTACAGAGAACTTAGCACCTGCTCTATATGTCCATTTTAAAGACTTTCTGCTCAGCTTTTTTGCTGTAAATTTCTGAATATAAATTTTAGAATTAAACATAAATTTTACTATTATTCAGAAATATAACTAGTTATATGATTAAAGAATAAGCAATTAATATGAATTATTTTGTTCTAGTTCCAAAAATTGAGACAGGATCTTGAATTGGTACTATCTACTATTCAGTCAAAGAATGAAAAGTTAAAGGAAGACTTGGAAAGGTATATTTATAATTACTATTAGTCATTGATATGTTGAATTATCATTGATGTTTTATTTGGCTGCTGTTTGTTTTATTTTTCTGTGTTGAAAGGGAGCAACAATGGTTGGATGAACAGCAACAGATATTTGAATCTCTTATTGCACTACACAATGAATTGAAACATCAGATTGTGACAGAATCAAGGTATTATTTTTGTGTCCTATGTTTTTAAACTAGGAGAAAGTAGTTTCTTTCTTTTTTTTTTTTTAACATGAAAAGGGGTAAATTTTACCAAGAAATGTGAGTCTTAACCCAGCTTTTGATTTCTATTATTACATGATCTTTTATGAATAACTTGACTTTCAATAACTTGACTTATCTAGTTTCCCTATATATTAAATAGAAAATATTACTTTCGTAAAACTAGTTAAATTTGGTTTGAGCAAATAAAATTTGAACTGAGTTCTTGATCAACCTTATAAGTAACCAGTTATATACACTTATGTATTTTGTCAGTGAACTATTTCTCTTCATTATTTTGATATCTATTAGAACCTTTAAAGAACTGAAAACTAAACTACATGATGTAAAAGAATATAAGGAGAAACTATTGGTTACCTTGAGTGAGTTTCTAGAAGACCACTTTCCTCTGCCTGATAGAAATGTTAAAAAGAAAAGGGTAAGTTTTAAAGAAAACATTCATGTGGATATGCATGTATGAAATTGTTTCAGATGGGATCAAATATAAATTTCTGATAAATATTTGTATGTTTATTATACATTTCAAAGACACATACACATAGATAGATGTAGAGAAATAGTTTCTCATTACATTAAAAATTTATTGAAAAATTAGAAGCCGCCCTAACCAGTTTGGCTCAGTGGATAGAGCGTCAGCCTGCGGACTCAAGGTTCCCGGGTTCGATTCCGATCAAGGGCATGTACCTTGGTTGCGTGCACATCTCCAGCTGATCAATGTTTCTAACTCTCTGTCCCTCTCCCTTCCTCTCTGTGAAAAATCAATAAAATATATATTAAAAAAAGGAAAATTAAAAGCAACCTTGTTGTTCAACAAGAGGAGTTAAATACATATTTTAATATTGTATCCATATGATGGGGAAAATGCAGCTTTAAAAAACTTATTGAGCCCTGGTCCAGGGCTCAGTTGGTTGGAGAGTTGTCCCATACACCAAAAGGTGGTGGGCTCGATTCCCACTCAGGGCACATACCTAAGTTGCAGGTTCGATCCCTGGTGGGGCACGAGCAGGGAACAACTGATCAATGTTTCTCTCTCACATCAATGTTTCTCTCTCTCTCTCTCTCTCTCCCTCTCCCTTCCTCTCTCTTAAAAAAATCAATAAAAACATATTTTTAAAAAATGTATTGAACACTATCAAAGGAATTAATGAAATACTCTCAATTTATTGTTAAATGAGTAAAAATAGATGATTAAATTGTATGTCTAATTTATACCAAAAGATGTAATAGTGCTTATGTCTAGGGGCTAGGATCTTAGGAGAGATTTTTTCATTTTTACTATTTTGAATATTTTCCATGAACACGTGTAACTTTTAAAATCGGAAGAATTGTTTGAAATCTGTTAATGTGCCCTGGCCAGCGTTGCTCTGTGGTTAAAGTGTCATCATTCTCCTCCGCACTGGAGGGTGGCAGGCTTGATACTTGGTCAAGGGCCCATACCTGAGTTGAAGGTTTGATCCCGGCCCCCTGTCAGGGTGCGTGTGGGAGGCAACCAATAGATGTGTGTCTCTCTCACATCGATGTTTCTCTCTCTTTCCCCCCTCTCCCTTCCCTTCCAATGTTTCTAAAAATCAAAGGAAAAAATATCCTCGCTCCTTGAGTGAGGATTAAAAAAATAAATATGACACTATGTTCAAATAGAGGTTAATAGGGTGAAATAGATGTCCAAAAACTAATGCAATCTTTAACCTAATGAATAGAATTCCAGCATCTACAAGTATGGAAATGAGTCTTCTTTTGGTGTTCAGATCACACCGATATCATTGTGGAGATTGGATTAAAAAAACCAAAAAAAGGCAAATTAGATCACATTTAAAGAACAACCATAATACTGAAGGGCTACAAGTCTATGGCTTATGAAAAGTAATTGAAGGAACTAATAATGATTAATATGGAAAAGACCTGAGATGCATAATAGCTGCCTTCAAATATTGAAGGAACTCTTGCATAGAATTGGAAGAGATTCTCTGTCATTTCAAGGATAAAGAGCCAGTTAGTTAACATTACGAACTGTCAAGAACTATAGAAAGATGAACGAACAAGGCTCCCTGGGAAGCAGGTTTCCTGTCCTGAAGCTGTATAAACACAGTCTGGAATGTCATTTGTTTGGGTTATTTTGATTAGGAGATTCAAACACTACACTTTTATATATGTAAGTATACAATATATATAATATAGCATCCATTTTATGTATATAGATAGTCTGAATTGTATCTTCTAGTAATTGCAAACAATTTCACTGTCTTAGAGGTTGTTCCAACTTTTTTTAATGAAAACGACTGTTAGTACAAGCAGGTTGTTTATATTCAGAATTCTTTTTAAATCACCTAATTATAAGTGTTTGGTTTTAGTATACCTTGTACCATTGCAATTAAGAAATATTAATTTTTTGTAATAAGTATAGTTTAATATTCTGCCATTGGCAGAATCATAATGTTAATTCTTTGTTATTCATGTTTCTCTCAAAGAAAAATACTCAAGAATCAACTATACAGCTGATAACATTGCATGAAATGTTAGAGGTAAGTGTTTTGTGTAGTTGTTTTGTCTTGAAGATGTCTCTTAATTAGTGATTTGTGAATAATTTTTCATAGGCTTGAAAAAGAAAAAATACTGCTTTAGTTCTTAAGGTAGACACCAATCTTTATTAGATATACTTATGTTAATTTATCTTGGGTATAAAATTAGTTTGTGTTTTCTATATAGCATTAGAAAGAATAATGTCATTTTTTTAAAGAACATGAAATTAGAGCCTAACTCTTAATCATATTTCAAGATTATTACTTCAATAAAATTTTATATTATTTAATATTTACACAATGAAACCTTATGCTGTTACATTGACTGTATCTTTAGTTAGCAACTCTACATTCTATTGAAAATACAGTAAAAAGTGAGTTTAAGGATTCTTTCAACAAAATTGTAGAAATCCATGCATAATATTTTCTTAAGTAACATCAGCTTCTTTTTTTCATAATGTGAATACTAAGTAATTTCAAATAATTATAGAATTGGTAAAGAAATATCTTTTTCTGCTTAACATTTACCTTTTCTTTTATAAATATTTTGACTTTTTATTTTATTATTTAAAAAAAATATACTTTAATTTATTTCAGAGAGGAAGGGAGAGGGAAAAAGAGATAAAAACATCAGTGATGAGAGAGAACCATTGATCAGCTGCCTCCTGCACGCCCCACACTGGGGATCGAGCCCACAACCTGGACATATGCTCTGACCCAGGGGTCCTCAAACTTTTTAAACAGTGGGCCAGTTCACTGTCCCTCAGACCATTGGAGAGCTGGACTATAGTTTAAAAAAAAAACTATAAACAAATTCCTATGCACACTGCACATACCTTATTTTGAAGTAAAAAAACAGAACGGCAAAAACACCCGCATGTGGCCTGCGGGCCGTAGTTTGAGGACGCCTGCACCAGTAATTGAACCGTGATCTCATGATTCGTAGGTCGGCACTCAACCACTGAGCCATGCCATCTGGGCTCTTTGACATTTTAAAAAAATGCTTTTGAACGTCATCCACTTATCAAGTATGTTAAATATTTGAGAAATCTTGGTCTCACAATCCATTGTGAATTAGGCAGAAAGGAAGGTAAAATAGTCTATGAAGAGGGAGATATTTAACAATTAGTGTTTCTTTTTATATATATATATATATATATATATATATATATATATATATATATATATATATATATATGTGTGTTTTTATTGATTTCATAGAGGAAGGGAGAGATAGAAACCAAGCCTGCAACCCAGGCATGTGCCCTTGACTGGAATCAAACCTGGGACCCTTCGGTCCACAGGCCGACACTTTTATCCACTGAGCTGAGCCAAACTGGTTACAGCTAATGTGTCTTTTTAAATTAATTGGCAAGTTAAGGAGAAAGAGTGATATCATTAAATTTGTTTCATTGTAATTTTATGAATTGGATGCTCAAATCTCTATTTTTACCCAGTTAAATAGTTTTGGTGCCTCAAGATATCTTAATATAGATAATTATTGCTCTGAAAGCAAAAAGAAAAAAGAAAAGAAAGCAAAATACAAATATTTATTAGATTTGTATGTATATCAAATTATATTAGGATATCTTAATATATTTCTAATTCTAGTTTATACTGAAACTAAGAAAACACTATTTCTTATGGATGACTTAGCTTTTTTTTTTAAACAAAAGTTGTCATATATGTGGCTGATATTAGCAGTGATTAACTGGGTGATACATGTGTAATTTTCCAGTAGTATACTCTGAGATCTCATCTAAAATTTAGAATAAGAAACAATTTTTTGTCTCCAACTTACATTATTATCAATGATAAAAGTAAACAGTATATGAACTGAAATTTAGTGAAAAATAAAACAATATACATGTTCATTTTAAAGTTGAATTTTTATCATTTTATTACTTCTGGCATCTACTAGAATTAAAAATGAAAAATAAGGATTTTAAGTATATTAAAATAAGTAATTGCTTTAAAATAGGAATAATATTTAACTCTATTATCATCATACCTAAGTGAGATCAAAAGATTTTTGCCCCTCATAGTACGTACTTGAAATAGCTAAAGTTAATGATAGATGAAAATTTTATTTCAATAATTGAGATACTGATATTATTATGAAATGTGATTGAGATGAGAATTTTATAGTTTTACTTTATTGCTATGGCACTTAGTATTTGTATAAATGATGCGTTTTCTTTTCCACGTTCCTTAAAATAATATATTTTCCTAGATTCTTTTAAATAGATTATTTGATGTTCCACATGATCCATATGTCAAAATTAGTGATTCTTTTTGGCCACCTTATATTGAGCTGCTCCTGCGTAATGGAATTGCCTTGAGACACCCAGAAGATCCAAACCGAATAAGACTGGAAGCTTTCCATCAGTAAAGTATGCTCTGTTTTTCACAAGTACTTAAAGAATCTTGTCATTCAAGGATAAATGGAAACACTGAGTATTACTTGGATAAAGAAAATGGTATGCATATCAAAGCACGTAGTTCATATTCCTTCTATCCTTAAAGTGACACGTGCTGCCATGTACTATTTGTTTAAAAAGGGTCCTTTCACATTCAGGTCTGTGCTTTGGTGTGTTCAAGTTGATGGACAAGGATACAAATAAAAATATTCTAGACTTAATTATAAAACATTTAATGTACCTTTTGCAGCAATATTTGGAAAATTCTTTGTTAATTTATGATATTGCTTAAGTCATAATTTTTTTAAAAATTTATGATAGTTTCTTTTATTCATTTTGAGTTCTGTTTGTTGCTTAACTCCATTAAATTTAGGAATTATAATGAAAAGGCCATTATATATGCAGATGGTTTGAAAATTGACTTTGTATCTGATGTAGAAGGAAGCATAATTTAAAAGTATTTAGTAAATATGCCCCATATATACTGCCTTATTTCTAGATTTGTTAAAACTTGAAATATAAAAAAAACAAATGGATAAAAGTAGAAAACTCTTTTAATGTGTATCACATATCAAGTGATATATATTAAACCATTCGTCTGTTCATTATTACTAACGAAATTGTGTTAATAAAATTTTGTTTATCTTTGTGACTTTTCTGTAAATAAAATTCTCTTACCTAAAAATATTTAGCTTTTGGTGATGTGGCATGATATTTTTATAAAATAAATACACTTTTTGATAGGTAGATAAATGAAGATAATGTAGGGCTCATTCAGTATTGTATGCAAGCTAAACTATAGAATTCAAAACTCATTCGGTATTGTTACTAAATGGGTTCACTTGCCAGGACACATCACAGCCCAAGAAGACATGCACAGGAGCTTGCAGCAAAAAAAGTAAGGGTTAATTAGTTCAGGAAGTGGCCCGGAGTCACAGGTGAGCTAGTGCTCAAAGATAAACTAATCAGTGGCTTCCAGGTTATTAATGGAGTGACTAAGGGAGTTAGGGTCATGGTCTCTACTGACTGATACTAGGGTAGGGAGTAGTTGACCAGTGCATCTGGTCTTTATATGTCAAAAACGGCATCGCTTCATCTGGTTTCGCCACTTCTCTGGGTCTGGAGCTGAAACAGCTGAGACCTAGATGTTATCTCTAGTTTGACAAAACTGTCTCTGTGGCCTACAGACTCGAGGTTTTGTTCCTGATTCTTTGATACTGACTAGAACCTCTTCTCCTGAGGGCTTAATGATTAAGGGAGTGGACATGGTAGGGAGGAGGAAGCAGGGTGCTGGGTGAGGCCAGTTTAAATAAGAAAAAAAAAAAAAAGAGAGAGAATGTGTCCAGTTTCAATCAAGAGGGAGGATTTAGCTCATTTTCCCTGTGTCTTAGAGAGAGCATTCTAGGTGTTCGGTTTACAAGCAGGAACCACAGCAATGGTAGATGAAGCAGTTGGTCAGGATATGTGTACTCAGTAAAAACAAGAGCACACCACAGTTAGGCTCTGAGTCTTTAAGGCTGCCAGTCAGACCCCTGGATGAAAGTTTCAGAGCTTCATTTTTGTTGGAATGAAGGGAAGCCATTGACAATCTGACAGATTCCTACAGCCCGAACGTCCCTAATGCAAGTCCTGATACCAGTTCAAGAAAGCTCTCTGTGGCTTACACAGTATCAGTCCCTGAAACCATATAGGCTCTTTGTTGTTGTTGTTGTTGTTTTATTTCAGAGAGGAAGAGAGAGCTAGAAACATCAGTGATGAGAGGGAATCATTGATTGGCTGCCTCCTACACGCCCCCCACTAGGGACCGAACCCAGGCTTGTGCCCTTGACTGGAATCAAACTCGGGACCTTTCAGTCCACAGGCCAATGCACTATCCACTGAGCCAAAGCGGCTAGGGCTAGGCTCTTTTAAATCTGCTTTGCTGGAATAAGGACTCCAGATTGAATTGTAACCTGGCCCTGTTATCAGTCTTTAAATTGATTTTACCAGCCTGACGATTGCTCCAAGCAATTGTTGGTTAGGTTTCTCATTGTCATCTCTTCCAGTCTTTCCAATTTCTCCACGCTGGGGTAAATAGAGCAGACCAGGTTTAATCAGCCTGGCCCCATTCAGCCTTTCATAGTGCTGTCCTAAACACTTTGTCTTACCCCTGTTAATGTCTGTCTTACTTAGCCCCATTTTTTCTTTCATAGGTTTGTAGCTAAATGCACTCCAATTCTGTAAGATAAAGCCCAGAGAGCTACATTGGGGTACAGAGATGGGATTACCAATGTTACTAAGGTCTTTATCAATCAAAGTAATTATTTATTTTCAAGCTCAAGCAACCTTAATTAAGTCCTAGGATTAGACAGTTCACACAACAGAACAAACAGGGAACAAGCAGTTACAAGATCTAACAATTCAGCAACCCATATACGTATCTTCCTAAAGTTTGGTAGCAGCAAATCAGACACGACAAAACAGGAGGAGGGGTTGAGTGGTCAAACTTCCCCTTATGTCTTGAATATGAGGTCTGCTTAGATCAGTCAATATGAGATAAACAGCTGCCTCTAGGTGGGCCTGGACTACCTTCCGCTGCCGACTCCTAGGTCTGCTGGAACTGGGTCGGAGTTGGCCCTCTTCCACAAGAAAAAAATACAGACTCCACAGGTAAGGAATACAGCCTCAGACAGACTGACAAATCTCTGGTTCCCGCCAAGTTTCCCCAAGTCTGAGAAAAGGAGACTAGATCAGACAAAGAAAGATTTCTCAGGAACCACTCCCCCCCAGTTCCCATTTGGGTTCCCCTGAGCCTAGAATAGGGTGGTTTTCCTGAGGTGGTCACCCAGGAAACCTTATTATTTATTATACATCTTCAATTTCCAAACCAGAGCAAATTCCAAATCTAGTCATTTTTCAATCCCTTGTGTCTTATGCTGCAAACAAAAGTATTGTAGGTTGGGGCACCCAGTCATGGATTTCCACCAGCCTCTGCCTACAAGACAGCAGGTCTAGGCAGATGCTAGACTGGGGCCTGGTGGCAAGCCCTGGGTCCACAAAACCACAGGCAAAAGGGAGCCCTAGGTTGGGCATCAAAATTATCACAGGACTAAAGGTGTCCATTTGCCTGCGCACATCAAAGCCCAATAAGACATGCACAGGAGAACACACAGATGACCCAGAGACATATGCAAAAGTGCTCAACGTCACTAAGCATCCAAGAGATGCAAATTAAAACAACAATGAGGTGTCACCTCACATCTGTCAGATGGCTACAGTTACTAAATCAACAACAAGTGCTAGCAAGGATGCAGAGAAAAGGGAATCCTAGTACACTGCTGGTGGGAATGCAGACTGTTGCAGCCAATATGGAAAACAGTATGAGTAACTTCAAAAAACTAAAAATGGAACTGTCATTAGACCCAATGATCCCACTTCTAGGAATATATCCCAAGAATCCCGAAACACCAATCAGAAAGAATATATGCACCCCTATGTTCATAGCAGCACAATTTACAATAGCTAAGATCTGGAAACAGCCAAAGTGCCCATTAGTAGATGAGTGGATAAAAAAAAACTGTGGTACTTTTAACAATGGAATACTATCCAGCCGTAAAAAAAAAGGATCTCTTACCTTTTGAGACCACATGGAGGGACCAGGAGATTATTATGCTAAGCGAAATAAGCCAGGCAGAGAAAGACAAATATCACATGATCTCACTTATATGTGGAATCTAATGACAAAATAGGTCCAGAGGCATAGAAGCATGGCACGGACTGACGGATCTCAGAGGGAAGGGGCAAGGGGTGGGGGGGCAGAGATTAACCAAAGAACTTGTATGCATATATACCTAACCCATGGACACAGACAATAGTGGGGTGCAGGCCTGGGGTGGGGTGGGAAGTGGGTAAAGGGGGACAATGGGGGGAAATGGAGGACATGTGTTATAACTCTCAACAATAAAGATAAATTTAAAAAAAAGAAAGACATGCACAGGAGCTTGCAGCAAAGAAAGAACGGGTTTCACTTGAGGAAGTGGCCCATGCCCAGAGTCACAGTGAGCTAATGCTCGAGGACCTGGCTCCCCAACAGCTTCCAGGGGATGGGTTATAAGGGGGGGGGGGGCAGATATTGGGGGAATCATTAATCATGGTGGTTAAGGGAGTTAGGGTTGTGGTCTCTACTGATGGGTTGGTGCTAGGGTACAGGGTAGCTGCTCAAGGCATTTGGTCCTAATATCAGCATGGCATCGCTTTTTCTGCTTTTATCGCTTTTTTGACCCTGGAGCTGAAACATAACTGAGGCCTAGATGTTATGTCTAGTTTGATGGAAACTGTCTCTGGCCAACAGCTCTGAGGCTTTGTTTCTAAGATTGTTTGATGCTGATCAGAACCTCATTGCCCTGAGGGCTTAATGATTAAGGGAGTGGACATGCACGGGAGAAGGAGGCAGGTGAGTCAGGGTGCTAGGTGAGGCCAGTTTAAATAAAAGAGAAAAGAAAGGGAAAAAAAAGGTCATATTAAAGAAATGACGTTTCTACACGGCTACAGTATCCTTAATTTTGTAAGAGGACTTAGTGTGTACTTTTACATTTAAAAATGCTTTCAACCATTTGTCTCCAAGTTTCTTGATAACCTTAGCACTTTTAAAAGTAAGCAAGTGGTATTCCAAGTATACCATGTCTCTTCTATAGAAAATACAAATGCTGCTATATTTTAATGAATTGAAGTTCTTTTACAGGAAGATAACATATACCTTCCTAGTTACTCCAGTTGGGAGTCAAAGAAATAAGCGACTTTTTATTCATTGCAGTTACTGCAGAAAGAAGAAATGGTTCTGGCAGAATAAGCCTGACAATAATTCTACAGAGCAGGTAGTGCGATTGTCCGTGTATCTCTTTGTGTTACAAATTACAGAAAGAAATAGATAAAGGCAATAAACAACTTGATTTATTTGGTAAGTCTTCATTTCACATTTTACTGATAAATCTCCAGATTAGGATCATTTTACTACAGTATCTTGTATAAGGCTCCAAAGCAGTGGTTCTCAACCTTTCTAATGCCGAGACCCTTTAATACAGTTCCTCATGTTGTGGTGACACCCAACCATAAAATTATTTTCGTTGCTACTTCATAACTGTAATTTTGCTACTGTTATGAATTGTAATGTAAATATCTGTGTTTTCCGATGGTCTTAGGCGACCCTGCTAGTGGTTCTCAATCTGTGGGTCTAAAGAAAACTATTATTTCATCCTACTTTAATTCATTAACCCAGGCTTCTTAGATAGCAAGATTTGCCCACTTTTGAGCTCAATCATAAACAAAGTAAATTGCAGTAGACTTATTCTTGATTTGTACTCCATCTAAGCTTACAGTCCTTGAAGCTTTTTGTGGTTTTGAGTATGTTGGAGAAAATGTTTCAAGTTCTGAGGATCTATATGTATTTTCACTTGTCATATTAAGACTTAGAATTTGTTTTTATTTTACAAGTTCTTAAATATGATAATGCAAAATGCCTGAAAGGAATACCACATTCTAGCTTTCCCACACCAGATGGTGATGTTAGCCTAACCTAAAAACAAATATTTGTTTTAGCTTGCCACAAAACATATTTAACTTTCTTATTGGTTAATGTGTGCACATGGATTGATTTAGAAGAATTTAAATCTCTATTTGGTTGAAAATTTAAACCAGTTGAATAGGACCTTGTTTAGTCTTATCCTGTGTTTTTTTTTATGGTTGTACATCTCTATTAACATTTCTGGTTCCATTATTTTCCACATCATTATCATATGCACATATAAGTTGTAATGTATCTTTAGGCATCAGTATTGCAGAAGTAAAGAATAAATATTTGGTAGGAAGCTAACTTGTGGGAAATACTTATGGTGTTTTGAAGATGAGATAGGATTTCCTATCTAATTTTTTTTTTTTTTTTTTTGCTTATTTTAGGATATAACATGTTTGTTTTGATTATGGAGCATGATATGCATTCTTACTGTGTAATGGCAGCAGGGAAAGGGTTGTTTTCTCTCTAGGACAGTTACATATTATAAAGAAACCAATGGGTTTTTGTTTGTTTGGGTTTTGTAAGGAAAAAAATTATAAAAAGTAAGCAAAGTCCTGGCTGGTATGGCTCAGTTGGTTGAGCATCGTCCCGTGCACCAAAAGGTCAGGGCAATGCTAAGGTTTCGGGTTTGGTTCCCGTTCAGGATGCATACAGCGGGCAACTAATTCATGTTTCTCTCTTACATTGATGTCTCACTCTCCCCCTTCTCTCTCTCTCTCTCTCTCTCTCTCTCTCTCTCTCTCTCTCTCTCTCCCTCCCTCCCTCCCTCCCTCTCAAAATCAATGAAAAAATATTTTGAAAGAGTGAGCAAAAAAATCTCTTTAAGAGACTGCAAAGTTCCCTAAACATAAAAGAGAAAAACGTTAAAATGGAATATATATATATATTTTATTGCTTTTTTTTACAGAGAGTAAGGGAGAGGTATAGAGAGTTAGAAACATCGATGAGAGAGAAACTTCAATCAGCTGCCTCCTGCACACCCCCTACTGGGGATGTGCCTGCAACCAAGGTACATGCCCTTGACCGGAATCGAACCTGGGACCTTTCAGTCCGCAGGCCGACGCTCTATCCACTGAGCCAAACCAGTTAGGGCTGGACTATATATTTAAAAAAATTTTTTTTTTGAAAAGAAATTTCTGTTTATAAAAAAGGAAAACACATTTAGAGAGGTAAACTGTAGAATTGGAGAAAGTATTTACTATATATAGTCAACAAAGAACTCAAATATGAAAATGTATATAGAGTGCCCAAAAAATTAATAAGATATACATCTCAAAATTATATCAATAAAATGACTTTAGAGACACTTAATAAAAAATAAATTTCTTGAAAATGTAAAAATAAAGGAGAGAGAGTTTGTTAGACTGTTTGGGCTTCCATAACAAAGTAATCCCAACTTGGTAACTTATAAACAACAGAAATTTATTTCTCATGGCTCTGGAGGCTGGGAGTCTGAGATCAGGGAGCCAGCGTCGTCAGGTGAGGGCCTTCTTTCTGGTTTATAGCTGTTGCCTTCTCACTCCAATCATGTACAGGGTGCGGGATAGCTGTAGGGGTCTCTTTCATAAGAACAGTAATCCAATGTATGAGGGTTCCACCTAATAACCTAAGCACCTTTCTAAAGCCCCACCTTCCAATACCCATTACATTAGGCATTAGGAATTCAATATACGAATTGGGGGTACAAACATTCAGACCATAGCAGAGACGAATTCTAGTTTCCAACTAAAAAATGGAATAGACACACTTCTCCCTCCTGCTACATACAGCTAAAAACTTTGCTCAGTATATATAAAACACATGCTAAGAAAACTAAAAAGTGAACTGAAGAAGGTACAGTGGCTAGGGACTTGGTGAATTGGGATTGCATTTACCAAATGGAAAAGATGGAGAAACAGGTTGAATTCCGTTTAGGTCACATGAAGTTTATGTTGCATATTACACACACTCAAGCAGACGTTTAGATATAGGAGACTTTGGCATATAGATGTTCTTCAAAGCTATGAAGAGGATACAGTAATCAAAGGAAAAATCAGTTGACAGAGAATAGAATGGATATCAGAATGGACCCCTGGGCATTTTATCATTTTCATTTATTGATTTTAGAGAGAGAGAAAGGGGGAGAGAAACACTGATTTGTTGTTCTACTTATTTGTGCATTCAACGGTTGATTTTTGTCTGTGTGCTGACCAGGAATCGAACACACAACCTAGTGATTGAGTAGAGAAGGAAGAAGGAACATTGGGATAGGAGTGGAACTAGGAAGAGTCTAGTGTCACAGAACCCGAGGGAAGAAAACACAGCATTTCTAGAAGTTGGGAGTGACCAACTAAATTGAATGTTGCTGGGAACTCATTGACAACATGGATGTCAGAAAAATCATTTAGACTTCACTGAGGTTTCTATTATTTGAATCCCACAACACTTCACTGTATGTTGCTAAATTATATAACTTACTGCATTTTCCCTTATCACACTTTAATCTTGTTTCCAATTCGTAAATGTATTGAGGCAAGGAACTTTGTCTTATTTTTTTTATACTTCTTAGCACTTTGCACAATGCTAAAGAGTAGGTGAATATTAGTGTATGTCAGGGTCTTTGCTGTTAGATAAAGGTCTTTGCTGTTAGCTTTGACTTAATTTTTCTCCTCATTCTTTCTGAATGTTAGATATTTTATAACATAGTTATAAACCATTGATTATACCCACTCTTTTTCTTCTCCATTTTTCCCCCTTTACTGCTATTGATCTCATACCGCCCCCCCCCCCAAAAAAAAAGTAGATAAGGAAAGAGAGGTTAAAATGAAACTATTTTTTTTGTCATTCTCTATGGTAAATGAAAGACTGAAATATGATAAATCATATACAGAATTTCTGTTAGCTTTGCTCATCCATAATATATCATTATATTGATAATTGCAAATTTAAAGTATGAAAGTCTTTCTGAAATTTCCAGATAAATTGTAATAACAAATAACAGTAATCTTATTTTTAAAAAATATATTTTTATTGATTTCAGAGGGGAAGGGAGAGGGAGAGCGAGATAGAAATATCAATGATGAGAGAGAATCACTGATTGGCTGCCTCCTGCATGCCCCCTACTGGGGATTGAGCCCACAACCTGGGAATGTGCCCTTGACTGGAATTGAACCCTGGACCCTTCAGTACTTAGGCCAACACTTTATCCACTGAGCCAAACCGGCTAAGGCAACAGTAATCTTTATTTTTTTTCATTTTTGTAAAGTTGTATTAATTCCAACTACATAGAGATTAAAATACGGGACAAAATAGGGGTTTTATGGAAAGTAAACTCACAGAATGATGTGATCATAAATTCCTAACTGGGCAGGTCATGGGGTAGTCATGCTCCAGGCCTATAACTTCTTTAGTAAAAGTTTTATCTTTGCCTTAAGCAAGCCCTGTCCATTGTTTCTATACTGCGAGACACATTTTTTTAAATGCTTCTGCAGATCCTTCAGAAACCACACTCAAAAGAGCACATAATCATGTTAACTAGTCTGTTATCTAATATTTGCTTTTTCCCACCTTCATGTAATCTTCCTTATTTCCCCCCCCCCCCCCCCCCCTTAATTTGAAACTGCAAAACTGTTATTCTCTGGAGCATTGGAGATCTTGCTTCCCAGCAATTGGCATCGGTTTTAGGCTCAAATAAACTCATAAAAATTCTCTACGTGTTTGGAAGTTTCTTAAGTCGACACCATGTACACTAAATACCCTGAATGAGCAGGGTATTTAGTGTACATGGTGTCGACTTAAACATTTGAAAATAATAATTCCGGTTGTTCTGTTTTTCAAACAAAATTTTACCAATTTAGTTGATGCCCACATTGTGCTCCTCCTTAACCCCATTGGTTTCTCTTGCCCCCCAGGTAACTGTGATCTTTAAGATCTCATGTTCTTCCTGTGCACACTTTTGTAAGTTTGAGATATATATTTAGTGTGGTATTAAAAATTTATATAAATGGTATATACATCCTACCCCAATATGAATTGTAATGTGTCCTATTGTAGCATTTCAACTCAATGTTATATAATTTATCCACATTGATACCTGTATATAGTTCATCATTTAACTATCATGTAAAATTCTATTGTAGGAATAGATTACAATTTATTTTCCTATTGGTAATCATTTAGGTGGTTTCCAATTATTCACTGCTACAAATTGTGTTGTTATAATTACTAATGGGGATTCCCATGTGCAAGAACTTCTTAAGGTTATATACTTAAAAATGCAAGACCAGGTCAAAGACTAGCACATCTTCCTCTTTATTAGATACTGCCAAGTTGCTCTCCATGGTGTTTGCACTTAATTTGTACTTCTATCAATAGTATATCCGATGTCCAGTTTGCTCTATTCTCCCAAACACTTGATATTTAAAAAAATATATTTTATTTATTTTTTACAGAGAGGAAGGGAGAGAGTAGAGAGTTGGAAACATCACATCGGAGAGAAACATCCATCAGCTGCCTCCTGCACACCCCCTACTGGGGATGTGCCTGCAACCAAGGTACATGCCCTTGACCAGAATCAAACCTGGGACCCTTCAGTCCACAGGCCGATGCTCTATCCACTGAGCCAACCCGGTTTAGGGCAACACTTGGTATTATTAAATTTTCACAGTCTTAGCACTCTAGTGAAAGAGAATCATTTCCATTTCAATGATTACTAGCAAGATTGAACACTCTCTTATTCATTTATTGGTCATTAGCTTTTTTTTCTCCTGTGACTTCTATTCATGCCATTTTCCTACTTTTAATTTTTTTGGCCTATCTCTTTTGGGGATGAAGTAGAGGCCATCTACCAAACCTGACTAGCTCAGGGGAGGCCTGTGTAGCGGGACTTACAAATTCAGAAACCAAAATGAACCACATAAAATGGTCTGAACATGCAAATTCCTAACTAAAGGCCAGACATGGTGGGTAGTCATGTCCTAAGCCTGTAGCTTCCTTGACAAAGGTCAATCTTTACCTAAGTGAGCCTGTCAATTGTCTTTTTGCGTCTAAGACAACATACCTCTGAAATGTCAGAGTAATCTTCTTTTCCAGACCTGCACTAGAGCACAAGACCACAGAATCACTCATTGCTATCTCAGTCCACGCATACCGTCTCTATGTGCTGTAAAGGTCAATTATTAACTAATACTGTATCCACCAATGTAAAAGAAGTTCGTGTCTCTCCATTTTGCTTTTTATCCAATCCCAGAGATTTCCACGCTTTGCTTTCTCCCGCCTACCTAATCTACCACCAATGGATTTCATATAACACTTCTTACGTCTTCTCCTTTTATTTTAGTGTATAAAATAAGCTGCAAAACTCCCATTCTCCAGAGCATTTTCTCAATTCGTTGAGATTTTGCTTCCTGGCAATTGTTGTCAGTTTGGCTCAAAGAAACTCATAAAAATTCTCTACAGGTAAGTGGATACGTTTCTTAGTTTCTTATGTTGACAGGCTTATAGATTTGTGATAGTTCTTTCAATATTCTAGAAATTTATTATATTTCACTTACATGCGTTGCAAATTCTCCTAATCTCTACCTTATATTTTACTTTTTAGTGGTTTTTACATTTTTAATTTAAGTTAAATTTATCAATTTTTTTCTCTATGCTTCGAGCTTTTGCATCTTAAGAAATGCTACAATAATCCTTCAAAAGATTAAAAAATATTTGTTTTCACTATATCAAATTCAAATCCAGTCTCACTGAAAGAATAAAATGTATGTGTAGAAAGTGTATAAAACTTTGGTTTTAATGTGTTGAATCTATTTTTTAATTTAATTTTAATTTTTAAAAGTTTATTTTAGAGAGAGAGAAACATTGATCTGTTATTCCACTTAATTTATGCATTCATTGGTTGATTCTTGTATGTGTCCCGACTGGGGATCAAACCCATAACCTTGGCATATCGAGATGATGTTCTAACTAGCTGAGCTACTCAGTCAGGGCTTGAATCTGATTTTAGTGTTTGGGATGTAGAATTCAAAATTTATCATCTTTAGAGATAGTCACCTGCTCCAATTTAATAATTCCAAGCAAGCATAAAATCAGAATTCTTCATATCTTTTTCTTAAAATACAAGTATAGTCTAATTTTAAGAAATACCTTAGTTTTTACTTTAAAAATTAAGTTAAATTTGCATGCTTATGTATTAAAAATTATAAGTTAGAAGTCTACTTTTTTACCTTTAAAAATTTCTCAGTCCCTATTCATTGGCTCTCAAACTTTTCTGACATTGCTTCTGTTTTTCAGTCTCTGAAATACATACATAATTAATACATACATGTGTATATACATACATACATACATACATACATACATACATACATTGCTTCCTCTCACATTTCCATTTATTGCATCTTTGACTTCCTGAAAGGGCTCGATTCACTTAGATTTATTAGGCTTCTAAGAACTGCTCACATAGCTTTTTGTAGGTATAAATAGGGGGTTTGTGGTCAACTCTACTCTGTCTTCATTTCTTAATTTAACAGAGAAAAGGAAAGCTATAGGAAAAAGTTTTTGAAGAGTAAAGGATTGGTTGTTAAAATAATTTTAAAGAATTTCTACTGCAACTGAAATTCATTCAGGGTTAAATTTAAATTTGTTTCATATGATTAAATTAAGAACTAATGCTTGGATATTACACTAAAACATTTCCATGCACATGAAAGTGCTATATGTAGTATTAAGATGGCAAGTTATTAATATAGCACTTATATTTCAGGTTAAAGAAGAAACGAGGGAGAACTGATAGATTGAAATAGATGAAAAGAATTACATGGTTACATGGGCACGCTCACTTTGTGAAAATTTATTGGATTGAACACTTTCATCAAGTTTTATATTTATGTACTTTTCTGTATGTATTTTCTACTTCAGTAAAAAGTTTTTTAAAAAAAGACAAGGGTCCTAGCTGGTTTGGTTCAGTGGATAGAGCATGGGCCTGCAGACCAAAGGGTTCAATTCTGGTCAAGGGCAGGTGCCTTGGTTGCAGGCATCTCCCCAGCTCCAGCCCTGGTCAGGGCTCACACAGGAGGCAACCAATAGATGTGTTTCTCTCACATCAATGTTTCTCTCTGTCTTTCCCTCTCTCTTCCATGCTCGCTAAAAATCAGTGGAAAAATATCCTCGGGTGAGGATTAACAACAACAACAAAATTTTAAAAAGACACAAGAGATCAACTTAATGCAATATATGGATCCTGATTCCTATAAAAGGAAGTTGTTTTTTTTTAAAGCCTTTTTTTTTGCAATTGAGAAAATCTGATATCTGATGAAATTAAGGAATTATTTTTCTAAGAGTAATAGTGATGTAGTAATGGTTATTTATTTTTTTAGTCCTTTGTGTGTGCCACAAAACTGGTTTGTTGAAACTGGATGGTGGATACACTGGAGTTTTCTACTTTTATATGTGTTGGAATTCTCTGTAATGCAATTAAAATGCAAACACACTCATACACACATACACATGGATCCATTTCTCTCGCTAATAATTTTTCACCCTTACTAATACTGTTTTTTAAATTCACAGTCATTTGGAGGAGAAAAGGAATCTTTTGGGAAATTTTCATTACTCTGTTTAGACACAGGATGGCACTCTTTGAATAAGTAATTAGTCAAAGTCCACTTCTCACTGGATAAGCTCCTTTCCTTTACAATATTGCTACTTCCTAGGGCAGTTTGTCTTAGTTGAGAGTAAAAATTTTTCAAATAGCTTATAGAAATGATTACTACTCACACCTTAAGTTTAGTTTTCTGTGATGGCTGTGTTTATCCACCACCAGTTTTTGAAAAATTAAGGACAAAGTCCTCAACAATTTAAATGATGGGTTTGATGCAAAAACAGCTCTGTGTCCACTCTTCTTATTTTTGACGTTTACAATTATTGCTAGGAGATCAGCCACCTCTTGTGTGCTAATGCAAATATCTATATTCCTATACGAATCATCTTTATTTAAAACTGCGAATGCCAACCACAGAACGTATTTCTACGTTTTAAAAGGCCTTGAGCCAAATACTACTGATTTAAGGTCAAGATGAGGACTATTGACTGTGGACAGATGCTTTCCCCTTTCAACCCTCAAAAAAGAATTCTTGGACGATCTCAGTCTGATTCATGCCTTCTTTTAGCCAACTATTCATGTATTCACCAGAAGAATTACACCTACTACCTCCGGTGTAGGAAGAAAAAAAAAAATCAAATGAGCAATAATGTTAGCAGAAGCTTGAAACTTAAGCGCCTGTTTTCAGAAAGGTCCTCCTCCCCACCCCCTTCCCTCCGGTCCAATTCCCTTTTCTGGTTCTGGCCATCGGAAATTGACTTGGCGTTAACTACCGACTGGAATTTCAAGGCGTCAATTCCTCCACCCCCACCCCAACCTTGGAAACTCTTAAACCTCTTCCTATCCTGCACTCAACGGTAGAAACAGATAAATGATGCAGCAGATTCCACCGCTGAAAGACAACATTTGTCCTGAACTATTTTCACTTTTTTTCCCCCCCCTCCTGTTTCCGATTGGTGTGCCAGACGTTGTTTGCTTGCTTAGGACATGGAAAACATATTTGGGCATTTCCCCCACAGTTTTGTGCCAGTGGCTTTCTCCCAGCAAATGAAAGTGAAAGTGCTACGTTGTAGTGGTGTTTTATCCTTAAAGTAAGGACTGGCTTCTGGGGTGGAGGGGGTGGAGGGCGGGAGGGTGGGACTGGGAAGCCTGAAGAACCAGTTTTGAGGTTTTGTTTGTTTATCTTTAGATCACAGCAGGGTTCCTGTCCTCTCTCCCCCTCTCCACCTCCCTCTTTTCTGGGGGTCTGACTTTGGATTTATTTTCTTTTGGGCAGTCATTGAGGTTTCATTCAATGTACTGAATTAAAAAAAAAAATACACTCCACTTGTAGCTTTCCCCGGCTGCACTTTAAAACACCATCCAGTCTCACCCTCATCTGGAAATAATGCAAGCTTCTTTCTCTTCCCCCGCTCCCTCCTCCCCCACTTTTTTTTTTTTTTTTCCTTTTAAAGCCCCACATAACCTGAAGTCGGTAATCGGATAGAAAATGTGCTGGTCTTAGTTTACTTCAGTCTATACTCCCTTGCTGTGGCAATATTACTCGTAGAGATGTATTTTTGAGAGAGGCATTTTTGTGCCCATGTGGTTACGGAGTCTTGAAATCTGTCACTGCTGTAAACTTGCTGTAAGTTCCCTCCAAGGGACTGTTTATGTGCACTTTTTTAGTATTTTTGTTTTTGTGGGTTTAAAAATACAAGGAAGAGGACACCAGAGATCTTAGCAGTGACATTAGTTCATCTAAAGTCATTCATCCTCTCCCTCCCCCTTCCTTTTTCCAAGAAACAACTAATCACAAACCAGGCTAGAATTTCTAAACGAGGTTCGAGGAGGAGGAGGAGGAGGCAAAGAGGCGGAGTGGGGTAGGGGACTGAGGGGAGAAGGGCCAGGATTTCTCTCATTCACAGGGTGGAAAAGTTGACATTGTCTAAGCCCTTCTGAATGGCTGGTAGTTGGTTACCCCGATTGTACCTCTACCTCCCCTCCCCCTCCACGTGACGGCCCAGGACACATGCGCACCCGACGCCGGCACATCTGCACACTGACGTCAGTGCTCTGCCTCCGAGGAAAAGCTGCCAATATTCTGCTGCAATTCTAAGTTGGCCGGGGGCCGGTAGTGAGACCTACTTCAACAAACTTTGCTCCTCTTGCCTTCTTTTCTCCCGATACCTTTTGATGCTCTTCACATGTTATTTGCATAGCAAAGGCACTAAGCTGTCCAGGAAGAAAGGGCACCCTTTCCACCCCCAATAAGTCTTTTTTCTCCCTTCCTTTCTTTTCCCCTTTCCTTTCTTTTTTTTCCCTCTTTCTTTCTCTCTCTCTCTCTCTCTCTTTTTTTTTTTTTTTGGCCGGGTGGGGGGCGCGTGCGGGAGAAAAAGGGGGTTTGCAAAGGCAGCATCTCAGGATGATAACCTGGTTGTATTGGAGGCATCTCTTTTTCTGCCAAATCGGAAAGTCCGTTCTCTAAAACCCGGGTTAGCCAGACTATAGGGTTTTATTCTGGCTGCAGAATAGCTAACTGACTGCTGCGGCTTTGCAAAGGGGGGCAGGAAAAAAAAAAAGTTAAGAGAGGAGAAGGGAGTACGTGAGTCGTCCAGTGCAATCTCTATTGTTTGAAACTTACTTTTTTATCAGAATTTGAAGATGAAAACGGTAAGGAAGACTTCACAATATTCAATGAAACCGTTTTTTTTTTTTAATTAAAGCGTGTGCTTTGCTTGTCTTCCGAATAACGTGTAGAAAACCTTTTTCTGTGTGTGTGTGTGTGTGTTTGTGTGTGTGTGTGTGTGTGTGTGTGTATGTTTTAATGGCAATGAGTGAGCTTGACTGAATTCATTTTACAGATAGAAAACTTTTTAACTCCAGACTACTCGGGGGTTGGAGAATTCTGGGTCTTGCAAGTATTTTATGATGCAAAAATATATACGTTTATTATAAGAATAGAATATGTTTTGTGAAATATGACTTAATTATGATTATTGTGGTCTTTTAACTCATCACCAAATAGTAATCAGGAAAGTAATAATGGTGTGTATTTAAACTGATTTCCAGTTTTCTTAAAGAAAAACCTGCATTTTATGGTTTCATGTCAGTGTCTTAAGTAGCCAGACAAGTGCATAGTTTATGCCTGGGCTCAGAGGGCAGAATTAATGTGCTAGCTGGAGCCCTGATGCTCTAGGATATGTTAAGCTCTTAATAGGCTAATCAAAGAGATGGAAGCGTGTGTTTTTGATTTACTTTTGGCCACTTGGGATGTGCTAGACTCATATCCCTCCGGAGCCTTGAATATCGGGGTATGTCTGTTTATATGGTACATGGGATCAAAGTTTAGGGATTTGGGGGTGGGGGTGAGTGCTGGAGGGGTTATTGGAAAGCTGCCTTCTGATAATGTGTGCTATAATTCCTGTCTTTAGTAATTTCTTTCCTTGTTGTACTAGAAGAAAAGAGAGCGAGAGAGTGAGAAAGCGCACTGAGAGGGAACAAGAGAGTGAGTTTCTTACTCTTGTTTTTATTTGAGCTGCCGGTGCAACGCGTTTGGGCCAAATGCCAACTGTCTGGGTCACACGCGTTTTATCCAAATAGATTTAGCGCTGCTGTCTGGAAATGGGCTGCTGAATGTTAACTTTAGGATCAACTCAACCAGGGCAGCTCAGACTGTTACCCTCTGTCTGGGCGAAGTGGGGTTGGGGGAAGGGGCATGAGGGTGTACAGAACTGAGCGGGGGTGGGGGTGGCGGGGGGGGGGGGGGGAGAGGAAAGGGAAAACTGAACCATTGCTTGGAACTTTTAAAAAGACACTGGAGTGTGATTTTCAGCATATTCTTTTATGTTTAAATATCTTGGACCAATTTTCTTTCTTTTGTTTTTCTTTCTCTTTTTAGCTTATGTTGATTAGACTCAAACGTAGATGTGGGAATGACAGTTCTCCAAATTCATTGCAGGGAAGGAAATGCAAAATAAAACTGGTGTAGTTGAAGGAAATTAAGAAAATTAATTTTGGAGATAATTGTTTTCCTGTGTTTCACCAACGTGGTAACAGCAATTCTGGTTTATATTAATTTAGTGCTTAAATGTGATCATTGGTGTTTTGGATTTTTGAAGAATAGTGTATAGAAGCAGATAGTTGATTTCAAACAAATCAAACTCATTCATTTGCCACAAATGGCAGCCAATGAAATCTATGTTTTGATATTAATATTTTTATGATTCTCAAGGGGGAAAATCTCTAACCTCAAAACCTGAAATATTTTAATACTCTCCCTGTCTGGACCAATATGTGTGAGATTAATTCCTACTCTTGTCTACTCTTACCACTTCCTCTTTATTTCCTTAGCAACCACTAGTAGCTACTAGTGGTTTAGGATGGGTATGTATGCCAAATCTTATCCTATGTGTGACTCTTGTGAGTGAATAAAGAGAGTTAACATGTTAGGGAAGTAAATGGCACATTCCATGGGACATTTCTGGGGGGAAGAAGAAAACTGGCAAGAGGTTGATTGCTCTCTTGGTTATACCAAAGGACATAGTTGATTATCAACACTTTGAATTAACCTCAAGAGACAAAGGTGTTTGTTTTCAGGAGAGAAGTTATAACAGATAATGTATATCCAACTTGCCATTTGGAAAAAAAAGGAATTTGGGACATTACGTAATTTAGGGCCTGCTTTTTGTAGACTGCTGTTTTGTATTTTTGCTTTTGGCTCATTTGCTTTTCTTGATAGATACATCTTGATTCTACCTTTCCTTGGAAACTAATCTTGCAAAGTTTATAAATGATCTGGAAACCTTTGTACTTATAGGCTAGTTGTGTCCTTGGCATATAGTATATGACAGTAAATATTTGTTGAGAGAATAAATGGAAAATGAAATGAGAGGTTAATTTTCACATATAAAAACTGAACACCTGAAGGGAGCCCAGTATTGCTACTTCCTCTGTGAAGACCAGATCAGCCTTAAAATAAATAGCCAGAGTTAAGATGGATGAAAGAAGCTGAGAAGGATGTTATACATGTTCTTTTAGCTCCATAATAATAGTTGAGGAGAGGAAATTATTACCTTGGCTACTCCAGATCACTTGAGTGGGAAGTAAAGATGATAGAGCAAAAAGACAAGTAAGTACCCTCCAACCAGGGCAGAATACTGAGGCAATTACTGTAGTGCACGTTGTCTGCTCTTATTTCTGTTTAGCTAGAGTAGCTTTGATCCATGGGTGCAGGTAAATGATCCTTTAACTTCACTGGCTGGTGCATTTGTATTAGGAAAAAAGCATATATGAAATAAAAGTAAAATGAAAAGTTTTGAGTCTTGCTTTCAAATTTAGAGTATTGTAAGCCTGGTTATCATGATCTAAATTCTTTACTGTTCAAAAGATAATACAATGCACTTGATTGATTCCATCATCATTTCCAACTATTCCACATTTTTGAGGGAAGGAGGAACATAAAAACTATTTTTGAAGGAAGGCCTTTGAAAAGTGATGAGTCAGATAACCAGGAGAAGGGGGGGGGGGGCGCTAATATTTGTTTAGCCATTAAAGTGAAGTGCGCGGACACTTCACATCACATGTAATCTAATTTAATCTCTCAACGAGTCTTTGTTAGGTAGATATCATTATCACAGTTTTATAGATGAGGTAACAGATCCAGAGAGTTTAAATAACTTGGAGTCAAGCCAGGACTCAAAGCCTTTGTGCTTTCCCATGATAGTGCTTCTGCTATACAATGTAGAGTTAATGCAGTATGATTTCTGGACAATTATGTAATGTTTTAATATTAGTCTGAATTTTGGAAACTATATCTGTTAGTGCCTCTACATAGTTGTTGATGATATGCAGATTAACTTCTCCAGCAGGTGTCAGAAAGTAAGTTAACTGATTCATTAAAAAAAATTTTTTTTAAACCATTTGTTAAAGATTACCCACTTTGTTGATGGGAAAAAATTTCTGTAAGAAACTTGGCACTCTGATATTCATCTGCTAAAATGTTATCATCTGGTATGTAATAATAATTAGTTAAGTGGGGAGCATACTAGGGAAAGGCAAGAAAGGAAACCAAGAGGCTGACAGAGGCCTAATTTCCATAGTTTAGGTCCTTGATTAGTTTTATCCTGAGAATAGCAGGGAGCCTTTGAGGGTTATGAGCAAAAGAGGGTCACTGTCACTTTGGTGCCTAGTGTTAGGGAAGGAAGGATTGATTGCTCAACCCCTAGCCACCTCCCTTGAGGTTTCTGCCTCCCATGTAGTATTCATAATTCTTAAGCTGTCAGGCATGGGGGGCAAGGGGTGTCCAAAGATCGGGGATCAGAAGTTGAAATGGTTCCTGCTACCCTGTGTCTCCAGCCCTCAGGCTCCAGGCTGAATGCAATTGACCTTGATGAAGCCATCCTCATCCTCATTTTCACTGGACAGATCCCCTTCTTGTCTCAAGCAGTGGGCAGTGCTGGTAGCTGGTGCTGTGTTTTCGGCAGAGGTGGCATTTGGCAGCAAGTGCAATGAGGAGAGAAAGGACAACCCCTATCAGCACAGGCCATGCCAGGCCCGGTGCATGATTCAGGGGGTCGTGGCTGATGCTCTTGGGGAGTTCTGAGAGCCCCACCGCTGTTTAGCTTGTCTCACTCATGGAGTGGCTGGAAGACACCTGTGATCCTTATCCTCAGCCAAAAGAGCCCTGTCTCCAAGGAGATCCCCAGGTACCAGGGCACAGAATTCTGTTGGAGGACCAACTTGGGCTAGAGATTATCTGCAGGTAGAGTACCTGAATCAGAGGAGTACCTGGGAGGAGTGTCCAGGCTAAGAAAGCACCCTGATTTGTAGCTTCTTTCCTGCTCCCAGGGATTTGTGGATTTCCTCTCCCAGCCCCCGCTCCTAACCCATTCATTTTTATTGTGAGTTGACTGAATATGGTAAGATGTGTTTGTTGTTGATATGAATTGAGCTTGAGCCAACTCATTTACTTACTATTAATTTTCTTCACTGGCAGACTAGACGCTTGAAAAAAAGTGGGGAGTGAGGGCTGGAGTGAATAAAGGAGAGAGAAAACCAAATTTATTGAGTGTCCATGTGCCAGATAGCTAGTGGAACCAAGACTGTAGCTCTGGTTTGTTTAACCTCAAAGCTTCTGCTCTTTCTGCCATGCACCAATGCCCTTTTTACTACAAATCCTTAAATCAAATGTTAGTCTACTTCTGGCCAAGTAGTTACATATTATTTTTTCTCTCAATGCTATGGCTTACTTAACTTGGGTGTTTACAGGACAGTGTTAGTAATGGTAAAAGTGGAGGTTACAAAACTGTGAAGAGCAGGACATTTCTCAAGGGGGGAAAGGAGTTATCTATAAGAAATGAGACCAGCTAACTATATTGTTTGTCATTAGTTTGTATAAGTTTGTCATTAGTTTTAGAGTCCAGGAAAATAGGAGAAAAAAAGGATGAATGATTCAGTACAAATCTATCACCACTACTAGAAAACTAATTGAAATGTGTTAGTTATATATTAATACGTTAAAAGAATATTACTTTTAAAGTGTAGGAGGGATTCATTTAATGTTAGACATTATTATTATTATTATTATTTTTTAAATATATTTTATTGATTTTTCACAGAGAGGAAGAGAGAGGGATAGAGAGTTAGAAACATCGATGAGAGAGAAACATCGATTAGCTGCCTCTTGCACACCCCCTACTGGGGATGTGCCCGCAACAAAGGTACATGCCCTTGACCGGAATCGAACCTGGGACCTTTCAGTCCGCAGGCCGACGCTCTATCCACTGAGCCAAACCGGTTTCGGCTAGACATTATTATTGAAGAACTCAATTAATCTGAAAAAAAAAAAAAGAAACAAATGAAGAATGGAAGTTGTTAATGAAACAACGGTTATGGAGTTCGAGATTGTATTTAAGTAGGTTGGGAGTCAAGAGAATTTGATTATTTTCATTACTGATATTGAATAATGGTGTGACTTAATCTCTTTATAGATGTTTGCCTGAGAAAGGCTATGTAGTGCCTGCTGCCTTGCCTAAATCACTGTAGAAGTACATAATTTTGAAATGAAACAATTGTGTATAAGGTTGCTTAAAACTGTTCACATTAATTAACCTATACCATTTATGAATATCTTATTTGATACTGGTTGTATGCAACTGCTATTGAATATTTAAGTTAGGGTGTCTTAAACTGGAAGTGTGATGTAATAGAAAGAATTTAGACTTTAGATCCAAGTAGCCTAGTGTCTGACTCTGGGCTCTGCTTTTTTCTAGCTATATTCTGTGACCATTATGAGCTTCACCTTCTTTATCTGTACATTGGCAGTTGTATTAGTTATCAATTGCTGCAAACAAACAAAAATACACCCCCCCCCCCATAAACTTAGTGGCTTAAAATTGCACACATTTATTATCTCAGAGTTTCTGTGGTTCAGGAGTCTGGGCATGGCTGAGCTATATACCTTGTATTCAGGGTATCTCATGAAGCACAATGAAGGTGCTGGCAAGGACTGGGGTTACCACAGAAGGCTTGACTGGGAAGGGATCTGCTTCTAAGCTTACATATTAGCGGGCAGGATTCAGTTTCTTGCAGGCTATTGCACCGAGGGCCTCATTTCCTTGCCAGTGGTTATCTGAAAGCTGCTCTCAGTTCCTTGCCATGGGAGCCGCTCCATATGGCAGCTTGCTTCATCAATTCAACAAGGGAGAGAGTCTACCAGTAAGGTGGAAGTTAGAACCTTATGTAATCGAATCATGGAAGTGACATCCCCTCCACATTGAGGTCTTTAATTGGTTAGGAGCACATTACTCAAGGGAAGGGGATTACACAAAGGCATGGATATCAGAAAACACTGTTATTGGAGTGTGCCTCACACAGGGACACTAATGCCTCCTGCATAAGATTGTTGTGAATATTCAGAATAAGTGCAATCTATTTAAAATTCTCCTTACTTTTGGTCTGACTTTAAACTGCTTTTCTAGATGTTTTGAAAATATAGTAAGACAGTATTTGTTGATCAATGAATTAGTTTTTCCAAAGTTAAGCAGTTTAATAACTTGTAGAGACAGACACAAAGAATTTTAAATGGTTGTGATTGTTTTATATGTTATAAAGCCGATATTTCTAGCATCATAGGGAATAAAGTATTGCACATAATTTTCCAATGAACTACAAATATCCTTTTATATACCTAAAGTGATTGTAACAACCATTTATTTATTCATTCATTTACTCAATCATTTTTTTAACCAACAAATATGTAAGCATTTATTATGATAAGCCCATATATTAGAGACATGGGATGAAAATCTCTAACATCTTTTGTGTATTTCTCTATAGTTATAGTAAGCTATATTTTTAAAAAATATATGTTTTTATTGATTTTAGAGAGGATGGGAGCTCGATCTACACTGGGGATCGAACCCGAAACCCAGGCATGTGCCCTGACGGGGAATTGAACTGTGACTTCCTGGTTCATAGGTCAACACTTAACCACTGAACCACACTAGCCAGGCTATAGGAAGCTATCTTATTAAGAACAATTTAACCTTTTGCTCCTAGCTCAGGCATAGTATTTTGAGTATCAGACACTGACTGTCACACAGTTATATGCACAGTTGTAACTGTTAAACCATATAAGTGAGGACTGCTTGTTTCTGCACCAAACCGTATTGATTTGGAGTACTAAAACTACTTTCTAGTTTTTTCTCCTTTTTTGGTCACTATTGTGCTGTTAGTGAGATAGTTTCTGGTTCCTTTGTTGGGAAATCAGGTAGCCAAGTACACTAGTTTTCTGTATAAAATGTAAATTCATGGACTCTGAGTGAAGTTATAAGTTGAAGAGAAAGTCCATGAGATGGGACATGAAATCTGTTGTGATACCTGAAATGAATTTTTAAAAATGATTTTCTTTTCAGAAAATGAATTTCGTTTCCTTTCAGTTACATTCTAGGTAGTTGAAGTTGACTTGTATGTGCTGCCTTATAAGTTATACAAGACTTCCAGATAAAGTCAAGGGTTGCAGCAAATATGGTTAAACTTTTCAGAAGTTTAGTTTGTGTTATTGTCTGAGCATTCAGACAGCGGCTAAATGTCACTATGTGTTTGTAAATCTAGTCTGTAAGAAAAAAAGGATAGGTGCCTCATAAAGCAACACATCAACTGTGGATTTGAGTGTTCTAAAAAGCATGTAAAGGGATGGGATCACATCCTGTTTAACATTTTCATAAAATGAACTTTGATTGTGAAGTCAGCCTACTTTTTATTTTTATCAAAAGGAGGTTAGTCACTGTACCCATACATTGTTATCTTCAAAGTATTTTTTTTAAAGAATTTTTATTTCTCTTCAGATTTGTTCTTTGATTATTAAATAGCTTTGACATTATCCTGCTAAACATTTTGGTTTCTAACTCTGTGTTTAGTCTTGTGAATTTTATTTAGACTATAAAGAACAACAATGGCCTAATTTAACTATATTAAGTTATTTCATCGTAGATGTCCTTTGGCAAGCATTTGGCAATATAGATCTGTCTGTTCAGGGTATTTTTCAGTTAATTTAAAATTTTTCTGTTTTTCTATGTTAAAAAATGGCCATACTTTAGTAACTAATCAGCCTAATGCTTTCACTTATGAAAATTTTACCATCATTAATTTTTTCATTTTGGATTGAGAAAATGAATCCAGATATAGAAGAAAGTACAGGATGTCGGGGAAAAAGTACCTGTTAAACAGTGGACCATCTAATAACTAATTTGCTATGGTATTGACTCTCTAGCACATAGGTAACCCTCCAAAAAATCATCCAGTTTGCTAAATTATGGAAATTTTGTGGAAGACGTTGACCTGGATTTTGAGCCTCATCATGGCTTCATCGGAATTTCATAGTGACCACAGGCTCTCATACAGTTCACAAGGTAGGATCCCTGCTTTTGAAACTGACAAAAACTATTGCTATTAATCAACTACAGTCCTGCACTCTACCAGCTAAACTATCAAAGGGACTGAATATTTAGTTTGGGTGAACATTTTCTTTGGGATATGTAGTGATAGGAGCAGTGTCAGTTCAGTGCACATTTCATAAATGTTAAGGCCTCTAAAAGTCTGTTTAACTTGTTCCACTGGTATTTAATATTCAGTAGATTTTAGAGCTGACTGGTCTTTTTCAAAAGATATAGACCAGGCCTCTTCTTCTGAATCCCAACATTGATAGGCTCATTCATTGCTAGAGTGTACAGGTAAAGTCATGTTCAAATGGAATCCAAAGGTTTATACTATGAAAGAGCAAGAAACTAGACACATCCTATATAATAAAAGGCTAATATGCAAATCGACCAAACGGCAGAACAACTGGTCGCTATGATGCGCACTGACCACCAAGGGGCAGACACTCAACACAGGAGCTGCCCTCTGGTGGTCAGTGCGCTCCCACAGGGGGAGCGCCACTCAGCCAGAAGCCGGGCTGACAGCTGGCAAGCACAGCGGCGGTGGTGGGAGCCTCTCCTGCCTCTGAGGTGGTGTTAAGAATGTCCATCAGTCGGACATCCCCCAAAAGCTCCTGGACTGTGAGAGGGCGCAGGCCAGGCTGAGGGACCTCTCCCCCCCCGCCTTGAGTGCATGATTTTCGTGCACTGGGCCTCTAGTTCTGATATAAGATTTTTAAAATATGGACCCTTAGTGAAAAAGTGCTTTTCCTAACTTAAAAATTCTGATCTAAGCTCTAAAACCTGGGTAAGAAGGTAAAAGTTGTAAGAAGTTTAACTTTCAAATTCTAACCCATAGATCCCTATGATTTTCATTCATAGAATTGAATGAACTTTGTATTATAGGAAAGATCCTAACAGAAAGATCCCAAGAAGAAATGTCATTTTGTTTTCCATGAGCCAGTCCAATCCTTATAGAATTAGTGAAAGCAGACCTTTTGTATTCCCCTCCCATGAATGTAGAGTAACAGATCATTTTTTTTTTTGGTGCTGAGAAACCAGATTTTCAAGGCTATTATAGATTGCTGTCTAGAAATCCATACATACAAAATGTGGATCTCAAAGTAGATCAACAAAGCCATAGCATTTGGTATGCACTCTTATTCATGAGAAGTAAAATAAATATTATCTTTCAAATTATTTCCATTTGGTCATGGTTTCATGGGAGTTTATATTTGTGAGTAAGCTCCATGTAGAGACAGTGAGGCATCAGGCAGCCATTTGGTTTTCCTTAGTAGGAAACCCCGCTAAAGGACGATGTAGTTAAGAAGGTAGATTGGTGATATTTAGTACTCCTAAGTGAGGAAAATATTAGTTAATAGTCCTCTGAATTTTTTGTCATTCTGATACTTTTTAAAACAGCTTTATTGAGATATAATAGGTATACCATATAATTTACCCATTTACAGTATACAATTCAAATGGTTTACAGTATATTCACAGAGTTGTACAACCATGACTACAATCAATTTTAGAACATTTTCAACATCCTGAAAAGAAACCTGTACCCATTAACAGTCACTCATAAATTCCCTCTAAACCATTCTACACCCCTAGCCCTAGGCAACCTCTAATCTACTTCTGTCTCTAGAGATTTGCCTATTCTGGTTATTTCCATAAAGTGAAATCATATAATACATAATCTTTTATGACTGGTTTCTTTCACTTAGCATATTTTTATAATGTTAGATAATGAACTTTAATTATTGAAGGCAGTTATTATGAAGATTCGTTCATGTCATAGCATGTATCAGCACTGTATCCCTTTTTATTGCAGAATAATATTTCATTATGTGAATATAATACATTTTACTCATTTATTCATCACTTGATGGGCATTTGGGTTATTTCTTCCTTTTGGCTATTAATGGATAATGCTGCCATAAACATTCATGTACAAGTTTTTGTTTGGATATGTGTTTTCATTTTTCTGGGTGTATACCTAGCAGTGGAATTGTTGGGTCAGATGGTAGTTCCATGTTTAATTTTGGAGGAATTTCCAGACTGTTTCACAAAGTGGCTGCTGATAATTTATTTTTTTAAAAAGTCTTCAAGGTTGTCAAGATTCTTTATAAACTTTTTGAATAACTTTCACAAACATTTTATCTGAGCTAAATTCTATTCTTTTACATATGTGTGTTTTCCACTATTTTAAATTTCAATATAAAATATTCATATTTCCTGTGGAATTTCCCCTTAGAATTCATGTTCTTTAAAATTAAATTGTAAAAATAAAAATAGTCTTTTCAAATAATGTTATTTTGAGGAATTAAATAGTTGAAACGTAATTCATCTTTAAATTTGAAACTTTTACTCTTTTACTTTTGTGTACTATAACATTTTTTTCCATAACTCACCCATGATGGTTCATAGTTTTAACTGATGTAGTTGTTATTCACACTGCTACTTTGTTGTTCTGTTAAATTTTCTTTTCTTCCATGTGTTTTTTTCTTCTGGATACTCTGCTTTATGATTATGAAGAGGAATTCCTGACTTATCTAGAACACTACCAGCTAACTATTCCAATAAGGGTTGACCAGAATGGAGATTTCCTCAGCTATACTGTGAAAAATGATAAACACTCGAGGAGAAGACGGAGTATGGACCCTATCGATCCACAGCAGGCAGCATCTAAGTTATTTTTTAAACTTTCAGCCTATGGCAAGCACTTTCACCTAAACTTGACTCTCAACATGGATTTTGTGTCCAAACATTTTACCGTAGAATACTGGGGGAAAGATGGGCCTCAGTGGAAACATGATTTTTTAGACAACTGTCACTACACAGGATACTTGGAAGATCAACATAGTACAACCAAAGTGGCTTTAAGCAACTGTATTGGGTTGGTAAGTAGATGTTATAATTTTAAATTTCTTATGGGGATATAAAATCTCAATGTAACTTTCCTCATATTAATAAATATGTGTATACAACATCTAAATATTTTTTGTTATTTCTGCTGCCTTTGCTTTTGATAGTATTGATTTTTCAAAGTCAGAGCAATATTAAAAACCCTATATTGTTAGTAGAAAAATGAATGAAACCTCAGGTTTAATTTTAGGTTTAAGTTTTTTTCCTGTTCAAGTAAGATATCTTTTATGCATAAACAAAACCCAATCATTGGTGAAGAGTTTAAGGTTATGTGTGCATGTATGTGCATGTATTATTTCAGGAAACCACGACACTGATGGCCTCTTTAGGTTTCTTTCTATAATGTCTTTCTCTGGTTGTCAACATAGCTTAATTATGTGTGACCTACTTATGGTTATAAAGTCTTAAAATTTTTTAAATTGATTTTAGAGAGGAGGGAGAGAGAGAGAGAGAGAGAGAGAGAGAGAGAGAGAGAGAGAAACATCAATGTGAAAGATTGCCTTTGATTGTTTGCTTTCCTGTATATGCCCTGATCAGGGAGCAAACCCAAAATGTGGGCATGTACCCTGACCAGGAATCTAACCCGCCATCCTTCAGTGTATGGGACAAATACTCCAATTAAGTGAGCCAGACCAGCCAGGGCGGTTATAAATTCTTGAAGCAAAATCTTTTATACCAATATCTATTTATTAAATAAAATTCTTCTGCATTTATCTGAAGATTGATTATAAATCTTATTTTACTTAGATTTCAAGAGTGTAGGGTCTATCCTGGGCATTTGAGTCCATTCTAGTCTAATGGTAAATACAGTTTAAGGTTGCAAAACAAAGCATATTCCCATATTTCCTCTACTGCTTTTACCATATTCAGGCTAATGTAGATGTTCCATTAAAGCTCTATTTGTGTAAAAGAGCACTTTTTTTTTTGGAATGCAAAAAGCTTTATTGTTTCCATTTGGTCCGGTGCATGGGGAAGGGCTCCAGGGTGGTTAAAAGGGTGGCTAGTGGTTTCGGGGAGAGGCTCAGGCAAAAGCCAGAGACACCAGGGGGATGCAGAGGGGCCCCTCTAAGGACTCTGAGCTCTAAAGGCTCCTGGCGGTGCTTGAGGGTGAGCCTTTCGAAGAGATACCCGGCCAGCCCAGCCTGGGGGCTGGCCAGCCTGCGGATATGAGTCAGGTGGTCGCCCATCTTCTTGATGAGTTTCACCTCCTCACCCCGGAAGTGGTTCTGCAGAAAGTCAGGGCCTGCAGCTCCTGAAGGACCTGGTTCAGGTTCCTCTCCAAGGCCAGGGCGGCTTCCATGGCGTCCTGAGTTTTGTCCCACTCATCTTGGGACGGCTTCAGCACGTCCTGGAAAAAACTCGGCCACCGAGCTGGTTTTGCATCTTTAATAAGAGACGCTGGCCATCCTCCGGCTTCTTCTCTGCTGACTTGCGCAAGTGGCCCCGGCCCTCCAGAGCCACATGGTGGTGGAAATAGAAGCCCAGAGAGAGGTAGGTGTAGGAGGCCTGAAGGTGCAGGTTGGCCAAGTGGTCGAGGGCCGTCTCCATCTGGGTGGAATAATTCTGACGAATTTGGGAGCTCATGTTGTTCCGCAATAAGGAGTTTAGGTTAAAAAACGGCATTCATTGGCTGGTCTCAGAGGCTGAGAGGATGGCTTGAAGTGGTTCTGAAGGTGGTGACTGGTCCGAGGCTGGAAGAAAGGGTATCCCTGGGTCTGTTCCATCCAAACACTGTTGAAGCAAGAGACAGATCTGAGGGATCTGACAAGAGCACAAACTTTTTTTAAAATCCTCAACCAAGGATATTTTTCCCCCATTGATTTTTAGAGTGGAGGGAAGAGGGAGAGACAGAGAGCAACACCAATGTGTGAGAGAGACACACATTGGTTGGTTGCCTCCCACATGCCCCCTGACCAGGGCTGCGAGCCTGCAACTGAGGTACTTGCCCTTGACCGGAATTAAACCCGGGACCCTTCAGTCTGCAGGCCGACGCTCTATCCACGGAGCCAAACTGTCTAGAGCACAAACATTTTGATGCTCAAGTCATACTTTCAGAAATGGTTTTTTTCCCATACTCTATCACATTCATATTCTTATTCTTAGGTTAATATAAAAAATACATAATTAAAGTTGGAGTTAAATAAGTCGTAAATTTGAGAGGAGTATTAGGAACCACACAGTTTAGGAAAATTTTCATTATAGGTATAAATATGAATTTGCTTAGATTGTCTATTGTCTATAGTTGTTAGTGGGTCAAATGATTAGATTTTAAGATTTGGGATTAATTCCTATAAATAGAAACATTGAGTACTTTTATCATTAGTTTCTCTGTAAACAGTGTTAGGCTTTATATACAAAAATAGATTTATCTTTTTGAATAAAAATAAATTATCCAAAGTAGATATGGGTTTTAAAAGCTTTCATATGTTTAAATGACATTTACTGTTAAATACGATAGAAAAGTACCATTGTCAGTCATTGATCAAGCCCTCTAAATTTGGCATTAACATTAATTATGCCATTGGTAGTTTTAATAGGTTGGAACAAATTTGAGATTTAAAAAAAAACACACTAATTCCATTGTGAAATTTGAGGGAACAGGAGTGATGGGAGGTGTGAAGATGAGTTAGAACATTTAGGAGATAATGAAGGCCTTTACAAAATTATGGCACTGAGAATAAAGAAGAGAAAATAAATTTGAAGAGAAAATAAATTTGGTGAGACAATTTAGAGGATTTGTATTTTATTAAATTTTTCTTCCCTGGCATCTAATAAGACCATGTAGTAGATATTATATAATATTTTAGGAAGTTGAAATAGAGAGAGAAAGGGAGAGAGACAGAAACATTGATCAGTTCCGACTGTAGTTACCCTGATCTGTATCGAACCCAAAACCTGACTGAGAATTGAACCTTAGACTTTTTGGTGCATGGGATGACCTCCAACAAACTGAGCCACGCCAGCCAGGGCCACCTGATTATTCTTCATCCTCATTGAGACTTTCTGTCTCTTGGTCTCTTTCCCTCTCTTAACACCTTTTTACTTTGCTTCCTATTGAAACTGCATGGTCTATGTTGACTAACTTTGATTACTTGATTAAGGTGAGGTCTGCCCTGTTTGTCCACTGAAGTTACTATTTACCTCTTGGCAACTGATAAGGTATCTGTGAACAGATACTGGGATGGGAGGGCTATGTAAATATCCTGTTAGTCTTAGTAATCCTTGTCTTCATTCTTATTTTGTATCATGTTATATTTTTAATCAGATGAATATGTGTAGAAGCTTTTAAAAAAATCCTACTTTTGCCCTAGCTGGTTTGGCTCAGTGGATAGAATGTTAGCCTCCGGACTGAAGGGTCCTGGGTTCGATTCTGGTCTAGGGTACGTGTCAGGGTTGCGGGCTTGATCCCCAGTAGGGGGCATGCAAGAGGCAGCCAATCAGTGATTCTCTCTCATCATTGATGTTTCTATCTCTCTCTCTCCCTTCCTCTCTGAAATCAATAAAAATATAGTAAAGAAAAAAAAGAGCCTTCTTTTCTAAGGCCCCTTGTAACCAATTCTGTTTTTAACTGTTTTATAAAAAATAGTTTTCAATGTAGAGATCATTAGTGTTTGTTTCTAATCATATTTTCTGATCCATAGTTTGTGTTACAGAAAAGAAAAAATTTCAAACATTACAGTCTATCAGCTGTTTTAAGTAATGTCACAGTTTAGGACCACAGCTTTCTTATCTAGGTCTTGTTTTTCTGAAGTTCCTAGTTGTTCTTTTTTGTTTTATTGAGGAAAAAAAATATATGATTTTTTTTAGCGATGTGATTAATATTCAGTTTTTTAGTCCTTATATCTATTGTGTGATATACAGAGTGGGTTAAAAGTAGGTTTACAGTTGTGAGTACACAAAGCAGAGTTTATTCTTGTATTATTATTTATTAATTATTGTATTATTTTCCATACAAACAACTGTAAACCTACTTTTGCCCACCCTGTATATTTCATTCTTCTTTGGAGATGTTTTTCTTGGAGTCTACTGGTTACTTCATTTTTTGAGTTACTACACATCTCTCATCTTGGGATTTCTTTTTTTCTAGGCTAGTAACACATCTTCCTCTTTCTGTGTTTACATTCTGGTTTTGTTAGAGAACATCTTCAAGTAGTTACCTCAAAAAAGGTGCCTGGGAAGTAAAATTTCTGAGTCCTTGCCCATTTGAAAGTGACTTTATGTTATCTTCATGTTTGGCTAATAATTTAGCTGAATGTGAGAGTCTGGGTTCAAAATCATTTTCCTTCAGAACCATGGATGGTGGAATCAGGAAAGGGAAATATGGGGCATTAAATTTATCTATATGGTTTTATATCTTAGGAAAAGATTTAAAGATCTAAAAAAAATAGCATTGATTCATTTTGGGTGGCATAAATATTCTTGTTCTTTATTTTTTTCTTAAAATTTTTTTCTTCAGTGACAGTGATCTTTTTCCTTCCTGTTTCAAGGATTTTATAATCATGTGGTAAGCTGTGGGTCTTCTTTCTGATTTCTCCTTGGTGTTTGATGGGTGCTTTCAATTTAAAGGCCTTCCTCTAGGTTAGAAAAATTAAAAAATGTTTTCTTAAAAATTTTCTTGTTTCTCTCCCTACCCTTCTGTAATTGGTTCTCTGCTTCTCTTATCTCTCTTTTTCATCTTTTTCTCTTTTGTTCAATGAGATTTCCCCAATTTTGCTTTCTTTTCTTTTCCTTTATTGATTTAAAAATTACAGCAGTCATATTTCTAATTTTCAAGGGGGCTTCCTTTCTTTATATATTGTGTTTGTTTCGTGAAACATGATTTTCTTTCATCTCTCTGAAGATACTAAAGACTATATAGCTAGTTAAAAAAGACCAGTGACCCCAGTAGACTTTCTATTCATTTTGTTATATCCACAGTTGCCTTTCTACTTTTTCCATTATTCATTTGTCTATTCATGAAATACTTATAAATACCTGTCATTTAATAGACACTGCTCTAGGTGCTGTGAGTACAACAGTGAACAAAAGTCCCTATCATCATATAGCTTGCATTCTAGTGGAGGAGATACACAATAAGATAAATAAATAAAAATCATAGTGTGCTGTGTAATGATAAGTTCTGAGGTAGAAAAATATTGAGTAACAACTTTAAGGGAGTCTGGCCAGTGTGGCTCAGTGGTTAAGCATCAACCTATGAACCAGAAGGTCTAGGTTCATTTCCCGGGCAGGGCACATGCCAGGGTTGCAGGCTTGATCCCCAGTAGGGGGCGTGCTGGAGGCGGCCAGTTAATGATTCCCTCTCATCACTGATGTTTCTATCTCTCCCTCTCCCTTCCTCTCTGAAATCAATAAGAATATATTTTTAAAAAAAACAACACAAAAAACTAAGGGAAATGAGGAAGGGAATGCTGACATCTTAGGGATAATTTTTCCAGGTGGAAATCTTTAAGTACAAAGGTCTGATCTTAGAGTGTTGAGGAAAAGCAGGAATACCATGGCTAGAGCTATGTGAAAGAGAGGAATAATGGAAGGTGAAGTTAAAAAGGGTACTGGAGGCCAGATGGTAGATTTTAGAGTACACAACTAGGATAAAATTAATGATAACTCCAAGCTTGAGGCCTGAACAATTGGAAAAATATAGCAGTCATCAAATGGCATGAGAAAGACTCAGGCATTAATTGAGATGGAAAAGTTATAGAAAGAATAGTTTGGGGGGTGGTATATATTAGAAGTTTAATTGAACATGTTGGATATGCAGGAGAGAGATGTGAATTATGAACTTACAAATTTGGGAGTCATCAATATATAGATGACAGAAACAGGAGATTACATGGAATTGCTTAGGTGGGGAGAATAGATAGAATAAAGAAGAGGTTCAAGGGCTGAATCTTCAAGGGCACTCCAATGGGTTAAGGAGGTCAGAAAGATAAGGAGGAGACCAGCAAAGAACAGTGGAGTAAGAAATTGAAGGAAAACCAGTTAAATATTCTAGAAGCCAAGTAAGAAAGTATTTCAACAGAAAAATGTCAAAATAAGAGTAGGACTGAACACTAACCACTGAATTTATCAATGAGGAGGTTGTTGGTGACTTTGACCAAAGCAGTTATTGTGAAGTCATGGTGGGGTTTGGAAAAGAGGCAAAAACTTGTTGGCAAAGGTTTAAGAAGGAATGAGAGAAAGGACTATATAGACAATGACTTAAGGAATTTTAGAAAAGCAAGCAATGATCAGTTGCTGCCAGCAGAAGTGGGGGTGAGAGGTTCTGTTTTGTTTGATGGGAATGACTATAGAGAGAAAGGAAGTTTCTGGAGTGATGTTCTTGATAAGTACAGAAGGGATGGACTCATCTGCATAAATACAATAATTGTCCGTAGCTAGGAGAATATGCAGCTCATCCATAATAACAGTATATAAAATAGATTATATGGATGAGATTCAGGTAGGTGGGGTATTTGTTGTAGGACTTTGCAGGAGGTTGTGCCATGTTGTTTATTGGAACAGGAGATGGAAAAATGAGGTGTTAGGGGATTAAGAAGAGAGGAGAAAGTATGAAACATTTATCCAGAAGAGCAGCATACTGAATAAACCAGAGAAACATAGTATAATCACCATGAAGCGTTAAGGACACAGTTGAGATTATGATGATGAAGTTCAAGTGAGACCAGCTGGCATCTTGGTGTGTTTTCCTCTGACTAAATGAAGCCTCAAGGGTATAGGCCCCGAGTAGCAAAGTTGAATTTAATCTGCAACTTGCCATAGTCTCCATTTCAAGGGTTCCATTCTTCTATCTTTCCAGTACTGTCTCTCTAGTATCTCAACTCTAAGAGACAGTCTTTTTATGCCCAAGAGAACCCACTGATCCTTTTCATTGTCCACCCAATCCATGTCTTCACTTCCCTCCAAACCCACCTTCAGTTCCTTTGCCCTTTTCTCCCTTCATGGAATTTATTTGACTAAACTACAACCGTGATCACTTTACTCACATTTCTGTTCCAGTGTCACCTTATTGGAGAGGATGACCCTGACCATCCTAAATAGTTTACGTAATTCCCTCACTTCTAATTACTTTCTATTCTCTTACACTGCTTTATTTTTCGTGTTAACATTTATCACTACCTGATTGATCATTTATTTATCTAATGAATGAATTACTTTTTTCTAGCTCCTCCCACTAGAATGTAAGCTCCATGATAGAGTTGGAACTTTGTTTGGTTCATTATTGTATCCCCACCATCTAGAACAGTACCTGCCCTATCATAGGCATTCAAGCATAGTTGGTGAATGAATAAAGTCACAAACCACCCTCAGAGGATAAGGGAATTACAGTACAGTGGCTGAGTCCAGCTCCAAAGTCTACCAAGTGAGTTTGTTACTTAACTTTGCTCAGTCTCCGCTTGTCATCTGCACAGAGGAACTGATAGTAGTACTTACTTCAAAGAGCTACTAAGATGAAATGAAGAAAACAACAACAACGATGAAATGAGACGATGTGTGTGAACATCTTACAGAGTACTTAACACACAAAATCTCTGGATTTTCTTCTGGAGTCTTTCCATTCTTGAAATTAGAGATTGTATCTGCCTACAAGGCGTGTGACTCTTTTTCCCCAGCAGCCTGAGATTCTTGGCTTGAGTGACTTGCCCACCGTCCAGGATGACGTTAGTGCTCTTCCTTTCAGGGCAGTACTCTAGACCCCACTTTCTACCCTTTCCTCTTACCAAGACTTCTCATACACCCCCTCCTTCCCGCAGGAGCCTTGTTGAGTTCACTGTCCCTCCGCTAACCTTCCTGGTAAAGTAATTCATGCTCAGGTGTTAGCATTTGTTAATGGCAGATTATGTCATTCCTGTCAGTATGTGCGTTTAATTTAGAGGCTAATATCTTTAAAGTAAAGTGGTGAAAATAATCTGAAGTGACTAAGGGCTGTTTTCTTGGTGTGTTTTTTACATTCCTTAGCTCACTTCGTACAGGTGGCTGCCAACTTCATCTCTAAGTTAGAGCAGTTCTGACTATGCCTTATCTTTCTTTCCAAGCATATGGTACGCAACATGAATTTCCTTAAACAGAATCATAGAGGCTTAGATTCAAAGGGGCTTCAGAGATTATCAGGGCAAGAGGCGTTCAGCTCCCACCCCCCTTCTTTTTAAAGAAGCAAAACCCTTTCTCAAATGAAATGTTATGTGGAAACTTCATAAATAGATGAATAAAAGCATAGCTGATTCCTAAACCCAGGAATCCAAGCTGTGTAGGTCTCTCTTTGTTGTCTGGGGCAGTCCCCCGAGGGCACTTCCATGGAACCCTTAGGGCTCCCCAGAGTGCTGTTTTAAAACCACTAATTTACACCAACCCTTTCATTTTCCAGCTGAGGAAATACCCGGGGAGTTTGTGTTTTATCCAGTGTTACAGGGCAAATTAGTTGGATTAAGAGCAGTCCTCTCATGTGCCACACTTAGGAAAATACTATTAGACAGGGATGGAACATCTTATTTCTGATGCAGATAACTTTTACTATCTCATTTCTTTTAATTAGCAATTTTTTATGTGGTGTACGTAATACATGTGGGACACTTTCTGTGGCTGTAACTGATGCAGAGAAACAGGAGATATAACCCTTTGCCTCAAGAAAGCATCTGGTATACTTGGGAAGATAACACATGCAGGTGAAAAGCTATAATACATTGAAATACAGCTTCAGGAGTTGAGATGTAGCAAAGCAGTGTGGAATTAATTAAAAAATAAATAAATTAAAAATAAATAATAAGCTCTGTTGGAACTCAGGGGGTGGGGGAAGCTACTCCAGTTGGGCTAGAGAAAGTTTTAAAGAGAAGTGACTGAGCTGAGTAGGACTTGGCTCAATAACTAGGTGTAAGGCAATTAATACTGTGAATAAGAGCAGAGTTTTGTGTGACTTCCAGCTCCTTCACTTGCCTCTGTATAATATAGAGCAAGTTCTTAACCTTTGAGCCTGTTACTTCATTGGCAAAACAGTGATATATTGCAGGTATATTAATTAAGGACATATTAATTGGTGAAACATAAACCTTGAAATGTCAGTTATCACAATAAAAGTTTATTTCTCCCTTATATCAGCGTCTATGTTCAACAGCTTTCCATGAGGTCATTCAGGGACCCAGGTTCTTTCTCTTTTGGTTTCCAACTTCCCTAGGCCTTTTTTTTTTTTTTTTTTTTCAGAGAGAGAGTGGATAATTCTGCTGGGGAGGTTTTCAGGGGCTTGGCCTGAAGGTCATGTACAACACTGCCCATTTTCTATTGGCCAAGCTGATTTACAAAGCTATACCTAAACACAGAGGTCGTAGTTAAGTGTGCACAATTTGGAAAGGGAATAAGTCTTAGTGAGCACATAGAGATCTCTGCTATCTCATAGAGTTGTTAGGAGGATTAGAGGAAATAATGTATGTGTCATGCTTTGTACAGGGCATAACATGTAGAGGTACTTAAACATCCTTTTTAAAGGAAATGAAAATTTATATAATGTCTTGCTAAGTATGGGAAATTTACTAAATTTTTATTAACATGTGTTTTAACCTTTTTGGAGAGGTATCCGTTTACTTTTAACTTTTGGTAATGATAATATTCAAATGCTTCTTCTTGGCAAATTCTCTGTTTCTTTTTCTGTTAGCATGGTGTTATTGCAACAGAAGATGAAGAATATTTTATTGAACCATTAAAGAATACCACAGAGGATTCCAAACAGTTTAGTTATGAAAATGGCCATCCCCATGTAATTTACAAAAAGTCTACCCTTCAGCAACGGCATATGTATGATCACTCTCATTGCGGGGTTTCTGGTGAGTGAGTGACATATTGTATTGTATTGCCATTCCATTTCTTCTGGCAAGGTTAATAATAAAAGTAAACAATAATTTGAGTAATTAAAATGATAATGTCCAGAGTCCTCTTTAAAAATATCACCTATCCATAGTTTTAAGTCAATCTTGGAATCACTTTGAAATAGAAATCTGTGTAAAATTCGATTACTTTTTCTTTGAAGGGGAAAGAAGCCCACCTTATTTTATCCAGGTAGTAGTTATAGTTTTCATGCACAGGTGTTCCATAGCACTTGGTGCTGTTTGCTTAGCTTGATATTTTCATGCTAGTGATAGGAATCTAGACACTTGAATAAGACTTGAAGAGTTTTAAGGTAGTATTCGAGGTTGTAAGCATATATAGAAGGAGCAACAAACCTAAACTTCAGTGGTCAAAGAAGGCTTCATGGAGGAAGTGACTTCTAAACTGAGGCCCATGGGATAAGTCAGGGTAGCTGGGCAAAGGTAGAGGGAGCAGTTGGTAGTGTTCTATGTAGAGGAAACAGCATTTACAAAGGTTCTGGACCTGAAGAGAGAATGTCATGTTCCAGGAACTGATAGTTCATATAACTGGATAGTAGAATGTGGGTTGGAGAAATAGGGGTGAGATTCATAGTAGTTGGGGGAGTGGTAGTGAGGGATGAAACTGGAGAAATAAGAAGAGGCCAAATCAAATAACAAAGGCATTATAAACCATGTTAAGAAGTTGGTTTATCCTAAGTGTGCTGGAAAGCCATTGAAAGGTTTTATGCAGTAGGAATCACATGGTCAGATTTGGATTTCATACAGATTACTCTGGCAGCCATCTAGAGACTAGACTAGAGCTAGGGCAGTGGTCGGCAAACTCAGTCAACAGCCAAATATCAACAGTACAACGATTGAAATTTCTTTTGAGAGCCAAATATTTTAAACTTAAACTTCTTCTAACGCGACTTCTTCAAAATAGACTCGCCCAGGCCATGGTATTTTGTGGAAGAGCCACACTCAAGGGGCCAAAGAGCTGCATGTGGCTCGTGAGCCGCAGTTTGCTGACCACGGCGCTAAGGAATTAGGAGGCTGTTCAGTCTAAAGATTAGAAAACTTAGAGAAATAGAGGACATAGCATAGCATAGTAGAAAGAACATGGGCTTTGGTATAGCTTTGGACAAATTACTCAACCTCTCTGAGTACTCCTTTTATCACACATTAGTTACTCAGTTAAATTGTAGCTATCCTTATTGGGGTAACTGTTTCTAGCATTAAAAGAATGAAAAAAAAAATATGACCAGATTTGTTCTTCTGTGTAGTTATAGAAGCTGAAACTAGAGGCATCGTATTTCAGAGGCAGATTTCAGCTTAATGCAAAAAAGAATTCACCAACAAGTACTTTAAGTGAAAAATGGGGTGGGTTCAATAGGTAGATTTGTAAAAAAAGGAGTAGATTGCCTTGCAATTAGTGAATGCATCACCCTTTTATTTCTTTTGTGTCCTTCATGGGCTCCTTATTTTCTGCTTCAAGTATAAGTGTTCTTTAACCTTCTTTCCTCAACTGCCTGTTCTTATTCTGCATTCTCTCTTCTTGAGTAATCTCTGAGGCTTTTACTAGTAATTATGGGAGGCCCTTTGTTGGTCAGAATAATTAGTACTAGAAAAAGACCACTTCAAGTGCATCCACTTAGAGCATGAAATAAAATTTCAGAGTAAATAATAAAAAAAAATGTTTAATTTGTCTTTGTATTGAGTAATGGATCTAAACATTATGGAAGTAGTTTATTTTATCTTATGTTTAACAAAAGTTAGGCTATAAGTACAACTATCTATAAGTTTTTTAAAAATGAGGATTAAAATATTTACTTGTTTATTATAAATTTTTAATAGTCAAATTATCCTCTTTTCTTTTGTTGTTAATCCTCAACCAAGGATATTTTTCATTTGATTTTTAGAGAGAGTGGAAGGTAGGGGGAGAGACAGAGAGAGAAACATCAATGTGAGAGACACATTGATTGGTTGCCTCCTGCACATGCCCTGACCATGGCCAGTGATCAAGCCTGCAACCGGGGTAAGTGCCCTTGACTGGAATCAAACTCAGGAGCATTCAGTCTGCAGGCCGACGCTCTATTCACTGAGCCAAACTGGCCAGTGCAAATCATCCCCTTTTGAAGTGCCTATCTCGTTAAGTGCCTTACTCGGACAGATTGTTATTTTTCAACTAGAGGCCCAATGCACGAAATTCGTGCAAGAGTAGGCCTTCCTTCCCTCAGCAGCCAGCACCGCTTCCCTCTGGCACCCAGGACCCGGGCTTCCCTCACAGCCCCGGCTTCATCTGGAAGGTCGGTCGTCCGGTAGGATGTCTGGTCTAATTAGCATATTACGCTTTTATTATTATAGATGGTTTAGGTATGAGTCTAATTGCCATCATAATATTCTGCCCTTTTTGGGGAAGATTTTCTTCTACAATCTCTTCCCCTGCATTACTGAGACTATTTCATAAATGGTTCTTGCTTTTAATCTGTTCCATTCACTAGCCATTTCTACCACCCCTAACACCAGCTGATTTAGTTCATACCCTCATTGTTTCTTGCCTAGTACACTGTAATTGTTTCTAACTGGTCTTCCTGTCTCCAGCTTTGTCTTTCTGTCTCCTAGATCTGGCTGTACTAGATACCTTCAAACACGTCACTGGCTTTCCAATAATGAGAATATGGTAGTAGTCCCCTAAGTTCTGTGAGAATGTCATTAGATGTTATTGGGAAAAAGTGTTTTGTATTCACTAAGTTTGGGAAATGTCTGGTTAAGAACTACTGATCTTGTGATACTATTTCAACAGCTTAGTTCAAGACACTAACTTAATGAGTTTCAAAAATATTTGACTGATTCTTCTCATGGTAATATTCATCTTATTTCTTAAAATTTATAACTTCTCCCAAAGTCATATTTAAAAGGAAAGGTTAAAGAAGTTAGAAAGATAAAGTACCACTTTCTGTCAAGTATATAAGTTAATCTAATTTTTTTCTTACTAAATTTTTCAATAAGTGGAGGTTCAAAAGATTTTCTGAATATAAGGAAATATAAGTGAGATATACAGAGGACCTGTACCTGCTCAAGTTTATTAAGTGAAGATGAATATAAATGAAGCAAGTATTTACAAATGCCATAGCACTAACAGATTTTCTGTGTGCTGAAGAACCAAATGTCTAGAAAACCATGGGTCAACCACAGTCCACATGGAGATGTAGTTTAAAGCGAGTCATGCTGGAATCATTCTAATGCCCTCTACCTCTAGGTTTTGGAAAAGGAATACTTTGGGTACTCTGTCAGAATAAATAGTTGTAGACTGCAAAATTAAGTGAAAAATTTATTCACAGCTTTTTAAAATTGAGATAGCTAGTGTAGTAGAATTGCTCTAATTAAGATAGTTTAATAAAAGCATCTTACTTTAAAAATAAATGCTCATCTTAGGAATAGACTTTTGCAACATTAATGTTCTTCATCAGAACTGTCTGAGGCTGTTTAGAAAATTAGTGCTCTAGTTGCTTTTTAAACAACTTTAAATGATTTTTTAAAATACCTATTCTAAATTTAAAAGTATTATGATGTAATCACTTACTGGAATAATGTGAAATGATTATTTGTAAATTTTTTTTATTAAGTAGTTCATTAGGTTTATTTTGTTCTTACGAGCAGTTGAATGTTAATAATAAAATATCATTTTTATTAAGTAATTCATTAGATTTACACTGAGTGGCCAGATTATTATGACCGGCCAGATTATTATGACCACCCCATCAGTACTTCACTGACACTTCCAAAAATACTGAATATTGAAAACTTCCTAAGCAAATACTCTCAAGGTTTTATTATTATCATTATTTGCATAACTAATTCATTGTACTGATGGGGTGGTCATAATAATCTGGCCACTCAGTGTATTTTTGTTTTCATAAGCAATTGAATATTTTATTTTTTATATAATTATTTTGAAAACGTTTAAAGAGTTTAATTTTCTCACTACTACATTTCCCCTCACTTTGAAAAATCTTAGTATGTTAGAGAATTTATGAGAAGCATGTCTAAAGGAAAGACCTATAAATAAATAAATGTAATTAATGAGCCTATCTGAACTAGTTAATTGTTTCTGTTGTAGACCTCATAGGTGGCAACCCTTGGTGGCTGAATGACACATCTGCTTTTCCTTCTGCACCACCAATTAATGGCACACACAGACAGAAGAGATCGATAAGCACTGAGCGCTATGTGGAGACATTAGTAGTGGCAGACAAAATGATGGAGTCCTATCATGGCCGCAAAGACATTGAACATTACATTTTGAGTGTAATGAATATTGTAAGTTTGATCCCTCTACATAATTTAATTTAATAGTTTTGTTGTGTTTTTTTTTTTTTACTAAGGCCATAGATTTTTATTGGGAAATAATGATTTTAAGAATTTATTCATCTAAAATGAAAAAGACTTGATCTACTAATGTTTCAGTTCCATAGAAAATGCATTTAAAGGTGATCTTATTATTTTCAGATAATATGAATTTTTAATTAGGTCATATTAAATCTTGTTTAAGAGTTTTCTTTTTTATAAATATATTTTATTGATTTTTCACAGAGAGGAAGGGAGAGGGATAGAGAGTTAGAAACATCGATGAGAGAGACATCGATCAGCTGCCTCCTGCACACCCCCTACTGGGGATGTGTCCACAACCAAGGTACATGCCCTTGACCGGAATCGAACCTGGGACCTTTCAGTCCGCAGGCCGATTCTCTATCCACTGAGCCAAACCGGTTTCGGCTAAGAGTTTTTCTTTAACTTGACACATCAGCTCATCCTCTTAATTACTGTGTTGTCATTCATCTTTAGGAGAAAATATTTCTTGAGGTAGACTTGGACCTTTTACTGAGGCATCTTGAGGATATTGCTCTAAGTGATGTGGGATGAAAGAAAACTTTTTTAATACATAGTAGCTAAATTCATGAAAAATTATTTTGCCACTCTATAAAAATATTAATCACCCTATGATTTTTGTCTGACTTTGTGTCTTTTCTTATTTTCTGGAGGTCAGGTTGCCAAACTTTACCGTGATTCCAGCCTAGGAAACGTTGTGAATATTATAGTGGCCCGCTTAATTGTTCTCACGGATGATCAGGTAAGAATGAGTTAGTTTATAAATCTAAAATCTTAACAGACAGGCTACTGAATTATGTATTATAAAATAATATATTGTATTATTGCTCCTCTTAGGAAGTTCTAGTTGAATATGATTTTTAGCACTAAGCATTTAGCTTTTTTTAAAAATAAAATATTTTTATTGATTTCAGAGAGGAAGGAAGAGGGAGAGAGAGAGAGAAACATCCACGTCATGTATTGGCTGCCTCCTGCAAGTCCCCCACTGGGGATCGAGCCCACAACCCAGGCATGTGCCCTTGACCGGAATCGAACCTGGGACCTTTCGGTCCCCAGGCTGACGCTCTATCCACTGAGCCAAACTGACTAGGGCACATTTAGCAAATTTAAAGTTTCTAAGAATATACCTCTTATGTCATGTTAGAGCTATATATATGTATATTAGCTGTATGTTTCAGTATAAAAACAAACATTTGCACAACAGACCTTTTAATAGTGGTTTTGGTTGATTTTATATGCTGATAATCACACATATTCACATTATCTTAAAGCTAGAACTAGAAAGAATGTTTGTTTAATAGTACACTAAATTAGCTCTAGGTCAGATATTACAGAGATAAAAATTGGCAAGAGAGTATTCCTAGAAACCACTGCTTCTAATTATAGCCCCACTTTAGTCTTCAAAAGTTTTAACAACTGACCTTAGTAATTTGTTTGGAACATTTCTGGTATGCATGTTGTATTGCAGCCAAACTTGGAGATAAACCACCATGCAGACAAGTCCCTCAATAGCTTCTGTAAATGGCAGAAATCCATTCTCTCCCACCAAAGTGATGGAAACATCATTCCAGAAAATGGGATTGCCCACCACGATAATGCGGTTCTTATGACTAGGTATGGTTTGTTGCAAGTATTTTACCTTTGATTGTTGTGTTTGATATTGTAACTATATTTGGTTCTATCTAAAGCCTCATTTAGGCAATGAATATAGAGAAAGTAAAATGGTAATTTATTGTTTACCACTGAGAAAGAATATATTGCACTGTTATTGTGTTTGCATCAAATAAGTAAAAGGAAGATTTAGTTGAGGTAGAAATTTAATAAATATCTTACCTTCTACTAAGGTCTGTTCATAGGGTTTACTTGGAAGCACGTATATGCTTTGTGAATTGAACATACTAAATGCAAGATTTAAAGAAGTCAGCACTCTTGATTATAAAATATATTAATTATTCTTACCTCCAAATGTTAAAAGAGTGGACATTGGTAGTTACACAGTTTACTTAGATGAATGTTTACTTAATTAAAAATATTTAAATTAAGATATGCTTTACATATATATGTGTATGTATATGTGTATATGCAGCTTTATTATGCTGAATAGCTTGTCTCTCTTTATTATGCTTAATAGCTTTAATATGTTGAATAGCTTGTCTCTCAGGCAAACATTATTTGATGGTAACCCAATGAATGCATCTATTTCTTACCAGTTTTACAAAACTGTTTTCAGATCCATTTTATTCCTTACTTTCCAACAACTCTGTGAAGTAGATATTATTATTTTTCCCATGTAAGAAATGAGGAAACTGGTTCAAAATACTGAAGTTGCTCAAGATCATTCAGCTTTATCTAATCTTTTTTAAGTGAAAAAACAGGACTGAAACCCTGGTGTTTCTGTCTTTTTTGATTATATTATGCTGTCTTGGATTTTTTTATACTCTAGTTATGATTGGCTAGAAGTATGCTTAAATCATTTTAAGATAAGTTTGTTTTTTTTACCTCTAATCAGCATTTAATATTGAAAACAATAAGTAATAACAAAGAACAATAAACAAAGTGGAAGCATTGTTCTATCTTGGTTAAATGCAATAGCCCTTGTTATTTTGATTATTTCTTTTAATTTGCAAGGCGGTATTTAACATACACTTCATCTGGTGTGCTCATGGCTCTACATCAAACTCTATGGAGGGAGTAGAAAGAATATGGGATTAGAATCTTTAGACCCAGAATCTTGAGTGAATTTAGCTTAAAAAATTAATTTCTCTTAGTTGTAAAGTTTCTGAATTTATTTATTTTTTTACAGTTAGACTTACTTTAATTGCCTTCATCTACCTGACATCATAAACCAGAAAAATTTGTTTATGACATGCTTGTTGAATAAAAACAAAATTGTACAGTTCTATATTCATATGTGTTGATACACCAGTTTGATAAATCCTGCAATTCCTCAGCATCTTGTGATCTGGAATGATTCCCACATATATTTGAGGAGTTAAAAATATAGAAATTGTGCAAATATAGAAAGCTTTGTGTAAAAATATATATGGATATCATTAATGTCAATGAAATTACTAGAGGTAAATGTCTATTACATATGGTTAGGAAAATGACTACAGATATTTACATTGACTCCTGTATTTATATTTATAAAGCCCTACCTCATCACAAAGACAATACCCAGTGGCTCTTGATGCCTCACATTTTTATTATTGTACTAGAGGCCCAGTACATGAAATTCGTGCATGGGGGGAGGGGGTATCACTCAGCCCAGCCTGCACCCTCTCTAATCTGGGACCCCTTGAGGGATGTCCGACCACCCATTTAATGGGCGGTTGGACATCCCTCTCACAATCCAAGACTGCTGGCTCCCAACCGCTCACCTGCCTGCCTGATTGCCCTTAACCGCTTCTGCCTGCCAGCCTAATAGCCCCTAACCACTCCCCTGCCAGCCTGATCAACGCCTAACTGCTCCCCCCCCCCCCCCGCTGGCCCGATTGCCCCTAACTGCCCTCGCCTGCCAGCCTGGTCCCCCCTCCTGCCCTCCCCTGCAGGTCTGGTTCCCCCCCAACTGCCCTCCCCTGCTGGCTTGGTCTCCCCTAGCTGCCCTCCTCTGCTGGCCCAGTCACTCCTAACTGCCCTCCCTGCTGGCCTGATCGCCCACAACTGCCCTCCCCTGCTGACCGGTCACCCCCAACTGCCCTCCTCTGCTGGCCTGGTCACCCCTAATTGCCCACTACTGCCCTCCCCTATAGGCCATCTTGTGTCCACATGGGGGCAGCCATCTTTGACCACATTGGGGCGGCCATCTTGTGTCTTGGAGTGATGGTCAATTTGCATAATACTCTTTTATTAGATAGAATCTGCCTTGTATTTGTCACTTTTGCATCAAGTGACAGGAGTTATACCAGCAGTGCACATTTGTAAGTATTTGAGTAGTGAAGTACATCTGGGCAGTTAGCCACTCTTTCTTTGCACCGGCTACAACATTTGGCTGACTGACTTGTTACTCTGAATTGGCCCAGATATTTTTTGATTCTCTGCAGAGATCTTTGCTTCAATAAGAACTTTTAGTGCTTTTTTTGATGTCTGAGATTTGAACATAAAATTTTCTTTGTAAACTTGTCTCCCAATGGTCAGACCAGCACTAGAAATGATCTCAGGATTTAATAGGACAGTATTTTAACAGGTTGATATCTCATGTCATTTTATATTGGTTATGTATTGGAGGTTAGAAAAATGTCACTTTGGGCAGTATAGAATGGATTTGAATTGTTATTGAAGTCTCAAACTAACTTTTACTTTATTTAAAAGTCTACAAGTAATTTTGAATTATTAGGGCCACACAGTGACTTAGCCAAAGGAAATGGCTGTCATCTCTAATATTTAGGGTCTTTTTGTTGTTGGGAGGTTTTACCAGTGCTTGACTCTCCCTTATAAATTTTTGATTGGTGAAATTGAATATGTTTAAATCATACTACTACTTTTAGTAAAAGTAATTATGAGAATTCCATAGATGATTTTATAGTAATGTTGAAAACTGTTTTATGTAACTCACTTATTAACATATTCAGGGCTAGGACTCCACCATTTAGAGGTGCAATAGTGATTTATGTTTGCTTGAAATGCCGGCTCACTAGGGAGAATGTATAATGTATCTATCGAGAATTCCAAAGAAAAATTAATGGATATGTTTATCTCCACTAGGCCTAATTTTGTCCTAGGGATTTAAATGTTTTAAGCAGAAAACCATTTGGAATTATAGTTACTTATGTAATAATACTAGTTACTTTTAGAAAAGAGTAGAAAAGCTCAAGATGTTATCTCCTCTTAGCAAATAAAATTTCATTGTTTCATTTTACTGATATAAATGTAAAATAAACTGTGTGCTACAAAGTTATCAGATCACTGTGACTAGACAGAAAGAAACTAAAGTAAAAAAAAATTTTGTTGTTTTGCATGGTATCAAAAATATTGAATTAACACCAAAGAGCATATTAAAACTTTATATATATATACTAGAGGCCCGGTGCATGAAATTCGTGCACGGGGGGGGGGGGGGGAATGTCCCTCAGCCCAGCCTGCACCCTCTCCAATCTGGGACCCGGTGGGATCAGGCCTAAACAGGCAGTCAGACATCCCTCTCACAATCCAGGACTGTTGGCTCCCAACTGCTCGCCTGCCTTCCTTCCTGATTGCTCCTAACTGCTTCTGCCTGCCAGCCTGATCACCCCCTAACCGCTCCCCTGCCAGCCTGATTGATGCCTAACTGCTCCCCTGCCAGCCTGGTCACCCCTAACTGCCCTCCTCTTCAGGCCTGCCTGGTCACCCCTAACTGCCCTCCCCTGCAGGCCTGGTCACCCCTAACTGCCCTCCCCTGCAGGCCTGGTCCCCCCGAACTGCTCTCCCCTTCAGGCCTGGGTCCCTCCCAACTGCCCTTCCCTGCAGACCTGGTCACCCCCAACTTCCTTCCTCTGTCAGCCTGGTCACCCCTAACTGCCCTCCCCTGCAGGCTTGATCACCCCCAACTGCCCTCCCTTGCAGGCCTGGTCCCTCCCAACTGCCCTCCCCTGCTTCCATCTTGTGGTGGCCATCTTGTGTCCACATGGGGGCAGGACCTTTGACCACATGGGGGCAGCCATCTTGTGTGTTGGAGTGATGGTCAATCTGCATATTACTCTTTTATTAGATAGGATATTTAAATTTTTATATACATTTATGTTTATTTTTATACATAAGTATATATATAAAATGTTATACATCAGTTAACTTTAATCTTTTTTAAATAATTGAGGTATAATTGACAAATACAATTGTATATATTTAAAGTATGCAACATGATGAATTGACATACATATACATTTTGTGCTGATTATCATAATCAAGTTAATTAACACACTATCACCTCATAGTTACCTTGTTTCTTATTTATTTTTTGGAGTGAGACTGTTTAACATCTACTAATTTAGCAAAGTTCAAGAATACATACAGAATTATTAACTATAGTCACTATAGTCATGTGTGTATTAGATCCTCAGAATTTATTCATCCTATAAAAGTTGTACCCTTTGACTAACATTTCCACATTTCCCCCACCCCCAACCTTGGGCAACTATCATTCTATTTTCAGTTTCTATGAGGTTTTTGTTGTTGTTGTTGTTTGTTTGTTTTAAGATTCCACATATAAGTGAGATGAGAGAGTATTTGACTTACTCTCTCTGGTGTATTTCATTTAGCATAATGCCCTTCTGGTTCATCCATGTTGTTGCAAATGACAAGACTTTTTTCTTGTTATAACTGAATAATATTTTATTATGTATACTAGAAGCCCGTTGCATGAAGTTTCATGCAATAGACTTTCACCTGGCTGCCAGCACCAGTTTTCCGCCAGCAGCAGTTTTCCTCTGGCCACCCGCCGATTGGAGCGCCTCCAGCCAGCACGATTGGCCACCCCGAGAGGAACTCCGATAGGGAGGCGCTCCGATCGGCGGGTGGCCAGAGGAAAACTGCTGCTGGTGGAAAACTGGTGCCGGCAGCCACGCAATCGGCCACCCCGAGTTCCGCCACCAGCGTCTTCCGCCGGCCCCATGGGTCCTTCTGCAGCGCCGGCCGTTTAGGCCGGCAGGAGGAGCGGGGGTCGGGGACTCGTGAGTCCCCGAACCCCGCTCCTACCACCAGCCAATGGGCCACCCTAAGTCCCGCCCACCACGCCTCCAGCTGGCCCAATCGTGGGCATAGCGGAGTGATGCAATTTGCATATTACCTTTTTATTATGTAGGATATATCACACATTTCTTTTTTTTCATAGGTAGTCTACCACAAATGCAGTTTTTGTTTATTTTTGTTTTGTTTTTGTTAATCTTCACCCGAGGATATTTTTCCATTTATTTTTAGGGAGAGTGGAAGAGAGAGGGAAAGACAGAAACATTGATGTAAGAGAAACACATCGATTGGTTGCCTCCTGCACAGGGCCCAAGCCAGGGAGGAGCCTGCAACCAAGGTACCTGGACCGGAATCAAACCCAGTCCTTTGGTCTGCAGGACAATGTTCTATCCATGGAGCCAAACCGGTGAGGGTCACAATTGCAGTTTTATTTAAATTTTATTTTTCAATTGCAGTTTATATTCAGTACTGTATTAATTTCAGGTGTACAGCATAGTGGTTAGACAATGATATATTTTACAAAGTGGTCCCCTTGATATTTCCAGTACCCACCTGGCACCATACATAGTTATTACAATATTATTGACTACATTTCCTATGCTATACTTTATATCACGTGACTATTTTGTGACTACCAATTAGGAGTTTTTAATCTGTTCACCCTTTTCCCCCAGGCCCTCTAAACCTCCTCCCCTCTGACAACCATCATGTGTTCTCTGTATCTATGAGTCTCTTTCAATTTTGTTTGTTCATTTATTTTGTTCTTTAGATCCACATAAAAGTTAAATCATATAGCATTTGTTTTTCTCTGACTGACTTATTTCACTTAGCATTATATACCCTTTGGTCCTCCATGCTGTAACAAATGGTAGGATTTCATTCTTTTTAACCACTCATCTATTGATGGGTACTTGGGTTGCTTCCATATCTTGGCTATTATAAATAACTAGAGGCCTGGTGCACGGATTCGCGCACCAGTGGGGTCCCTCAGCCTGGCCTGTGGGGATTGGGCTGAAACCAGCTCTCTGACATCCCCCAAGGGGTCCTGAATTGGGAGAGGGTACAGGCTAGGCTGAGGGACCCCACTGGTGCATGATAGGGGCCGGGGAGGGACTGTGGGAGGGTTCCAGAGTGTGTCTGTGTCCGGCTGTCTTGCCCAGTCCTGATTGGGGCCAATCAGGGCCGATCAGGGCTGTCTTGCCCAGTCCCGATCAGCCGGACCCCAGCAGCAAGCTAACCTAACGGTCGGAGCGTCTGCCCCCTGGTGGTCAGAGTGTGTCATAGTGACTGGTGAAACGGTCAGACACTTAGCATATTAGGCTTTTATTATATAGGATGCTGCAATAAACATAGAGGTGCATATATTCTTTTGAATTAGTGTTTTGGGTTTTTTGGAATTATACCCAGAGGTAGAATTGCTGGGTCATAAGTATACCACATTTTCTTTATTCATTCATCTGTTGATGGACACTTAAGTTTTTATATCTTGGCTGTAGTGAATAATGCTGCAATGAACTCCGAAGTGCAGACATCTCTTCCAGGTACTAATTTATTGATTTCACTTCCTCCGGATATGTTACCTATAAGTGGGATTGCTAAATCACATGGCAGTTCTACTTTTAAATTTTTGAGGAAACTCAAGACTGCCAGCAGGGTAGTCTCCATGCAGCTTCATCAGATGAAGTTAATGTTGGGAGATTTCAGGGGTTCTCAACGGCCCAGGCTGCAGTTGTCTGCAGCAGCAGTAAAAGTTGGTTGGACCACCTGGTTTCTTTTCCTCCCAATGGGGTATGTGATATGCAGCTGGGGGGGGAGATTCCTCTTGGTGCCAGACACCCATGGAGCAGTGGTGGAGCCTGGGATTAGCGTGCCAGTGCCTGCAGTGTGACAGCAGCTCCAGGGGCTGGTGTAGAGGTTACCCTGCAGTGATGATGGTGTGTGAAATGCGGCACGTACAAAGTGGCTATGAAGACAGAGTCTGACGCATGGGCACGCACAGAGCAACACCAGCACTTGGGCCCACGATGCTGGCTGTTCTGCAGTGGTGTTGGCTCTGGTTTGTGAGGTGTGGGCATGTGTGGAGCAGCCACGAGGCTGGAGTCTGGAGCATGGGTGAATGCAGAGCGGCCTTGGAGCTGAGGTGTGGAGTGCAGGAGTCGGTGGAGCTACTGTGGCTCTGGAGTCAAGTGTGCTCAGGTTTGGAAGGTGCTGGCAGCCCTCGCCCCAGGGCACCACCACAGCAGCTTCTTTCCCACTTGTGCAGCAGTGATGGCTAAGGGTTACCTTGATGGGAAAGCAGCCAGTGTCCTCTGTGGCGTAGGCTGCTGGGGCCCATGCCCACCAACACGATGGGGTCCTCTCCTGTGGAAGCTGCAGCTGCAGAACTTGCAGCTGTCGCGAGGGCTGTTGAGGCCCTCAGGGGCACAGGATGCTGGGTTCCTCTGCAGAGTATGCCCCTGAGGACCACCATGGTCTCTATTTTGTGGTTCCTACCCTTTTTCTTTGTTCCTAGTTGTCCTCAGACATCTCCACTAAGCCAACCTCCCCAGTGATACCTCCTGTGTAGTTACTCCCCCCTTTTGCTCCATTATGTAGCTGTAGGTGCTTAATTGCACTCTAGAGCCCTCTCAGGGCTCTTTCCTTTGTCGATGGCAGCCTGATTGTTTATGTGGGGGAAGGAAGGTTGGTATCTTCTATTTCTTCATCTTGCTGATGTCACGCTGCTAGCTTTACTGGATCTTAACACTGCCATACCAAAGAGCAGTTTCATGTCACTTTCTAAAGTGATGCATGGATACTTCTCTGTGGTGTATCAGCTAACTGACATCGTAGCTCTGAATAACCAGAGTTAGTGCCATAATGTATACATCTATGGAAATATGGCCATATGATATAAATAAACACTAATGGTAGAATAATGAAACTGATCTTTTATTTTAAAAATATCAGTAGCAGTAACATATTGGTTGCTTATATGGACTAGATTTATTATAATTATTTCATGGTTATTAGTGTTTACCTAAATCATCTTGATAATAACTTTTTAAAAATAATGGAATGTGACCATATAACTAGGTCAAAAAATGATTGATATTTTTATACTTGAAACTCTGGAAACAAAATTTAAGAAGATAAAATAGGACTGTATGTATACACTTAAAATGTTACACTTGATACAAAACTTTCAGATTATCCTTTGTATTGAGAAACTAAATTAATAACTATTTAGAAATAAAAGTTTGCTATTTGACAGATTATTTTAATTTATATTTCTACATGAATTCAGAAAAATATCCTCCACAAATTTAAAGTTAAGCCAATTTTAAAATTTATTTTTGTGCAAAAATATTAAAGAAATCCATTTATAGTCTGAAAATCAGTAGGAATTTAGTAACATAAAGTGTACTTGCACCAATGTTGAGCAATTAAGATGAACACACTAATGCATACATTTCCTAGCTTTGTCTACTATCTAGCATTGAAATAATGTTTTCTATTTTTATGATAGTAATATATAATAGTATATATTTCAGATAGGAATTATACCTAAATTCTTTTTTTGTTATAGCTTTATTGAGATAAAACTCACAGGCCATACAAATTACCCAAGTTAAAGTGCACTATTCAATGGAAGTTAGTGTATTCACAGAGTTGTGCACCCATCAACATAATTAATTTTAGAACATTTTCATCATTCCCAAAGGAAGTCAGCCCCATTCCCTTCCTCTTCCCCATCCTAGCTCCAGTTTTATGCAATCACTAATTTACTTTTTGTCTCTATAGATTTGCCTAATCTAGACTTTTCTTATGAATGGAATTACATAATATGCAGACTTTTGTGACTGGCTTCTTTGCATAGTGTTTTCAAGGTTCATTCAGGTTGTAGCATATACCAGAACTTCATTCCTTTTTATTAGCCTAAATTCTTGAAAATTCAAGACACAAATCTTTAAGAAATTCATATGTTAATAGGATACTCTGCCATAATTATATTGCCCTCTCAATTTTTCATTAATAAAATACATAGGACCTATAACTACATCTCAAAATACAGAAGCAAAAATTGCACACCAACTTACATAATTTAGTTATTTAATTAAAATGAGCATATTTATCCTCTTAAGAGATCATGACTATTTGCTTTGATGCTGCTGGAATTTAAAGGGATTATACTTTGCAAAGTGAACTAATGTTTTTAGGTGGGAGATTAAAAATAACTATAAAAAATGGTTTCTTTCTAAAACTTGGCCTGTAATGTGTAGATTTAAACAAGTTTTCATTTTCTTTTTAAAAAAATGTATCAGAATTATATATTGGCTTCATGATTACATATTAAAACAAAGGAAAGGAAAATTAAATGTGGTACATTGACATTTATTTGGTATTCATTTATGGTTTGGTTTTTTTTTTTAATCCTTAAGGAAATGCCAGTTAAAATTTTATGAGCTATTACTAAGCTTTTAAGAAGATGCTAGGTTTACAGGCCACCGAGGAATCTTGAATTCAGATTGTGGGTGAATTCATTTTGGTATTTGGACATTGTGAAGCATTTATTATTCTCTTACCACTCTCGCTGTCATTCTTATCCATTCCCCTCACCCTTCTTCCTTTTTTGGTTTCTTTTTGCTTGGTCACTGGCTCCATCTAGATGCGTTTATCTAGATGTTTCCATTCCAATCTATGATCATGATAGACTTGGGCGACCATAATTTCTTGTCCTATCTAGGATACTTTTAAGAGTGAAAGAGAGTACCATTGACATGATATCTATACAACAGGCACAAGCTAGGACCAGGTAAAACAGGATTATGATCATCCCAGACATTATCTATGTTTGCTTGTTAAACTTTAATTACAAATGGGAGTAAGAAGATACTTTAGTGCCTAAGGTTGAGTAAATACATGGGATTTAGTAAATATCTTTGTACACATTTTAAAATTGTGCTTTGTTTCTAACAGCCTCATTAAATAGTTAAATCAAAGAAGGATGTATTGTAATAAACACTTAACTTGGAGGAATAAGTTTAGTATTTATAATGGTTTTATGAGTGTACTTATGCAGTTGCTTATTATATGTCAAATATGTAATTGCTTTACATATATTTGATCATTATAACCTCATTAGAGATCCAGAGCATGGATTCATGCACCGGTGGGGTCCCTCAGTCTGACCTGTGGGGATTGGGCCAAAACTGGCTCTCCGACATCCCCTGAGGGGTCCTGGATTGGGAGAGGGTGCAGGCTAGGCCAAGGGACCTCACTGATGCATGATAGGGGCCGGGGAGAGACCGAAGAAGGGCTCCAGGGTGTGGCCGTGCCTGGCCGGACACTAGCAGCAGACATGATTGGAGTACATAAACTATTATGTAAACTTTTGATTATTCAAACAGAATTATGCACTTCCTATGTTAAATGTATTACCAGCGTTCTATCTGATTGGTTTAAACCAACATGCCCAATTTAATGATTTATCTTGTTCTGTTACTTATGGTTGCTTAATTCTGATTAGTCATTCAGTAGTATGGCAGTAAATGATATTTTATATACAGTAAATTTATTTTTAATTTCATATTCACTTTATTTTTCTCTTTTCCCATGGCAGTTCCTCACATCTTCAATTTTTTCTTTAGTATTTTGGTTAGAAAGAAGGCTTTGATTTCCTCCTTTTCGTGCAAATGTCAGTTCAGAATAGACAGTGCTTGCCCTTGGGACTCCTCCCACCTAAACTCTCTAGAAATCATCAGGATGGCCAGATAGCTTGGTACTTGGCTGCATAGCTGGGTCCTTAGGAAAATTCAGATATGTAAAATGGGTTGCTTAATAGTTTCCAGAAATAAAGTAAGCATACTATATACCTGACTTGGGTGCAGCATGTAAATGAGGGGGTCATGTTGGTGCTTAGCAGGCGAGTACTCCTTGAAGGCCTTTAAATCTGCTCGGGCTTTTCTCCTTTGGCATGTAAGTACTTTTAATTTTCCATAGAGTTGGAGAAGAATAATGATTATATTCCTGAGTCTGAATGTTTATTAAATGAAGGGTGACTAAAAATAGCAACACTTTCTTAGTGTGTGAGAATAGGCAGCAGTTGAAACTACATTCAAATCATGGTTTTTGAGTTTTTGAAGTGAACCTGTTATATGACTTCTCCTTTTTCATAAACAATGCCTTTTAGGAAGAGAAGTTTGTAATGAAACTTTTTGTATTAACTTAATTGTGATTGGAATTTTGATCAGATATGTTTTCCCACTTTCAAAACTTACCCCTTTCTTTCTAGAAGTATAGCTTTAAATTAAGGAAAATTTTTTTTTCAAATATTGTTCTCATTCATACTGGCATTTTGACTTATACCTGCATTTATCAGAATTTGGTTACCTATCTATTGTTATTTTAAACTTTGAGTTTGTTTATATCCAAGAAAAATATTTGTGCTGTCAGTAAGCTCTTCTTTCCACCAATATTGTGTTTGTGCTTTTTGTAAGCCAGTTCTTTCTGCCACATTGTAATCAGTCCCATTTTTAGGGAACAGTGCACTTATAGAGGAAACTAAAACAGCTTTTTCCTTTTGGACTGAGGGGCTTTTGTTTTTTTGGTAACAATTTTGTGTAGATACAATCCACAGACCATCCAGTCCATCCATTTAAAGCACACAATTCAGTGATTTTTAGTACATTCGGAGTTGTGCAGCCATCACCCAAATGTATTGATTGAATTGTTTGCTTATTTGTTTTTGTTATTCTTTCCCGCCCCTCTACAAACTTCATTTTTACTCTTTTAATGGTTATTTTTAAAATATATTTTTTATTGTTGATAGTATTACAGCTATCTCCCGTTCCCCACCCCTCCTTTACCCCGCTCCTCCCAGCTCCTAGGTCTTCCCTACCCTATTGTCTCTGTTAATGGTTATTCTTAACATTTTGTTAAGGATATTTAAAAAGTAAAGTTAATCAGTATTATACTTTCCTGAACAAATCAAACACATTAAAACCTGTATTACTACTCCTCTTGACTTCTCTGGTATTGTGTTCTGTATTTTATTTCTAATTCTTTTTAACTTCACAAACTAGACACCACCACCACCATCACACCATCTCTACTGCCGCTATCATTATCATTGCAATTTTTATATAAACAACAGCTGTTTTTATTTATTTACATATACACCAATTTTTTCACTGTATTTTTGGCATATCAGGATCATTTTTCTTTTTTTCCTGAAGAACATTTTTTAGATGTTTCTTTATAGAAAGTCTTTAGTAAACTTTATTGTTGACCTAGCGATATCTTCCCCCTCCACCTAGTTTTTGAATGATAGTTTTGCTGGGTTCTCAATGGTAGGTTGATACTGCTTTCTCTCAACATTTTGAAAATAATATTTTATTCTCTTTGGCTCTTGTTGCTGTTAAGATGTGTGAGGTTAGTGTGATTGTCATTGTTTCTGTGATTTATCTTTCTAGCTGTTTTCAAGTTCTCTGTGTCTGCCATTCTGAATTTCTCTTAAGGAATATATTTGTCAGATTTATCCTGCTTAGTATAGAATGTTTCTTTTATATTTGTGGATTAATTTCTGTCATCAATGTGGAAGTTTCTCAGGCATTAGATTTTCAAACATAGGCTCTCTTGAACTCTTTTTATTCTCTCCTGGATCTCTTTAGATGTATATTTGACCTTACTTAGCCTCATGTCCTTATCTTTTTTTTTTTTTTAATTCATAATCTTCATTTACTTGTCACTCTGTGTTAAAGTCTGGGTAATTTTTTCATATCTACAAATCCTAATTCTCTCTTCTGTTGTGAGTAATTTGCCATTTAACTCATTCACTGAGATTTTGTTTTAAAATTATACATTTTTAGATGGTCTGTTTTTTTTCTCAATTGTCCCTAGCTTTTTTAATATATATAAATATATTTTTATTGATTTCAGAGAGGAAGGGAGATGAGAGAGATAGAAACATCAATGATGAGAGAGAATCATTGATTGGCTGCCTCCTGCATGCCCCCTACTGGGGATCGAGCCTGCAGCCTGGGTATGTGCCCTTGACTGGAATTGAACCCTGGACCCTTCAATCTGCAGGCCAGTGCTCTATCCACTCAGCCAAACCAGTTGGGGCCCCATCTGTTTTTGATATCTCTTTTTCTTTGCTTTTAAAATATTTAATTCCATTTTTTGTTTAACATTTTACATCCACTTTAATTTTCTTCATGTGTCTGTTTGCCCTAATTGAACTCCTGTAGTAAATTTGCCTTTCTTCTGTTAGGTATGTTTATTTTTTATTTAATCATCAGATGGTGTTTTTGGAAGATGTAAATATTGAATTAATCTGGTTAGAGACAGACATTTAGTTTGATTTGTTTTCCATAGTTTAGCATTTAGTATATATCTGTTGATTGAATTATTATACTAGACTCCTGGTATAGTGGAGGCAAAAGGAAATTACAATTGTTTAATGAAGTAATAAGACTAATCTAAAACACTAGTAAAATAACAATCTTCAGTGACCACTAAACTTGTGAAATGAGTATCTTTTTTGGTTCTATATTAATTTTTTCCTCTAATGTGCAAGAAAAGGAAATTTCTTTATTGTAAAATGACTTTTACCTTATGACATCAAATTACAAATGCAAGTTTTTGTGGGAGCGGACATGGAAGACATTAGATGAAAATATTCTTTAGAGATAAAGAGGAGTACAGCTTTATATAATTTAACTGGACAATTAGGAATGATAAATAATATTGCTTATTTTAAATATTAACCTTCTTTTACAAATGGATGTTTATAGATAATAGTCCAAAAAGTTTATTAAAAATAATTCCTGCAGTGTTTGTTATTGGAAATGTTTCTGGAAAACCTGAGTAATACATTGCCTTACTGAAGAAAATTGCCTGGGAAAATTGTGACTGACAGCTTATGTTAAGGTTTGCAATCTTGCATAGGTATCATGCCAAGTTTTCATTTATTCACTTTCCTGAAAGTGCAGAGAGACTTAGACAAATATAGGCCTACCACAGAGTTCCTTTAGAAAAACCATTGTCATATGAGGGGATGTCCCACTGAGCTGCCTATAGTTGTTGTCACTGATTCTTTAAGAAGATATGGAGACCTGTTGTTAGGTTTTATAAGGTCATTTTGAGATGTTACAAATTGATCAAAAAGACAAATTCTTCCTTTGGTGCTACAGAGAAGTAAATGTAATTTCACAAACTTTGATTTTTTATGTGTAGGTTAAGGCTGTTCATTAGAACACTACTAATCAAGTTATAAAGTTTTGCTAAAATTTGATATTCATAAAATTAAGCAATAAATAGAGTGATAAGATACACGTGATTAGGAAATTATAAGTTAATCTTAGACATTTTCAGCTGCAAAGAGTGAGATTTTTCAGAAAAATACTTTATCAATATTATTTAAATTAATCATGGTCTTCAGTGACTTCACTTGTTGGTTTTAGTTTCATTTAATTTATTTTGTTATCCAATATATATATTTTTGCATGAATAATTTTTTGGTTTGTTTTTGACCTATAATATTCCAATCACTGCAATATCGTATAACTCAAATATGAGTCTTCTGTAATCTTATTGCTAAAGCGGGTGTATACAGTATACCCTCTTCTCCAAATTTATTTGTGTAGAGATATATTATTATTGATATGTGTCTGCGAAAGTGTAACATGTAAATAACTTGCAACATACTGTCAAAGAAAGAGTAATAAGATTATTGCCTTTAAGTATTTATAGAGCATTGTTTTATGATATATAATCATGTGTATATGATTAAGTAATATGTGTGTGTGTGTGTGGGTGGGTGTGCATGTGCGTGCATGCTTGCACAGAAAAAGTACTTATATATGACTTCACAAGCCTAATCCACTCTTCCAAGTACTAACTTTATTAACAGGCGAGACTTTATTTTGGTGTTTGTCATTCTAATATCACAGTTTAACTTCTTGTTTTTTAAAAGCTTTTAGTATTTAATATTCCTGTTTTCACTTTTAAAAATACATATTCTCTCAGAATATATCACATCTTGATCATTTCCTTGTTTTTATCATTCCCCTCTGTTTATTTGGGCAAGTTACTTGTTTGCGCTTAATTTTCCTTACCTTTAAAACGGGGATTATCATAATGAGCTACCTCATAGAGTGATTGTGAAGAGTAATAATTTTTGGAAGTATCTTAGAATGCCCTTGAGAAGGCTCAAAGAGATGGGATCCAGTACTATATACGAGGTAGTGTCCTTGGACAGGAGCCTGGAGAATTAATTCATAGTAGTAGGAGGGAAGGCTGAGTACATGCATCAGAATATAGTTGGTCAGATTTGGTGTGGGAGCATCTGGAAGTTTTCATCTGATTGATTCTACTTCCTCACTGAAGTAAGAAACAAGCACTGGGAGTAAATGAGGAGGAGGAGGTAAATTGAAGATTGAGGAGAGGAAAAGTGTGAGATAATCATTGATGAATATAAGAGAATGGCTAGTGAAGTGTAGTGGCATTGTTGGGAATTGCTAAGGGCTTACTTGAGGTTACTTCTTGCAATTAAAGTGTAGTCAGTCAACATGGTTATGTTTTTTCTTTAGTCACATTTAACTGGTTGGGTGCAGTTGTAGAGTAGGTGTAGATTTGGATTTTCCTAGGATTGGGGTTTTTGCATGTGGGTACATTGGAGGGAGAGAAAGGAAAGGGACATAGAGGGTACATGCAACAGGGTGATGATAATGTTGACTGTGGCATCTAAGCCTAGTAGTAAAGAGGGAAATAATTACATGAAGGTAGGGAGGAACAGTGAAAAGTGGTAAGAAACTGAGAAGACAGGAGATGGTGGTCAGAGAGCTGAATGCTTGAAATGAGTAATGACAAGGTCTCAGTTATGATCATGGGAATAGGTGGCTGTGACAGAGGGAAGACAAGACTGTAATTTAGGATGTTAAGTAAATGAGAGGCCAGAGTATTAGGATGATATTGAAATCACTGAGAGTTCTGACAAGTGATATTTGGAGACAGAGAAAGGGAGGGAGGCAGGAAGGGATGAAAAATGAAGAAAGAGGTGGAGAGGAAAGAATGCTGGGAAGTGACCTGGGAATAAATCATTTTGTTAAGTACTGCAGTGACTACAGAAAAGTGTAAGATGTAAGGATCTAGGCAATGAATTTTTACATTAAAAAATACCTGAGGAAAAGTGAAGAACTGAGGTTGTCTTTGAGAAGAATATAATAAGGGTTGATTTAAATTTTTAAATTACCCAAGTGATGTTTGAGTGTAGGATGCTGAGCAGTTATTTTCCATTTTTCCAGAGGTTGTAATATGTGTTCATGCCTGATTACTTTAACTCTGCTCTAATGCACAGACATGATATCTTTAAGAAATCAGAAAAATAGCATGTATTTTTTCTTTTTTTTTTATATCTAGAGGAGATCTTAAGCAAATTGCTGTTCAATATTTCTTCCATCAGAAGAAAATAAAGTTCCTATGAGAGAGTAGATGAAAGATTAAGATTTTCCTATGAAAAAAGATATTATTCTATTCTTTATGTTTGAGCATATTAAAAGTTATCTAATGAATTAATTGGTAAAGACTGTGGATTGTGGTGGAGAGGAGTTAAAAAGTGCTGTTTTTGAAGCACCCTCCAAACTAATTGGAGCATGGGCCACAAAGTTTCAATCGCACTGTACGTGCGCGCTCGCAGGTGGTATTTTGTGGAAGAGCCACACTCAAGGGGCCAAAGAGCCGCATGTGGCTCGCTAGCCGCGGTTTGCCGACCACTGATCTAGACTGTTCCTTCGCTTTCCAAAGAAAGAGGGAGGGACAAAATGGTTATAGAGTTCTAGTTTGCTTTCTTGCAATAACTAGTTTACCTTATTATTTTTTGTCTCTATAAATTGTCTGAAGGGGAATAAATAATCAGGTTAAACTCTCTTGGCATATTACCTTAATTGCATTTATTTATTTTTTAAGCACTGGAGTGCCATTCCAGTGATTAAGCAAGTGCACTGTGGCCTTTGGTGGGCTAATGTGACAAGTATGTGGCTTGAAGCCAGTGAACTGTCTGCATGTTTCCAACCATACTTAGTTGTTTTCTGATATATAGCTGTCATAATTACCGTGCCTGCTGTACTGTTATGATTGTGTCTATTGTAATCGTACAACTTATTGTTTAAGTGTCAAAATGTAAACCGTGTGGTTTCTTTGTACCATTAGTGGGAAGAATTTGTTTTTGGTATATCTTTTTAATGTTGCAAAAGGGACCAAGGATTTACAGTAGAAACTACAGAAGCTTTAAAATATTAACAGCCCATTAAGTACAGGATATGGTTCATGAGGTTTAATGGGAAGTTGTTAAAAGGAGATGGAACTATTCCAGTGGTTGGGGAGGGGTGGTTAGTGGCAAAGAACAGGGCAAAGAATAAAAAAAAAAAAGCTAGTTTTTTTCTATAAATAGTCAATGTTTGGGTACACTGAAGAACCACAACAGCAACCAGCCTCTTCCATCCCGATAAGCAGTTCTTGGAGTTCAACAAGAATTCCATTGAGTCCATGTACTAACTTCCCTTTTCGGAGGATATCCAGCACTGTTGTGTGAAAAAAAATTTCCTGTGGATTTGAGATGCTTGGCATTCATTAAATCAAACCTTTGGACTTTGAAATAGCACCTACTTTGTTTAACATTTAAAAAATTACAAGGCTCCTGAGACAAGTCCTTGGAATAGCCTTTAGTGATTATCCAGAGAATAATAAAAATGTAAGTTTTTCAGAGGAGGGTATTTTAAAAGCAAAACAGTATAACACTTAAGAGTATGATATTTATTATACGCCTGGGTCTTTGTTCCTTGGAGAGTGGCACACTTATGGTACACACCACATGGTCAGTGACAAGTAGAGTCTAATCTATCATGTGTGTTCTATGCATGTAGTTAGATCTTGGCTCCAGGTCAGGGTAGCAGGCCTATTCTAATACTTGCTTGGTTTAAATACTTTCCCCCCGTCCTCCAGCTCTTCAATTCCAAGCAATTTTTGTAGCCTGCCTTCCTTCCCTTCCCTCCCTTCCTCCCTTCCTTCCTTCCTTCCTTCCTTCCTTCCTTCCTTCCTTCCTTCCTTCCTTCCTTCCTCCCTCCCTCCCTCCCTCCCTCCCTCCTTCCCTCCTTCCCTCCCTTTCTTCCTTCCATGTGTGTGATTTGAGAGAGAGAGAAGAAGGGGTGGGGGAAGGGGAGAGAGAGAGAGAGAGAGAGAGAGAGAGAGAGAGAGAGAGAGAGAGGGAGATATTGAGATTTGCTGCTCCCTGTATGCACCCCAACCAGGGCTGGAGCCTGCAACCTTCTGGTGTATGGATGATACTCCAACCAGAGCCACTGGCCAGTATAGGTTTTTTTGAGTCTCAGTTTTCTTTCTGTGAAGCTCTGCTATTCCATAGGAGTATTTATAAGATCAAATGAAATTAGATACCTAAAAGCAGTTTATAAATTATTAGATTCAAATAGGAAAATCAGAAGCTAGGACTCTGGAACTTTGTAGATAGGCCCAGTTAATTGGAATCATAGCCCTACTTAATGTTGCTGTTAACTCTTTCCGCAGACCAGAGTTAGCTTTACCATATGACTTCATGACTTGGTGGCTTTGGACTTTACATTAGATTGATGTTATTGAATGAACTTTGAAGGAAACCGAGAGCCCTGAGGAAACCTGAATGTGAATTACAAGAGACATTCAGTATAGCCTTTCACACCTTAATTCCTCACCTGACATTCCTTTTCAACCCAGTTGATCTTAGAATTAAAAAAAAACAACCACCAAAACCTTCCCAAGGAATAATTCCATTATATGATAAACTAGTAGGAGATCCATTACTCTGAAACATTTGAAACTCATAAAGATATTAAAGAGATTATTTGATGAAGGCATCAAAGTGAACAATACCAGGATGTAATCATCTGTGGTGTCTATGATTCTTTCTCTCTGTGATTTTGGCAATTGGTATAACCAAAGCGGTGAGGAAAAGTCATAGTAAAGATAAAACAAAAATATCCATGAGCTTATTGGTAATGTCCTAACTAATTGTTTCTATTATTTGGGGATATTTAGTTGTGTAATTAAAAAAAGATCCCTAAATTTCTTGCGAATGTGTAGAATTAGAGAAGAAACAGCATACATTATTTTCAGTGACTCGAATGACTATGTATTTATACTGTTAACTCATGAAAACTGTTGCCTGACCTGTGCTAGTATATTAACCATGTCTTTGTTCACATCTTGCTTTGAAAACTCCCTTTGCTTCTGTCCTGCAGCTCTGTATGTAATTAGATTCATCAATCCTCTGATCTAGCTAGTTTTCACCAGCTCACTGACATCTCCGGCAGCCTGTTCTATCAATGCCCCTTTTGCTTATTTTCTCCTCTGTGTCTTTGACTCATTGATAGAGTTTCTATTGTGAGCTATTTAGTCAGGAGGAATCCTGAGCAATTCAAACAGGTTAAAAATGCTTGACTAAGCTAGTCACCAAACCGAGTGCTATTCTCTCTGCAGTAGACCTGGTCTATGATATTGTCATATTTCTGTTGTTTTGTTAATATACTTCTATCAAATTCTTTTTGGAAAGAAATAGGTTATAAATACATACATACATACATACATACATACAACTGTTTGTTTTCAGTGACTTCCTACTTACACGTTCAAAAATCTTCCAGAGGGCTAGCATTACTATGTAATCTGTTAGGCCCTAATTATTTTTGCTTCTAAGAAACTTTGTGATTCCAAGCTTTGAGAGTTCTCTTGAACACCTTCTATCTTCTTCTCATGTAACCAAAGGAATACATTTCTAATGATAAAATTCAAAGAATGGCTATCAAAGGCGACTTATTTTTTCACTTGAATGATGCCACAAAAGTGATTACTAAATCTGCCGGTCTGTACCCTTTGCTTAATTTCTTTTGTACAAAGCCTGAAACTGGAATCAAATCATGCCCATCAGACCAATCCTTCCCCAATTATTACCATGGACAGGAAAAAACAAACTGAGCCAAATGCCAGAAACCTGTGTAATCATAAATATGATCAGGGAAAGGGATGGATACTACATTTTACTAAGTGCTATCTTGGGCTAAGCACTATCTCAGTTTCAAAAAGAGAAATGTACAGATTCCTTTTAATGAAAAAATATTCTCAGACCCTCCAATATTAAATTAGATTCTCTTTATTATCATTTTAAATATGTACAAATATAAAACAAGTATACATTCTTTATGCTTATAACTTATAGAATCATAAAACAAAATTAATTATAAATAACAAGGAAAGTACAAAACCAGTAAAAGTCACATCACTGTTACTATAGAGGCAAAAACTATTATTGAAACTAAATTGCCCTCTTACAGTGAATATGATGCAATGACACAGGTTTCTCTGAGTTCATGTCTAGACCACTGTATGATGACTTCCCCATCATTTTTCTCTGTTCAAACTGTTAGAAACATTCACTTATACAGCAGTATGACCTCATTTGGCCTTCACGTGGCACTAAAACATTTTTTTTAGGTAAGTATTCTTCTGTTGGTTTCTCATTAGGCTATAACAATAAAAGTACTACTATTTTGAGGACAATGTGATTCAGAATACAAACGCCTAAGCACTGACATTACATAGTAATACTTTTTAAAAAAATGTTCATTCACTTTATATGTTTAGTTTTACCATATTTATGTTCTTTATTTAAAAAAAAGGTTGTCAGTAGACCCTGACCAGGAGGAGTTTGTGGATTCCTGGGATGGGAGGCACTACACTATCAAATTTAACCCTTAGAAAAATCTTAATAGATTGTTACTATTTTTATAATTTTATAGATGAGGACATTGAGGTTCAGAGAAATTAAGTAACGTAACCTCAAATCACAGAGTCAGAAAGTAGGTTTAGGAGAACCCTTAAATGCAGCGAGCTTACAGAAGGGTGGTAGTTGGAAGAGTGACGAGGATTGGGTTGTGTGTTGTATTTAATGTAACAGTCTTAGAACAGTTATTGTATACACCGTAATTTATTCATTTTCTTCTTTGGTCTCAAAATTTAGGTAGGTATTCTAAAGTAGGAGAGTGCTATGTTATTTAAAAGTTCACCGATTTTCCAATTCACTGAATAGTCTGAATAGTCTTTTGTATATGGTAGCATATGGTAATCTATATATTTTTTTTTGGCCAGAAGATTAACCATCAATCCTCACTGTGGAAGTTTCCAGGGTAATCCATGAGTTTAATCCACATGAGGTGCACATGAAATGAGTTATTGATGCTATGTTTCTTCACCACCCTCTGAGACCATAAATGTCACTACCATAAAACTGCTGATGATTACCTACTTGGAGAGCAAGAAACTTCTTCATGCCATTCAGTGCCCTGTCCCATCACTCAGACATCAGGTTGGCTTGACCTGACCATGAATCTGAAGTTTACAATGACCTTACTGTCAACCTGTCAGGCATCTCAAACCTTTGATTGAAAAGGCACACTGTAGTTATGTATCAAGTATCAAATTCTAGTACTTGTACTGGATATAAAAATTTTAAAATGTGATATTGAGTCCCTGGTTATAATAGTTCAATCACTGAGGAATGAAGGAATCAGCCAATCTATGAGATACATTTTATCTCTTATTTTGAATATGCTTTACATGGAGTAAATATGAATATATTTCATGCTTAAGGGTAATTATAAATAATGTATAAAGCTACTTTTCTAGCTTTAAACTGAGATTCAGATGAACAAATTAAGTTTTGTTTCTGAGCACTAAATATTTTTATTAAAATAAACAGAACACCTATGCTAAGATCAATAAATACCAATTTTCAAATATACTGCCCTATACCTTAAACCAATGAATGACTCTAAGATAGAATTTTAGGTACATGGAAGGCCAACATGAGATAATTTTGAAATTGTACTATTTCCAAATAACGAATTTGAACTGGCTTGCACTATTGTTCTTCTTTCCATAACAAATTCAGTGAAATCATCTTTGTTTCCCATTAATCATTTTGTACTCATTAGGAGCAAAAAGTTAATAGTCAATGCTTGTTATGATCTTGATTAAAGAAGCTGATCGTCAATGCTGAAAGGCATTTTGACAATATGAATCAACAGTATTAAACGTTTATATACTTTTTGAACCATCAAGGGCACAAATAGATATGTCATTAAATATTTGTTTATAAGGATATTCATCGCCTTATTATTTATAATAAAGGAATGTTGGATATAACTTAAATATCTAGTAAAAGAGGACGTTTAAATTCAAATATTCAAACACATACAAAAATAGAACAGATGTACTCATCACCTAACTTTAGCAAGGAATATTTTTAAAAAGAAATAGTGGGAGCCTGACCCACGTGGCTCAATGGTTGAGCATCGATCTATGAACCAGGAGGTCACGGTTCTATTCTATACAATACTCTCCCTTTGAACATGTTGGTTAAGAGCAGTCTTTATTTCCCGAAGAAGTTAATACTATTATCAACAGTGACATCTGAGTGACAGGTTAACCATCCATCCTACACTTGGTTTGTTGTTGTTAATCCTCACCCAAGGATATTTTTCCCCATTGATTTTTAGAGAAAGTGGAAGGGGAGGGGGAGAGGCAGAGAGAGAGAAACATCAATGTGAGAGAGACTCATGGATTGGTTGCCTCCATAATGCACCCTAACTGGGGCTGGGGATTGAGCCTGCAAGTGAGGTATATGCCCTTGACCAGAATTGAACCCATGACCCTTCAATCCACGGGCCAATGCTCTAATCACTGAGCAAACCAGCCAGGGCTGATTCTATACTTTTGCTGGTTGAGATGATTTTCAGAATTGCTATCTTATTGCAGAATTAATCATAGCAAGAGAAAATGTGCCAACGTGGAAAATTTTAGGCTAAAAAGAAGCCAGTTAGCTCATATTTGTATAGCTTGTTAATAATATACCTAATTTATAGTACTTAATATCTTTATTCTACTAATTTTCTTACGTAATAATAGACAAACATGTAAATTGACCATACCTCCACTATGCCGCCAGCCAATAAGGAGTAATATGCAAATTAACCCAACAAATATGGCGGTTAATTTGCATATACAGACCGAGTGATGGGGGTGGGATGCTTGCGTCATCGCCATGGCAACGATGCAAGTGTCCCGCCCCACCTCTGGTCTCTCAGGGCTTCTGGGCAGCATGGGAAGGCAGGGCCAGAGCTGAAAGAGGCGGCTCTGGGGCCTGAGCGGAAAGGGGCTGGGCCGGAGTGGAAAGGCGGTGCCAGCAGCCAGGGAAAGGAAAGCCCATTCTAGCACGAATCTTCATGCATCGGGCTTCTAGTATTAAATAAAATTAGAAGCAATTTAAATATTTTTAATAAGCTATCATAAGGCTAAGGGCTTAAGCTTTTTTGATGTATTAGTTGTTTTCTATGAAATCTGAGCTGGCTGTAATCATAGTTCATATTTGCTTTATTCAGATGATAAGAGTTTACTCTTTTAAATGAAGCATAACAATGATTAATGGCTCAGTTGACTAACAACATAGGAAGATTTGAATGCTTAGCCAAAAACAAAAATTTTTTTTTTTTTTCCTGAATTACTATACTTCTTAGCTTGAACCATCTGACATCTTCATTTTTGTAGGTCAAATAGAAAACTTCATTGGTTCAACCTATCATTTAGCTTAGAATAATAAAACTCATGGTCTACCCTGCTTTTGGCCACCTCAATAAGATTATAATATATGGACTATAAATAATAATTTATCTGATTTATTCATCTTTTGGCATAATTAGAATGGATTTTCAGATTTGAAAGATAATTTTTTTCTTATAAGAGCTTTGCAATTTATTGTCAGATAAGTGGGGTGAGTTTTCAACTAGACAAGACTATATCATGCTTGAATTTTGATGACAAAACATTGACTTTTTTTTTTAGTATCTATACATAGATTTTTGTTTTGTCAGCAACACTGAAGAACTTCACAAATGATGTTTTTTAGCAACCTCCCACTTGCAGTTTTAGAAAGGGTTATCCAAAAGACACATTAACCACCCATCCTTCTAGGATAGCCATTATTTTACATCAAATTAGATTACTAAGCTAAGTACTACAGCTTTCAAAGACCCAGTTTATAGCTGTGCATCCCCTTATTTTATCCCTAGCTCAATTTCCTTCCCTTCCTCAGTCCCTTCTTTCTTCCTTTCATTCATTATTATACTAGTAGTTGGTGAATATGATTCAGTCCCTGGTCTTTATTAGCACGTAGTTTAATTCAGGGAAGCATGTTTTAGAAAGAAAATATTATTCAGTGTCTCTATGTCAAACCTTGATGATAAATTCTTTATATAATTTCATGTTAAAAGAAGTTTCTCTTAGCACAAAAGACACGCTTCGATGATTAAATAATGAAGTTTAATGGGAAACTAAACACAAATAAGTCCTTTACTGGTTTAAGTCATTTTTTTTTTCTTCTTAGCAAAAGTCTGAAGGTTGCCAGTCCAAAAGCAGGTGCAGTGGGTCTTTCTACATCTCCACTCTGCTACACTTAGCACGTGGTTTTCATGCTTTTTCTTGTGGCTTCAGCCCCAACACAGCTGTTGCATTTCCAGGCATTTACACGTACTTTCCAGGCAGGTAGAAGAATTAAAAACATAATTTTTGTGAGATTTCCTCCCACTCCCTACAAAAAAGGCAGTCCTCACCAGGGCCTTCTGCCTACATCTTGTTGTTTAGAATTGTGCGACATGCCTGAGAGTATCTTAGGGTTTAGTCTCTATCGTACTGGAAGGCAGAGGAAAGAGGCAGTGAAATGTACTGAGTGGTACCATGAAGCAACAAATGGTAAAACATTCAAGATGAATACATTCCAGCCCAGTTGAGCTGGTCTTTGCAGTCTGAAAGCAGGTGGGCTTTGAATGACATCAGGATCCCAAAGGAATCCTGTTATTGGTGAAATGATAGCTTAAATAAGTAAAAGGCGTCCCACCTCTTAAATGTATTTCTGATAACCATATTTACTGCAGGGAAATGTGAAATTAGAATAAGGAGGCAAAGGACCAATATACTAGGACCAACAGTAAACAGTTAAGTGACCTTCCATTTTATCTTTATTAACTCTTTCCTTTCAAATTACAGCCCTCTAAACCTTCTGAATTTCAATTTTATGGTGAATGAAAATGGCCTTTAAAAATTTTTTAAAAAATATCTTTATTGTTGAAAGTATTACCTATGTCCCCTATTTCCCCCATTGACCCCCTCCAGCCCGCCCCCTGCCCCAGGCCTTCACCATCCTATTGTCTGTGTCCATGGGCTATGCATACCAAGTCTGTGGTTGATTACCTCCCACCCACACACCCTCCCCCACCTTCCCTCTGAAAATGGTCTTTAAAGAAGAAGACTTTTATCCTTTGATTGTGTTTTAAAAAATAAAAATAAAGCCTGAATTAAGAAAAAGAAAGTTTGCAGTAGGATATGATACAGTCTGATGCTAAATAGAGTTTTATGTGGTTGGTTATATATGTAGTTTGTGCGTGTGTGTGTGTGTGTGTGTGTGTGTATACACATATATATGTATATATATACATATGTGTATATATATATGTGTGTATATATATGTGTGTGTGTGTGTGTGTATATATATATATATATATATATATATATATATATATATTCCTGTTTAATTTATCTACAACAATTGTGGGTTGGTTCCCTCAGGAAGCAGGATTAATATGCGGGATGTTTGTGAGAACTTTTGGGATTTATACTTGTGGGGGTGGGGAGGGAAGCGGGATTGGCCAGAAGGGGAAGTAGGGCTGTGATGCAGTCAGAACAAAGGCCTCCGCCAAGCCCATGGGGAGGCTTTTTGGAAGTAATGGGGTTGGTTCTTCGTACCCTTATGTTCTTGGATGTAGGCTGCCCCCAGGAGGGGGTATGATCTTGGGCAAGGTAACCTATTCAACTGAGAGGACTGACCCCTGAGACCTGACAGCAGTTGTGAAATACATTCTCCAAACCTAATTTAACATGATAACTATGGGAAAATTGGACTTACATACATTTTATTTTATTTCCAAATGTGTTTGGTGGGGTGGTTCCCCACTCACCTTGATTCGGGTGTTTTTAGTGCTGCTTCCTTCTGAAGGAGCACCCTCTGGGAGCCTTGCTTTCCCCACCGTCGGTTGACAGAGGACCGTGGAGCACAGAACTAACTACCCTTTGTGCATGGCTCAGGACGGTGGTGATTTTATAGGGTCCTGGCCATTTCACATCCATGAAGTAGGAACTGGGCTCTGCACCAGGCGCCTCTTCTTGTGTTTCCTCTCCTCTTCTGGAGAGGGAGGAAGGGGGTCCTTAGCGAGAGGCACATGTCGTGGGGAGGTCATCACTGCTAGACTTAATGTACACATTTTAGTTTTACATTACGTTTTTAGCAATATTACCCACGGTAAGGCAAGATCTACTGATAAAAGTTCTCGTTTAAGGCTCTGGAGTTGGACTATTAAAGGTAACTTATTCCAACTAAAAGATTTATTTTTTAAGATTAATATGGAAGCTTCACCTGACTCACCCCTACCTCCTCAGACACAGTTAAATCTTTTAAATCACTCATTTATAACATTATTCTGCATATGCTAAATATTGAATAATAGCGAGTTATCATTCAATGTTTCTAATTTTTAATTTAATTTGTTCATGGAAATAGTAATTTTAGTACAGCTCCATGATGATCTTTGTAATATTTTGGAGGATTCTTATGTCATGCATAATTCTCCATCCCCTTGTCCTGGCTCATACATTGACTGGTTTATATTAAAAGAGATTCCCCCTCTCCCCCCACCTCCAACCCCCATTCTTTTTCTTGGAATAGAATCTTAAAAAGGAGAGAATCTGTCTTGGTTGTTATTCATGCCTCTTTTTTTTTTTGCCTCTGGGATAGACTACTATAATTTATTTTCTTTGGCCTTTCCCTGAAAGTCATCCAGAAGCGACAGTATTTATAGCACAGAGCTGCTTTACTACTGAACGTGGCTGGGGACAGGCGGGTGTTAGCCTCAGGAACTGGTATTGACTGTAAGAACAGCAGTCAGATGGGCTGAATTTAAGTTGCACTGATTTAACACTTAGAATAATCTGAACTTTAAATCTGTGACCTGCTTGTGAGAATATGGGATCAGTAATATAACTTTAAGAACATGGATTTTGATGAAACTAGATTAAAATGGACACATTAGTTTAATATACAAGAGTGTCACAATTTTTACATAGCAGAGTTACAGTTTTTGAAGTGTAATCCACAAAGCCAAAAATATCAGTAGTGGATGAAGCATCGTTTTACTAAGCTGCCAGGGACATGGTGACTAACTTTTTAGTTCATGTACTCCTTATATGGATTCAAATATCATTGGTAGATCTTGGTAGAATTTCTGTATTACTAGTAAGCATTTTCTTATTCCTTAACTCTTCTCCTTCCCCTTTGGCTATTTTAAAACATAATCAGAAATTGTAGAGACATAATAAGAAAGTGTATAAGGCCTGTCGAACTTTTACCATTACCAATAATAACTTAAACTAATTGGTTTAGGGTTCTCTGAATAATAATTCTCACATCTACCTTTATGTAATACTAAAGGTGTTGTATCCCCTTTTTTGGGGGGCGGGGGAGATTGCATTTATGAAGTTAGTTGTGTTTTCTTCAAGTTAGTTTTAGAATAAGTTTATCTGAGGTCTGATTAAATTATCTGGTTTATTAAACCTGGAACATACAGATTTTTGTTTTTTTAAATTTAGTTGATGACTTTGTGCCCATGGCATCCAAAGGGATGTTTTTGGTTTCATTTGATGACTATGAAGTTCAAAAACAGAAGCAGAAACTTATCTGCTAGCATTTGTTTATATAGGAATGCTCATTCCCTGAAACTAGAGATTTATTGTATTAAATTTCTAAAGTGCTAAAATGTCTGTACCTAAGTGAAACAGTTGGCAGGCAAATACACTCTTGTGTATTATAATATAATAATCTTTATTCCATCTTGTAGTAAGAAGTTACATTGCATGCTTCTCTGAGCTAATTTTACATAAATTATGATTATCTAAAAAGACACCTAAATATGGTCCTTAGGACAAATAGACCCTCAGAAATTCTGTTCCAAATAACTTGCTTACCAATGCTGTGTTCAATTAATATTGAGAAGACCTTTTTATTAAAAGTTTACTTATTTACACATAATGTTTACATACTGTATTTCAGCTGACAGGGAGCACTCTGGCATATTTCTGGTGATTATCATAATAATTCGAAGGCATGTTTAAAACAGTTATATTATTGTCCCTGATCTATAGATGAGTGACCTGAGGCATATAATAAATTGTCAACCTCTTGGTTCCAGTGGTCTTTCTGTCACATTGTATTATTTCCCATGGATGATCAATTATTTTGATTTCAATGGAAGTTAAGCAGAATTTCTGTCTCGAGCAAGCAAAACCTCTTTTTATTTTATTTATTTTTTTAAAAATTCTTTATTGTTTAAAGTATTATGTAAGTCTCCGTTTTCCCCCATCGACCTCTCCCCGGCCACACCCACCCCCCAGCACATGCCCTCACTCCCCCTACTGTCTGTGTCCATTGGTTATGCTCATATGCATGCATACAAGTCTTTTGGTTGATCTCTTATCCCCTCACCCCCCCAACCCCCCAACCCGCCTTTTTAAAAGATAGGGGTAGATGTTGTAGGTTAGAAGAGATGTAGATCTTGAACAGGCTGGCAAGAACTACAACCTGGTAAGGTGGTCTGATCTGAGCAGCTTATCTACAGTAGGCAGACGGTATCAGAATAAGTCAGGATTCCACATTTAGGAACTTACTAGTAGCCAGGGAGCAAGAGAGCTTTAATGATGGTGCTAGCAGGCTAAGTTTCCAGACTTCAGGGGCACACCATTATTCTCTGAGTGTGATCCCCCAGAGTTGTGCAACATGGCGGTACTCTGGGAGATATTAAGAACGCTAAAAGAGCGCAGTTATTCAGTGAAGAAGCTCTGAAGACTGAGGCCTTTTATTCTGGCTAACTCTGATAATCAGTAAGTCTCTTTCCCAGACAGAATCTTTTGGTCTTAAAAGGCTGAGGTCAACTCTCACAGCTGCAGTTTCTCCAGGGATAAATAGTCCTTGTAAGGAGCCAAAAGCCTTTCACATCAATATTTGAACAGAGAGAACCATATCCTGTAGTCAAATTGAGGATTATTTATGCCCCTTCCAAACACAGAGAGTTTGGTTTCTTAGATGGTGAACTGTGTTTGGCAAGGCGACAGGCATTCAGTACACCAGAGTCCTGGTCACATCTTCGTGTACTTTCTACACTTCAGCTTTGCTAAGTTCATAATAGATAGTAGAGGTAGCTCTCTGTTGGCTCTTAGAACTTTAAGTTATGGCTTAGATCAAATTGAAATATTTGGGGATGATTTTGAAATGATTCATAGATAGGTACAAGCTTTTCATGATGTTAACATTTCTATTTGACATAAAATCATTTTCTCAATAGTTGATGATTTATTTTGACTTGAAATTATAAATCCCAAAGATAATTTTCTTAATGTGAACACTGTGTTGTTTGGCAGATAGTTTTCCCTGAAGATTATTTAAAAGTCTCTTACCCTTAATTGAATATGTTACACAGCCTAGAAGTCCACTAAGTAATGCTTCCAAAAACTGTTTTCATTTAGCGGATTATGTATAACCCCCTTTTAGATTTGATGAAAGGAGTCAATAATAGTAAAATAAGCTCAAATGCATTTCCAAGATGTTCAGGCACTCAGTGCCAAAGAGAGGAATAAGTATTGGTCTGAAATGAATTAAAAATAATCTTGCCAGAAAGTATCATTTCTGGGGCGAAAGATAAGGATTTTAAATATTGATGTTTAAGCTAAAATTTTCTTTAATTTTGCTAATTCTAACTTTAAAATTTTCCAAAATTGTGTTATTTGCAGTCTAGGCATAAGGGAAATATATATATGTTTTTAGCACAAAAGTGGTTGAAGCTCTAGTTACAACCTGTTGGCCATAGATTAAGCCATCTTAGTGTTTCACCATATTGACTTAAAAGTAAGAAAATAGAAAAACCAGCATTTGAAGGAGTTTCTGTTGAAATTATATCAGTAACATACTATAGTATTCTTCCCACCCAAAAGATGGATAATTAGGTATTTCATTTAAATGAGAATTAAAATATTATATCCATGTATTAGTATGTATTCACAGAACTAGAGCACAATAAGTTACCTATTATAAGCATTACTTTTTATATAACTTAATATATGATTAATCAGAAACCCTGACAGGCTCTTGCATTGTCTTGAATACATCTTTATAAATTCCATCTGTTATATAATACCATGGAAAAATGCTAGTTGTTGTTTTAATCATCATCTGATGATGTGTTTACTGATTTTAAACAGAGAGAGGGAGGATGGGGGGGGGGGGAGAGAGAGAGAGAGAGAGAGAGAGAGAGAGGAAGAGGAGAAAAACATTAATTGGTTGCCTCCTGTACGTGCTCTCACCAGGGATAGAAAATGCAACTAGGTATGTGCCCTGATCTGGAATCAAACCGGCAACATTTCGGTGCATGGGATGACACTCCAACCAACTGAGTCACACCGGCCTTGGCAAATGCTAATTGTTTTAATTTTACCTTTTGGATTTTAGATAAACAGGGTTTGTTACATATTGCTTCTACATTCTTTGATGCCAAATATTCAGAAACAAATTGTTTTTATTCAGTGATTTATGAGTTTCCTTTTTAAATAAGTTCTCTACTGAAATAGGATAGCTCAATTTGGTTTTAAAATTACATTTATGAATGGCTTCTCTCCTGAAGTAAAAATTGTAGACTGAGTTCTGTTTGTCTCTCCCTTCACTGAATGCAGAAATCTCTCCTGAAGTCAATAAAAGGTTAGCAAGAGAGAAGAAAATTATGATTGAAAGAATTGAGCTCAGTAATTCCTGTTATTATAACTTTCATCTGAAAGAATGAAGTACTCTCTTTAAGCTCTATTTCCCATTGTTGAATTCATATAATAAATATCTATAGAATATGATTTTAAGCAGTGTGTTTACTTTGCTAGATTTGATTTTTTTTTTTAGGAAATAGTCTCAGAAAAGTACCTACTTAGCCTTAGATAATTATTTTTAGAGGACTAATAATATTTATGACAGAATTTTCTCTGGGTAAAAAAGCAAAAATGAAGTTATTTGATTAACTTTGATTGTTTATTAAGCTCATTAAATACTCTTCTGTTTATATTGCATATTTCATCTGGCTTTCTTGGCAATGCTGTGAAGTTGAGGAGGCCAGTATGGGAAGATTATAGCACAGTGAGATGACTTGTCAAAGGGAATGTAACTAGTTGCTGGTAGTATCGGGACTAGAACTCAGACCTCCTGACAGGCTAGTTTCGTATTTCTTCAGCCAACCACATCTCTCATTTTATAACCTATTGATTATTATGCAGCCAAAGTTTTTTAAATAAAATAAAATTGATTTGAGAGAGAGGAAGGGAGAGGGAGAGGGAGAGAGAGAGAAACATAAATGATGAGAGATCATTGATTGGCTGCTGCCTACCCCACCACCCCCCTTCCCGGGGATTGAGCCCACAACCTGGGCATGTGCCCTGACCAGGAATTGAACTGTGACCTCCTGGTTCATAGTTTGATGCTCAACCACTAAGCCACGCCGGCCGGGCTGCAGCCAAAGTTTTAACATAATAAAAATGAGTTCTTTCAAAAATCTACCAGAACAATTCCTTCAGGCACACTACCCCTAGTTCTTACAAAACAGTTGTTTTGAGTGACAAATACAAAATTACCATGGTAAAAATCATTCTCACTCAAAAAGATAGAGCATGGAAGTAAGGTGATGCATTGGGTTAAGGCACCAATCTCTAGCCCAACCGACTTAGATCTTTATCCTGGCATGAATTTGGTGGTACCTCCTAGTCCCTCATGGATTTTTTCCACATCAGACAAAACCACTGGATGGTTTTGTGCAGTCTGGCAGGATTGTTAGTTGCAGTGGTGTAGAGATGGAAACAATTTGGGAGTTTGTAGGTTGAAACTGAGGTGCCTGGTTCTATGAAGTGGTATTGGTACTGAACTTTGAGTACCAAACTTATGTATATATTTAAAACAGTTTTCTTTTAAGGTGGATGGTAGAGGTGGCTATTTGAGTGTCTTTGGAATACGGAGACATTCAGCATAATTGTACATCTTATAAAGAGGAATGTTGGAGCAGGATGGGTTGTAAATTCACTGCAAATTTAGAATCCAAACAAAACTCACTTCATGTTTGTATAAACTATTTTAAGCCATCTTGTTCTTACTAAATTTTTTCTCTCTAGCCTGTAGTTTTTGTTTTTAATGCCAGCTTCCACTTTTTCTCGATGAGATTCATATTTTATGGGCCTCCTGAATCACTTCTAGATGGTCCCATAATAGATTGGTGCCACTGTACTAGGTTAAATACATTATACTCATTATTTGCAAATCGTTATTGAGGATCCATAGAATTAACTAAGTTCTTAGGAGAGCCTACTTGGTAGAGAGATGATAAGATCAACACTTTCTAAAAGCTCAATTTAGAGCATAGTATAAGACATTAAAAATGTGAGACATTTTATAAAAGAGATAAAGCATTAAGAAATATTTTAGCAACTTCTATAAATGACATAGATAAATTTGGAGTTGCTTCAAGAACATACTTTCTTCTCTGAACTATCACAACATTCACCATTTTTCTTAGGTCTCTGGATTAAAGGACTAGGTCATAGTGCTTTGTAATGGCAAACTCTTAATGTGTGAATGAAATAAGAACACTTTTGAATTACAAATATAATATTGCCTTAAAATTCACAATTTCATTAATTTTCTACAAAGTCATATTACCCAATTGCTTCCCAAATAATTATAACACATGCAGTCATTTATACATAGTTTAAGTGCAATACATTTTATTAATGATGCTTTTAATATTTGTTTGACCTTCATCTTCTTCGTTACCTTCACTCCTTCACATCCCCCAGCAAACTCTATGCTAAAACCAATTCTCGGATGCCAGTCTGCACTAGAGGCTATTTCTTTTAAGAATCTTATCACTCCTGAAAAATATGTGGTATCTTCATTTAAAATAAAAAGCTAAATAAAAGTGAATTTGAGATATGGAAGGAAAGCAGAGGTAGAAAGCCGAACACCTTCAATGTTCATTCTCCAAAACACACAATTTTAACATATCCTAAAACTTCAGGGAGCAGCTGCAACAATATTTAGTTGGAACTTAAAATCCCTAATAAATTCCACTTTCCCAGCAAGATAGAGTTTGAACAAAGTGATAAATGTTCCTATGGTGTCCATTGGCTTGAATTAATTTGAAGAGACATACGCAGAGGGGATCCTTGGCAGCGATGAAAACGCACATAAACAAAAGATATTAAATGCTGAACAAGAAGAGGTGCAAAATATTTTCTCAAAAACAAGAACTGAAAAGCATGGCTCCTTGGGGCTAGCCAGCTGCTGTGTGGATCCTGGGAGGTGGGGTCCTGTTGTTTGGCTCCTCCTTTCATATCACATGTCTTCCATTCTTATGGAATATGCTTTTGAGATGAACAAAGGGGGAAGGAATAGCAGTTTTCATTTGCTCAGATTGTAGAGTCATAAGTGTTACACCACAATCACTAACGGGAGGCAGGCAGTTCTATTTGACGAGACCAGGGCTCCTTCTTTTGAGGATAGCTCGTTAGTAAGAGACCTACAAAAATGTTTTATTTTCAAGATAAAATATTTGTAACTGATAACATTTTAGTGGGTTATTATTAGATACATCTGGGTCTTCATCTAATACTTTTGTGATTCCTTGTATTTTTCTGATTGTCAAGCTTGCAAAATAACTGTATTGATGACTTGAGCGCATGAAATACATTGACAAAACCTGAAATGGTGTAAATTTTTAATCACTTAAGTGTAAGCTAAAAATATACCTACTAAAAGAAAGAGCCCTGATATAAAAAAAAAACTCCTAATATGAATGATTTTTTCTCATCACTTTACTGTATGAATGTGTGTGTTCTTGTGTTATAGCAGGAGTGAGGAATGAACAATGAAATTAGGAGGTGGAAGGAAGCAATTTAAAAAACAATTAAGAAATATAATCCAATGTTATGACAGCAATTATGCATTCTAGACATATTTTCTGAAATAACATCATACCTGAAGAGTGCATTATTAATTTTACTAAACACATTCTTAGTCCTATTATAATACTAACACAAACTCTAAAAATTTAATTAAAATGATGCTGATAATATTAATGGAATTAAAATAGAACCCTGGCCAAACTTTAGAGAGGGTGTTTGATTTCTCTTGTTTACTCTTTGTTTTACCATTTTCCCTTGGTAGAGTAAAACCCAATTCTATTTATTCAAGGTGGCTTTGTGTTTTATCTGAAAGTGGTCACTATTTTGGAACTTAAGTGGCTAAGAGCCATGACAGCTGAAGATGGATTTGGAGAAGGAATTTGATTTGAGTGAGAAAAAGACTGTCTTTACTTTGGTCAAACTTTTTTTTTTCTTGGTTCAGTAATACCAGATGTGGGTCTCACAGTTCAATTTTCTTTTTGCCATAATGATTCCTTGGTGAGAGTACAATCATGTCTAAAAAAAGTCTCCACCTTGGATTATTGCCTTGCCTTTGTACAGTTTTAACATATTATTGTCATCACATTTTAAAAGTATTCACACAATGATTCATTTTCACATTTTTCTCATGTTGATATTCACATCAATTATGATGAGTTTGTGACAGAACATCACCACATCACATTGCTACACACCCTTGGATTATGATGAATCCACAAGAATGGCCATCAGAATTTTTGCTCAGAAAAATTTTTAGTCTTGGAAGCAATGTAAGTGGCAAGGAACGAGAGGAAAAAATTAGAAGATATACTAGATTTGGCCAACAAACAGCAAGAGCACTTTGGGGATTTCAAATTTGATTTATAACTATTCTTTTAAAAAGTTGACTACTTTTACAGTGCTCATAAGACTAAAAGAATAGTGTTTTTGGAAGAAAGGTTGGGGACTCTTTAAATTGGCAGATGGGGAAAATTTACCAGCCAAATAGGCCTTCATACTTGCCGCAAAACCTTTCCTGACACTTCATTTATCCTAACTACATTAGGCTAATAACTTCTTAGTTAGCAACCTCCAAGGAGAGCCTTGTTGAACATTCTGAATAAACTGTGCGGCAGTTCCCAGCTTGCGATTAGTTATGTTATAATTCTGCAAAGACCATCTTTCAGTGTCTGCTTTGTGACTTTAATTAAGTGGGAATCTACAGAAAGTAGGATATTGTTAATTGTGTCATAATCTTTAGTAAAAGAGTTATTGTTATTTCTAAGTTATGCAGTTTACTGATGTGCAATCTGGAATTTGCGATTAAGTTTTAATAAAGAGATGAAAGAAAAAGATGTTGCTAGTATTATGAAACATAATTGCAAAAGACCAATTCCCATTAACTACTGGGTGGGGTTAATCTACTCAGTTCACCAATATTTATTCATATTAACAAAAGCAATAATAATTAAAGTATTGATAACATTTTATTAAAAATTGTGTTAATATGTACAATATCTATGATGTACCCAAGTTTATCCACAATTTTAGGAGCTGTAGCTACTCTTATTCCCCCCATTTTAAAGCTGAGAAAACAGGTTATACAAGTAGGTGAGGGGTGGGATGATTCTAGAACTAGAATCAGTGCTGGAACCTGGTTAAGAAGGATACAGAAGTAGTAGAAATCATTGCCTCTGCTTTCAGTAGGCTTACAAACTAGTTGGAAAGATAAAATTAAATGGAATAAGAAACAGTGAAAAATTATAGAGTAATATGTAATTAATTAATAGTTTAAGTGCAGCTGGAGCTCAAAGAGATCAACAGAAGAGTCAGCAGAAAATGCTTCCTGGATGAGATGAATCTTGCATTAGTCACATTTGAACAGAAAGATGTAGACGAGATAAAGGGCAAGAAAATTAGAACATGTTTGGAAGAGGTTATTAACATTGCATTTGAAACTAGTCCAAAAAGGACAGTGAGATTATATATGTATTAGTCATATATAGCATAAAATTTCTGAATTATCTCACAGAGATAAAAGATTTTACTAAAATTTAGAATATTTTTTATATATTTTCTGGTATATTTTGATGCTCAAAAGAATTTTGATAGAATGGCTGACATACATAATAAATAGTAAACTAGTTATTAATAAATTAGTTGAATAAAATTAAATAATTAGTGGCTTAATATTCCCTATTAGGTTTTCCCAAAGAAGTAAATTTACATTATTTAATTACTTAATACTTTTAACATTTAAGAATCGAATGAAAGAAAAGGTTTAAATACTCTCCTATAGAGATTTTGAGTTACTTTGCACATATTTTTGCTCTAATATTTACAGTATTAAAATTCACATTATTCAGATCTATCATAGGGAAACTAACACCCTTTAGAAGAGCCAAAGATATAGAAACCTTATGTATCTTATGTTCACTGTTGTAGTCACCGAACCTAGAGCAGTACCCAGCGCATGGTAGATTCTCATTAGTTATCTGCTGAATAAATGAATAAATACGCACAAAGATGGAATTTGAGTAACATCACAGTTTTTAATCTAGCATAATTTAAGCATTTTCCAAATGTTAATTATTGGCAAATATCATAGTATTTTTTTTTAAATCTTCATCCGAGGATATTTTTTCATTGATTTTTAGAGAGAATGGAAGGGAGAGGGAAAGGCAGAGAGAAATATTGATGTGAGAGAAACACATCAATTGGTTACCCAGGACCTTTTGGTCTACAGGCCAACACTCTATCCACTGAGCCAAACCGGCGATGGACATATCATAGTCATTTTATTTAACTAGTAACTAAAGAATAATGAGGGTTCATGTTTACACAGTGCTCCATAGTGATTCAAACACTGGGGACAAGAATCTTCAGATTTCCTCCCTTTCAAAAGTAAAAGTTTTCATTTTGTTACCTTCAACAAATGATAAGGGCAATACACTATTTTTCAAAACTCGTGGATTAGAATCCCACTTACTAACCGTATGGTTTTAGGTAAGTTATTTAACTTCTGTAAATCTCAGTTTACTCAAGCATAGAATGAAAATAATACCTTTTTGGTTCTTACACCATGATGGTTGTGGTGAGGTCTAAGTGGGAAAATTTCTATGGGGACCATTAACATTTTATACAAATGTCATGTATTTTAAGCCATTTCTTTAATACAAGCAATGTTTTAGGCCACTACATGCATTGTAGATAACAATATAATGGTAAGCCTGTTATTACTATGGCACTGATTATGGAATGCAGATATATACCAATAAGGTAAGTTTCAATCATTCATTTGAAGATCTAGGGAAAAATCCTCAGGTTGAAATAAGACTTGCATGTTTGGGAAAGTAGGTCATTGTGGTCAGTTCATGATGGAGTGAGAAGGAACATAGTACTGGAGAGGTAGGCAAGGCCAGATCCTTTAGAGTTTTTCAGGCTATGAGAAGTAGTTTGGATTTTTCGTGAAAAATTATTATCACTAAGATTATTTGAAAGACAGCATTCTTCAACTGACGATAGCAATGTTACCCTACTTTTTAATTGGAAGTGGAGTCAAGATAAGAGATCCTAAGTTTCCAGGGGGAAAGCGGGGCGGGGTGGGGGTGGGGTGAAGCTGAGAGGATACCGGAGTGGGGGGCAGTGAGAGATCAACCAAAGGACTTGTATGCATGCATATAAGCATAACCCATCAATGCAGTCACTATAGGGGGAGTGAGGGCATGTGCTGGGGGTGGGGATGGGAATGAGCAGGGAGAGGTCAATGGGGGAAAAGGGATTCATATGTAATACTTGAAACAATAAAGAATTAAAAAAAAAAAGATGAGTCTTCTACATAAAAGGAATTGCTGCTATTTTCTCCCTGGCACTAATTTCTTTTGATCTCTTTCTTTACAGTTCATAAATTGGCCTCTGATTTAAAACTGTCTTTTTGAAGAACCATAGATATATTAAGCATACACATTTTATGTATTCAGTTCACAAATTGGCCTCTCAGTTAAAACTGACTGGTGTTTTTGAAGAACCATAAGTATATTAAACATACACATGTTATGGATTCCAAAAAACAATATTGCAGTGAACTTGAACTTTTAAAATTTCTCTATAAATGCCTCTCAGAGTTTGACTGCTGGACTAGAAGCCTGTGCATTAACTGGAAAGTTATTAGAAATACAAATTATTGGACCCTGCTGCAGACCTGCTGAATCAGAAGCTGTGGGGTTTGAGTTAAGCAATCCGTTTTAACAAGTCCTCTGGGTAATTCTGATGCAGGCTAAAATTGGAGAACCATTGTATTATATATATTCTGCTCCAAGTTTAGGATGTCCCAGTATAATTTCTATAGAAATATAGGTAGTTATTAAATATATGTACTGCTTTTCCATTTCCAGTGTTACTATTATTAACATATAATGATATCCTGTTTTCCATGATGTCCCATGTAATAAAAATTATATCAACTATAAAAAAAAGAGAGATCCTAAGTTTCATATATATACAAATGGATTATAAGAGAATAGCAATTATATATAGTATACCTGGAAACTCCTGTACATTTTTAAACTAAGAAAAACCATTAATAGCTTCCTATGATTATTGAATACTCTGCCTTATATTAATATTTATTTATATTGTTGTCATCTAATCTATTCTAAATTTCTTTTGGCCATGGATTGTGTTTTAATCAACCTTGCATAGAACAGGATTTTTTTTTAAACACCAAAATAATATATTATTAGGGTAATAAGCAACAGTCTCTTTCCCCAACCCTTCCTTGATGCTATTTCTTGGCATTCATCTCTATTTCTAAATAATATGGTTTTATGACAATTTTTTTGATTTGTCCATTTTAGACATTCTCTTTTATTTGCTTCTTTTGTTGATAATAATTTCACTGATTTAAACCACTGACTGTATGCCCATCTTTCTAATATATTTAATCATTTTCAATTCCTCTTTTGGATACCATTAAACAATAGAACTTTGTTTCTTGTTTTGTAACTTATAAACATCTTTTGCTTCTACACTTTGTAGAGAGCGATATTAGACCTCACTAGATATTTTTAAAAGCTAGCTGGAACAGTTTTGTTCATGGGGAGCATAGAACACCATGATTACTTTTTTCTCCATGGCAGTTAAGTCCTGATCCTTGTCTTCCATCTCTTAAACGCATTTACTCTTGAACTATGTATGATCTATAACTCATGTCTGTGTGATAGCAATAGATGACTTGATAGATTTTGTTTGGCTATATATACTTCCATGTTAGTAATGTTTAAATATCTAGTTCCCACACAGTGGAAACCAGGTCAGTTTTAACTTCCTTAGTATTTTATCTGGCATAGCTCCACATATAATCAGGTTATTATTAAAATGCTTTTTTTGATATTCATAGGTAAACTTACTCAAACAAATCTTGTTTGGTTATTAACAGAATAGAAGACCTAGTAGAGCAAGGTAACCCAAATAGTTATACTGTGATCCTCCAAGCTTTTCATTGTTTTCTGCAAAGAAAACTGGTCAATATATTGGAGAATTTTTAATCTAGCTCTTTGAGACTATGAAGTTTTGGAAGCATTTTGGTTATTCATACCTTATACCCTCTAGTCCTTGAGATTTTTCGTGTTGGGCTGGGACCTGAAAGTGATGGAGCAAATTTAGCAAGGCCTCCACAATCATAATCATACCTTTTCAGAGGGTAATGAATTCTGGCACTCAGTTTTTTAGAACACTTAAACCCTTCTTATAGACATGTAATGACTAAGTGTTCTAATATTCTTAATAAATTATTGGCAATTGGAATGGGAGAAAAATATGATAAGAGGCATCAATGCCTTATATCACATTATTATTATTAATCCTTGTCCTAGGATATGTTTATTGATTTTTTAAAATTTTTTATTTTTTTAGCGTGAAGGGTAGGAAAAGAGAAAGAGAGAGAGGAAGAGAGAGAGAGAAAGGAGCATCAATGTGAGAGAGGAACATCTATTGATAGCCTCCTGTTGCATCCTGACCAGAGATCTAACACTCAATCTAGGTTGTGCCCTGACCAGTAATCGAACCCACAGTCCTTTGGTGTACAGGATAATGCCCCAACCAACTGAGCTATACCATATAGGGCTCACCTTATTATTATTATTTTTTAAAAAATGTTTTTATTGATTTTAGAGAGAGAGGAAGGGAGACGGAAAGATAGAAACATCAATGATGAGAGAGAATCATTGATCAACTGCCTCCTGCATGCCTCCTACTGGGGATCGAGCCTGCAACCCGGGCATATGCCCTGTCCATGAATTGAACCATGACCTCCTGGTTCATAGGTTGACGCTCAACCACTGAGCCAAACCAGCGAGGCTCACATTATTTTTGTTAGACTAAAATAATTTTGCAAATTGGAATATTGGATAGAAAATAGGATAATGAAATATGTATAGTAGGGGACAATATAATGTAGTATGGTTAGAGAGGAAAAATAGCAAAAATCCAAAAAATGAGTAACTGACTATATTTAGTAAAGTTGGAAATTCCCTTAGCAGTAAGGGAATAATAAGATTAGTATGAGTTAACAATGTACTGTTGTGGTTAAAGCAAACACAGCACAAGGTCACATAAATAAGAATCAAGAATGTAGGAAACTTGATAATTTTCTCATTGTACTTGCCACTGGTCAGAGCCTTATGAAAGCATTGTTTTGAGTTCTGGGCTTCACCACTAAGAAGGACATGGTGAACTTGGAGAAAGTTCAGAGGAGGACCACAAAGATGATTAAAGGGTTGAAAAAGAAACCTAAATGAAAAAATGTTAAGTAGTAGAGATTATTATTATTCTAGAGAAGAGGTATTTAATTTATGCATAAAGGATGGAGAACAGATGTTCTTAATCTTCACTGAATGTCAAACAAAAAGTAATCAACTTAACCTGTAGCTTGAAGGATTTAGATTAGATATAAGAAAAATTTTACACTTAGAATGTTAGAATAAGTGACTATGAGACATGTGAAGTCTTTTGTAACACTATAGATCCTGTTGGTAACATCAAACTACTCAAAAGGCATTTGAGGCATTTATTACTTTAGTAGCTCATTAGGTACTAAAGAATTAAAAAATTCTTTTCTGACTGAGAAAAATTAACAGTTGATCAATAAATTCTGACTATGATCAGTCCTATGGAAATGTGTCTAGTTGACTTGATAGAGGTAATGTAATTGGAGTTATAGTCAATTCTGTTAATAAGACACTATAGGGTGATGTTCCATTAAATCAGAAGAAGAGTCAATATGACCTCTCTCTCCACTTTCTCTTAGTTAGACCATGCTTTAGAAGACAATTGACAGCTGTTGCTTGTTCATTGATTTGGTGGTAAATATCAATAAAAAAGAGAAATGATTATGTTGTAGTTTAACTATATTATTTTAAGATTTTAGCTTTACATATATATCTTCAAATGATTAAGTCGTGTGGTGGTGTTTTCTCTAACAGTAGTTCCTTTGTGTGCATTTTAAAAATGCAAAAATGCAGTCAGAATTTCAAAATCAATGTTCTTAAGTAGTTTGTCTGACCATAAATAAAAATTATTCATCTTTGCAAATCAACTACCAACATACTGCCTAACAAAGCCATAGCATTGGTTGCTTGTGGCTAGGTTTAAAAGACCTATATACTAACAATAGAAAAATTCTTCTCCTTGTTGAGCAATGCCCTACATGTATATTATGCTTTTCCTTTAAATAGCTTCTTTGGTTTTGAGGTTTTTGAGCAAGAAGACAAAATAAGCTGTGTATTTTATTTGAAGGCAAAGAGCTGTTGTGGTCTGCATGTTCTATAAAACTAAAAAGATGCTATAGTAAAAATTTAGAAAAAAATTTTTAGGTGTAGTAAAGTTACTTCTATAAATTTTCCTTTTATTATAAATAATATAAAAAGACAAAAAAAGATAAATTTTCACTGTTTATAAAGCATTTCCATTACATGTTGATGCTAAATATAATTTACACTAAACATAATACTGGAGAAAGTTTTATTTTTTTTATAGGGGAGTAATTTGTTTTTTAAGCAACAAACAAACTTAATTATTTTATTTCTTAGAAAATCAACTATTTTTATTAAAAAATTGTATGTATCTTTGTTCTAGGTGCTGTAATTGTTGTAAATATTTTAATATTAAAAATACATGGTTTGTTATTTACTCCCTAAAGGAGACATATATCTCTCAGGTTGGCATTGATTAATTAGGTGAATTTAATGTACTCTAGAACCTGGCCCTTACCTTGGAGATTTCAAAACCTGATTTTTGTCAGCATGCACATCTATTTAAAAAGATACACTTAAAATTAACCAAACTCTTTAAACTGATAATAAGAAATAAAAATGTCCCACTCATTGTTAATTTACAATGAAAAATATAGCTGACAATGAGTATGCAAGTTAGCATAATCAGCACTTTTCTTCCCTATAGCTAAACTACATGAAAAACTTAATCATAATCTGAAGACCATTTAATAATTTTATAATAAGAAATATAAATTCCCCAGGGATCAGAAACCCATTTAAACCTCTCATAGTCATTGTTTTTTGTCATTGCTTTCCTCCTCCTCCACTTCCTCCTCTACCTTGTCCTCTTCTTCATCTTCTTCTTGTTCTTGTGATAGTCAGGTGTTATTATATTCCCTAAATACTGATAATGGCTTTTGGGAAGAAAATGAGGTTTATGTAAGTATTTGTGATATAAAACAATGTGAAACACATGGATGAGGTAGGTATTTGATCTGAGCTTAAGTGATATCTAAACTTTCACAATAGAAATGGGAGGAGGATAGTGCATGTACAAGGCATGGACACAGGGAAGATCAAGATATTTTTAGAGAGTGGTGAGTATTTAGTAAAATTTGGCTAGGGTAGAGAACATATCTAGGGAAAAGTAAACTAGATTTTTGAGGGGGTCTTGAACTCCAACCAAACATGTTTAGGCCTTTGGAGACAGTTGTAATTTTGGGTGAGAGAATAGCATGAGCAGAGCTCTGCTTTAGGAATAATAAGCTCTCTATAATGTACAGTTGGTAAAGGCTATTTGCATTAATCTCAACAAGAGATACTTAGGATATATATTAGGAAGTTGTAAGTAGGGTTGAAATTAAGAGGATGAATATATCTACACTGAGAAAAATTACCCATTTCATGTGAAAGAACAAAGGAAAAGGAGGATACAAAAATAACTCTAAATGACCGAAGTTCAGTCCAATTAATTGTACTCCAATGGTGTAAAAGTGTGAAAACATTTTCTCTTTTTGGTAATGCCCAATGAAACCTTTACTGATCTTAGAAAAGTTTCTAAGCTTCTTAAGATGAGGGGTTATGTTAGCCTTGTTTATGTTTTTCCTTATGCCAACACATGATAAGCTTTCAGTAAATAATTGCTGAAAAACTGGTTTAATTTTTAAATCCATGAATAAGAATCAATCGGCTAGTATATAAATTTTGCATGAAACCAGCATATTCCATTATCTACATACCAAGGCAATCCTATTTTAAATCTACCTTTAAATAATTTTTGCTTTCCTGACAGACAGGAACCTCATTATCTGACTGAGTTTTGATGCTTTTAAAATAGCTTTCTTCCTATTGTTGACAGAGGTATTGGGAAATGGGTTTATGGAAGCATAAATGGCTAGAACATTTTTAGAGTGAATTCATTCTATAGACACTGAACACCTACTGTGCTCCAGGCATTGTACTGGGTCCTAGGATACAGGAGTGTACAAAATAGACCAGTCCCTAATGTCAAATAATTTGCAATCTAGTGGGAAAGACACATACATGAAATTACCAGTCTGATAAGAGCTATGAAGGGAAATTTTAGGGAGCTCAACAAGTATTTATTAGGGGAACCTCATCTAGTCAGGGAAGACGTCTTTGAGAAAGTGCATTGACCAGTGCAAAGAGTAGTATGTAACCTAGCAAAGAGAGTGGAGTTGGTAGAAAAGTGTTTCAGATGGAGGGAATAGCAAGGTCATTCATGAGATGAGAGGAAACGTGGTACGTTCAGGAATTGAAAGAAGGCAAATACGGCTTGAGTTTGCAGAGAGGGAACAGAGGTGGACTTAAGGCTAGACAGGCCGGGTGAGATCCCCACAATATGAATGATAATCTTTAAATTGTTTCAGGAAGAGGCCCGTTACCAGACACCAAATCTGTCAGCATGTTGATCTTGGACTTCCTAGCCTCCATAACTATGAGAAATAGATGTTTGTGGTTTGAGCCAACCAACCTATGGTATTTTGTTATAGAATCCCAAGCTGACTAATTCAGCAATTGGTACTGAGGAGTAGGGTACTGGTGTAACAAGTACCTAAAAATGGGAAGTTTTGGAACTTGATAAGGAGTAGAGGCTGGAAGAATTTTGAACTGCATTCTAGAAGGAAGCCACGATTGCTACGAAGGTACTTTCAATGAAGGTATATTCTGGCCGGGCTGGCATAGCTCAATGGTTGAGCATCGACCTATGAACCAGGAAGTCATGGTTTGATTCCTGGTCAGGGCATGTGCCCAGGTTGCGGGCTCGATCCCCAGTGCTGGCGTGCAGGAGGCAGCTGATCAATGATTCTCTCTCATCATTGATGTTTCTACCTCTCTCTCCCTCTTCCTTCCTCTCTGAAATCAATAAAAAAATGTATATTTTTAAAAAAAAGCAATTCTGGTGAGAGCTCAGAGAGAAAAGAAGAGAGCTGTAGAGAAAGCTTCCATCTTTGTATAGAATACACAAGTAATCGTGAACAAAATGTTGGTAGAAATATGGGTGATAAAGTTCAGGTTGGTGATGTCTCAGTTAGAAACTAGGAATATGTTTTTTGTATAATGGAGAAAAAGTGGTTCTTATTAACTGGCAAAGAACTTGGCTCAATTATGTCCATGTTCTAATGTTTTGTGGATGGTTGAACTTGTGAGCGATGAAACTGGATATTGAGCTGAGGAGATTCTTTAGCAAAGTGTTGGTTCCTCCTGACTGCTTATAGTAAAGTGTGAAAAGAAGAAATGTGTTGAAAGAGAGAATGTTGAGCAAAAAGAACTGGAACTTAAAGATTTGGAAAATCTCACCCTGTTCATATTGCAAAAAAATGAGGAAGTACGTTGGAAGAGAACACTAAGGGTGTGGCTGACTGACTGTGTTTGATAAGGAGATCAGTGTGGGTATGTCCTGTAGAAATAATCAGCCATCTGAACGGAGCCATCCATAGAGGTGGAATTATACCAGGAGAAACACAGCCAACTGGGACTAGAGGAGAGAAAACAGGAGGGAATAAAGGAAGGCTGTGAACATACATTATACTTTCAAAAAGAAGAAAGTAGGGCCCCAAAGGCAATTCAGAGATCATCAGGGCTACTGCTCTCACCACAGGCCCAGAGTGTGTGTCCTTGGAGACAGGTCTTCTTCCACTTTGGAGAGCCATGTGGGCAGCATGCTGCCATGCTGAAGGAATGGGCCACCCCACAAAGTCATGTGGTGATGCCGCTACCTCAGTCGGTCCAGAGGGCAGAGCATCAACCAAAGAGGATTATTCTGGAGTCCTAAGATCTAATGGAATTTGCTATGCTATGTTTTGGATTTACTTGGGACCCATCACCTCTTTCTTTCTTTTGATTTCTTCTCTTTGGAATGAGAACGTCCATCCTATGTTTGTCCCACCATTGTATTTTGGAAGTACATAGCTTTTCTGATTTTACGGGTTCACTGATAAAAAGGAATTTTGCCTCCTAATGAACTGTACCTAGAGTCTCACCCAGTATATCTGATTTAGATGATACTTAGAGGAGACTCTCAACTTTAGAGTTAATTCTGGAATGAGTGAAGACTTCTGTGGGTTGAGTTAAGTTTATTGGGATGAGTTAAGGTTGTTGGGATGGAATGAATGTATTTTGTATGCAAGAAGGACGTGGATTTGGGGTGGGGACAGCTAGGAAGTGGGCTCTCTTGCATATATTGGGCTAAAATAATTTTTTCTGTATTATTTTATTACAATTATTTTTATAACTGAAGTAAGTTTCATAATTCCGGTGCCTCAGTGCATGTAAAAAGGAAAAGCAGAAAATTGCTGTGTCAACATCACTTGGCTTTTGCCACCACCTCTAAGAGTACAAATGAGACAGCACAGTACCTAGGCCATTCTGTTTGGAAGTAAGTCTGTGACTCACTGTTAAACAATGAGTCTCAAAGTTTAGATTTTTGATTCATTCCGTTTTAAAACTAAATCACTGAAAGGAATGATTCGTTGTAATGACTGTTTCTCTTACATAAGAATGGAATGTAGTTTTTGGAAAAGGTTTTAAGAAACCATCCAGGTATTTCATCATTGTAAGGTAGTGCTATATTTTGCAGACCTTAAAATGGAATTTAATTATACGTTTTGGTCAGTTTCTTTTGTTAGTCATGCCTAACCAAAAATGATTAGGAAATTAGAGTTGAAAGTACAGCAGAAAAGTGTACCAGTGCTATAGTAACAGATATTCAACCAACCTCTGTGGTTTTGATCTTAGTCAGCCAGTTCTACATTATGAATTAAGGGTAAGGGAATGACAATGTGTGCAGTCATCTCATCCAAAAGCAGAACCCTGATTTCCTTTAGGTACCTCTCTTTGTGGGGATTGCCCAAGATCATGTTTCTTAGTTCTTTTTTTATCTGCACGGAGGCCATTATTATTCTTTCATGTAGAGGAAACAAAACAAGTACCATAGTGATAGGGTGTTTTTCTATCAAAATTCAGAAAGCAGAGAACCTTTTTAAATTATATTTCAGCTTTTCTATCACTTCTTAGGACTCCACTGTACTTTGTAGCCAGGCCTAATTTTCAGAGCTCCTACCACATCTGGGTTGGTCAAGATTTTTTAGAGATTGATTTGCTTCAAGGGGGCGGAGAGTGGGCAGGAAAAAAAAAAAAGAATTCTGTTACTCTTGTATTTGTCATCTGGCACCAGGATCCTCCAAATCGATGAGTGGATGCACAAGACAATCTTGGAGCTTTACCTAAGAGTGCAGCCTACAAAGTTTGGTGGATCCTTGTCTGATTCATGCAGAATGGGGGCATGCCTCTAAAATATTTTGGTCAGTCTGAAAACCACTAATTTCTTTCTTTAATGAAAAACACATTTTCAATATTTATTAAACATTCATTAGTCTAATTATCAATTTATTTTGTGTGTGTATTGATCGTCAGAGACAGGCATAGCTAAAGCACGTTCTGACTAAATACTGGTTATATAGAAATGTATACCACAGAATAAAAACCATTATATTCTCCCTACTCTCCCACCTTTTCCTTAGGTACCCACCATAATTCTCCCAGACTTCACAAACTTATATACACACTCATATAAATATACTTAAACATTTTTTTTCCTATTTTGCAAACTATTTTCTAAGTTTTTGCCGGTAGAAAAAAACACAAATCTGGTTTGACATTCAAGGTACTTAGTAATTTGTCCCCCCAGCACCAACTCTCTCAATTAATTTTCTGATAATTGACTCTGTACAGTCAATGTTTCAGCCTCTTTAGACTTCTCATAGTTCCCTGCATACACCTTACCCTTTCCAGACTCTGCTACTTTGATTATTCCGTTCTCTGCATGGAATACCTTTCCTTTTTTATTTTATCTAAGTCTTAAAAATCTGTGTTATGTCCTAAATGAATCTGTTTCCTACTTTGCTATTGTGTAACCACTCCTTCCTCTGTATTTCCATGGCATTTTGTATATAACTTGACTATAACAACAATCATCATTATGATAGCTAATGAGTATTGACTCTATTGTGTGTAAGTTTAACTTTTTTAACATTTATTTAATCATCTTTCCACAATATTTTTTAACTCACCTGCTTATATGTCTTTTCCCAAATAGAACACAACTAACTTACTTATCCATCTATGTGTAGGCTCTAAACCTGGGCATATGATAGGTGCTCAGCAAAACCACGTATAAACGGATGAATGTAAAAATGTTGCTGTTCAGTGCTTGGTATTAAAGGTAATGCATAGAAAGCAATAATTGCTCTCTCTGAATATAGAATACAGAAGGATACAATGTGAACTGAATTGAATGCAAAAGCCAAAAAGGAATGGCATGGCTTTTCCCTATAGAATATCCTGTAGAGAATTCTGCAAGTACATCAGAGGATTGGGGAAAACTGAGGAAAATGCAAATAGAATTACCTTAGTCTAAGATACGTTAGTCTGCATTATTTGTTGATGGCTTTAGCCTTTACGCAGGTATTTTGGCCAGTCATGACAGAATGAAATAATATTCATCAGAAGTGTAACTTAAAAGGTGAAGGCAGCAGGAGCGCAATAAGAGGAGGTGAGAAAAGACAGCTATGAGGTGGAAATATAAGTTGTACTTGTCTGTGATCTTCAAACATTTTGCTTTATTTGACTCCTGAAATAATTTTGAAAAATGATGTACCACTTTGCACATTATAAAGTTGATATCTAAAAATACTTATTTAATCATAAGCTTAAATAGCTACAGAGACTAGTTAAAAACATATGATATGATGTATATGTACTTTAAATAAATGTTGTCACAACTTTGGAGTTGCCTATTTCATTGAGTCATAAAAAATGTTCACCATGTAATCTAACTGCCTAAGTCAGTCCTCACTGCCACACTACTTAGGTAAGTCAGACTTATTGTTTGTCAATAACAAGCCTGGCTTTATTTTTTAGTTCAAATGAATATGCTAAAACACTCCATGATAATTTCACATCTGAATTCTAATTGTGAGAGGGATACATAGACTGGCTTATAAGCAATCAGACAGACAGGTATAAAGAAATAGAGTCTTGCCAGGATGAAATAAGCATTGCACCATTCAATTTTCTTGCTTTGTAAGAGATTATGCCCCAGGATCCACGAATTCTTGGATTACTCCTTTGCATTATGCTCTGGAGACTTGTACACCCAGGAGCAATATACCATAGTGAGGATTGGGATGGGTGAGGAGTATGCTTTTTTTTTTGTAAAGTAGAATCAGGGCAGCTGTGAAAGGCAAAAGACGAAAGGTAAATTGATGGCTTACACGTGCATTCTCAGGCAGCTCAGTTTTAGGAAAAGCACACGTGGAAGCTGAGGATTTGGAAATAGGTTCTGCTTAAACATTTTTATCTGCATTACCCTTTATGAAAAGTCTTTGTTTACATTTTCTTGAAGACTGCCTGTATGGGTTGTGTCTCTGTAACATCATAGGCATTTACACAGTATGATCGTAAGATAAATTGATTTTGACACCCAGATTATACTTTCTGGTGCTTTGCTAAGTACAAGTGCCCTCTCTATATCTTACACTCAAGAGTGTACCAGATACCACAACCTATTGGTTTACCAGTTACAAGAGAAGAGAGACGATGAGTGTGTGAATGGTCAAAATAGAAAAGTTATACAAAATCAAATGTAAGGAGACATTTGTAGAGTTTGAACAAGATGAAGATGAAGAGGTGACTAAGGGATTAATTACTAACCCGTTCCCCTAGCAATGTGGACTAACCATTATATACAATAAATGAGAACTTTTTCAACATGGGATTTTCCTGGAGTTTGTGAAATTTTATTTTTTAACTAAAAAGCTTTGTACTTCTAGCCTAAAACATAGGCAAATAAAATATTCAGTCTTTTAAAATTTAGTTTTTATTCTCACTTTAGAAACATGTATTTTATTTTAAAAATAAGTTTGTAAGAATATTTTTAAAATGCTTAAAAATAAATGTTTACATCAATATTGATTTAGCATTCTAAATGTAACCTTTTAAAAATATGCAACGTTACTTTATGAACGACATCCTTTGTATTGCGTTATAATGCAACACAGCATCAGAATAAGTCTGAGCAACATTAGGGAAGCTTCCTAGTGAGCTATTTATTTAGCTGTTTATAAAATCTCTTAAAATATTTGCATTTTAGCCACGCAAAATTGCTGGCATACAACAAGGAAAACTATGCGATATCAATTTTATTTCCATTGCTTTATTGCTCTGGTTTTTATTTAATTCAATAAGAACCCCTGTTCAAGTTGAATGAACACCAAATGGTGCTTGTAGCTCAGAAGTGTAAACTACTGTCTGTGGCTATAATAAGAAAATATTGCAGCAGGTTCAAAAAAGATTGGGAATTAAAAAAAACTACCTGTTCGCTTTTTGCAGAAGCAGCAGCAATCTGCAGACAAGCTATGCTAGCTTCAAGACAGTAGGGTAGATGCTTTTACGGAACTTGTAATTACAAAAATCCACTCTAACCTTCCTTTCTTGCTGGCAGGTGTCCTGCTGGCTGGTAGCCAGAGGCTGTGAGTGTAGAGCAGCCAGCGGTGTCCCCCCGAGTGCTGAAAATGCCAACACTCCAGCTGGCTGCTCATAATGGCAATGATTGTGGTCTGACAACCAAAGCTCCAAGAAAAAAAAACAACGTGATGAATATATGAAAATATTTTAAAAATTTGATCAGATTACAAATTTCATCTCTCTTTTTTTTCTCCTCTATAGATATGATATCTGCACTTATAAAAATATGCCCTGTGGAACACTGGGTAAGTGTTTTATAAAAGGAGGATAGTTCAGATTGTCTCTTTGGTCCAATGACTTTGCTCTTTATTATTAATTTGGTCATTTTCCTTTCTGACACATCTGAAATGACTCCTATAAATTGTTAAACCTAACCTTTATGGATATGTCACCTACTAGGAAACAAGTAGAATGATGATTAAAAACAACTTAGAAGATGATTAAAAATCATCAAACAATAATGATAAATCAGAAGTTGCCACTCATTTTCATGTAATGTATTTTCCAAAAATAGCAAGGAGTTTGAGAGCAAATGAAAGCAACCAGAATCTTGAAATTTCAGGCGAGGAAAGAAAAGGCAAAAACCACTTTGGAGATACTTAAGGAAGAAGCATTGATAGCAGTATTTATTTTTTTTGTGGGGGGGGGACGGTGCAATTTGATGGAAATAGTATATCCCCATATATTAAGATATTATTGGAAACTTTTAGTACCTGAACAAAAAAGGGCAACGTTGTAAAATATTACAGATAGTAGCAGAGAGGATACAATTATATTTCTTGTGTGCCCCCAAATCATTTGTTTTTTAAAAAGAATTTTTGTAATAATCTAGAATTTAAAAAAATCACATTTTGTTGCAGATCATAACTTCATTCTGGTAAAAGTTTACATTAACTTCAAGTAAAATAAATTTTAAGCAAATAGAGTTATTTTAAGAAATGGGGACTTTTTTAATGATAATTTTTTAGTGTCAGGAGACTTTTAACAGACTCAGAAGTTAAGCAACTGAAGGTGAATTCTCTAGTTTCTCCATGACAAATCTCAATCTTTCTACCTGTCAAGGAATAATTTTAAAATCTACTCCAATGCGCCTCATAAGAATGTTTTAAGATCAAATTAAAATAGGAGTGGGGAAAAAAAGTATTACCCAACTTCCTGGGGTGTTCAGTGAATCATCTCTTCGGAGATTAAAATTTCTCTTGATGATTTTACCTGCCTTCCAGTCTTCTCCTACCTCATTTCCCTCGGGATTTATGGCTAAAGAAGAAATCTCAATTAGCGAAGGATGAGTATTACAGTGGAGAAGTTTGCTAGTTAAAAAGCATAATACAGGAAGAGCTCTCCTCAGAAAGACTTTATTTGTAGTATTTTAGGTTAACAAGACCAATGTAATCCAATGGAAGGGCTCCTGAACCGGAAATGACAGTTTCAGTGCATTGCCTCTCATAGTTTATTTAGCTCTTTGTCCCTCACTGTCTTTATCTATGAAGTAGAAGCAGTGTCTGTCCTTCTGCTACAGGGATGTTGTTAAAATCATTTAAGTAAGAAAATACAAAGGTGTTTAGTAAAGAAGTAGTATAAAAATGAACAGCTGTTATTATTTAATGTGGAGACTATACTGTTTAACTTACTTTTTCTGTTGTTCAAATCCTACAAGCATTTACGAAGTGCTTAGTCAACTTTAAGTACAGTAGACACTTAAGCCTCAAAGAAGGTACAAGCCAGAATGTATGTATGTACATGTACACATATCCTGTTCTGCTTTTTGAACATAGATTGTTTACATTGAGATATATTCTTCATTGGGACATTGAAGAACACTGTCCCAGTAATGACACTGCTTAGAACTTTTATTGTCATTTTTATTAAAGTAAATTTGAGGTATTTTCCTACCCCCACTCCTTTTATATTTTTCAAAATAATATGTTCAAATTTTTATAGTTTACTAATTTCTAGAATCAATACACGCCAATGCATTTTCAAGCTCAATGTAAAATTTTCAAAATTTAAATCATTCTAAATTATTTCTTTTATAATGTCTCATAGTGAAAACTGAATAAACTATATATATGTGTGTGTACACACACACACACACACACACACACACACACACACGTGTTGACCTTATGTGGAAAATTCATTATCAGTACAGAAGTAAGCAGGTTTTTTCTTTTTGAATGGCCATACCAGTGACTTTCATGTTGGTTTTGTGCCTGATGCTTGTATATTCTCTTGCTTACTTAATACTTCTGATGACCAATTTTAACCTAGCTAAGTAGATTTAAGGGTGCAAACTGTGGCCATCAAACTAAGGAAATCTAAATGACCCAAATAGTAATCAAACCCCTATTAACACAATCACACATAAGAACTTTGACAGCTTCGATTTTATAGGAATACAGAAAATAGTGGGGGGTTGTGAAAATGCAGTAGCATTTAAATTACTCTTTCATTTTAGTTAAGATTTACCTTTATATTTTCAACAAGTAGTAGTTATTTCCAAAATATATTCTTTCTTAAGTTGTCCTTTTAGTAGAGTTAACAATTTTATATCAGATGCAGAGGTAAAGTAGTGCTTACAAATACACCTTGGGGAGTCACTGAAAATTCTCAATGAAAAATACAGCACATGGCACATACCAAACAACAACAAACAAAAAGCTAGCCCATGGAATAATATATTTTGGGAAATGTAAGAAATGTTAATTTAACAATAATTATTCTTATTAATATATATATATATATATATATATATATATATATATATATATATATTTAATATATATATATTTAAACCAAATTTTATAAAGCTTGAAACAGGGTTTTGAGTGGCGTTTTTGTCCCATATCATGGACCTTGTTGAACCCAATAGCTTGAAGCCATTTAATATACTGCAAACTTTTTGTTTGTTTGTTTGTTTTCTTTCTCTCTCTGTCTCTCTTTCTCTCAGTGGCGTCCCTCTTTTCACATCCTCTTCTTCAGGTCCTAAGACTTGTAAGTGAATGGAAGGGCAGGACAAGGGTAACACTAGTGTTTATAACTCTGTGAAACAGAAATTAACCCCTTCCCCAACTGCTGCCTCTTCCACATAAAACAGTAGGAAAAGTAAACAGTCTATTAGCAAATCCAGCACTAACCTCGTCTCTGTTCCAATGTGGTTATTATGTGGATATTTCATATTAGAAGATCCAGAGAAACAATTTCTAGAGCTTTCTCGTCAGTAAAAGTATGAATTGAATGGCTTTTACTGTTCCAAATCAGTGCAACTGGGGAATTATACCAGCACAGACCATTGTTTATTGCACTCGATAAATATTTATTGAATTGGATTCAAATCACTTTTGTTGGGAAGGTAATTATTAATATTTGGCTGGTGATAGTAGACTACTAACATATAAAGAGTCTTTCCTGGTTTTCCTTCAAGTTCTTATAAATAACTTTCGCCCCTATGTGTGGTAAGTATGATTTGGCATCTGTTTTCTTGCAACACATGACATTTTATCTTCTGCACAAAAATAATTTTTTTCTAAGCACTGTTTTAAAGTTGCATACCAATGAACAGAGCATGATATTCATTTGGAAGTAAATAATTAAAGCTTTTACATACTAACATTCCTAAAGGAAGAATACTTTGAGTAACATAACATTTCACTAGAATCAGTGAATTAACACCATAATTTTTCTTTATTAGTATAACTCTAAGGCATCGAAGGGGGATGGGAGAGGGGAAAACTAAATTGAATATGTGAATGACTTTCCTACCATTAAAACACTTAAAGAAATTGTTGCATTAGTATCAGGACTAATTTCAACAACCTCCTGTCTTTAACATTTCTCCTTTTTCTCTTTTGAATCATTCATTTTTGTTTTTATAAAAATGTCATTTTAGAAAACCATTTGGGATTCCCTTTTTTTTGGTAACTAAAAAGTTGCTTGTATATTTTTATGAACCCACTAAACTTAAACAGATCTCTTTAGAAAAATAATGTGGATATATTTTGCTTTCTACAGCCTAAAGAATGTTAAAATAGAAATGCTTTCTTGAATTCCCTCTTCTGGCTCAAGTTACTAGGTGGTCCCAAGTTACCAGAAGTAAAATTTATAAATCTAACCCCTAGTCTAGACATTTTCCAGCACTGACTGCAGTTCAAAAAATATTAATGTCTAGCCGGCAAAGTGAAACTCCCCCCTGTGATTTTGCAAATGACTAGAAAGTTAACCTTTTGCCAACTGCTCCTTCTGTGCATGGAGGTTATTAAAAAGAATCCAGGCATTTATAAGTATGGGCTTTTTAAGACTGAAACACCTTGGCTTGACCCTTTGTGTCTCCTTCTGTTTATTCAGGCTTGGCCTCTGTGGCTGGAATGTGTGAGCCTGAAAGGAGCTGCAGCATTAATGAAGACATTGGCCTGGGTTCAGCTTTTACCATTGCACATGAGATTGGTCACAAGTGAGTGAGTTTAAGAAAATCAAAATAAATTTTAGAGCTCCACTCCTTTGAGCAACTCATAACTACTGTGCGGAACACATGTGCTCAACCATATTTTACTGCCTTTTTGTCTGATTTCAATAGAGAATGTTATCATTTAGGGTGCTGGGATAAATCATCTTAAGAACTGGAGACTTGTTAAATAATCTTTCTGATTCATGACTAGTATCCTCCGAGTGGTGAATACATCACACTTAAGTTTTGTGATATATGTACATGTGCAGTAATTTAGTTTTACCGTGGTCTACTCAACACCCGGCTCCTCTAAGTGAAATTGTTGAAATGATCTTTCTTTTCCTCAAGTGACAACACCTTTATATTTTAAAATCATCATTGACACCAGTTCCATAAAATTTACTTTGAGTTTTCACTCTTCATACAGCTTGTGAGCATCTTTTCCAGGCATAAAGTTTGTGCAATCATTGCTATGTAACTTATATTTTTCAGGTGTACTTGTTTGTCATTAAAAAAAAAGAGAGAGAAAGAAATGGTGTTCCAAGAGTAGTGAGATATCATCCTTACTACTTTTTAGGAGGATCTAGTCTTTAATATTTGTTTTAAATGTATCTGGCCCAAAACTGTCCTATCCACCTCTCATCTATAAAACCCTACTTTCTTTACTCCAAACACAGGCAGTAGTAATGTAAAAACCTGCTCATGTGAAGGGAGAGGAGTTTGAAAACTTTAAAAGGATAGTCAAACATTTTTATGTCAAGCAAGCAATCTATTTGCAAGAGCTCCTGACATTTGTATGATCTAAGTTTTACAGTCTGCTTTTTTTTTGGATAAAAAATGGGTGGGGGAAAAAGAACAAATAAAAAATGAATGTTTATTATACACTTGCCTTAGCGATCATTCCTGAGATAAATTTGTAGTTCAGCTTTTTTTTTTCCCTTGAAAGAGGAGAGTAAAATTGGATCAGTCTGTTGCATTATTTGGAAAATTGCAATTTAAATTTTACCAAATTAGCATTGATTTATGGGTAACCTTAAGGAATCGGCAAGTTTCAAACCCGGATCGCTTCAGATATGGGGAAAAGTCAGCATTACACGTTTAGTAAAGTCCTAAAAATATTGGTGTTCTAGTTTCCATTGCAATAAACAGCAGGGGAACAAAAGGGAAAAGCCCTTCTTATGCAGGCAGTTTATCTTCAGTGCACTTAAAAATTTAGCTCATTAATGACTGTCATAATCTTATGCAACCAGACTGAATGTAATAGGTTCTGGTAGATTCAATTAAATCGAAAGGTCAGGACAAGCAACATAGCATGGATGAGTAATGTGTGTATGGGAGCACTACTCCTTCATGCAGTTACACGTTAGTCGATGCCAGCATATGCTTCGTAGGTCCCCTTTTCTTGTCTATACTTACATAGCCCATTGGAGGGTTTATCTCTGTATCTTTTCTTAAGATTCCAACTGAACTACTCTCAGGCTCCCTAGATTTTTTGTTGTTGTTGGCCTCATGGGTAATTCCTTTAAATTTTTCCTAAGATGAATGGTTTATACCTTCTGCAGAAGAATGTGCAAGATGTAGACTATACCTCTTAAGATTTATGTTCCTTCGAATAACTTTTTTTCACTGCCAATTCTTGTTTGATAGTGTGATTGTTAGAAATCGGTGTGTGTGGGGGATACACAAAATGCTTTATAATGAGAGCCAGAAGAAATGCTTCCATTCAAAAATATTATTTGACTGACTAGAAATTAGCTTTCTTTCCATGTCCAGTTGATTACTATGTGTCTATTCCTTTTCCCCCAGACAACTAAGCAGGATGTGATTAACATGTTATCTTTTTCAATTTGTCAAATTGTATTCGGTCAGTTAGGGAAAATCTATTTCATGGATAAAGAGCCCTTTACTTGCTTTTAAGATTTTAGGGTTTAGCTTTGAGGAACCCAGCAAGTCAGTCTGGCACAATTCATATAATTAAAATACAGTGCTTTCTGCTCTTCTGAAACAAAGCAATAGCCATGATAAACATCAAGTATACTTTTCAGATAAAGTATAGTGAACTTTTTTGTAATTTGTATTGTTTAGTAGGGTGGATGTTAAGTGAGATGATGAAGTCTGCAGATTCATCACAATGAAGAACATTTGACCATTGATTACTGAAAAGTGCCCCTACTAAGTCATTAGACTGTGTGAATACTGTCTACCTTTTAAAAAAATTGTGTAGAAAAAAAATTGTGTAGAATATGGTTTTGCACCCAGTGCTTGCTCATGTAGGGACATAATATCCATTTTAAACAGCTATGGGATAGTTTTTTTCTTTGGCTGGGCCTTAATGACTACTTTTATTTTTCTCCATACTTTTGTGAAAACAAGAAGTTAGTTTCCTTGTCAAATGAAAAATTGAGGTTTATGCTATTTTTAAATGGCATGTCTACCTCTAATGTAGGCTATAAGCCAAAGGCACTTAATGAAACTGTATAGAAAAGAATGTTCTTTGAAAGATTTTTTTCATTAATTATGTAGTTGCTATAGTTTCTGAAGTTGAAAAATTATGGTGTTAAAGAGGGGTGGCAAGAACTCAACCAGACCTCTGGTTATATTGAGAAAACTATCTAATGTATTCCTACTATACAAAAATAATTTAAAAAAAGAGATATTAAAATATTCATATTTTTAAAGGATGCACATTGAAATCTGCAGGACTGAAGTGACACGATGTCTGATATTTACTTTTAAAAGAAAGGGGGAAAAGGGAAAGATAAAGCAAGAATAGCAACATGTTACATTTTATACTCATCATGATGTGTGGATGGGAGTTCATTAGGCTGCTCCCTCTACCATTGTATATGTCTGATTTCTTTTGCAATAAGAATAGGTCTTAAGGCCATAAATTTTTTAGATGTGACAACTCATTTATTAACTAACAGTGATTGAGTGAACTATAAACCTGATTTTCAGAAAATGTGAAGAAGTGTTAAAAGTTGTATTGAAAGCTGTAGGAGTATGTATATCAGTCTTGCTTTCAGAAATCAATGTCAGTGTTTGGTTTTACCAATTGGGGTATGCTTTATATAGAAGACTGACTGGGAGATGATTTTTTTTTTAAAGGAGAAATGTGCCAAGACTTCAGGATAAAATTGTAAAGTAAGTTATGTGTGTTAGGAAGCTCCAATTACTGTTTTCGTCCATCCAGATTTCCCTTCTTCTGGTGAAAGTACCTGTCTTTATTTTTTTTATTTTATTTATTTTTTTATCCTCACTCGAAGATATTTTTTCATTGATTTTGAGAGAGAGTGGAAGAGAGAGGGAAAGACAGAAAGAAATATCGATGTGAGAGAAACACATTGATAGGTTGCTTCCTGCACACACCCTAACCAGGGCCCGGGCCAGGGAGGAGCCTGCATTCGAGGTACATGCCTTTGACCAGAATCGAATCTGGGACCCTTTGGTCAGCAGGCGGATGCTCTATCTACTGAGCCAAACTGGCCAGGGCCCTAACTGTCTTTTAATGCTTGAACAGTGCTATGCTCTCATAATAGAAGGTTAATAATAAACATACACCAAAGTAGTTGGAACTCTAATACCTTTGCCTAGTTTTGGTATCAAAATAATGCTAGTTTTATATAATGAGTTAAGAAGTATTCTATTTCCTGGAAGAGTTTATGTTCCCATGAGTACATTTTAAAACATTATTTAGTATAATTTAAATGCAATGAATGTGCTTCTATTTTGTGTATGGCTCGATGAATTTTGACAAATGTATATAACCAGGTAATCACCACCACCATCAAGATATCAACATTTCCATTAACTAAAAAAATCCCCGTGTTTCCTTTTACAGTCAGTCTCTACCCTCCCTCCCCCTTACCTGGCACAGATCTACTTTCTATCATTACAGATTAGACTTGTCTTTTCTGTAGTTTCATTTAAATGAACTTACGTAGTGGCTACTCTTTTGTGTCTAGGTTTCTTGCCTCAGCACATTGTTTTTGAGGTTCATCCATGTTGTGTATATTAGTAGTTTTTTTTTGGTGTTTCTTTTTCTGAATAGTATTTCATAGCACATATCCCATTTTAGGTTGTTTCTAGTTTTAGCTATTATGGATAGGACTTCTGTGAACATCCATATAATGATTTGTATGGAAATATGCTTTTATTTCTCTTGGGTGATATTGCTGGTAGTATGGTATGTATTACTTTCATTTTACATAAATGCATAAACTATTTTTCAAAGTGGCTATATACCATTTTGCATTCCCACTAGCAATCTATGAGCATTTGGTTACTTCAGATCCTTGCCAGCTCTTTGTGATTTTAATTATTATTATGCATTTTAGTGGCATCTCATTGTGGTTTTAATTAGTTGATCATTGATTCCCTGATAGACTAATGATGTTAGTGATAATGAGCATCTTTTCACGTGCTTATTTGTCATTCATTATCTCCTTTGCATTCTATTCAAATCCTTTTTCCATTTCTTAACAAAACTGAGCTGTTTTCTTCTTATTGAGTCATAAGACTTATCAATAATATATTCTAAGTAAAAGTTGTCATCATATATACATAATGTGAATATTTATTTTGTCCAAGTCTGTTGCTTGCCATTCATTTTTTAATGGTGCCTTGTACAAAACAGAATTTTGATAAAGTCTAATTTAAAAGTTTTCTTTTATGATTTGTATTTTTTGTGTCCTAAGAAATCTTTGCCTACTTCAAGATTTTCTATTTTTGTCTAGTAGAAGTTCTATACTTAAGCTTTTGATATATGTGCTGCTGAAGCGAACATAACTTTTAGCTTTTATATTAAGATCTACAGTGAGTTTTGGGTTATGTTTCTTGTGTTCTTTTTTTTTTTTTTTTTTTGGTGTGGTGTGATATAAAGATTGAAGTTCCTCTTTTTCTCACGAATATCCAGTTATTTCAGCACAATTTGTGTAGAAAAATTGGTTGACTTATAGTTTTCCTTTAATGTCTTTGTCTAGTTTGAGTATCAGAATAAAGTTAGTGTTGTAAGTTGAATTAAGAACTGTTCTAGTTTCTAGACGAGTTTGTGTGCATAAGGTGGATATAATTTTCTTCCTAAATGTTTGATAGAATTTACTAATGAGGCCTTCTGAGCCAAGAATTTTCTCTGTGGGAACATTGTTAATTAGTAAGTTAATTTCTTATTAGTTATAAAATAACATTATCTAAGTCTTTTGAGTCTTCTTTGTTAATTATGTCTTTCTTTTTTTTCTTACTCATCCTTTTTATTGTTAATTACGTCTTTCAAAGTAGTAGAGTATTTTAGCTAAGTTGTTAAATTTATCATACACGTGTTTAAATTTCTATAATGTACATAATAATGTTCCATCATTCATTCCGGATATTTGTAATTTGTGTTTTCTCCTTTATTCCTTTTTTCCCCACCTTAATTGCGATATAATTGACATATAGCATTGTATAAGTTTAAGTGTACAACATGATGATTTGATACATGTATATATTGCAAAATGATTACCATGATAAGGTTAGTTAACACATGTCACATCATATGATTATCCTTTTTTTGTGTGTGTGTGTGGTGAGAACATTTAACATTCACTCTCTTAGCAACTCTCAAGTATACAATACAGTAGATATAGTCATATTACTTTATGTTCTCACAGAACTTACTTATCTTATAACTGGAAGTTTGTATGCTTTGAACAACATCTCCTGATTTCACTCACACTCCAGCCTCTGGCAACTTCCAATTTATTCTCTATTTTTATGAGTTCAGCCTTTTAATTTATTTTTACTTTTTAAATTTTTGATTGAATTTATTGGGGTGATATTGGTTAATAAAATTGTATAAGTTTCAGCTATACAATTCCATAATACATCATCTGTATATTATACGTTCACCACCCTGAGTCAATCTCCTTCCATCACCATTTATTCCCTCCTATATTTACACTCTTCTACCTCCCCCCAATCTCCACTTTCCTGATCAACACCATGCTATTGTCTGTGTCCATGTTTTTCCTTTTTTGCTTAATCCCTTCACCTTTTTCACCCAGCCTCCCCTCCACACACACTCCCGTCCTCCAACAGCTGTCAGCCTATTCTCTATGAGGCTATCTCTATTTTGCTTGTTAGTTCATTTTGTTCGTCAGATTCCACATATGAGTGAAATCATATGGCCCTTGTCTTTCTCTGACTGGCTTATTTCACTTAGCATAATGCTCTCTAGGTCCACCCGTGCTGTTGCACAGAGTAAGATTTCCTTCTTTTTTATGGCCAAATAGTATTCCATTGTGTAATTGTACCACAGCTTTTTTATCCACTCATCGATTGAAGTGCACTTGGGCTGTTTTCAAATCTTGGCTGTTGTAAATAATGCTGCAATGAATATAGGGGTGCATATATTCTTTTGAATTAGTGTTTCAGGTTTCTTTGGATATATTCTTAGAAGTAGAATCGCTGGGTCATAAGGCAATTCCATTTTTAAATTTTTGAGGTAACTCCATACTGCTTACCACAGTGGCTGCACCAATATGCATTCCCATCAGCAGTGCACAAGGGTTCCCTTTTCTCCACATCCTCACCAACACTTGTTTGTTGATTTATTGATGATAGCCATTCCAGCAGGTGTGAGGCGATATCTCATTGTGGTTTTAATTTGCATTTCTCTGCTGATTAGCGATGTTGAGTATCTTTTCACATGTCTATTGCCCATCTGTATGTTCTCTTTGGAGAAGAGTCTGTTCAGGTCTTTTGCCCAATTTTAATTGGATTGTTTGGGGTTCTTTTGGTGTTGAGTTTTATAAGTTCTTTATAAATTTTGGATACTAACCCCTGATCAGATGTATCCTTGATGAATATGTTCTCCCATTCAGTGGGTTGTCTTTCCATTTTGTTGATGGTTTTCTTTGCTGTACAGAAGCTTTTTAGTTTGATGTAATCCCATTTGTTTATTTTTTTCTTGTTTCCCTTGACCAAGGGAAGAGTTTATACTAAATGTGAACTTGCTTTATACAGGTTTGCAAAGAGTCGAGATTTCGTTAGGCACACCCCTCCTCATTAAATATCTTCCTAAATAAGTCCAAAGGTAGAACTGAGTTCCAAATTCTGTTTTAGAAAACACATAAGCAAATTGTAATAACTATCCTATTGGGTAACTATTAAAACTAAAAATGTTTGCCAGATGTGGGTATAGAAGACTCTGAGTACATCCATTAAATTTTGTTTTTGCTTTATTGTAACAAGTGATTCATAGCCAAGATCAGTTATGAATAAGAACAGATCAAAGAGATTACAAATGGAAAATAGTTTTTAAGAAAGATGTCCCTTTATTCCCTTATATTTTTCTACTACAATGGGAAGGCTTAGTTTTGAGATTTTATAGTTGTCACAATTTAGACTATAATTATGTCATCACTTTTTAAAGTTACTTTTTAAAGGGAAATTTACTCATTTTAAAACATTAAGAAACTATTCTTTTAAAAAATATATTTTAAATTTTTTTATTGATTTCAGAGAGGAAGGGAGAGGTAGAAAGAGACAGAAACATCAATGATGAGAAAGAATCATTGATCATACCCCTCACTGGGGATTGAGCCTGCAGCCCGGGCATGTGCCCTGACCGGGAATTGAATCGTGACCTCTGGCTCATAGATTGACGCTCAACCACTGCGCCATGCCAGCTGGGCAAGAAACTATTCTTTAATTCTATAATTGTATATGTGTTATCTTATTCAAGAACTGAATAATCATCTATTTTTTTCCTCTAGTGGCTGATTTTAAAAGTACATGCTCTGTGTGCTAACGATTATTTAACAAAATGCAAGACAGTTTAAATACCATGATAATTTAAGAAAAAATGATGTTGATATATTAGCAACACGATAAAATTAAGATTGCTTAGATAAAAAAGTTGAATTAGGCATTTTAAGATTTTTCTTAGCTATACAGATCCTTTGTTTGGTTTGAAAACAACAATTATGATTTTAAAAAGAATCTCCAGACTGAATGCATATTAACTTTATACTCAGTAGTCTGTGTTTACTCTTTTTTATTTTTACTAATCTTCCAAAAGAACAAATAAGAATTGTGTATCAAAATCGAGAGTAAGCTATTATTTTGTGGTCCAAAATACATTGTTACTTTTACAGTAAGTGGTCAAATAATATATGGTTAAGTGATGTAAAATATAATCACCAATGAGCTTCCTCCAGTAGATCCTAAAAAAATAAATGACATAAGGAATTCGTTCCTTATGTATCTCTTTACATATGTATATAAGGAGATTTTGTTTTGCTAAACATATCTTTAAAGGAAAGATAATTTTCGTAGAAAATTAACGTACAATAGAAAAATATTTTCTGAAAGCATATAAGTTAACAGATTGATGTATGTGATAGATTCTGAGTCACAGAAGCTTAACTTAAATTTTTTTTTTTAATTTCAATTACAGTCCTGGCCATGTAGCTTAGTTGATTGAAGCATCATCCCTTACACCAAAAGGTTGTGCGTTCAATTGGGGCATGTACGGGAGGCAACTGATCAATGTTTCTCTCTCACATCGGTGTTTTTCTCTCTCTCCCCCTTCCTCTCTCTCTCAAATCAATTTATATTATATTAGTTTCATGTATACAGAATAGTGATTAGGCATTTATATAACTTATAAAGGGATCCCCCCAAAAGTCTAGTACTCACTGGCACCATACATAGTTATATTATTGACTATATTCCTTATGTTGTACTTTACATCTCCCTGGCTATTTTGTAATTGCCAATTTGCATTGCTTAATTTCTCACAGAATCTTAATTTAATGAATAACATTTATTGCACAGTCTTTTAGTGTATATTGCAACCCATTTGTCTCTGAGTGGTGATACCACTCATTTTGACCCAAACTCTACCCTTTCTACTTTTATTACTGATATTATTTTATATATTTTTATTAGATTATTCACCATCAAATGAGGTCTGTGCATATTATGCTTTCTAGATTTTGTTTCTCATGTTTTGTAGTCCATCCATAGGAAGAATTTCACTCATGCACAATTTCATACCAGAGATTTAATGAGCACCTGCTCTATTGACCTAACCTAGAGTGTATTGTGAATACAGTGATGATGAAAATAACATCTCCTATCCTGAAGAAACACATTCTTTTTATTAACTTAGCTCTTTTCCTACTCTTGATCAATTTTCCAACTCTTTTTTTATAATAGCTATAGATCTCAACACCATATTTACTACCTTATTTAATCATTCTTTAAATATGTATTTTTATTGATTTCAGAGAGGAAGAGAGAGGGAAAGATAGAAACATCAATAATGAGAAAGAATCATTGGTCAGCTGCCTCGTGCATGCCCCACACTGGGGGATTGAGCCCGCAACCCAGGCATGTGCCATTGACTGGAATTGAACCCGGGATCCTTCAGTCTGCAGGTTGATGCTCTATCCACTAAACCAAACCGTTTAGGGCTGATTTTCCAACTCTTGATCAATTACTTCAAGAACATCTAACTCTCATTCATGAATTAAAACAAAAGCAAAGCTGCTAGGCTGATAGCCAAGATGGCTATTAAGTGGTTGATTGGTGGGTAGCATATACAGAGTGGATACGATGGACAAAGGGATTATTCATGTCCAGGGTGGGACAGAGCAGATGGTGCAAGATTTCATCACAGTACTCAGAACAGCATCCAGTTAGAAACTTATGAATTGTTTATTGCTGAAATTTTTTATTTAATACTAGAGGCCCGGTGCACGGATTCGTGCACCGGTGGGGTCCCTCGGGCTGGCCTGCAGGGATCAGTGGATTTCTGTGCCACCGCCATCCGGCCTTACCTGCCAGTTCATCAGGCTCCAGCCCGCTGTCCGCGTCATCCTGCACAGCAAGAAGTAGTGTGCTAAGCAGCAAGTGGCCAGGGAGGAGCCTAAGACCGGGCTGGGTGCCACTCCTGCTCATCCTGGCCCCCCTGCCACCTCAGCCTGGGCGCACAGAGGGAGTGTCCATGAGAGAGGCTCACGCAGCCACAGCTACACTCACCAGCCGTCAGCCCAGAGTCTGGCGGCCGTCTGTCAGCTGAGCGGCACTCCTGCATTGAGTATCTGCCCCCTGGTGGTTGATGCATGTCATAGCTACTGGCCTGTCATCCAGTGTGTTCATCCAGTCGCTTAGGCTTTTATATATATAGATTTTTGGATTGTGGATTACTGAAACTGCAGATAAGGGGAACTACTTTAGTAAGTAATTCTGCTCTTTATCCAGGGGGTGATGTTACCTTATTTCTTAAAGTTATCCTGAAACATAGCCTGGGTAAAGAGCAAGCCTTACAGACTTGGTATACCCAGCATAATGTGGGAACCACAAGAGGCCCACAGAAGGCTGTCTCTCTTAACCTCCCCCATTCCCTTTCTCTCTCTCTCTGGTCCTAAAACCCTCCACAAATGAGAGACATTACTTTTATGTAATCTGAAATGTTTTATTAAACACATAAAACCAACCATGGGAGTGTTCTCTTGTTACTACTGTTCACTCATCAGGGTGGGCCCCAGGTTTACTAAACTCTCTCCTCTCTCTCGTTCTGTTCTTTTAGAAAAAGTATTTTTGAAACTAAAGAGCAGACTTTATTTTATATCTGTCTATCTACCTACCTACCTACCTACCTATCCATCCGTCCATTATCCAGCCAAACTTAGTTCTTGGCACAATATCATTATCAGTCCCAGTAAGGACCCTTCTGCTCTATTTCTATATTTCCATTCCCACTGCCATTTGTTTGATACGTATATTTGAGTATCATATATATCCTTGTAAAATATTGCAGGTTGTTTTGTACATGTATGTATTCATTTTTAGCTTTTTTAAGTTTGAAATTATTTCAAACTTGTAGAAATATTGATATAATAAAAGGCCTTTCCATGTGTCCTTCACTCAGATTCAGTTGTTAATATTTTGCAATATTTGCTTTATCTCTTCTGTATATGTACATGAATTTTTTTCCTTAGGTATTTGAGAGTAAGTTGTAGACATTTCCCTTATCCCCAGATATTTCATCATCTATTTCCTAAGGAGAAAAGATAATCTCTTATATAACCACTAATAGCCCTGCGCACGAATCCGTGCACCAGTAGCTCGCTGCCGCCCTCCAGTAGCTCTTTCGTCCCCCTCCCCTTTCCCCTCTCCATAGCTTGCTGCCCTGCCCCCTCCTGTAGCTCTCCGCTGCCCTCTTGTAGCTCGCTGCCCTACCCTCCTGCTGATCCATGATTCAGTCATTATGCGGTCGGTCGTTATGCTTCACAGTGTAACGACCATTTGCATATTACATCTTTATTATATAGGATAGTATAGTTGTCAAATTAGAAAATTTAGCATTGATATACTTCTATCATCAATATACAATCATATTCAAATTTTATCAGTTGTCCCAGAAATGGTCTTTATAACCTCCCTTCCTTCTCCTCCAATCCAGTTTTCATTGCATTTACTTATGTCTCTTTAGTCTTTAATTTGGAACAATTCCTTGATCTAGTATATGAAAGTGTGTATGTAATTTTTGTTTACATGTTTGATATAGTGTATAGACATTGTTCTTTTTCTTAATTTTTCACTATTTTTAAGGTCCACCCAGATTTATGTGTAGACATCTATCTTGTTTGCTGACTCCAAGTTCTGTTTAGTATTCCATAATATGCATCTGCCAAAGTTTACTTATCCATTCCCTAATGACAGACACCTAGATTGTCTTTATCTCCTTGCTATCATAAATAATCCTGTCATGAACATCTTTATGCATATTCTCTTTGGGAATATTTCTGGGATATATATCTAAGAATAGGATTTCTCAGTCATAATGCATCTGCCTATTTAATCTGACTAAGTACTGCTGAATTGCTCTCTGGAACAGCTGCCCTGACCACATTACAAATATTGTGAACTAAGATTCCAGTTTCTCTACATTACTCCCAACACTTAGTACTAGGTAACATTCTTATATTTGTCAGTATGATGGTTTTAAAGTGGCCTCTTATTTATTCTCTCTTATCACTAATGAGTTTCACTTTTTTTCTTTCCAAACTCTTCAATAGTTTCCTCAGGAGAGGAAAAAAAACCCTTTCTCTCTTATACTTCTGAATTTTTTAAAACTATGTACCCTATTGTGTATTTTTCAGCTGATGTCTAAAAACTTTTATTTTTTTCTGAGTAACTACAAAAGATAGAATTTCTGGAATACTGTATATATTAGCATATGAAAATAAAATTGATATATATGTCTTTTAAAAATATCCAATTGAATCTGAATGCCATAGCAATTTGGAAACTATCATATGCCTTTAAAAAATACACAAACCCATTCTTATTTTATAGTTAAAATCTTAATCATTTTTTCCCTTTAACTCAATATGTTTGCTTCTTCTCTCCCTCCCAGGCTATTACCCTAATATATATTTTATATTTTCAATATATTTAAACATATATTTTATGCTTACAAGTATGTTTAATTATATAAAAGATCTCCATATAAAAATATATCTATATAGCAATTACATTAAAAATTTCCTATAATCATAAAGAATTTTTTCCTGGATTATTTTTTTAAAATAGCAATCATTATTAGTTAATGATTGATCAGAGGGGCATATCCACATTACAGATTTAAAAAAATAATAAAATATAAAAGCAAATAAAATATGAAAGCAAAGTTTTTATGAGAAGATGTATCTTTAATTAGATGTATTTTTAAATTATTGCATTTATCTTTGTATTCCTATAAAATAAGGTAGACCCTAGCTGGTTTGGCCCAGTGGATAGAGCCTTGGCCTGGGGACTGAAGGGTCTCGGGTTCAATTCCAGTCAAGGGCACATGCTCGGGTTGTGGGCTTGATCCCCAGAAGGGGGTGTGCAGGAGGCAGCCATTCAATGATTCTCTCTCATCATTGATGTTTCTATCTTTCTCTCCCTCTCCCTCTTCCTTCCTCTCTGAAATCAATAATAAATAAATAAATAAATAAATAAATAAATAAATAAATAAAATAAGGTAGGATTTTAGCATCAGTTCAATTTCTTTATTTTGTTTCTGTAGATGATGAATGCTTTGTTTACATAAGTAAGTAGATGAGATGAAAGGAGTTTATTATAGAAATATCAATCAATTCATTGAGCTTCTTTTGAATTATTTGTCAAAACATAACCATGGTGATCTATCATGAAAAAATAATTTTTACAACCCATCAGCTGTTAATTTGATTATATCCTCCTATAAATTTGATGAAAGCAAGAAACTACCTGATATGATATTCATTCATTAACACCATTCTCTTTCTCAAAGCTGACACCAAATGTTTTCCATTTCTCTTTTCTTGATGCCCATCCATATTTTTATACTCCAAGGCTATGAACTGTTGTAAAATTGTGGGTGGGTCGAAAGATAAGTTTTTCTTTTGTAAGTGGAAGAAATTTAATTTCAAAAGAAGAAACTTGATTTTTTAAAAGAATAGAGTACATAAGGAAGTTGAAGATCTCAAAAATGACTTTCTTAAAACCATCTGTGCCTGCCTACACCTATCTAAGCATGACTGCAGGATATTTAAGAGACTGCTGCTAAAAGGAAACCATATTTTAAAGCTATTATCATTTGATAAGAATTATAGTAGTACTCATGCAGTAGCACCAACCTTTCAGAGAAATATAGAATATTAAGTTTATTGAATTAAGAATTTGAACAAAGGAGTCTTTTATGTAAAGTTGTAGCTGATTGTTTTGACAGAATATATGTCTAATTCAACTAATTGTAAATTCCACCATCATGTCCTTCGAAGAGCATTCAATCAGGTTGATTCCAGTATGTTGATATCAAGTGGGAAAATGAAATATTGGTGTTCTTGGATAGTTATTTGGTATTTTAACATGGGTTTCTGGACATTTTCATACACTTCTCTTCTTTTGCTTATGTTAGTTCCTCTGCCTGAAATACTAGTTACTCCTTTCTGCCCCCCATGTATGAACATATTATATGTCCTCATTATAGCTCTTTTATATTGTATTTATAAAGGCCAATTAATTCTATGCATGTCTCAAATCTAATCCCACTTCTCCATCCAGTGCCCTAATTCATACCCACATCATTTTCCTATTGATAATGACCTTCCATCTGCTCCCCCTGGGTCCATTCTCTTCCCACTCCAATGTCTCTAGCGCAAAATTACTATGATGACCTGTCTAAAATACAGTTCAAGTCCGTATTCTCCTACTCAGAAGTCGTCAACCATTTTTACAAATCTTCAATGTCTCTACACTGCCAAATGTATTAATATTTACTTTCATTAATTGTCTTCTCAACTAGCTGTCCAATTGTTTTCTCTAGCAACTATCCTCATCTATTTTATACTCTTGTCACATAAATCATTTATTTCTTTGAACACACATCATTTATTAGAATGTCACAATGGAGACATATATATATTTTTTTTTTTAGTAATACTCAACCTGAACTTTTGGCTACTTGTGATGAAAGGCTAAAATTTACTTATATGTAGTGGGTATGTATCCTTTACAGAAAAATTTTAGTGTATTATTAAAAATATTTTAAAATCACATTGATGGCACTAAACATGGCCATAGGACACCAAAAACAAACAAACAAAAGCTTTGAAAAATAAAGGGATATGTTAAAAAACTTTATCTCCATAATCATTCAATATGTCAAGATTTTTCAAAATGTGTTTTGAAAACACATACCAACATAAATTGTCTATGTATTTAATTCTCTCTTATTTATATTAGTAAGAAAAAGGACTTTGTGTTTGGCCTGTAACCTAGGACTCAATGGGTCAAAACCATCCTACCTAATAATAGACAAATATGCAAATCGACCATACCTTCGCTATGCCCACGATTGGCCAGGAGGTGCGGGGGGGGGGGGCGGGACTCAGTGTGGCCCGGGTGGCCAATTGGGCCAGTGTCTGTGCCATGGCTGTGCTGAGGCATAGAAGGGGCCTCTGGGGTAGTGAGCTCACATCTCACCAAGGACCATCAAAAGTGGGGGAGCTGGGTGCCTGTCCGCTCCGACACCAGCGGACAGGCACCCAGCTCCCCCATGATCGAAAGCAAAAGCATGTAGGGGACCCTACACGTGCATGATTTAATCATGCACCGGGCCTCTAGTCTTTTTATAATTCCCTTCTGATTCATAGTGAAGTAGTATGAACTCTAGCATCTTAAAAGGCAGGTTCTGCTAACAATTCCTACACTGTGTGATCATTAATAGGTCTTGTATTTTTACTAAATTTGTTTTTTCATCTATAAAGTGAGAATTAATACATATTCTGTATCTGTTCAAGAAGAGATAACATTTGAGATTATATGATAAATTTAAAGAGATTTGGAAATATATTATATCATTGACTTATTCCTTAGTCTCTTTAACTTTAAACCTATATTTTCTTATAGGATCTAGTCTACTGTTATGGAAGGCATGTGTTAATAAAACTGATACACGATCAAATAAGAAAATAAAGGATGTATTGGGGTTTGTTTTATTTTTTCTTATTTCTTTTATGTTTCTTATGTTTCTTCCTTGTTAAAACAGTTTTGGTATGAACCATGATGGACTTGGAAATCCTTGTGGGACGAAAGGTCATGAAACAGCAAAACTTATGGCAGCTCACATTACTGCAAATACCAATCCTTTTTCCTGGTCTTCCTGCAGTCGAGACTATATCACCAGCTTTCTAGAGTAAGTAATCTCTGGAGAGTGATGATGAATTGCTCTAGAAGTAAGCCATTGCTAGAAGCCTAATATGTGGTGCTTCAAACTTTGCATAATGAGTACCTTTTATAGGGCCCAGCGATATTTCAGGCGGTTCCAAAAGTACTTCAGTATATCATTGTGGCAAATATTTTCCTTCATACTCAAACAGAACTTACAGAATAGATTAGAGGAACTGAAGCAAGGATTTAAGTGGGGTTGATGATATGAGTGTTAGAAATGTTCACTAAACGGGAAGCAAAGTCAGAAAAAATGTAGATTTACACAATTTAATAGAGCATAGTTCAAACTTTAATTCAGTGATTATACATTTCATTTTACTGGTAAAAAAACCAACAACCTGAGTTCTATAAGAATGCCATAGTATCTAATAGTAACAACAACAAAAAATCAAACACCCAGGAAACAAAAATGAAAAATTGAAAATTTGTCTTTGAAAATTTATTTTAAAATATATTTTTATTGGTTGCAGAGAGGAAGAGAGAGATAGAAACATAAATGAAGAGAGAGAATCATTGATCGGCTGCCTCCTGCATGACCCCTACTGGGGATCAACACGTGATCTCCTGGTTCATAGGTCGACTCTCAACCACTGAGCCACACTGGCCAAGCTTGAAAATTTATTTAGAAACACATCTTTCCTACAGTTTGGGACCTTCTTTCTTGGTCTTTTAATGTGTAGTTCAAGAGTTTGGTTACTAAACTGTGAAGAATATAAATTAGCTAATAGGAAGGCAGGTGTTCTCCACATTTCACCTGCACACTGGGCTTCAGTATTGAACTCTGTAAGCTAATAGACTTAGGTCTCATTTTCTAACTGTGTGACCTTGGGCATGTTACTTCAGCTTTATAATCTTCAGATCCTCATTTCTTAAATGAGTTTAGTTAATAATATATACAACATCAGGTTATTATGTATATAATTATGTATAACGCTAAAATGTATTAAAACACTTAAGAGACATTCATCAAGTGGTAAATATTACTATGTTAAATTATATCAAGGTTTTAAGCTCTATGGCTCTGTCATTACCTTCAATAATTTTGTGCCATTTTTTTTTCCCTTGGGGAGAAGAGATTAAATACTCTGTGAAAAGGTGAGTCATACTTTATAAAGCACAGGTGATTATTTAAACAGAATTTAAAAATTCTTTTTAAAAATTTTCCCTTCAAAGTTCACATTAACATGGTGATAGTGTAACATTTTAAAAAATTCAGATAGGTTATGTAGGATAACCTACTAGTAAGTTCGTTTAAGTTTTGATTCATATCTGGGAATGTTCTGATAATATTCTGAAAACTTATAAATACTTATTTTTTAGAAAGCCTCAACAAGAGATTTAAAAATACCTAATACGGTGCTTTACTCAAAGATCAAAAGATAAATGCTTAAAATGGGCTCTTTTGAATTAACTAATATAATAATGAAATTAAGGGAATTCACTTAGAAGGTAGTGCTGCATAACCTAACAATTTTTAATCTTAATAATAGACCATTTTAACACTGTGCTTGCCTGGTGCCAAAACTGGGTAAAGGGCTATAAAGGTAGACCATAGACCATAGACCACAGAGAATTTGTTTGACATCTTTTGGTAGTTTTTTTTTTTTTTTTTTTGCACAACGCACTAGCAATATTATTTTCCAAGATTTTTTAAAAATGAGATCATATTACCTAAATTTAAACATTGTTGAAAATCTGCTCTTCCCAGAAATCAAGCCAGATCTGCCATTTCTCCCTTGACTTGGCTCATGTTTTTCTAATGGAATCTTAGTATCTGTCACCAGAAAGACAAACTATATAACATGCTCAGTATTCCTGTGCATTTTCAAAGGCTTCCCTCCTCTTGTTCTTTTCAAGTACAATTTTTTTTTGCTCCTCTTTTCTGTTTCTATTGCACAGCCCTTTGCTAGACCATCTCTGTATGCATACTAAATACAAGGACCAGGTTTCATTTCTTGCCAGCACCTACCCAGTTGAAATAGTATTAAGGCTATTAAAACACTCCAAAAGGAAATCCCAAAATTGTTGATAAAATATAGTTAAGAAATCACCACTGGTTTGGTGAGAAATGTAAAATTCTTATCAATTGCAAGAAAGTGTCTCATTGAATTAATTAAAAGAATTAATACAAAGAGCATTATTTAAGCCTTATTTTCTCTTTGCATTTCGTACGTGTAAGCATGATTAGTATTGTCAGGGTTCTAATGGGTTTATTTATCCTGTATTTTATAAAAACATTTCTGTTGTGCATTCTCCTGGGGATACTCACAAAATTAAAGCCATTTGTGAGAGACAGATGTAAAAGACAATGGGTAGCAATTTGGGGAAAGTTGGCTCCCCCTCCCCCCCTCTTTAATAATAAACTATACAACCTTGATCATAATCTGACTAAGCAGTAAAGATTTTTAAAATACAAAGCCCTTTAAAAAGGTCAGTTTACTGGAGCACAAAGACATAATAGTAACTTTCTTGAATTTCTTTGTTCCTTTTTATTAATGTAGTGGACTTAATTGCTTTAGCAGCTATGTGTGATATTTTTTAAAATCCAGTGATATTTTGATCAGGGATTGAGGTTACATTTATGTTTTATAGTTGGCTCAAAAAGACTCATAACATTTTATTTCAGTTTCTCCTCTCAAGAAAAAGAAATCTGTAAAGATGAATTGTTTAGGAACTGTAGCCCAGCCAACAAAATGCATACCTTTCTCTACTTAGTAACTGTATAGGCCAAAGATGGTGGATTTTAACAATGAGCTTTCTATGATTTATAGATTCACTATTCACTATATTCAACAGAAAACCATTCCACGGCCTTTAAATGCCAATATAGTAAAAAGTCTCTTGTGTCAAACACTAGTGCTACTGATCAATCAGGAGATGGTGTTTACCAACTCCCAATATTTTTTTTCAGATTTCTTAAACTCGGTGATTCAATAAGTGGTTCATGAATCGCCCAGAAGCCGTCCTGATTAAGTAATAAAGAACCTATTTCCGTTAGAATGGACGTGTTATGCCAGCTTCTGATGTTTTCGCCGACGGCTTTGCAGGTAGTGTCCTTCCTATCTGCCTGCGGGACTTATTTATTTATTTATTGACTTAGAAAGTGGAGAAAGATGAACCTGGTATCATGACTCACTCTCACTGATGACACTGGGCTAATTTACCAGGCAGTGGAAGGCAGGCAGAAGTCATTTAGTTCAGTTTTTTTTTTTCTTTTTCTGTTTTTTCCCCCTCATATATTTTCCACCACTTAGTGGTAGTACAGAGTAATTTCATATAGTTTTTAAAAATTCTGAAGCCTCTGTGAATCAACGTGCTCTATTTAAATTAAAGTCTGTTATATTGTTTGCACTGTCAAAGATCCATAGCAAAAAATCTCCTATAGTTACAAATTAAATAGAGACTATCCATTTTCACAGAAAGGATGGAAGCTGAAAAGGAAAGGCAACATTACCGTTGAAGGTGAGCTAGGAAGAAAAGTGAGTGTAGAGCTACAAGAGAAGTGACATAAGATGAACAGGATGACTAAGGCACTCAGATTTCTTCTAGAGTATTTACTTTGAAGGTTAATGTCAATGATCTATTAGACGGAAAACAGTTTTATAGATGGGATCTCTTTTTTTTACATGGAATCCATGGAACAGCTTAGAAAAACAGGTTTCTTCTCCTTCCATGTTTCTGACACGTTTGGGGGACTTCACTCAAACCCATAAATATCATCGATAAGTTCTAATTTACATATGGAGAAAAAGAGAGCATAACTTAGTGAACCGTTATTGATACTGTGTTTGCATATTGGAAGCTTCAAGTTCAGTTTTGTTCAAGCACCCCTCTCATCCAGAGGACAAGAAAGGTCTGACTTAAAGTAAATCATTTTAGGATGAAATGCATGGTTAGTTTTGTGAAGACTGGTAGCGCAGTTTATGAGAACATAGTAGGTAAGAAACTTCACTTGTAGGTGATACCAACTTAATTTTTACTTAATTTAGATATATGAGCACAATTCTGTGGAAAATAATACCAGAGGGCATTATTATGTTAACTTTTTGTTGTTGTTGTTCAGAGACTGTTAAGATATGTACAGAGTTATATAGAAAGATTTACTTTTTAGATTGACCCACTGTACTATAGACTGAAGGTACTTTATCGCAGTGGTCGGCAAACTCATTAGTCAACAGAGCAGCAAAGCAGTTTGCCAACCACTGCTTTATCGTATAATTGTTGAAGTGAAAAATAAATCTACAATTACAATTAGGGGTATGTCCTCATGTGTTCTGGAAACAAAGCCAAAAGTGCATATTTTATGTAAGGGTCTGTAAATTTTAGTTGAAGACTCAACTCTGGCTCATGTTCCTATTTTCAAGGCTAACTTTTGAGCTATGTAAATAAGACTTCTCTAAATTAGAAGTAGAATACATAAAATATGACTTCGCTATCATGCTGCGAGGATTTCTGGAAATGTAAATATACTTTGATTTACTAAGAATTTCATAGTCAAGGAAAAAGCATGTTCTTCAAACTGATACACATTTTTTTTTTTGCCTTGTCTTAGAAGCATAAACAAAAGCAGAGTCTGTGAATTCAATAGTTATCTATATTGCTGTATATTTTAACTAGGATTGGGCTTTTAGTTATGAAATATATGCTGCTAGGGAAATAATCACAATTCTACTTTTTAAGTTTATTCTTTTGCTCTGGACACATGTATATTATACTTAACAATAGTAAGTTGCATTAACATCTCAGATGGAAACTACTAACAGTATCCTTCATTTTTTTAATGATGAGTGAGCGAGGTTTATGTTTTCTGAGTGGAAAAATTCTCATATGTCACTAAAAACACAAACTATGTTTAAAAGTGCTATTTGACGAGAAAATATTATATATAATATTACCACTGTTATTATTTTGATAGTAGTAGCATAATTAATACTAGGTTCATCATCATAAGAATTGTGTGATTGAACTGATGAGCTAAAACCCTGGATTAAATAAAAATTACTCATAAATTCCACTTTGTTAAAAGGAAATAATTATAAAATATAAACAAAAATCTCATCTGTAATATTTTTAAGAGAAAATATTTGTCCCAGGAGACCTGTAGAAAAATATTCTTATCTGCATAATTTGCAATTTCCAGAAATTAGAAATAATTCACATGCTCATTGGATATTTGTGGCATAGTCTTAAATGGAATGTCAAAGAACAATATAAATGGACAGGCTATAGTTCTACACATCAATATGGATATGTCCCACATTCCTAGTACTGAGTGAAAGAATAAAGTCACAAAGGAAAACCTACAATATGACTCCTATCATACAGACTCCAAAATCAGGCAGCTGAATATGGGGAGGTAAAACTACTAATAAAATGAAGGAAATTATTATTAAACAATCATAATATTAGTTACTTCCTGAGGGACATGAGAGGTCTAATTGGGATATACTACTTGGTAATTTAAAAATAAAGAAAGAAAAGCACTTTCAGGGTTAATAGAAATCTCTACTTGAAATTAACAGGAAAGTAGCAGATAAACATTAGTAACCTTATGCAAAAGTATTTTTGTCACTTAACCCTCAGTTAAGAATTAAAATATGAAAATGACCCCATCCCCCAAATACTTTAAGCAAGATTTTATTGTATAATATATAACAGATATGGTTACTAGGAGGAAACCATGTAGTATATAGAAACACTTTAAATCAGCCTTGTCCCATACTTGCTTTCCTGGAACCAATAATAATAGGTATGACACTTGACTTGCAAACATTGGTGATTTGTACAAATGTCACCAAACCCATCTCAAAAGGCCTTGTTGATGTCATGTTCCTAAATATGCATGTTCATTCTTAAGGATCTATATGATTTTTTGCTTATATTTTGTTTTATATGTTATTTTATTCTTCTGTAAAACATACTGGAAACGGAGAACAAGACTTGTGTAGATATTTAATGAGACCACTTTAATACATAGGAATAGGTTATTCCAAAGAACTGAAACAAAAATCCAGTTTGGGATACACTGACTGAGAAGAATTTGGCCACAGTGACCACAGTGCATGGCATTCTTCATTGTCTGGAGGCCCTGGCAATGGTCTCTGCATTTGGTGTTTTTAAAGAGCAGGAACCATGATTGGAAGACCCATTAATACCCAAGAACAAGAACTTTAAAGGAATAAGTATTGTCACTTCCTCCTGGATTAAGTCAATTTTCAGTACGCTATCAGGAAGGAATTTTTTCCCTCATCGTATCTTGGCTTAAACTTTTGGGGTCCACATCATTGTTCCTATAAATATTTTAGGTTAATTTTCTGTATTCCTAAAAGTAATTATGTATAAATCTTTAAATAGATTTTTAATTGGTGCCATGTAGGTGATTACATATTATATACTTAGGTGAATATATAATTATACTTTCTGCTTTACGTATTTACCTGTAGAACCCTGTACTTAAGTACTTCAGTACTTAAATTTTCTCCATTGATCTATAGTAGTACTTAACTTGATAACTTATTTTTATTACATATTTAACTCCTTTCATCAAGACTTTTATAATTTTGTTGCAGAGATGAAACTGATATTTTTTAAAGAAAATTAAGGAATTAAGCAACTAATCCAATAATCTAATAACTATTGCATGTTATCAAAATGGTACATCTTCTTTTATTATATTTTTCGCATTGACCTTTTTATCATTAACCTTAGTATAAAAATTTGAATTTACTAGTAGAATTACATTTGCCTAAAATTTGCATATGCATATAGATTAAAGATGTTTTATATTATAAAATAAAAAGAACTTGCTGTTTCTAAAATTAATAAAAAATAATTATCTTACTGAAATACACGGCGATTTCTAAAAGTACAAAAAACAAGAAATAAAAAGCGTTCTGTCGTGAAAACTGGGTAGCTGGGAAAAAAAAAATAGTTGTTCTCTGTTAGATAGAAACCTTGAGCAGTGACAAGAGAATTGATTGTAATAGCCAATAGTAAAATCCCTCTATATTAGTACCATACTGAATATTCCATCTAAATATTTTATTGATTAAAAATTAATCAAGAAGGTCATAAATGAAAGGAAAAATGTGTAAAGAAAACAGTATTCTGTCCTTTGGATCCCCCCACACTACCAGCCTTGGATCTTTTAATCTATCACCTTATGAATAGTAAGTTTCAATTTTTAAAAGGTATTAATTTGCTGCAGTGCAAATATGTTTGTATATAGCAAATTAACTTTTACATTTTAAGACTGTGATAAAATTTTAAGCAAATATCAAACTCATTATTATGCATGTTTCTTTTTTACTTATCTATAAATGAAAATTTGTACTGTCCTAAATAATAGTTGAAGAACTTATACTTGTGAAATTATTTTCCTTTGGCAAAGCAGATGGAAAAGATTTTGGGGAAAAAAACACAAGTGCTGGCACAATTGACAGGAATGTTGGAAAAAATTTTTAAATGTTGGCATAGGAATTCTTTAAAAATTCTAACTTACATGTGAAATGAAAGTACAAAAGCATCTGTCCTATTTTATGCACACTGACTAAATAAAATGAACAATTATATTTAGCAAAGTATAAAGCTCTTTAAACTAAGGTATTCTGTCTGGTTTTTGGCAATCTTTATGTTATTTGTTCCACTGAATTAAAATATTATGTTTGAGTGCAAGCACACTTTGAAAAGCAGAAATTATATAGAGAGGAGAACATTCCCTTTCTTAACTCTGATGACCCTAAATGAAATATGAAATTTTTGAGAGACTAAACACTTGTAATATACTTGAGAGGAGAACTTTGGATCTTAGCCTCATCTGTCATTCAGCCCGTTTATTATTGAAATATTTCAAGAACCTTTGGACATGTCATATATTGTTCTGCCCAAGGTGGAAATATATAGATTAAGTCTTTAAGGATTACAACCACAATTTTCCCCCCACATTTTATGTTTTTAATTCTACTACCAGATGTGGTTATATTTTCACTGAAAGCAAACAAGAAACTTACAGCAACATGAAATTCTGTTTTGATTCCTTCAGAAATTAGTTTAAATCTGTTTTAAGGCCAACATGACATTTTCAGATTGTTGTCTGAGATACTTTTATTATGTCTTGGTGCTGGAAAAAAGATTGGAACTCTTATTCAGGTTTCAGTAAAGTTATTTTGCCATGTGATTATTTCTTGGTAGGAAGTATTGTTTTTCATGCATCAAGTTATTAAAACAAAGAGCTCAATACCTGGTTTCATAATTGTGATTGAAATGGTCCATAGTGTACCTAATTTTCTTTGATCCTTTATGTTGAACAGTTCAGGCCGTGGCACTTGCCTTAATAATGAGCCTCCCAGGCGTGAATTTATTTACCCAACTGTGGCCCCAGGTCAGGTGTATGTTGCTGATGAGCAATGTCGTTACCAGTATGGAGAAGGATCCCGCCAATGTAAATTTGGGGTAAGAAGTCTCAATCCTTATGTTTAGTTGTTTCTATGTGATCTTTCATGATACAAATGTTAGGATGGAGTTTTGATGAATATACTTTACCTCTGGTAACATTGTTAATGCAAATATTGCCTTTGATACTGCTCTTTTCCTGAAATTGGTATAATATCTATTTCTAAATGTTTGCATAATCCTAAATTAAACAATTTTCAAATGTCTTTTATAATTTTTATTGTATTTCTTCTTTAAGTCCTAAGTTTATGATGTCAACTGAAGTTTATCTTAAGAAATGTTATGGCTTTGAAACCTCTCCCTCACCCTCACCTTTTCTGGTACTCTAATAATTGCATTAAGGGCATTTTTATATTGGCTAGGAGAAGCCTTTACTTTATATATTCTAGTACTGAGTCATTTCAAGTTGCTTCAGTCCACTGCCCACATTCTAACACAACCATGTGGGACAAGATGACGCTAACCCAAATAGAGAAACAAGGAAAATTTTTGTGGGAAAAAAGATATGATTGACTCTCCGTGACTGCCTAAAGAAGTCTGTGTCTAGCTCAGAAAAATGAATACAAAATTCTTCTTGAGTTTCATAGAGAAAGATTTTGGTGTCTAGGATGGGGACATGTTTATAGTCGGTACACATTATAAGCATGTTTTTAAAAATGTATTTGTATTGATTTCAGAGAGGAAGGTTGAGGGAGAGAGAGCTAGAAACATCAATGATGAGAGAGAATCATTGATTGGCTGCCTCCTGTACACTCCCCACCAAGGATCAAGCCCACAACTCAGGCATGTGCCCTGAGCAAGGAATCGAACCGTGATCTCCTGGGTCATAGGTCAACGCTCAACCACTGAGCCATGCCAGCTGGGCAAGCATGTTGAAAGAAAAAATAGAAATTTAAATAAGTTGTCCAAAAATATTCAGGAGTGAGAAATAAGTTTAAAGACTTGGTTTCTATTTTTATGCAAATAGTGTTTAAAAATGCCTTTTAAAAAGCAATAATAAAAAGAATTACGTTTTCACATAGTTAAGATGAAACAATATATGCTGTACTGTACCAATTATTTCTCTAGGTACAGTACAAAGGAAAGTGATTTTTAAAATCTCCCTTGGGTGAAAATCCTATTATGATTCATGGTCAGCTTTGACAGCACATTTTGTGCACTAGATTTAAAGATTGTGTGCAATAGTCTTGAGTAAAACATTGACCTTTCTTGTCTCTCTCTGCTGTAGAGTTTTCTATTCTTATTTCTTTATGGTTTTAGTTCCTTTTTTCTTGAGTTGCTTTTTCCCTCAGAAACTTTAATCCCAGTCTTTGTATATACTTGTAGTTTAGTAGGTTGAAATTCATGATCAAATAAGATTATAGATTTTGTTAATTATTCTTATTTATGGTCTCTCTTTTCTGTGTTAGCAAGTGAAATAGTTAATTTAGTTTTTCAATTGGAAATTGGGTTTTAACTCTACAATATATCCTATATAATAAAAAGGTAATATGCAAATTGACCCTAACGGCAGAATGACCGCTGGACCAGTTACTATGAGGCACACTTACCACCTCTTGGGCTGTTTCCCGGCCTGCTGGCTCCAATCACCTGATGGCGAACGGGGAACTGGGGGTGGGTGGTGGCAGGGGGCAGGGCCAGCTGCAGGCAGCTGGGGAAGATGGCCCTGATCGCAGGCCAGGCCTAGGGACCATACCTGCGCATGAATTTCATGTGCCAGGCCTCTAGTATTTCCATATTAGATAATTTGTATTACCAGTTCTACAGGATATATGGATGTACTTTTTCTTCAATGAACTAATAAAAAAATTGCCCTGATTAGCCTATCTCTATATATAAGTATATCTCATTTATTTCAGATTAGTTGATATGAAGTGAGATAAATAGTAATTGAGAAATTGTGTATTTTCAGTTATGTTCCTTATACTCAGCTTTTAGATTCTTTTTCTCTATGCATTTATAGACTTTTGTAATAGATATCAAATAAAATTGGAAAATGAAAAGATATTAACATTTACAATCTTAAACAAGTATGAGGAGATTATAATGGCTATAAATGCAAAGACCAAAACTGTATAGCACAATATGCAGAGTTGTATAATATAGTAATTTATAAATGACATATAGTTTATAAATGATATTTACATAGTCTTTTTTGTGAGGAACTTCAGACTGCTTTGATTAAAATTGTAATTATTTTATAATGTTTTATAGATAAGGTAACTAATCTGAATTTATGGGGAATTATTATCATCTATGACGTTTGTTACTGTTTACATAAATTTAAGAGTTAGCACATAAATGCAAATAGTGGGTTGTTGTTGCTTACTTGAATGTAGAACTGAACCATGTTTTATTAATAGACCATATATTCTGAAGCATAAATGGGAACATTTGATCTAATATATGGTTTCACTATGGAACAAGATAATTTTTGAAGGAATATTTTTTAATAGCAAGACTGCTTACCATTAGCTAATTGACCCTCAGTAGATTTTATTTAGAGACTTTTTTCCAGTGAATGGCAGCCAAGTTGTTGTAAACTTCAGACAGCAAAAGGGTATGACAAGCATGCAAAGTTCTTTTTATTTATCCGCACATGACGGACATTCAATCATGTTTGCTTTCCTCTATGAATATCTGTCATCCATGGTACCATCTCTGTATAGCTGCTTGCTGCTAGTGCTTTAGGAGAATCTGAACCATCTGTACGTTTGGGAGCATACAAAGATATTTTAAGGGTCACACTGATTCATCCTTCAATCTCAGTGAAATACTTAGAAGTACATATAAGGGAAGTTTAAAGAAATTAAATTTGAGTATCCTGTAAAAAAGAAAGCTAAATGTTGGCCTCAAAACCATCTTAAGACTTCAGAACATTTATTATAATTTGGTTGCTGGTAACAAATTGTTCTCCTTCTCTACCCAGAGCATTAAAAAACACAGTGGCCTTAATTATTATAGCTGGAAGGTTGTAGGTTAGATAGTAGGAACAATTTCAAGTGATTAAAATTGGAATTTTGCACTGAGGGAGATTGTAAAATCACTTTGCTTGGAGATTGTAAGACGGTGTAACTATTCTACAGTGTGGTCTGGTATGGATTTAGGGACTAAAAGACATGGACTTATTTTAGCACCTCAATTTTCTTTTGGAGTCCAAATATGTATATTTACCAAACATAATCTAGATAAGAAATTGATTTAATTTATATTTTTCCCTTAAAATTCAAGCCAAAAATCATAGGTTCATAATCACTTGTATACTTAAAGCTCAGTAGTTTTCACTCTGGGTTTGCTTCTTAGAGGTATTTTTTTTAAAAAACCATTTAATCATTTTTAACCCCTTCAAATTGATGGTTAGTTATTTATCCAAATTAGTTTTTGTTTAACACACACACACACACACACACACACACACACACACACACACACACACTGCTCTTCTAAACTCTCTTGCACTTCAATTACCCACATAACAGGATTAACCTATTTAAAGCTGAAATAAGGGTACATTATTCTCTTTCTTCAGATGGCTACTAAACACCTGGAGCCAGGCCATGGGGTCACCATATGTTGGTTTTCAATTTTCTTTTGTGTGATACATTGATAAGTAACCTTTCTAATCATTGATGCTCCTTCTTGACCTCTTCAGGGCTCTGCTCTCCCCCTTGGCCATCAAGACCCTTTATTGCAAACAGCTGTTGAGAGATGTTACTGATAGGGTAATGAGGACAAAGAGGATGTTTCATATCCACAGCCAAGGACCCAAAATGGCATAGGGTTTAGGATTTCCAAGGGCAGAAAATTTGTATCACTTTTATAATCTGTACAGTTGTTTAAAATGTAAAAATTAAAAAAAAATCTAGCAATAAAGATGCCATTTTCTCTTCAGATTCTATTTTACTTCCTTAATGATATAATAAATATAAAATGTTTTTGCACTTTTGTGATATTTCTCTTCCCCTTTTGTAAATGGCTTATTTTAGTTTTCTCAAGTAAATAAAAGGGCGTTCCCCCCTTACTTTTTAGTATCATTTACAGCTATAATTACATGAAAAGGATGGAAATTTTAGAGAATATAATTCTAATTTCTTTTATTGTTTTGAAAGGGCCTTTGACTGTAAAATAATTCAATTATTCTATTTTGATCAAAGCAGCTCTAGTTCAGTTTTTTACTGAGTTATTTTCTGAATATCAGGTAATTCTGATATATTTAAGAGGAATAAGAAAGTGGCTTAGTTGTTTAGGGATATTTTGGACATTGATATTAGCCAGGCCTGATTCAGATCTAGATTTAATTAGGATTGAAGCAAGTTGCTAAATCTCTCTGAAACTATAAAGTTTCTCACACTTTCTAAACAGATTTTCGTGATGATTAAATGAGATACAAATATAAATATGCCTACAACAGTAGTTGACAGTATCCCCTGATAAAGTGTGAGTTACTTTCATTTATTTTCCTGCCTGAAACATTCCTGCTACGGGGCATGAAGTATATCCTGGAGCTTCTCCAATGAGGGCAGATGTGGTTTTATTTCATCATTGTTCAGCTCTGACTTTTAGAAGATATTTTTATACATTGACCTGAAATCGGCTCCCTCTTAGCTTTTATTTATATTTTCTTTTTTCCAGTTTGATTGAGAAATAACAGACATACATCACTGTGTATGTTTAAGGCAGGGGTCCTCAAACTTTTTAAACAGGGGGCCAGTTCACTGTCCCTCAGACCGTTGGAGGTCCGGACTATAGTTTAAAAAAAAAAAAAACTATGAACAAATTCCTATGCACACTGCACATATCTTATTTTGAAGTAAAAAAACAAAACGGCAAAAACACCCGCATGTGGCCCGCGGGCCGTAGTTTGAGGACGCCTGCAAACTGTACAGCATAATGGTTTGATTTACGTATATTGTGAAATGACTACTACCGTGGGTTTAGTTAACATCGATCATTTTATATAGTTACAATAAAAAGTTATACTCTGAATCTAAGTCTTAATTTTTATGAGAGTGGTCTCTGTTAGAGGCAGATACCCTCAAAGACGTATCTCTCTAAGGAGGAAGCATCACAAGCCACAGGGTTAAGACGACAAAGGAGCAGCTGCTTGGGATGTGGGGGACAAACGCCAGCAGAGATTCAAGTGTCCACGTGTTTCCTGTAGATGTTCTTGTTTGCTCAGTGGCTACTAAGTTATATAGGTTTTGAGTGGTCTCCTCTAACTCCTTTTCCCCCCATAAACCCTCTTTTGTTCATAAATGATTTTGCAGAATGCTACGTTTCTCACAGAATGCATTTATCACCTTTCAGCAGAAAGCAATAAAAATGCATTAATCTGGAATGCCTGGTCAGAGGGCTTGGAGGAGCATGCGAGGGAAGGACCCGAAGAGATTCCTTCAGTTTGCTTTACCCTGTGGAGCATGCCCATTTTCTAGAGACTTTTGAGTTAATTCACTGTTAGCGCTTTATTTCTGAATTGTGTTAACATGACAGTAGTTCTTTTAAACATTTTTTAAAATTGAGATAAAATTGATATATACTATGTTTGTTTAAGGTGTACAATATAATGATTCAATATTTGGATATCTTGTGATCATCACACTGTCTAGTTCACATCTATCACCATACGTGGTTACAAAATTTTTTTGTCTTGTGATATGTGATTGAAGTTTTGAGAGTTTAAAGAGTAGTTGGGGAATAATAACAATAGAAATGAATGTTATGTATAAGTTTATCTTTGCATTCCAGATTAATGTTTTTTATTGCAAAAAGATATTTTATACTCAGTGGTTCTAGTTTAAATTAAAAACTTGCAATATCATTAATGATGCTAGTTGATGATCATATATAAAGAGAAACTGAAATTTTTCAGTTTCTTCAAAGTAAGCTTTTTTGGCTTTTATTTAAAACACTTTATTCAAGTAGATGTTGAACAGCTTGTTTTAAAATCTGATAGTGTGTGAACCAAATGAGGTCTTTTATATTGCTGATATTAAAATAAGTGTTGTAATTTTCCCATAATAATGTAGGACAATGAAAAACCATAATAAAGAAGACAGCTCCAAACAACATCTGAACTATGTCAGTTATAGAAATGCCAGTTAAACAAGTAGCAGCATTTGTTCAAAACCAAATTTCCCTTTCACGAAGGTGGTGGACTACACTGATGAACTGCAAATAACATTGCTAGATTGTTCTTTAGGCAACTTTGAATTTTAGAAATTATTCCCTGCCCATGCCTATGGTCTCTATTTTCTTCTTAAAATGATCTTTATTTGAATATTACAGTAGATCTAAGAAGTCAAATACCTAGCACCACTCTATTAGTAATTGGTAAGTTTGTTCTGTCATCTATACTTGAGAGTATTAAGCATATATTCCCTTTCTACATATTCATTCTTTCCCCCTACACTTCCCTGTTAATGGAATTTCTGCACATTATTTTTAAAAGAGCTTAATCAATATTAAAAACTAAGATATACTTTATCCACTAAAATGAGAGTTTTAAAGACAAACATTTACATGATTCTGCACAATGGGTAACCCACCTTCCATAAGAGCCTCCTCCAAAATCCTCACTTTGATGTGTCAGCACCAGCAAGAAACAAACAATGCTGCGTGTCTGCCGGCGTATTTTATGGAAGAGTGGACGTGACTGTAGTCTTTACTTCTGATAAACTTGCTTTTGCCTTCTTTCCTAGGAAGTGTGTAGAGAGCTCTGGTGTCTCAGCCAAAGCAACCGCTGTGTCACCAACAGTATTCCTCCGGCTGAGGGAACATTTTGTCAAACTGCGCATATTGAAAAGGGGGTAAGCTCAAATGTTTTATTAACTATTTGATAAATGTTTGGTGTTGATATTCTGCTACTACCGTTAGGAAATCGTGCATATTAATTAAAATGTACTTGAGAAAATAATATACTTCTAGTCTAGTGAATTGATTGTCAAAATATTATATCTATATATAATCATTGTTTAGAAAATTACAATAAACAATATTTTCTGGGCCAGTTTCACCTTTCTGTAAGTATATGTGGGTATTATATTTGTGTAGAAAATGTCTAATAACAATTCTACATAATAGAGTATGCTTAGTCATGTGTTTGGGGTTTCTTTCTGATAACTAATTCCCAGGAAAATTATGTGATCCCAAGATATTTTATAACTATAGTTTTAATTAGAGTCACTTTTAAATTGCAATATGAAAGGGCTAATAATTGAAGAATACTTAATTTATTGAGCATAGAAATTGGAACAAAATAATTTTAGTTTCATCAGAATAGTTTTCAAAAATATTATTAGAAGTTATTGAAACACATAGGAATCATTTATGCTATTCCTGAAGTTCTTTAGGAATTTCTAATTATGCAAATTCTAGAGTTTATGGCTATGGACTGAGTTTGCAATAATAACTACTAGTGTCATCTATTCTCAGTTCTGACTTCTTCCATGTTAGTTGGGCTAGTTTCAACAAAGATTACGCTGGATTTCAGCTTGCAATCTGATGTTTAAATAAAAAGAATGAAAGCTTTTGGGCAGCTGTCACAGTTTATTAATCCTTGCTGACGGCTTCATTCAGGACCCATGACCTAGTGCCATGTTGATGGCTTTTCCATGCTGCGTTTGGAAATGTTGGTAAATTATGCTAAATGTATGAATTGATTAGGTCATTTTTAAAGGATTAAGGATCTTTTTTTTGAGACTATGTAAGTAGCCAATAAAAATACAAAGACCTTCGCACACTACCAAAAATTCCTTCTTTTTTTTTTTTTCACTGGAGTAATAGAAAATATTAGGAACCACATTCTTCAAACAACAGTCTAGGTTTATTTTGGAACCAACAATTCTTGTCAACGACAAGTAGCAATTTAAATCAATCTGTACTTAGAAGAAATACACAACTGTAAGGGGGGAAGTCACAGTGAGAATCTGTTTCTTTATTTGCTATTGATTATTATTCTTGTAATCCATTCCATGGGCCACAGTTTCTATTTGCTTGGAATAATACTGTCACTAGGCCTGATGGCTCTTTTTATTCAACTTTATTTCTTAACATACACCATAAAAAATTCATTATTTTAAATACCTCAGAGCTCTCCTAAAGCATTCTATAAATTATATAATCACTCCAAATGAGTAAATCACAAGTAGTGGCTATTTGAGAACACATAGTTCAACCCTACCAATCATTTACACAGTAAACACATATTTAATGTCTTATCATTTGTGCTTAATTGCAGGATCCTCAAATGTCATATTTTACAATTATGTGTATAGTATATGTGATAGACATATATTTCTTGAAAATTTCAGACAATTTTGAGGAATATTTAGATGACACTCAATAATATTAAAGCTAATATATTGAATTTAAATTTAGATAAATAAGTAGAAGGGAATTATTCTTCTAAGCATAAATAAGAATGAGCACAGATAAAAAGTGAGCAAAATGGAAAAAATATATTTGATTTCTAAAGATTCACATTTTTAGTTTAGGTTGGTTTTCAGCTTTTTTATTCCTAGCCCCTTTTTTTTCAAATGAAGTCTACATAATTCTGATGTATACATTTTAAAAGTGACAATGATCTGGTTAAAAGAATCCCTTACCTGACTCCTTACCCTGTCAGCTTCTAATGTACTTCAACAGAACATCTTGAACTCCATGAAAAACTATTTGAGAACCTTGTAAGTGTAGCAAAGCTTGTGTACCAAGAAGTCATTTATATTCCCAACATTAGAGTTTAGTTTGATAAAGTCAGTATGTTGGATTTCACCATCTAAAATTATTCTGCCAAACAAAAATCTTAACAGTTGTTCCAGGGATATGAAAGGTCAGTAGACAGCTTTAGGAATGGTGCTAAGTCTTAAAATGAATGAATGAAAACAAACACATGTAGACTCGTAGAAAGAAAAAGGACAGCACTCTAGGAGAAGACCTTGAATATCTTCCTATCATTAACTTTGAATTTTTGAAGAGGTTTTTAAAGAACTAGGTCCACCTACGTTTTCAAGGAGAAAAAAAATACAAAGGACTAGACATTTGAGCTCAGCCGTTCTTAATTTATTTTTTAGTAACTGCATTTGTCATATCTTTTTACAAGTTTTGTTGGTGGTGATTTAAGTTATTTTTCCTCCTTAAAAGAAAAGTGTTTATTGTTGCCAAATTGCAGGTTTTCCTTCTAGGGTTATATCTATCTGGAAATTAAACCAGAGCTCAGCATTTTGACTCAAAACAACCATGCAAAAAAGAGCTAGGGACAAAAATCAAAGTGGAATTTTCAGTTGGTCAGGTCAACTTTGTGTGGCCAGTCTGTGTCCTTGCCATCTGAAAATAGTTAGCATTGGGAGCAGTCTGGAAGAGGTTAGTGGTGGTGGGGGGGGGGCGGGGGGAGAACCTATGTAATACTTTCAACAATAAAGATTTTTTTTTTAAATTAAAAAATAGTTGGCATTACCAATAATGATGATGGTGATACTGAATATTTTTAAAGTACTTACACTTGTGCCAGGCACATATTTGTTCTGTTTAATAGTGACAAAGTCCTATGAGGTAGAAGTTGTTTTATTTCCATTTTACAAATGAGGAAACTTAAACTTGAAAGCCTAAGATTACACAGCAATTCAATAGCAGGGCGAGATTCCAACCCAGGTCTTCCTAATTCCACAGTTGGAAACTGTGCCCCTCTGTCTTGCCTCTGAGTTTACGTTACCGTTAGATAGGAAATTTTGTAGAGAAAAAAGCAAATTTTCATTGTCATGGGAATAAAACGAGTCACTGAGCTTGAGATTGGTAGTCACAACGTATTCTATCCTTTAATTCTAAGTGGGGTTTTTACTTACCTATAACAGCGTCTTATCTCAGGAATCACAATAGGAAGGCACTGAAGGCAGAACATTAGCTAAGACTGTATGATTGTGTTACAACTGGCAAAATAATGAATCTCCATTTTACAAATGAGAGGTAACCTATTCCTACCTATTTCATAGAAATGTTGTGAGGACGGCCCTGACCGGTTTGGCTCAGTGGATAGAGCGTCGGCCTGGGGACTGAAAGGTCCCAGGTTCGATTCCGGTCAAGGGCATGCACCTTGGTTGCGGGCACATCCCCAATAGGGGGTGTGCAGGAGGCAGCTGATCGGTGTTTCTCTCTCATCGATGTTTCTAGCTCTCTATCCCTCTACCTTCTTCTCTGTAAAAAATCAACAAAATATATTAAAAAATAAAAAAAGAAATGTTGTGAGGATGAAATGAGATACTATCTCAGTGAACTTTTTATGGTTTTCTGGAGAAGGAAGGTACTAGTATATATTACTAGAGCATCATCGTCACTTTTGGTTATTATTTGCCAACCTTAGATGATTGTGGGGCAGAAAATTCTTTGTCAGATTATCTTACCTGGCAGTAGCAAGCATCAGAGAGTATAAGGATAAATTTGTGTGCCTCAGAAACATGAATGGAATATACACGACTTCTGATTTTAACTCTGAATTTCAAAACTACTCTCATCAGAAGAAACAAGAAAGAACCTACATCCTGTCTAGCCAGCAGGATAAAACCAAAGCTGCTCATAGTTTTTTGAATAATTTGTTTTAAATGGTGAGGGGAGAAGGATTGCTTAAGTGATAGCATAGACATATCCAGAGGACTGGATCCACAATGATCTTGTCAAACTCTGGCTGCAAAAGATATGGGATCCCTGCCCGAGGCGCAGTTCCACAAATGTTCCATGTAAGTATGGGAACTGTTCCATGCACATTTAGCAGATGGAGTAAGAAATATGGCCAAAAAATTAAAAACTGATCTTTGCGTGAGTCCTGGGGGGTCTGACATCGCTATTACAGCCATTGGATGTTTGCCTGAATAAGCCATTCAAGGATTGAATAAGAACCATATGGTCTGAATGGATGTGCTTAGGGACAGTAGCATTAACCAAAGGAGGAAATTTGATGAGCCCAGACAGTGCGCTAGCTGGTACTGTGTGTCCATGGGTCAAACGCCTACAAATAAATCAATATAACTTTAACCCAAAAATTTTTCTTTAGACATGGCATCAGCAATAGCACTTTGGACAGGCATTAGAGGGATGCCACATTTGATGAAATAGTAAACAAAGATTTAGACTGTAAAAACTTTGATAGCGGTATGGGCATTGTTATGGAACAGGATATCAATGATAATGAAAACCCAATCCTTGCAAGCTCTGATTGTGACCACAAAGAAGGTTTAGAATACTTGGTTTATTTCCAAAAGATTGATTTGATGATTCTACAAGATCCAGTTAGAGATATAGCCCAGCATTTAGACTTACATATATATATGACATCGGTTCTTAATATCTTTGTATGGGAAACACAGGGCTGGCTTAGACTAGGATTATTATAGACCCTTCTAAAGCATTGCTATATAATAGGACATTTGCAGCCTTAGATCTTAGAGTAGAATATAACATGTTTCAACTGGGTCCCAAACTATCTCTTAAATTGCTCTAGAAATTTCCATAGCATGGGATGACAAGTTCTGATTTAGAATTTGGGCTGGAATAAGCTTCAGCATTCCTGCACCTGGAGAGTGGAAAGATAAGGCTTTTAATAGTGCTGTGCTTCAACTTTTAACTTTTCTGACTTGGGAAGAACATTCTATATTGAATCACCAATATCCCTTGCTTTAAAATCTTAGGATTTCCTTAGAGATCTCTCATTCCAGATGCTGGCTAGACCCAGTGCTGGCTGTGGTACAAGATCTATAATCACATCCTAGAATGACTCTAGTTAAAAAATATGTATGTTTTCAATATTTAAAAAAAAACATTTTAAAAGTATACTCATCTTGAAAAATTTTTGTGGAATTCTGAAAAATTCTCAAATTTAGATTTTTAAATTTATAATGTATCTTGCTTGAAGACAAATTTCCTGATGTGGATTATGAAATTCAGCAAGAGATGTTGTTTAATAATTATTTCTTAGGAAAATTTTTAAAGCTTCACTGGAGTATATTGTCTTTCTAGATCATTTTTAAATATATTTGTTTTACTTTGAAGGAATGTGAAAAGCAGGAATTCTTGAACAATCTGAGAATTTATTCTTGGAATGTGATAGTTTCACTTTTACCTTTCTAAACCTGGTTAAACACACTTGAATTAGCAAAAAGAAGGCAAAATTATTTATCTGGATAATTTGGGCTGAATTAATATGACTGATATTTAGAATACATCACTAGATTAGATATAATCTTAGAGAATAAAGATTCCCATATGAAGATTTCACTCTTTTCTTTTAAGAAAAGAAGTAAAATTCTTTGGCTTTGAAAATAGAGCTTGTAAAGGTTTGGCAACTTCAGGCAAAGAAAAAAAAAGGATAAAAATAGAAAAGACAACACTCAAAAATTTCACCTTATGTGCTTATAGGATTTATATACTTCAGGTTGCTTTACTTAGTGTAATCTAATTATACTTGTGACTTACATTAAATCAGCATATATTGATTCATGTGATTATCTAGAAAATTAGCTCAAATAACTTTATCCATATGAAGTTTCCTATGGATTTCTTAAAGCAGTTGTTATTATTAAGTTAGATAAGTTTCTTCTCTTAAAAGCAAGTGCTACATCAAGATACTTGCTACTACCAGAGGAGGGAAGTAGCAAGAATTCCAAAGAGATCTCTTCCTATAAATACGAGGTGGGGGGAGGCTAAACAAAACACGAAAAGTCAAACAAGTCCTTTGATGTGTTTTTAACTTCTTTGAAGGTATGTCTGCACAGAAACAATGTCTAAAGTTGTCCTAATCCAAGCCATATTGGAATAGAAAACTAAAGTTAGTCCCCATTTCATAGTTAGGGAAACTAAAGAAAATAAATAAATGACTTGCTTTAAACCAAAGATACTGTTTGAATGAGAATTCAGGTCTGTAACACAGACTACACACAGAGTGAAGTTGTCCCTATACAGACTGAAGTTGTTAACATGTTAACTAGTTAACAAAGTTGTTAATTAGTTATTAAACTAGACAGTAGTCTCTTGTCAATTCGTAGATGAATGATACTTATATTATTATTATTATTATTATTATTATTATTATTATTATTATTACTAGAGGCCCGATGCATGAAATTCGTGCAAGGGCCTTGGCTCTGTCCCCCCACCCACTGCTGCCACAGGGGGGGGGGGGCTCTGCCGCCTCTGCTGCGGCCCCCACCCGCTGAGGCTTTGTCTGGAAGGAAGGATGTCTAGAAGGCCATCCAGTCTAATTAGCATATCACCGGTACGCTTTTATCATTATAGATGAATTCTTCTTTTTTAACCCATTAATCTTTGTTATTTAACTATCTGATATAATTGTCTATTATGTTATAATTTCATGGAATAGATATAATCAATAGGATGAATTTATGCAGTAAGAGGTTCTAGCAAACCAGTTATGAAATACTGTGTAAATGTGAAATAATCATGAGAATGGAGTAACATTTTATAAGCTGAATATTGTATTTATCTTTTACCTTAAGGATAGGTTTTAAAAGGAAAACAAAATCATTTGTGTGACTTCTTTTCCTGTCCTACACTTTGTGAGTCTCCAGGAAATGTATAACAATGTTATTAAATACTTTGGAACCTACATCTTTCTTATGTCTTTCACAATTCCTTTAGCCCCTCAAAATGCAGAAAGTGATTTTTTCTTTACCAATTATAAGAGTACCCAAGGAGGTCTGAAATAACATGTGGCTGTTCACTTATAGCTAAGTGGATTTTTTTATTTTCAGTCTCTAGTGTTATTTTGTACTTTATGTAGTAAAAACAGTTCAGTAAAGTATAGTGGAATATTATTTAATGTTTTCAAATATAGAATTCTACACCTCCAATAGATTCCCCCTTCCCCAACCGCGCCCCCCCCCCCCCCCCCACACACACACACACACACACTGATTTTTGTGTATTTTTGGACAGATAATTCCTTCTTTTCTAAGTGATGTTGGGCAAGTCAACCTGCCTGTAGACTCTGGTTTCCTCATCTGAAAAATGAGGTGCTTAGATCTCATGAATGCTTAAGTTCTTTTGAGCTTTAGAACTCTGTGCTTTTATAAAATGTAAACTCAAGCTTTAATGTTATTTGAAATCAATAATGCTAGATTTCCAACTTGAAAAAAAATAGACAAATTTTAACAGTTGGAGTTTTTAAAAGTGTTGACATTAATTGAAACCATGGCCCAAAGCAGTCATTGCTGGTCAATACTACTTTGTTCAGTCATTCTCAGAGAAAAAAATAGGTACAGGCTTAGATGTTCCTACACACAGGTACTTCTAATAACAAAAATGTAAAACCAGAGATTATTTGGCCTAATGTTGTGACTTTTATATAGGTGAAGGTCTAGCACAATCGGTGGCATATCATAATACAAATGATTGGACTTTAAGATCAATTAGGTAAGCTGTAAGCTGGCAGCTGGAACATGCTCTCCCTCTCCAGTGTACATTATCAGTAGTCCTACTCCAAGAGCTGATACTGTATTATATCGGTTCAGCCAGCAACCTCTGCTTCATCATTTTGGACAGATGGGTTGTTTTTTTCAGGGTAATTTTCATTGTCAAAACTCATAATCTTTTTTAATGTCTTACTTTAATATCTAATAGGTTAAGGCTCAGAATGTTCTGCCTTATAGCCAACCAAAATTTGAATTCTTCTTGCCTAATTTTTTTTATGGACAAATGATAATTGCTTAGCACTTCTCTAAAAAGTCTTTTATGTTGTCACAACTACTAAAACATTTACTCAGTGCTAACTACCAGGGAAAGAAAGGTGAATTTGACTCTCTTTGCCCTCCAGTAGTTCCAGTTCCTTCCTGACATGTAGCAACCAAAACAGAACACAGAATTCTAAAACTGAACTAACGTTGTTATTCAGTCAGCGGGTTTTTGTTGCTTATCTACTACATGCTCAGCACTGTCCTAGATAGAACATTCTGTGGTGACAGATGTGCTGGATCTGCTCTGCCCAACATCGTTGCCACACATGTGGCTGTGAAGCCCTGGAATGTAGCTAGTGGGTCCAAGGGACTGGATTTTTAATTAATTTAAATTTAAATAGCCACACTTGTCACATTAAGGTTTTTACATACTAACGAGAGGAGACAGACAATAATGGAGTAATTCGAAAAATAAACAGGGTAATTAAAGTAGTGTGAACTAAAACTATTACATCCTGGAGTTGCACTTTGGAATAAGGGTGGCCACTCAAGGAAAGAGCTCTCTGTTGAAATGACACTTGACCTGGGACTGAATGAAGAGAACATAGCGATGTAAGGAATTGTGAGAAGAGTATTCCCAGAAGGACCAGCAGATGCAAGTGCCTTATGGAGGGAAAAAGGCTTAGTGTTTGAGGAAAGGAAGGAAGGCTGGTGTGTCTGGAGCAATGTGTGAGAGAGAGTAAGGCTGGAGAAGGAGGCAGGGCTGGTTCCCATAGGCCACAGCTGACCAGAGTCTCTTAAGCAAAAAAAGAGACATGACGTGATAATATGTTTTTTAAAAAGATCTCTCTGAGTGCTTACTGGAGAACAGATTGGTTATAGGTAGGAAAAAATGGAAGTAGGGGGACCAGGTAAGAAGTTATTCCATTTGCCATTGGTAGCAGTGAAAAAGGTGAAAAGTGAAAAAATTCTGGATATATATAATTAGTATTACACAATGATTATTATTTAAGCATCACATATCCTAATCCCTTTATGTTTTAATATAAGGCTGAATTTTTATTTAGCTAGCAAACATTGCTGACAGTTACTCAACTCTAATGTTGCCTGTTGTTATTCATGTAAACAAATGACTTTTCATAGCATCAGTATGGTTTGTCAATGTTTGATGGCAATTCACAAAAATGCACCGATAAAAGCCTAGAAATGCTTGTTGTTGTTTAAAAGGCTTTCCTTTTTACCATATTCTGCAAGTAAGATTTATCATGTTAGAGTTATGAGCTGATTATTTGATGTCTGCATCTCGATAAATTATTCCTGGCTTTCTACTTATGTGCAGTATGTGTGGTTTATTGCAGAGAGTAAAGCTGAGAAGAATTCCAATACACATGTTCGTGCAGGGGCTATGCACATGGCTGGTCGGTGTACATAAGGGTTTTTTTGTACCCAGTCCCTAGTGTCTTGGCATTACTTTTATTATGTCTGCAGTACTCGTGTAGATGAAATGCCACAACACATTCTTTTACTATTGTAGCCTCAACCAGCCTTTTCTTTTAATTTCTTTCTTTCTTTCTTTCTTTCTTTCTTTCTTTCTTTCTTTCTTTCTTTCTTTCTTTCTTTCTTTCTTTCTTTCTTTCTTTCAGGAAAAAGCAATTACCATCATAAAAATTCCTTACTGGGGAACTTTCCATATTGCGTTATCATTCCATGAGTCTAATAATAGTGGGATATAAAGAAAAAAACTTTTTAATACTAGAATATCTAAAAAAGACTTTTGAGGTCTCCATAATGAGAAACACGAAAAGTCTGGAGTAGGTGAAATAGTAAGGGAAGAGAAGTAGACTCAAGTTTTTTAGACTCCTGGTACATGTTAGAGATTTTGCAATCATTGCCTAGCTAAAGATAATTTGCAAATCACACGCACCATCACCAATGTGTAAACACCGTTAAAGAACTATGTTATCTATTGGGAGAATGCTAATGCCTGTAATTGGTCATTGCCTGAACTTTGTGTATTTCTGTCCTGATAACTGTATCTGCCTAAAAGCTAATTCTGTGTTTTCTGTGCAATCTTGCAGTGGTGCTATCATGGAGATTGTGTTGCTTTTGGCACTTCGCACCCGAGCGTAGAAGGGGGCTGGGGTTCCTGGTCACTGTGGGGAAAGTGCAGCAGGACCTGCGGGGGCGGCGTCTCCTCATCCCTAAGACGCTGTGACAGTCCAGCGTAAGTAGCTAAAGTAAGCCGCAGCCAACAAAAAGACACAGTTGGAAATGATTCAAAGCTGTGGTTTCACATGTTATCTGTAAAAACGTTTCACTCCCGAGCCAAGTGCTTGTCTTCAGAACAAGCACTAGGCAAGGAGAGCGGAGGAGCCTTGTTAGACAGACTTCCCTTTTCTTCCTCGCCCCTTCCTATGTGACTAAAAATAAAAGAAAGGGGAAAAAGACAAGCATTGTGTATCTACCCCAGGTAGAGCCAGACTTCTTAATCTACTAATAATCAGATAGATTTCCTCTTCCAAAAACTACTGAATTATGGATGAATCCAGGTCTGGTCTTAGCTACAGTACCATTATTCCCAGGAAACCTAAGGTCTTTTCACATGTCACATAAAATTATTACTGCTACAGTAGTAGTAAAAGGACCAATGAGAGCCCTTCAAGGGTTGAAATGCCTTGATTCGCATCACAAATCACAATGAAAAGAATACTGGCCATGTGTTAAAATAGTTTCCTTTCACATGCCCCCCATTAATCATCTTCCGGAGTTGCCACCACTTTCCTCCCCATGGCTGTTTCATGCAGGTCAGACTGCTCCTCTCCCACCATCTTTTTCTCCAGCCGGAGCCCCTCTGGCGGAAGGCCAGCCCCATCAGTATTCTTTGCTGTGGTATTGCTTCTCCCTCCCACCACTGCCCATTGCAGGTGGACGGTTCCTCTGCATGGTCTTTCCTGCCCCTCTGGAGCCTGAACTGCTCCTTAGCAGCCACAGCAGGTCAGGGCTCACATTTTTGTCTAGAGCTCAGGTTGATGGCCTTCTTTCCCAACGCATATTTTGGTGCAGAACCAGGTGATGATATATCACTTCTGCTGTTTTCCTCTTTCTGGGGTAAAAGATGGTCTATATTTATTTTTCCCTCATTGTAATTCAGAATCCCTCTCTTTGGCTCCTCTCTCTAAATGTCTCTTTTCTTCTCTTTTTAGCTTGAAATCGTTTCCCTGGATATTAATTCTGTGTTTCCATTCTCCCATTTTCTATCTATTTTTACCCTCCTGCTAAACAGAGCTCACTCACTGTCACCTACGCATAAACCAGCCATGCTACCACCATCCCTATTACTTTGTTTTTGTCTGACCGACCCATTTTTCCCAAGCTGGTTCAAGCTGGGCCATTTGTTTTCCATGCTTAGAGTCTCCATTCACTGGCATTCAAAACGTATTCAAAATTGTCACTTAAATTATCCCATTGATTTCAGTAAACCAAAGTTGTAATTTAGACTTTGCTATTTTTAAAACAAGTACAGAATAATTAACCTAAGTTCAACTATAGGCTACTGTAGAATAATAACCAAAATTATAAAGCCCTATAATAATCAATAATATACCCAGATATTTAAGAGCATGACAGGACCTCTTTTAAAAGAACAAGTTAGCTTTCAAAAATAGTATTCAAATAATAGCACATGGCTCTCCCTAATGTTTAATACTTTAAAAATTAATTGATGGAAATAAAATACTTGACATCTTACGTTTTCATTAATTTGAGTATTATTTAAAGTATTTATATAATGCAAACCCATTTGATATTTAGATTTAACTTTTTAAAACTGTATATTTGAAATGAGATAGAAATTCATTTCTGCATTATTTACTTGGAACTGAAACTATTTCCAGAGAGTCATTTAGTTTCCTCTCCTGTTTTCAGTCTGGAAAAAAATCAAACTTTTCGTTCCCAACTTGGTGAACAAATAGCATCGGATGATGGGTTTGTTGAATATGATTTAAGTGGCTTTTCATTATAAATAACTGAATTTTAAGCTGGAACCTCAAATTGAACTAATCACCTCTTTACTATGATAATTAGGAAATACATTGATTTAATTGCATTTTCTTAATGTAAATCATGACAATTAACAGTCTTGTAAAGTTACTCATAGTAAATTGCCTTAATTTTAACATTCAACAATCCTAATCATTATTACTATCAGTCCCCAGCATGATTTTTTAAATAACTAATAAAATGTCCAATTTTGTATTTTCTTAAAGTAAATGTTAATATGTTTTCATTATTCATTATATGTACTTTCTATGTGGATAAATATAGTATATTCACATGTTAAACAAAATGTGTTTTCAGACCTTCAGGAGGTGGAAAGTACTGCCTTGGGGAAAGGAAACGGTATCGCTCCTGTAACACAGATGTAAGTAAAACCAAACTCTGCTATGAAAAATTACATTTCCCCCAGAGCAGGGAGATTTTTAAAAATTATAAGCTTTTTGATCAGAAATCCATATGTGTGATGGTGACATTCATTTTTATAAAGTTGTTAATAATGAAGGGAATCAGCCTCAGGTCTGTGAGTCCCATCAACAGGAGTCAAGAGGAAGAGCACCAGCACTAGAAGGAAATACCCTGTGCCCCTGAACTGCCCTGGTCCCCCGAACACTCACAACTTTACCATCGTTATGTTTCTTGAGTCCAGCACAATTACTATGCTCTTTATCCTGTTTCATATTTGCCACTGCAAGAAGCCCTTGACTCCCACATCTAATCCCATAGGCTCTGCATATCCCCTCTTCTGTTTCCTGCCCCTGGCCAGCTGCTGAAACTCTTCTGTGCCCTAAGGAATTCATGATCCACCATCAGCAAAATTCCTAACTTCTCTGAATTTTCCTTCCTTTCACCTTGTTCTAATGGAAATGGGCTCTCCTCTGGAGATACTGCTTCTTCTGCAGCTCTTCAAAGTTGGTTTTCTCCCTGGGCTCTTGAATGACTGGGTCTGAAAGTATGTTGACTATCTTCTTTATATCTCATTACTTCTTCCAGATAAAACGAAATAAGTGATGCCCTAACCAGTTTGGCTCAGTGGATAGAGCGTCAGCCTGCGGACCGAAGGGTCCCAGGTTCAATTCTGATTGAGGGCATGTACCACAGTTTCAGGCTCCTCCCCAGCCTGAGTCCTGGTTGGGGCCTGTATAGGAAGCAACCAATCGATGTGTTTTCTCTCACATCCATATTTCTCTCTGTCTTTCCCTCTCTCTTCTATGCTCTCTAAAAATCAATGGAAAAATATCCTCCAGTGAGGATTAAAAAAAAGCGAAATAAGCCAGGCAAAGAAGGACAAGTATCACATGATCTCACTTATATGTGGAATCTAATGAACAAAATAGATCCAGAGACATGGAGGCATGGAACAGACTTGAATCTCAGAGAGAAGGGAGGGAGGAGCAGGAAGAGATTAACCGAAGAACATACTTACATATATTCATAACCCATAGGACACAGAAAATAGTGTGATGAATGCCTGGGGTGGGTGGAGAGGGTCAAAGGGGGAAAAGGGGAGACATCTGTAATACTTTCAACAATAAAGATAAATTAAACAAAAAACACAAAACCACAGCTTTTACTTTCATGTCATCAGACCATTACCCGCTATCTGCACTCTCTAACCCTATACCTATTTTAATTCTTGGTTATGCCATAATTATGTAGATAATTTTCCAACACCTTCTAGATTTTTCCATAAGCATACAAACCTATTGTTACTTCTCCTCTCTTGAAAAAAACAGAAAGCCAGCCAGTTATTTTCCCACGTCTTCTCTTCCTTTGTAACAAAATTCCTCAAAAGTGTTGTCTATACTCACTGTACCTAATTCCTCTTCTCATTTTCTCCTAAAATTGCTCCTGTCAGGTTTTTGCCTCCATCATTCAACTGAAAATGTTCATGTCGTATCCCCAAAGTTCCTCCCCTGCTCTCTTAGCTGACTTTCTTCATGTTTTATTGGATATGAGGCCACATGCCTACTCTTAAACCAGCCATGGGCAAAAGGAATGAGATTACTATAATTGGTTTAGTCTAATCCAGATATGCCTCTAATGGGGTTAAGGTCACATTCCCTGAGAGGTAGATTCCTGAGCAAAAATCAGAACTCTGTTAACAAGAAAGTAAAGAGTAATAGATATTGGTTATGCCACAGGGGTCTGTGTCAGAGCTCTTTACATTTCTGTCTTTGCCATAGTACCTCCTTATCTGAGCAAGATACATTCTAAGACCCCAGGGGACACCTGAGACCCCAGATTGTACCAAACCCTATATATACTTCCACCCACTCCCTTACATACATACCTATAATCAAGTTTAACTTATAAATTAAGCACAGTATGAGTAACAACAATAACTAATAATAGAATAGTTATAACAATATACTACAATAAAAATTACATAAATATCTCTTTCTCAAAACATCTTATTGTACTATACTCACCTTTCTTCTTGTGATGGTGCGAGATGACATGCGGGACAAAGGGATGGAGTTGGGATTGTGTGAGATTTCATCACATTACTTAGAACAGAATTTAAATTTAAAGGGAATTTAAATGCAATTTAAAACTTACGAATGGTTTACTTCTGGAATTTTCCATTTAATATTTTCAGACTGTGGTTGATCTCGGGTAACTGAAATCATTGAAAAGGGGGACTTCTGTGTTGGTAGAGATAGTAGCAACAGAAGTAATAGTAGTAGCTGCTGCTAACATTTATTGAGTACTTAGTATCTATCAGACCTATTATTTTACCCATATTCACCCCATACTGACAGTTCTCCTCAGTAGTGACTTGGCTTGGTAAGACATTTTTAATTTCAATTTTTTCAACATAATCTAGAAACACTTTGATAATTTAAAGTTTAGGTATAATCTGTCTATTACAGCCTTGTTTCTGCAACATAAATTAACTCATAAATGATTGAATTATTTTGTTCCATATTTTGTGCCACTAAGCAATACACCAGCTGAAGTCAAATTACATTGATATAGTTAGACAGAGGAAGTTTGTGCTGGACATGATGACCGTTCATCCCACATTCTTCTTTTGGCTCAGTTGGCCACATGCTCTGTGGTTCAAGTCCTTATTGTTGTTTCTGCCTGTTCTTTGTACATTGGCCTCTTGTCCTTACAAGCTAGCAAGCTCAACCCTTCCTTATTAACTTTTTCACCTTTTTAATAAGATAAAATCCTATATTTACTCCAGCATTTCTTTGTTAAGAATCTGCCATGTATTTTTAAAATTGTGCTAGTATTTTCTTAGAATTCTTATTGTTGATGGTTTGTCTTTAGTCTGCCCTCTAATGCTATTTTCCCTTTAGGCTTGATATTTTTAGTTTGCAATTTTGCAGAAAGAGATTTTTCAAAAATGTGTGTATCCTATTAGAGCAGAAACTTATAATTTTAAAAATTGTTAAACTTTCTATTCTATAGACTACATATAGGACAGAGAATTTAATAATAAACCAGAAGGGTGATTGATCAGAGTTAAGATTAAATAATGCAAGCAAGACTTCAGTATTTTCCAGCTAACATAGAATGGGTGTTTCTATAGAATTATAGGGCTTTTATGTTTGTGTCCTGTAAGTTAACATTTGTACTTTTTCCTAAAGGTATAATGCCTTAAATGTTCTTTTATTCTGTAGTGCCTGGATATCTGTTATGAGCTACTCTAATTTAAGGGAGTCAACAGAGTCTACTTGTCTTTTATCAGATCAGCCTGCCTTAGTGCATGTTTTACACAATTTAATACTATGCACATTATATTTGGTGGCTCCGTGAATAAGATCTGAGAGAAAACTTTCCAATTAGTTAAAATCAATTTGACAGCTGAGAAATGGAAAACAATGCATAAATATTTTGGGCTCCGTCATTTGTGATCCAAGATCTTTTCTTGAGATTTAAAGAGAGGTAATATAAAGGATGAGTTCAGGTGATTGTGGAAGCATTTTCAAATTCGTGTCCAGGATGAGGTGATGTCGGGCAGTCAAGCAGTGGGACTGCCAGGGCTCTTTATTTAGTGCCCTGAGTCTTTGAGGCTTGCCCAGTGCTTTCTCATTTAGGCCCTCCTGTATTTGATCCATCCTATTTGCATTCCTTTTAAGATCTTGCAACCATTCCACATAACGTACAGTTTCCAATACAGTACAGCAGTCTTGATCTTCTCCTTTCTGTGATTGACCAGCTGGTTTTATAGATTACTGCTTAGTTTTCATATTTTTACACATAATAATAATTATTACTAGTTCTAACTCTCTGATTAGAGTTGAGTTAGCTTGTGCTTACTTCAGCAGCACATATACTGGAGTTGAGTTAACTTCATTAAAATCACAACTGAAAAGTAGAATAAATTAGAAAATCACAGGGAAAAGAAAATAATATAAAGCTAGGGTTAGTACCTTAAATGTGTACCAAAAGATCTTTCCACTTCCTCAAAGTGGTTCACAAATTTTGCTCTGAGTTTCCTAGTGACCCAAGTTAAGATGCAAACACTATCAGTTCTAGAATTCATAATATCTAGTAGCTATGACAAAAGGAGCTATATCCATAAGGTAACACTTTACTATTTTGAAGATTTGATACTCCTCCTATGTGGATCCCTGCACTGTGGTAAATCACATTGAATCACACAAAGTTAACAGTACTCTGTTTGCCTAGATTACAGGAGAAATTATAACCTAGAAGGAATGTAGACCAAACAAAAGTGGCAAGCACAAAAAGATAGCCACACGTTCTCCCTAATTTTAGTCTCACCACAGACATTTGAAAGGTACATGAATGGTAGGAAGGGAAGAGTGAGTGTTCCCATTAGTTCTTGTTCCACTTACCCCAATTTCAAAGAAAGAGATCCACGGAGATAGAACAGGCAACTTATAAAGAAAAATATATCCATGCTAAAATAGATCAGAAAAGGGTATCCAGCTGCAAAATTGGCCTGACAACTCTCAACAGCAACATAACCAATCTAGAGCCAAAGTATTCACACACGAGTCTGAGGCTGATTATCTACAACAGGATCTATTAGATGGGCATCAGCACTGGTCATGCTCAAAAGCCTTCAAAAGAATCTAAACAAGGACTCTTTTTTTGACATGCACAGGATGGTTTGTCTCCAGGACAGACTAGAAGGTAAAGACAATAGCTATGGCAGAAACAAATGAATATGCTTTTCATTATAAAACTACTGAGAAACTAGGAACATTTATTAAAGACACATAGGAGAATTGGATGAAATTTGGTCTTACCATTAAATCATAAATTACAATAGAACTAGAGACCCGATGCACGAAGATTCGTGCAAGAATGGGCCTTCCTTCCCCTGGCTACCAGTACCGCCTTCCTGCTCCGGCCTGGAGCCGCCTTTCCACTTTCCCACGCTGCCCAGAGGCCTGGAGTGGCTGGGGTGGTGCGGAAGGCCTGTGTTGTCTCCATGGCATCCCACCCCAACCCCGGCCACTCAGCGCCTGTGTATGCAAAGTAGCCCACCATCTTTGTTGGGTTAATTTGCATACTCACTCCTGATTGGCTGGTGGGCATCGTGAGGTACAGTCAATTAGCATGTTACTCTTTTATTAGGTAGATATTTGAGATCATAAGCTAATCTCATAGGTATGGCCATGGGGAACTTGGGTTTGTAGAGCAGAATTTTATGGATGCACTGATGCTAAGAATTCATTAGTTAAGGACATAGTTCCCCTCTTTGGGCATAGAGATAAATGATTGATAAGGTCCTGACAGTTTCTATAAATGTGTAAAGGTAGGAACTAACTAACAGAAATAAAGCCTCCAGATCTGTACATTATTTGCTGAAAGGTGTTGGCTCAAAATTTTATTATTATCTGTATGGAATCTCCTTTTTACTGGCATACAAAATTTTGACTATTAATCAGGCATTTCTGCCATCCTGAGCAATTTTTCATTCTAATGACTTAAAACTATCATGCAAAATGTTCTAACCGGGTAACCATTGGTGGATATAGTATAACTATTTTCAATAGAATTTATATTTGATAACTTGATTTTTTTTGTAAGAAGGAAAAATATGGCTATGTTAAGTTTATAAGCCAAATTTTATATCAAAGCCTAAAGAAGAACTATTACTATGAAAAGGACTTTTCTACATTTTTAACAAGAATTTCCTGGTTTCTTAGGTATTTCCCAAAACCAAGAAAATCCTTGTGTTTGTCCTGTTTGTTATTATTTGTCATTATGCATCTGCTGATAATGTGATTAGGATAGAACTTATGGTGAAAACTCAAGTTTCACTTTGGCTGAGATAGAAAGTTATTTTATTCATGCATCTTAAACATTTCACTGCCCTCCTTTATTTTATGCATCAAAACTATAAAAAATTATAGAATCAAAGTGAGTTTTCCAGGTCATCTGTGGTCTGTTCTAGAATTTAAGCATAGATTGTATGGTACCTGGGTTTCTTCTCAGTCAAGCTCTGCTAAAAGGTATGTTATTCTGCAATTGTTTTCTTCTTCAGTCCATTGCTTAAGGTCATTAAGTGGTATGATTGCCTTGGTTGTGGTACACAGAAAAAGCATAGCCTTTATTTAGAGGTAGGATTGTAGTGAAAAAGAATGGACTTTGTATTTCCATTGACTTAAGCTGAAACCCTGACTGTAATACTTGTTGCTGTTTGACCTTGGCATGACACCTAACCTCAGGAAACTTTGGGGAACTCCTGTATGGATGGAGTGTGATTATATCAAGCTTGCAGGGCTGTTTGAGAATTAAAAGAAGGAACACTTGCAAGCTATCTAGTGCTACTCCTAATACTTAATGTGTACTCAATACAGAGTACATCATTAAGTATTATTTACATTTATGTTCTATAGATGAAAAAGTACTTACATGCATTAAACCCTTAAATCACTTTTATAAAGAGGAAGGACACGTCTTTTTAAAAGAACAGGCTAGTACCATGGAAGGGATAATTTCTGAGTACTGTGCTAGAGCTCCCCTAACAGAAAGAGCCCCTGGGAGGTGGGTGTTGCAAGGGAAGCTTCTCTGAAAGAGTTTGGTCACTTTGGACACTGACTGTCTAACCTTACCCCGCATCCGAATCAGAGAGCTGAGAGCATCCTGAAACTACCAACCTTCCCCCCAGGGCAGAGGTGTGGTGCCAAAGTACAGAGCGGATCCATTAACTAACAGTTTGTAACTGTGTCCCACGTTATAATCAGAAAACAAATTAGTATCAGCCACTTTATCCTCATAAATATTGTATACAATATACTATTATATGTGTAAAAATATAACAGGACCAGTGTCATTACTCTTCTTTAAGTATAAATTTTATGGGGTGCATCAAATTTTGAAAATAACCTAGGTTTAAGTACAAAAGAGAGCTTGCTTGTTTATTTTGTTCTTAAAAGAGATGTTTAAAAATTACCAAGTAAAAGTTTGTTTCTTAACATATTTATAGGCTTAGGGGAAAGGGTTATGTTATGGATAGATGGCATTTTAATTAAATTTGGACTCTGCAAGGTACATGAGAACTAACTTTAATTTTGAAAATTTGCATAGAAGATTATCGCATCAAATATGTCAGCTAGATTCAAGTTTGGACCATGCGGGTTTTATCAGGCTTTTGTTTTTCTTTAAAAGTAAATGAAAAGTGAAACTAAAAAAATATATCAGAAATTACATGGGGGACAAGAGATAAGAAGGTTGGATCAAAACTGGGGGTTGCAATGATTCACTATTTGCATTGAACACAAAATTTAACATTGGAAATGCCCTTCTGTACTACTTTAATGAGCTAATCAGGCAGTGCCTGGAAGCTAGGAAATCTGGAATTTTGTTGGCAACTTGTAAGAGAGGGTGTGGAAGCAAGGTCTTTTTAACCCACGTGGCATTTTTTTTCTGTGTAATTTAGAAAAAGATGCCTGTCGGGGTGAATGAACACTATGTCCCTTCTTCATAGACCTATGTCAGGTGCATGGCTTGCTCAACAGAGCAAGGGTTGGAATCCAAACTCCACTCATGCTTCCCCAACTAATGGGGCATTACTGGCTAAGACTATGTTGCTATCCTGGAGAGGAAGAAGAGAATTAAATTTGAGAAGTGTAGAAGGTTGTTCTAGTATAATAGTGGAGAAGTAAAACTGCATTTGATGTGAAAGCAAGAAAGGAAAAAAGAGACAGGAGGTGAGAAAGACATGAAGAATGTAGAAGAACAAAATGCCAATATTGCTTATTTTGCAATTTTCCCTGAGTCATAGGAATCCTGGTATCTTCCCCCTGCCCATCTCCTTTAGGAAGAGGAGAGGGGGAAGGAAAGGGGAAAAAGAGTTTTCATTCTCAGCCTGCTTCTCACTCTTTATTACCCATAAGACACAGTACAGGATTTTCAGCATTTTCCTCATTTGCAAAATATTTTGGGTTGCATTTCTCTTAAAGGTATGGGCTTTTGGGGTATGTTTTGCAAATGAAAGTAAAGAAGGCACACATGGATTTATGGACTTGCAAGGTCACCCTATTCTTCAGGACAAAACCATGATTAGAACCCCCATAGTAGAAATACCCTTGGAAGGTTTGTCAGCAGAAGCTAAGATTTCTTTCTATAGCAACTTTTATGCCCCCAATGAATTATTCTTTTTTAGATTTATCTACCAATAAAAAAGGATTAAGTCTAAAGGAGATGCTTTTCAACTATCAATAAAATTGGAAACATAAGATAGTCTCTAGAATGTGCTAACTTAACATAGATCTCTGAGAAATGGTGTTAAAAGTGATAATATTTTAAAAATTTCTTTGAAAATACTAAGATCAAAAGTTGCTGAGACCTGCAGCTTTGCTCTCTGGATTTATGGGGGCCCTGCTGGTCGCTTTTTAAAAGGAGAGGATGCTTGATTAGTGTGAACATAGGAGGCTGAAAACCTGTCAGGCTTTACAGAAAGAATTTGTTGCTTGTGCTCATTGTTCTCTGTTAGGATTTCTGCATAGTGTCAGCACTTATAATCCCTAAGTAATTTAAAAAGCATTACTCCTTAAAATCTCTACTCTTTTTAAACAAAAACCAAAAAAATATATTTTATGTAATTTTTTCTTAAGAAATTAACTCTTCTTTGATCACTTTCTTTGGAACCAGCATCTACAATTCCTACTGAGCTTATTTCTCATCAACACAAATTCATAGCATTCAGTGAAGGAGACATTGAAATCGGGAGAACAGAACACTAGCTGGATATATTCTAGAACCAGAAAGCATGAGATCAAGTCCCTAAGTCTACTACAATTCCCTAGACCCTCCCATCCTCCATGCGCGGCTGTGAACATCAGGGCCTTTGCATTTACTGTTTCCCGGGAGCACTCTTTTCCCAGATGTGTACAGAATCACTCCCTTAGTTTCTTTTAAATCTGCTCCAGTGCCACCTTATCCGAGAGAATTTCTCTGACTGTACTATTTAAAACTTCCCTCCGCCTCACTATCAATCTCCTTAACCTGCTTTGTTTCTCTTCTTTCTCACTCCATTACAATGACCTCCATGAAAGCAGGGACCTAATCTGTTTTGTTTATTGCCTCATATCCAGAGCCTAGATCATATGTGACACATAGTAAGCATTGTATATACATTTGCTGAACAAAACAAAGGCCAGTTCTTGGTGCTTGTTTTAAGGGGGCTGATGATGAGTTATGATGTGCCCTTAGGAAATCCATTAAGGTCTAGATACCTTTTAGCTAGGGGTTAGATTTGCTCAGTACGGATCCAGAAGAAAAGAGCAAGACAGATTTTGGCTGAATGTAAGGAAGAACCTGATAATAATTGTAGTTGTCTTAAAAGTACTTGATATTTCTGTAGATGCTTATTCAGATTGTGTGACCACTTTGGGGATAATTATAGAGGACATTTAAGCACAGTGTACAAATTAGATTATATTCTAACATCAATTCTTAAAAGTGTATGATTTGGTATTAACTTAAAAGTTAATAATCAAGTTTGGTTCTTCTGCAAAGTGCTGCCAGACAGATTGTATCTGTTATGTTAACACCTAAAGCAGGGGTTGGCAAAATCTATTTCCTAGGCCAAATTTGGCCCCTCACCTCTTTTTGTAAATAAAACTTCATTGGAACACAGTCATGGCCATTTACATATATGTTTATGGCTTCTTTCACATTATAATGGCACAGTTGAATAGTTACAACCAATACTGTATGGAACACAAAAACTAAAATATTTACTACTAGAAGCCCGATGCACGAAGATTCGTGCTAGAATGGACTTTCCTTTCCCTGGCTGCCGGCACCGCCTTTCCACTCTGGCCCAGCCCCTTTCTGCTCAGGTCCCGGAGCTGCCTCATTCCGCTGGGAGTCGCCTCTTTCTGCTCTAGCCCCGCCTTCCCACGCTGCCTAGAGTCCCTGAGAGACTGGGGGTGGGGCAGAATGCCTGCATCATTGCCATGGCGACGATGCAAGCATCCTGCTTGCCCCCATCACTTGGCGCCTGTGTATTTTCATTATGCAAATTAACCATGATCTTTGTTGGGTTAATTTGCATATCACTCCTGATTGGCTGGTGGTGTCAATTTACATGTTTGTCTATTATTAGGTAAGATATTTCCCTTTGCAGAGAAAGTTTGCCAACCTCTAATACCCTTAACCAATTAACTATGGAAATATATCTGTATTCAGCCTACCAGTTTCCTCCTCTTCCTTCATCATTATTGATTATTGTATGTATCAATAAAGATACAACCATAATAATATAGATCACTCAGAATATTTAAATAGAGGGAATTTAATGCACATAATTGGTTTCTTGGCAATTGAAGAGGCTTGCAAGCCCATAGGTCAGGGTCAGCAGGAAGATGCCACCACTCCTACCAGGGAGACTCAGAAGGAGGTAGTTTTATCTGAGTCCAGAGGCTGGAAGCATAGCATGGGTGGAGGTGCGGGGCTTTTGTTTCCTGAAGTTAGAGCCGCAGAAAGATTCTGCATCTGCCTACGATGCCTCCTGAGGTAGAGAGGAAACGAGAGAAATACCCTGGCTTCTCCCACGCGTGCCTTTCATTGCCTGCACCTAACCAGAAGTCAGCTGGCACGGAAGCCTGGAATATGGAGCTTGCAGAGTTTGTTCCCTTGAAATATAGAGCAGAGCAGGGAAGATGAGGGATGGGATATGGATGCCTGACCCAAAACCAGCACTGCTGCCAATAGTTATTCAGAGCTACCACGTGCCAAGTTCAGAGCTAAACGTTTTACATGAACCTTCAAGTAGGAGGTAAATACTAGTTTATAGATGAGGGTTGGGAAATGAAGTACATTGCTCAAGGCCATGAATTAAACAAATGACAACGTTAGAATTGAATCCAGGATAGTCTCACTCCAAAATTCTTATTTTATAAGAATTGGCCCCCTTATTCTATAAATGAGGGGGAAAAAAAGTAGCTTGGAGAAGATAAGAAACTTACAGCTGGAAATGACAAGACTAGGTCCATAGCCCAAGTTACTCCTGTTAGGTATCTGTGTATCTTAACAGCTAAAGCCTCACACTGTTATTGTAGCATTTAGACAGTGTCCAGAGGAGGCGCCACTCAGGTGAAGGAGGTGTCCTTGCACCCTGAAGCTATTACTAAGCAAACCTTTCTATACCCAGTACTCGGTTGTAAAATGGGATTATGAATTACAACTACCTCGTAAGAGTGTAGACAAAGATTCAATGGGTAATACATCTCGAGACCTCTGAACAGGGTGCCCCAGGGTAGGTGCTCACTAAATGCAACGTCGCTGTTGTCATTGTTAATATTTTCATTATGCTGACACTTGGAGTGGTTGTTCTAGGAAAAGAGTGGATCAGAAATTTTACAAAATATTATCCAAGTGCTTCACGAAACAGCCATATCCTCCTATTGGACCTTTTCTCTTCTAGTTAGGAGTGACATCGCGAGATAATGAGGAATAGGGTTTTTGTTCTTAAGTGAATGGCCAGCATGATACCTTAGTTTGTTAATTTGAGGCTTTTTCATGTGCCAGTGCTTTTCTGTGAAATGTCATCTGCTCTTGTGCTTCCATACAGTTTGTTTCATCTAGGATGGCCTTTTTCCAACTAATTCCCAACATACGACCTTTCCCTTCCTGTCCCCATGGCTTTCCGTGGCTTTATTCTTAATAGTCCCCCCAACCCCTACCCCGAAAGTCCTTTTGCTTAACCAGCTCAATTCCTACCATATCTTATAATGTTACAGAGATTAAGTTTTCATAATACTTTTGTTATAATTATAATACACTCAAGGTTTGCTTCCAGAGGGAAAGTTTCCCTATGATTAGTCACATGACACATTGACCGTTTGCCTTCATACAGCACCTATAGGCAACCTGCATCGTGCCGTCCTGTAAGTACTGCCTGCAACAGTGCTGTGGTTTGTCTGTTTGCATCTTGTTTCTCCAACTAGGTTGAAAGCCGTGAGAACTTTTAGGTAGTCGGTGCTTTACAAATACTTAAGTTTTATGTGAAAACTTGTACCTATAGTTAAAATTATTTGTATTTTAAAAAATGGGTAATATTTGCTTAAAAACTAGTCTTGCTGCATGGCAAGGCCACTGTCAACTCCCAGTCCTTGTGTGAGGTTCCCTGAGAATGGCTGGAAAAGGAAAGCAGGAGCACCCTATGAAACAAGACACCAGAAGCATGTGTTTCCAGTGGGATGCACTGTGTAGCCTACGGTTCATACTTGGTTTGCATTTTCTTTAAAAAGACAGGTACAAATGGTAATTTGGCAGGCAGGAACATTACGCTTGGCATTGCACTGTCATACTTTAATGTGCAGAAAAATATTTTAAAATGCTGGGCCCATAACAGAATGTAGACCTGCTCTCACTATTTCCAGAACCTGAGGCTTTGGACTTGATATGCTAGTAATTTGAGCCACAGTACACAGGAAGTAATGGTGACCATGCAAATATGTGCACATTGTGGTCTATTATTTTTGCACATGCTTCAAGGGACTGCCCTCAGAAAACTGTGTCAAGTACAGTAAATGTAGAGATCCCAGGGAAGGTGGTAAAAAGCCTGAAAATGATATCGGAGAGTATCTGTAACATACTCATTATTTATTCACAATTAATTTTATCTAATGACTTGCTCCATTCTTCCACATTTAAAGTGAGTGTTTCTCGATCAGTGTTTCAAAAGCAGTAGCTTCATGTTTTAGGTGCGACAGCTGCAGAACTCTAAAAGGTACATCAAATTAGGTCATATTGTTCAAACACTGTGAGATGTTATACTTCTAATTCTTTATGAACTTAAGTATTGAATTTAGAATGGCCCTGTGGTATTCGGCATCTGGACCTAACTAGATTGGCAAGATTTTCCTCTGTAAAAAATCCAGGTAGAAGAGGCATTCCAAATTTTGAAGACAAATAATTCTCTCTTCACCTTCCCAACATCCTTCTCTGTCCCCCACTCAACACATGTACATGTTTTGAACCAAATTAGTATTTTATTTTCTGTGATGTTAAAGTTGAAATGTAAATCCTAATAAATCCACATTCCTTGAATTGGAAGGTGTTTAAACTTGAGGCCTAGCGTTTTGCCCAGTTCATCCCATGTCTTAAAATATGGTTTTTGTCAGAGCTAGACAGTAAACAGCTATAGTAGTCGGGATCCAAACCACAATTAATAGTGCTGAATGTCATGTTAAAAACCTGCCTCTTGATTCCTTAAAATAAAGAGCTGGGAGTAGCTGTGGCAACTGGACCTCAAACACTGCTACCAAAAAAGATTTTGTGTTTTGGTTTCTTCTCCTGGTTTTTATTTGTGCTTATAAGGAGATACCTGATGGATCGATTGCAAAGTGGACTATGACATGCATCTGAGAGTAAAGTTATATGGAAACTGTCTAACACTTCACTTTGTTTAAATGACTTCATTTATTTCTTCTGTGACTAAGATTACAATTCAGACACTTCAGTCTGAATACTGGTTGTAAAAGAGTAGAGCATATTCCAGAGAGTAAGGCAGTGAGCTAATGTGTCGGAGTTCAGGCAATTTTAATTTTAGGGACACTGTCCCTTGGTTTTGGAATTTTTCAACAATCGTACCATTTATGATTTTATTTTATTTTAGCCATGTCCTTTGGGGGCCCGAGATTTTCGAGAGAAACAGTGTGCAGACTTTGACAATATGCCTTTCCGTGGAAAGTATTATAACTGGAAACCCTATACTGGAGGTAATGTATAACCTGGCAGAGCATTCATCATGCTTGAGAGCTTTGCAAACATGAAAGAATATATAAATAATACAAAGACACACACATTTCTACACATACTAGTAAAAATTAGTGTTTGTAAATCAAAGCAGGAAAATACTTATAATACTATAAAGGTCTCATGTTTTAGTTTCCCTGTAATGCACTTTATGTTAGTACAAATGATCAGAAATCATTTTTTAACACCTAATTCTATTTACAAAGGACCTATATAAAACTAAATAATACTTTTGAGTTCTTGACTTCCTTAAGGTATGTGGACATTACATTATAATTATTTATAATCGTAGAGTATTTAGAGCTATCACCCTGAAAACAAATTATAACAATATAAATCAACTCAAAGAGGAGGAAAATGTGTTCTTTCTTGAGAAAAGGATAAGGATCTTTCCATAGACTTTTAAAATTCTTTTTTAGTGTTGAGAAACATTTTTGCTCTTTAATTTGGGCATGTATCAAACACCAGTTGTTCAGTAAGCACAAAAAGTTTGCTTACACTCCCAAAATACAAACTAAATTTTGTTAAAATTTTCTCTTGGAAAGATTGAATGCACATTCAAAATTTTTGCTTGTTTTAACATTTTGGAAAAAATTTCAACATAGAACAATATTGAAATAATTTTACAGTGATGTTTTTTATCCACCACCAAGATTTTACCAGTAACATTTCATTATATATTTTTCATTACATGTCTAGTTATCTTTGTCCATTCATCAATCCATGCTATTTTTGGATGCATTTCAAAGTAAATTATAGTTATTAATATACTTTCCTGTAAGTAATTAAGCATGCATACATCAACCCCAGTTCAGTACTGTTTACTTTTTTCTTTTGAGGTTAGATTATGTACAATGAAATGCACAAATCTTAACTGTACTTTCCCTGAGTTTTAACAAATGCATACACCTGTAAAACTCTGTTGAGGTATAGAACATTACCATTACCTCCATAGTCCTTCCCAATCCCTAGCTGCCTCTACCTGTTTGTTCTAAGAGGTAACTACTGTTATGATTTTTTTTCTTACCATAGATTAGTTTTGCCTATTCCAGAACTTGATATAAATGAAATTATGTCATATTTACTCTTTTGTGCAAGGCTTCTTTAAGCCCAATATTTTTGAAATCTATCTGCATTATTGCATGTACAAGTAATTTGTTCCTTTTTATTGCTAAGCAGTATTATAATAAGTTTGCTTTTCCATTCTGTTACTGATGGATACCTGGGGTGTTTCTAGTTTACAGTTGTTATGAATCAGCTGCTGTGATTATTTGCATACTCATCTTTTTATGGGCATATGTTTTTATTTCTCTTGGGTAAATACTTAGGAGTAGAATTGCTGAGTAATAGGGTAGGTGTGAGTTTAATTTTAAAAGAAACTCCCAGATATTTTTCCAAGGTTATTGTACCATATCACAACTCCCACCAACAATGTAAGTTCTGTTTGTTCCATCTCCTTGCCAACATTTGGTGTTTTCAGTCTTCTTCTTATGGGTGTATAATGATGTTTTTACTGTAGCTTTAGTTTGCATTTCTTTTTAAAAAAATATTTTTATTGATTTTAGAGAGGAAGGGAGAGAGAGAGAGAGATAGAAACATCAATGATAAGAGAGAATTATTGATCGGCTGCCTCCTGCACACCCTCTACTAGGGATTGAGCCCACAACCTGGGCATGTGTCCTTGGCTGGTATCGAACCTGGAACCCTTCAGTCCACAGGCCGATGCTCTATCCACTGAACCAAACCGGCTAGGGCTTTAATTTGTATTTCTGATTATTGATTATGTTGAGCACATTTTCATTGACCATTTATGTATCTTCTTTTGTTAAGGGTTCACATTCTTTGCCTATTTTCAAATTGGTATTTTATCTTTTCACTAGAGGCTCGATGCACGAAATTCGTGCAAGGAGCTCGGCCCTTGCAGCCCCGGCTTCATCCGGAAGGACATCCGGAAGGTCATTCGGCTGTCCAGTCTAATTAGCATATTATGCTTTTATTATTATAGATTCTCTAGTGGTAGCCACTTATCAGATAAGTTTTACGAATATTTTCTGTGGCTCTCCTGTTACTTTTTAAATGGTATTTTAGATGAGTATAGGATTTTAATTTTGATGAATTCCAATTTTTTTATTTTATGGTTATTGTGTTCTGTGTCCTGTCTTAGAAATCTTTGTCTACTTTAACTCTAGATGGTATTTTTTAATCTTTTATTCTAAAAGCCAGATTTTTTATTTTTACATTTAGATGTACAATCTAAAACAATTTAGGGTTATGGTGTGTATTTGTAGTATATTTATGGACTCTATTTTGTTTCATCAATCTATTTGTCAGCCCCATGTTAGTACCACACTGACTTAATTATTGTAAGTTCCTCCAACTTTGATCTTTCTAAAAAGAGTAATTTGGATATTCTAAATGCTTTGCATTTCCATATAAATTATAAAATTTGTTGTTAATTGCTACAGAAAAACATGCTGGGCTTATGCTTGTTATCATGTTGAATCTGTAGATCAATACAGGGAGAACTGATAAATTCAAATATTGAATTTTCCAATTTATGAACATACCATATATCTCTATGTATTTGTGTCTTTTTAAATGTCTCTAGCTATGTTTTGTAGTTTTAGGTATAAGGTCTTGCACATCTTTTGTTAAACCTATTTCTGAGTAATTTATGTGTTTTGACACTACTTATAAATGAAACTTTTAAAATTTTCATTTTTAATTATTAACTCTAGTATATGAAAATACAATTAATTTTTATATATTAAAAATTTGTATTCTGTTATTTAGGATTTTTTTGCTAAATAGTCATGTTATTTTGAATAGAGATGACCTATTTCAATCTTTTTGCCTTTTATTTCATTTTCTTGTCTTAATGCACTGACTTGGCCCTTCAATACAATTTGTGCATGTGGCAATTATATGTGATTTTCTTCTTTATTCTGTTAATATGATGAATTACTAGATAGATTTTATAATGTCAAACCAACCTTTTATTCCCAGGATAAACCCTATGTGGTAATGATTTATTATTTTTATATGTTATTAGATTTAATAAGTAATACTTTATTAAGTATATTTGTGTCTATGTTCATAAGGGAAACTGATTTCTAAATTTTATTTTTGTCATGTCTTTGACAAGTTTTGGTATCAGAGTTACTCTGGCTTCCTGAAATAGAATTCTTATTTATTTTGAAAGAGTTTGTAACATTGGTATTATTTTTTTCCTTGGAAAAATAGTAAAAGCATGCATGTTTGGTATTTTCTTTGTAAAAAAAAAATTATTACAAATTCAGCTCCTTTAACAGATAAAAGAATTATTCAGACTTTTAAATTCTTATGTAAGTTTTCAAATTTGTGTCTTTGAATAAGTTTATGTTATATTCATGTAACATAAATTTATGTTTTGATAGAAAATTGATCATAACATTCTCTTATTATCCTGTTTAATATCTGTAGGATCTGGAGTGATGTATGCTCTTTCATTTCTGATATTTATAATATCTATTTCTCTCTTTTACTTGATCAGTCTTACTTGAGGTTTATCAATTTTAATTATCTTTTCAGAGAAACAACTTGGCTGTAGCACTTTTCTGTTTTTATTTCCTTCATTTCAAAGTATTATCCTATTTACATTGTGATTTTTTCTTTGACCCATGGGTTATTTAGGTTATTTATAACTGTCATTTTTATTTCTTTTTGTATCCTGCTACTTTATTGAATTCATTTATCAGTTCTAGAGTTTTTTGGTGGCATTTCAAAATATTTTATATATTCTAGATTTTTTGTTATTAATTTATAGTTTAATTCTAATATCCTTAGAGAATACTCTGTATTATTTAAATTCTTAAAATTAATTGAAATTTGTTATATGATACAGCTTATTCTCCATGTTGGTGAATGTTCTATTTATACTTGAAAAGTATGTGTTTTCTGCAGTTGTTGGATATAGTAGTATTCTGTGGATATCCATGAGGTCAAGTTGGCTAGTGTTATGCAAATATTTTTTATTCTTTCTGTGTTTTTTTCTGCTCTTGCTCTTCTATCAATTACTGAGAGAAATGTGTTAAAATCTTGTACTATTATATGACTTTACTTTCTTTTTTATAAGTTTTTGTTTCATGTATTTTGAATCACTTTTATTAAGTTCATATACATTTGGGATTGTTTTATCTTATTGTAGGAGGATTTAATAATTATCATCCAGGTAATTGAGTGGAATGAATTAACACTAAATTCATAATAAGCTTTAAATGAAGGTAATTGGTAATGTGACCTTCCATTTAGAAAATCATCCAAAATCCCTTCTTGAAATAATAGCAGTACCTCTTCTGAAAACTCATTGTAAGCTAAATACATCTTGAGCAGTGAAAAAGGAGGAAATTTATTTCTATGAATACAACCATAGCAATTATATGTCTTGCCTGTCAAATACTGTTACATAATTAATATAGTATTAAAATTGAGTAAATAAAAGGCAAGTGTTCTTTTTAAAAAGCCCATTACAAAAAAAAGCTACGTTAACTTTCAAAACATTACAATAATAAATGGGGAAAGAATAATAGTAGGTAGTAATGAAAACAATCCCAGTAATATTCATGGAAATTTAGAGCAATTTTATTCATGAGAATCTTACAAAAATAGATTATAAATACCTTGATTATCAGTTCAGAAAGAAATTATTTTATTGATTACTTATTATTTCTGTGCTCAGGACAGCAAAATATATCATTACCCTGAGCTTAATAATAACCTTATAAGTCATATAGGAGTTTTATAGCCTACAGATAAAGAAAATGGAAGAAAACATGAACTTGGGCCAGTGGTTGTAAACTGGTGGTTCAAGATCAGTTTTTACTTACATACGTGTTTTAACCTTCACAGTATTTTTGAAAATGTTGAATGAGTTGCCAAGAACAGGTTATATTTTAAAAATCTAGGTTTTTAATCTTCTCTTGAAAAATAGGGCGTGTGAAAATATTTTGGGCCATCTTCTTGCATGACAACTATCCTATATAATAAAACCCTAATATGCAAATCAACTGAATGGCAGAAAGACTGGTCACTATGATGTGCACTGACTACCAGGGGGCAGATGCTTAACGCAGGAGCTGCCCCCTGGTGGTCAGTGCGCTCCCACAGAGGGAGCGCTGCTCAGCCAGAAGCCGGCCTCACGGCTGGCGAGCGCAGTGGTGGTGGCGGTAGCCTCTCCCAGAGGCCTCTGTTGCAGGTGGGCGGTAAAGAGTGAGGGGTCCCCGGACTGCCAGAGGGTGCAAGCTAGACTGAGGGACACCTGCCCCCCTAGTGCATGAAATTTCATGCACCAGGCCTCTAGTCAACTATAACAGTGATCTCCTTTAATGGAATGTTCTTTCTCTCACTTATCATTGTGTTCACCAGCCAGTTGGCTTCTCTCTTTTACTCCACATACCTTCACTCTTCAGCAAGCTGGTGTCTACCTTCACTGAGACCTAGGCATGTTGGTTCAATCTTTCTGCCTTATTTTCTTTATAAGAAGTAGTCAGCTTTATTTCAAAGAGCAATTTTATCAGAATAATTAGAATAAGACCAATGTGTTTTAAACTTCAAAAAAGGAAGAGTCAACAGAAAGTATTCTTCTTACATCATATTTTAAATCAATAGTTGCATATTTATAAGTCACTTTTTCATGCACTGTTTTGAGTGAAATATATCCATATTTGCTACTTTTCAATATATTATGAGGTTATGACATGTACTTTGCTTGTTGTTTTAAATGGCTACTATTCATACCTATCTTTTATATCAACCTTAAAAAATACAAATTTCAATGACAAAATGAAAATGCTCAAGTAATTATATGTGTTCACAAAATAATATTAGATATTAGTTTAACTATTCAATTTTAATACTATAATTAATTTTATCTTTGATTTGCTAATCTGATAACAATTTATCTCCACACTGAAGCGATACTCACGGAATATGATATGTTTAAAACAGGTACAAATAGGTTTATTTTACAACTACCATGTCCCTGCTAAAGTAGGAGAGTTTTTGAATCAGCTTCTAGTTTTTGTATTGGAATTGCAGAAATTCCGATTTGTCATATAAGGTAAAAGTCTCAAGCCTCCTTAAACTGTATTTCCTTGGTTCATTTTTTAAAAACAGTTTTTATTTCATTTATTTGCTTCAACATTCAGGTCCCTCCACTGTGATCCCTTTTGACCCAAAATATATTGTAAATATATATTAGAAACACCTAAAATTTTTAAACTTTAAAACTACTTAGCAGGACCTTCATTAAGTTGCACAAGCAATGAAAATTTAGCAAAAGAGGAAAGAAACCTACACATCCAAGGATATAGTCAGGGAATGATGTGTATATGAATTGTAAATTTGCTATGGGTAATATTGGATCACTTTCTCATAGGAGAACCACTCCATTTATTTATTTTTTACTGCATTTTTCCAGGTGGAGTGAAACCTTGCACATTACACTGCTTGGCTGAAGGCTACAACTTCTACACTGAACGTGCCCCTGCAGTGATTGATGGGACTCGGTGCAATGTGGATTCACTGGATATCTGTATCAACGGAGAATGCAAGGTTGCTTAAATGATCACTAGAGGCCCAGTGCATGAAATTCATGCACGGGGGGTGGGGTCCCTCAGCCCGGCCTGCATCCTCTCCAATCTAGGACCCCTTGGGGGATGTCCGACTGCCTCTAGCAATCAGGGACCACTGGCTCCTAACCGCTCACCTGCCTGCCTGTCTGATCGCCCCTAACCCCTCTGCCTACCTGCCTGATTGACCCTAACTACCTCTGCCTGCCTGATAGCCCCTAATCACCTCTGCCTGCCTGCCTGCTTGATTGCCCCTAACTGCTCCCCTACTGTCCTGATCACCCTTAACTGCTCCCCTGCTGGCCTGATCGCCCCTAACTGCCTCTGCCTCGCCCCCCACCCAGGACCCAGGAGGCCAGTCACAGGCACCCAGGACCCGGGCTTCCCTCCCTCTGGCCGGCCGCAGGCACCCAGGACCTGGGCTGCTTCACCTGGGCTGGCCGCAGCCGCAGGGGACCGTGGGCAGGCGGCTTTGCCTGGGCCACAGCTGCAGGCTTGTCCCTCTCCTGGGCTGCAGGTGCCCAGGATCATGGGGTGTGTGGCTTGTCCCTCACCCGGGCCACAAGTGTAGCCGCTGGTGCCTGGAACTGCAGGGACCATGGGGCATGCAGATTGTCCCTCTCCCGGGCCACAGACACAGCCACTGGCACCCGGGACCAGGGAGACCATGGGGTGTGCAGATTGTCCCTCTCCTGGGTCACAGGCGCAGGTGCAGCCCCTGGTGCCTGGGACCGCGGGGACTGTGGGGTGGGCAGCTTGTCCCTCTCCTGGGCCACAGGTGCAGCCACTGGCACCCTGGACCGCGGGGTGGGTGGCTTGTCCCTCTCCCGGGCTGCAGCCCCAGCCGCTGGCACCCAGGACCGTGGGGCATGCGGCTGATCCTTCTCCCAGGCCACAGCCTGGCTGATCCCCATTCCTCTCTCCCTAGTGTTGAGTGTCTGAGCCGTGAGGGTGTGATGACCATTTGCATATTTGTGCTTTATTGTATAGTATTTTTTTTCTTGTTTTTGTTTTACTTTAAAGAGAAGTGCAAAGCTAAGTCCCAGAAAGAAAGAAGATACAAAAACATTGTCTATTTTACTTAGTCTCATAATTTCTTGCAAAAGTTTCTGTCTTCCTGGCTGCTGGCCTCCAAATGTATCTGATAGCCCAGTGTGTGTGTGTGTGTGAGTGTGTGTGTGTGTGTGTGTGTGTGTGTGTGTGTGTGTGTGTGTGTGTTTACTTGAAGAAAAGGTTATTTCTGTGACAATATTAAAATTCTTTTTAGATGATTAAGACCCAGGTACAGCTTACTGGTATATTCAGAGATTATATGCCTGGTATCAATGGCTAACTGTCAAATATACAAATTTAAGTACCAAAAATACATAAGAATCCACATCTCTATGGTTCAATGAAAGACTGAAAGGTAGAGTTTATGGCAGTTTTATTCAGCTAGTGGGTACAGGTATTCCTTTTTAAAGATTTACCCAGTCATGAATTTCACAGCCAATCCTTGACTTTAACAATTGGATAATCCAAAAGGGCTAGTGATTGAGAAAGGGCAAATTGTCATGCCCAGTCAAGACTCTTGCTGTTATAACCTTGTATAGGACTAAATGCTGTTTTTCTTAGTTCTTACATGTATTGATTTGGGGTATAAGTAAGAGTCCATTGCTGACACATGATAATATTTTAAGAATTGAAGCATGTTATCTATAAATAAATAAATCTAGGTTAGAAATATAGACATCCATTCCTGGGGAATCAGAATTTTTTTCCTTTAAAGTTATGTGTTGAGAAATGTTAGCTAGAACTTATTGGAGAGTGAAGGTAAAAGTAGAGAGAGGAAAATATTTCTTGTTTTGATTTCCTTTACTGAAAAAAAAAGTAAATAAATACGCTACATTTATTTGCTTAGCAGGAATTCCTCTTTTTCACACACTGAATATTCTTCCTGTTTGCAGCATGTAGGTTGTGATAATATTTTGGAATCCAGTGTTAAGGAAGATAAATGTCGAGTCTGTGGAGGGGATGGAAGCACATGCGATGTCCTTGAAGGGTTCTTCAATGAGACGTCACCCAGAGGAGGAGGTGAGTGTGTAGAGAGAACTCTTCCTCATGCATCTGTGTACTTGGAATAGGCACCACATTTGATCACCACTACCACCCCTTATTTTAAAATTTCTTTAGGCAGACATTGCTTTCCCCCCAAATTACTTTCAGTCTTTTAAAGTATTAAATATGGCTTCATGTGAGATATTTATTTTATTTTATTTTTTTATTGTCTAAAGTTTTACATATGTCTTCTTTGACCTCAATTGACTCCCCCCCCACCTGCAGCCATTCCCACCCCAAGTATGCCCCCACTGTCCCAGTGTCTGTGTCCATTGGTTATGCTAATATGCATGCATACAAGTCCTTTGCTCTCTAATCCCCCTGGCCCCCCGCCATTTGTCTCTGGATCTATTCTTGTTCATCAAATTATGTTGATCATTAATTATATCCCACACATAGTGAGATCATGTGAAATTTATCTTTCTCCGATTGGCTTATTTCACTTAGCATAATGCTCTCCAGTTCTATCCATGCTGTTGCAAATGGTAAAAGTTCCTTCTTTTTTATAGCAGCATAGTATTCCATTGTGTAGATGTACCACAGTTTTTTAATCCATTCATCTGCTGATGGGCACTTAAGCTGTTTCCAAATCTTAGCTATTGTAAATTGTGCTGCTATGAACATAGGGGTGCATATATCCTTTCTGCTTTGTGTTTCTGGTTTCTTGGGATATAGTCCTAGGAGTGGGATTACTGGGTCAAATGGGAGTTCCATTTTTAACTTTTTAAGAAACTCCATACAGTCTTCCACAGTGGCTGAACCAGACTGCATTTTCTCCACCAATGCAGGTGTGTTCCTATGTAAGATATTTTAAGTAAATATTATTTCCCTTCTATTTGACTTCATTTTGCCATGTTTCTTTAAGATATGAATTTCCACAGTAGATTGATGTGTGGGCCATGGTTGAGAAAATAAAATGAACCAATATTGTACTTGTTGAAGCTTTAAAAGTATCCTGGGGTATTTTAGAGGAAAAGAAAAATACTCTAGAGGTATTCATTAACCCAAAGGGGAATTTGCCCATATTTCATAATTTGTATAGTGGAAAGTTGAGGAAAGCATGATAGAATAAGGAAACTCGTTACTGAATGGTTGTTAAACACTCATTTTCTGACTGAGGCTGCAGAATCTACTTACACTGGCTGTCTTCTGTGGTCCAGGCTACCTGACAGTTGTGCAGATACCAAGAGGTTCTGTTAACATTGAAATCAGAGAAGTTGCCGTGTCACCTACCTATATTGGTGAGTAGCATATTTTGGTAGATTTCAAAAATTAAGGAGAAGGGACAGCACAATATCGTGAAGGAAAAGACATACTGCTTTGCCAAATAGAGACAGACTCAGAGAGCAGGCAGACAGCTATGGAGTTTGGGGCGGGGAGGGTGGGGGCGATGTATAGAGGGATTGAGAAGGAAAAATAGAGAACTCATGGACATGGACAAGTGTGGTGGTTGAGGGAGGGGGTAGGAGGTGAATGGAGGTGGAAGAGGGCATAAAGGGATAAATGGTGATGGAAAAAGAAAAACAGACATATTGCTTTGAGGTGGAATACTTTTAGGCTAAAATGAAATTCCAAGTCTTATAGGACCACATGTAAGAACTAAACATAAAAATTACCATATTTTCCGGCGTATAAGACGACTGGGCGTATAAGATTTTCCTGGGTTAAAAAGTCATTTTATACACCGGAAAATACAGTAGTCCAATATATCTAATCCATTATATCTAATCCCATCAATATAGTCCAATATACCCTATTTTCCAGCCTGCAGGGAAGGGCAGTTGGGGGTACCCAGACCTGCCAGGGAGAACACTTGGAGGGGACCAGGCCTGCAGGGGAGGGCAGTTAGGGGTGACCAGTCCTGCAGGGAAGGGCAATTAGGGGTGACCAGGCCGGCAGAGGAGGGAAGTTGGGGGCAACTGGGCCTGCAGGTAAGGGCAGTTGGGGGGACCAGGCCTGCAGGGGAGGGCAGTTAGGGGCAAACAGGCTGGCAGGGGAGCAGGTAGGCATCAATCAGTCTGGCAGGGGAGTGGTTAGGGGGTGATCAGGCTGGCAGGCAGAAGTGGTTAGGGGCAATCAGGAAGGCAGACAGGTGAGCAGTTGGGAGCCAGCAGTCCTGGATTGTGAGAGGGATCCCAGATTGGAGAGGGTGCAGGCTGGGCTGAGGGACACCGCCCCCCCCCCCCCCCCCCCCGTGCATGAATTTCATGCACTGGGCCTCTAGTCTTCAATATTTCCTTAAGAAATTATAGTTTTAGCTTTTAGATTTAGGTATATGGTCTATTTTGAGTTTTTATATAAGGTATAAAGTAAGGGTTGAGGTTCAATTTTTTTCATATGGATATTCAATTACTATAACACCATTTGTTGAAAAGGTTATTATTTCTTAAGTCAAAAGATCAAATTCACCTTATTTCCCTTCTTTGCATATATTACAGTCCTGCCCTGTCCTGGCCAATGTCTAAAAACAGCTAATTCATATGTTTTGTGAGTTTTCTAGTTGTTTACAGTTGATGGACAAATCTAGTACCAGTTATTTCAACATGGAAAGAAGTGGATATTCTACTTATTTGATGTTTGATCTTTTAAAACAGATTTAGGTTCTCCAGAGACACCTAGTGAGGCCTGGATGAGTTCTTATGTCCTTTAACATATCATTGCTTTTTCATTAAGTCTTTAAAAAATAAGATGACATCTAGAATACATCTTTGGATAGAACATCAGTATAATCAGGCTCTTCCTTTATTCTAGAAGAGCCCTTTATTTTTGCATCATAATTTTGGAATCAGCAAGACTCAAAATAAAAATAAGACTTGTAACATTAAATTTTTCCCTTTGATAATTCTCTGTCCATAATGCCACATCCTCCTCCTTTAGTAAATTATCCAGTACTTCTTAAATGTTCAGTGTTTTCTGAACTACATTACGGTACCAGCAAAAATGTGTTAATTGAGTAGTTGGGAACATGGAAAGTGATAGCTCAAATTGAAGGAGACTACAAAGCTGCTGGGGCGGGGGGTGGTGGTGGTCTGTTTTTAGTTTTTATTTTACTATTTCATATTATACAGGTTCAGACGTCCTTATATTACTTAAGTAATTCTGATATTTTATTTTTAAATATATTTTATTTATTTCTTACAGAGAGGAAGGGAGAGGGATAGAGAGTTAGAAACATTGATGAGAGAGAAACATCGATCAGCTGCCTCCTGCACACCTCCTACTAGGGATGTGCCTGCAACTAAGGTACATGCCCTTGACTGGAATCAAACCTGGGACCTTTCAGTCCACAGGCTGACGCTCTATCCACTGAGCCAAACTGGTTAGGGATGATATTTTAAATGAAACAGAAAACCACTGTGAGAATTGAAAAGAAAAATTTTTAAATACAAGAAAAATTTAAGACTAAATAATCCTTAAAATTGGTTGACATGCTGTTATCTTAAAAGGTTAATTAGATTTGTTTTTTGACAAATGAATCATCATAACATATCTGAAGTCAAGAAAATACAAGTAAATGTGCCAGTCAGATTGGAGTGGGGGCATGAAAATGGTCTGTATTGTTAAAGACAAGGGGTAGAGGTCCAGAGAGGCAGAGACTGCACCATGACCTTTGTAGTCTTTTGGGGCTGCTTCTGTTTTGTCCCCCCCCCCCCCCCCCATTAGAGAGAGTGGAAGGGAGGGAGAGAGAAAGAGAGAGAAACATTGATGTGAGAAGACACATCGATTGGTTGCTTCTCACATGCATCCGATCTGGGCCTGGGGAAACCTGCAGCCCAGGTATGGACCCTTGACCAGGAATGGAACCCTAGAACCTTTGATGCTGGAGCCGACATTCCAACCAGTGAGCAACACAGGCCAGGGTGAGCTGCTTTTTATCTGGCCCGAAAAATTAAAAAAAAATTTTTTGTAAGAGAACATTTATTGGGTAAATTACAGAGGTAGAAAAAGTAATTCCTAGAAGAAATGGGTTTAGGAAACAAGTTATGGATGTAAAAGAAAAAGCTAAAATAATAACAAAAAATGTAAACTGCCATGTTTGTCATTGTGAAATCATGTAATCATTATCAAAATCATCACTGTATTTTCTCTTTAAAAATTTTTTTATTGAATTTATTGGGTGACATTGGTTATTAAAATTATATTTTATTAATAAATAAAAGTATATCTTATTAGGTTTTAGGTGTACAATTCTATAATACATCATCTGTGTATTGTATTATATAGATGTGTGTTTACCATACCAAGTCAAGTCTCCTTTCATCACCCTTATCCCCTCTATACCCTTTTTACCTCCCACCCCCTTTTTCCTCTGGTAATCACCATGCTGTTGTCTGTGTCTATGAGGTATTTTTTCCTTTGCTTAATCCCTTCACCTTTTTCACCCAGTCCCCCAACCCCCTAACCTCTGACCGCTGTCAGTCTGTTCTCTGTATCTATGAGTCTGTTTCTATTTTGTTTGTTAGTTTATTTTGTTCATTAGATTACACATATACATGAAATTGTATGGTACTTGTCTTTGTCTGACTGGCTTATTTCACTTAACATGATACTCTCTAGGTCCACCCATGCTGTCACAAAAGGAGTAGTATTCCACTGTGTATGTGTACCACACCTTTTTTTCTTATCAGTACTGCCAGTAACCTTTTTCTGTCAATAGTTTTAAATACATTTTTAATATAGGTTTAAAAATTATGTATGCATATTTATTAAGCCTTTCCTTTATATTTTCTGTGGGTTTTGTCATACTTAAAAAAGCTTTTTATATCCCAGTGTTATTTTTTTAAAAGGTCTCCCACATTGTCTCCAAGCATTTTATGATTCAACTGTTTACTTTCAAATATTTACTATTCTGGCATTTATTCTTTGTTTCTCTCTCTCTTTTTAAACCATTTTTTTATTGAGGTTTAATTTACATAAAATAGAATTCAACCATTTTAAAGTGAACAATTTAGTGGCATTTGGTACATTCCAAAATATTTTCATCACCCCAGAAAGAACCCTGTGTCCATTAAGCAGTTACTCCCCATTCCTCAACCCCTGCTTTCTGTCTCTATTGGATTTACCTATTCTGGATATTTCATATAAATGGCAGTTTACAATATGTGACTTTTTTTGTCTAGCCTTTTCCACTTGGCATAATATTTTTGGAATTCATCACCATTGAAACATATATTAATTAGTACTTCTTTTTATGGCTGAATAATATTTCATTGTATTGTAAATACCACAATTTGTTTATTCGTTCATCCATTGGTGGGCAATTGAGTTGTTTCTACTTTTGGTTATTGGGAATAGTGCTACTATAAACATGTATGTACAAATATTTGTTTGAGTACCTATTTTCATTTCTTTTGGATATGCACCTAAGAGTGGAATTGTGGTACTTATAACAAATAAAATATAAATTCATCATCATCATCATCATAATGCTGAATTTATTATTTGCCAAATGGCTAGTCTTTTGTCTTGGTTTCATATCTTGTTGTCTTTTTTTAAAACTAATTTAAGAAGCTTCTTTTGTCATATATTTTAAGATGCTTCGTTTGTGTTTTTTTTTTTTTTTCTTTATTGGTTGTTATTTCTTAACTAACTGTTTGGTTGCGTTGTTGTCTGTCTGGGTGCCAGTACCATAGTTTCTCCCCAACCCATAAATTCATATAATTACTCTTCAATATTTCGACAGGAAAGTCTGCTTCCTCCATCTCTCCCATTCCTAGTTATTTCTGTTGTCATACTTTTCCTTGTTAGTTCCATATATTTATTTCTCCAGGTAACATTTTATTCCTTTCTATCAATGACATCATAAATACTTAATAGCTTCTTGGCATTCACATGGAAAATTACCATTTTAATTTTTACTTTAGAAAATAGTCAAGAATCCCATCTCTAAATGGAAATGAATATTCATTGAATACTTCAGTGCAGTTATTTACCAGTGACACTGTGGTAAATGAAGTTTCATATTTTTAGGTGTACTGTGATTCTTTTTTTTTTTAGCTTTAAAATCTGAAACAGATGAACACTATCTTAATTGTGGCTGGACTATTGACTGGCCTAAGAAGTTTGAGGCTGCTGGGACAACTTTTGACTACAAGAGACCAACTGATGAACCAGAATCCTTGGTAGCTCCAGGTCCCACCTCGACAAATCTCATTGTCATGGTAAATGTGCCTTTGCCTCTTTGTTTTCTCTGCTTTATAGTTAAATTAGGTAAATAAAGGTGAAATGGTTTGCCCAAATGTTTAAAATCTTTGTAAAGTTAAAGCCAGAGTGCTCTTCCATATGAATGTTTGACCATTTCATTGCTTGGTTGAATAAAATGTTTATAACCAAACAAGGTAGATGAAAGGAATGGCTCTAAATTACCTATGAAAATGGAAGGAGAAAATTCAATATAAGTGCATGTGTTCTAAAAGTTATCTTGAATTTCTTATAAGGCTTACTTTATGGCATTATCTTCTTCAAAAGAAATAAGTATCTGAATGAAGGCTCATTGTATTTTAATTATCTTCAATGGCAGATTCTGTTTCAAGAGAAGTATGAGGGAATTACATATAAGTTCAATGTTCCTATCCCTCGGACTGGCAGTGGAGACAGTGATATTGGCTTTACCTGGAATCATCAGCCTTGGTCAGAATGCTCCGCTACTTGTGCTGGAGGTAAGACACCCACTAGGCAGCCCACCCAGAGGGCAGCATGGAAAGCAAAACATGTTGTGAGCTATGCTTTGTGTTTGCTAAAGAAGCTAATTGGAAACATTTCTTGCAGGTTTGCTTCAAGCTGTAATTTAGCAAAAGAAACTTTGCTTTAATTATATTATATTCCATTTGTTTTTAACCTCATGTAATTTGTACAGATTTGTTCGTAAAATACATCTTGGCACAATGAGTGTCTCTGCTGATGCTTCTCCCAAGACTAACTTGAAGGTGGGCTGTTTGCTTTTCGTGAACACATTCTTGGTAAAGAACATCAAGAGTTTTAAATAAGAAAATGGGCAAGAATCAGGCGGCACAGATACAGCTTCTTGTAATGGGGCATGAGGATGTATGTCCGTGTGCTTGTGTGTTTGTGTGCTTGTGTGTTTCCCATTATCGTACTCAATCTCCCTTCTCCTGCCATCCAAGTTAAGGGGCTCTTTACCAGGACACTACAATCATTACTGGTGTCTGGGTCTCTGGGTTAATGGTGTGTGCTGACCCCCAGTGTAGTTCCTCAGAGAGGTAGCTGCTAGGCGGTGGTTGGTGATGTGTTGGTTGTCCCATGTGCTTTTTTCATGGGTGCCTTTTCCCCACAATTTACTCTATTCCTAATCCTCCTCCCTCTAGTGGCCACCAATGCAATTCTTTACCTCTGGCTGGGAGAGCAGGACAGTTGGCTTCCTTCAAAGCCAACACCTTTGCTGCTGCATGGACTGGTGAGTAGAAGTGCTGTGCAAGCAGCATCTTCATTCTCTCTGGAGACTAAATGCATCGCCTCCACCGTACACCTTGATTGCAATAGGCAGAGAAACAATCCTATCCTCAGGCCTACGCTAGAGTAAAGCACCTCACCATTCTGAAAGCAAAGAATAAATTTTGAATAGTTATATTTAGAAGGGGAGAAATTGAAATAAAATGAATGATCCCATTTTACCCCACATTCCAATGTATTACCAGTTTTTCCTTTCTAAACTTCTTGGAAATCTATCACTTAACGTGAACTTTGTCCAGTCTTGTCCTGTACTCAGTGAATCTCTGATACCTCTGATTTGCAAGGATTGAATCAGAGAAATGATTTTCACAGAAATGATTTTCATATAATAGATTTAGTATTTTTGGACTCATATAGAAGTAAATCATTAACTACAAGTCCAAAATTTAGTAGTAAGCACTGTCTAAAAAAGAAAAAATATAATGTTTCCTTCTGTGTGAAGTGTCATGAAACATGGTATGTATAATTTGTGGCATATTTTAAAAGATTTCTAATTCCCATCCATTTTGTGTGTGAAATGGTTGGTGATTTGTAATGTAAAGATATAAAAAGTATAGGACATTACTGTTTCTTTTAATAAAAGAAAGGATATTTAAAATGAATTATTCAAGTGAATTCCATTGTATTATTTGTTAGTGGCATTTATACATATAGATTTCTTCCAATTAAATTCCTTTTTATTCAATCGATACTTTCCCCTTAACAGTACATACATAACTCAGGTCCTAGGTAAGGTGAGATAAACTTATTTAAGAATAATTAAAATCATTTAAAGTTTAGGAAATCTAATGAGGAAAGTTTAAGTGTTGAGGTTGATTAACGTAGAGAAGAGAAGGCTGAGGGAAAGTGTATCTTCAAGTATGTGACAGAAAGTTGAATGGCAAATTCTTAGTGCCTATTCATCTTTGTACTAAAAATTGCTATATTTGGGGATGCTTTAGACATAGTTTTGTCGGAGGCCAAGGAGGGATTAAATGAATTCTCAATGTTCCTTCTAACCCTATGATTCTTTTGTTCAAAAAGGGGATAGTCCAACAAAAAAGGAGAAAAACAGATCATAAAGAATTAATTTAAAAGAAAAGCCTTGATTTTCTTAAAGAAATATGAAAAATCTAAATGAATGTTATTCTTTTCCATAGCACTTGTATTGAGAAATCATATTAGAAAAGTAACTTCTTGTGATAAGGGATAAATCAAAAGAAAGGGAGGGCGAAAAGCCCCTGGAAAGAGAATTTTCTTTTCTTTGTTATTTATACTTCTCTTTTCTCTCCGAAGTTACTAATTGGAGATATTTGAGGTGGTTTTGGCAATTGGAATTGTGCTCAGTTGTAAGTGATGGTGACAGCATTCATGGGGTCATTGCCTTCTTTGGAAGAGAGATGTACAGTACTTGAAAGTTGGCAGGCTTAGTGTGAAGAGCTCCCATTTGTCTTGGTAAGTGGATCTCAAAGTGTGGTCCCTAGACCAGCAGCATCAACATCACTTGAGAATTTATTAGAAATGCTAATTTGAGGACCCTATCTCAAACCCACTGAATAGAAACTGTCTGGATGGAGCACAGCAATCTATGTTTTAGCAAACCTTCCAGGTGCTTCTGATGCTTGGTCAAGTTTGAGAACCACTGGTCTTGGTTGACAGAGAAATTTAAAACCTAGCACTCTAGACACATAGAATCCACATGCTCATCATTGAAGTCTGTGCATCTCTCTAGACTCTTTTGCACCTACAACAATGTCTGGCACATATTAGGCACTCAATAAATATTTGTAGATGAGTGAATGAACAAAAGGAATTATTTTGGCAATTATATATTTGTTCTAGTTCTTTCCAGTGTGGAAAATGAGAGCTTAGAATTGCTGTTTTTCTCCTGAGGTGAGGCTAAATATTGCCACAAAGAAACAATATAATTTTGATTAGCATGGATAAGTAAAACCAAGCTCCTCTCTTATGTTTTCTTTACTCTGAATAGGTGGGAAATATTTCCTTTGATATAGAATACGAATATCAATTATTGGAGTTATTCTCCTTCCACATACCCCCACTTTAAACCCCCAAGTTCTTTAAGTACAGGAAGCATATGGTTGAGGAAATCTTTTGAGACTTGGAAATATTGATCAAAGAGGAACCAGTTATCTGCTTGGTAGTAGTAAACGGAACTTCATCTATTGTTAAGGAATCTTCCAGGAAAAAGTCAGTTCTACCTATTCTTTACTAAGTAACTAAGGATGAATACTAAAGTTAGTTCTCAATTGGTAAACTTTTCTCTAGTCTTTCCAGGGTGGTGTTAGGTGTCTTGAGGCTGTCAATTTTTTTTTTTTTAAATGGAAAAAGAGAAAACAAGATCTCAAAGAACTTTCTATTGCAATCTTACAAGACTTCTCAATGTTCTTACCTATTGCTAACCTGCATGTTTTATTAATGGCAAGACCTTTGGACTTGGTGTTTGAGAGCAATATTGATAGTTTTTTCTTGTGAGATCTTTTAAGATAAGAAGTTTTGAGACTGTTTTTCTGTTGCTTAGCAGACCCAATGACAAATCTAATGCTTCAGGAAACAATGCTGGTGATTAAGTCCAAGTAATGGTCTTTTCTCTGAGTCAGTGATGAAACACTTCCTTAGCCTGCATAAAAACATTGACATGCTATGGGGTATTGTCTTCAGGATAAATGTGATTTTTAAGATACAGTTGTAACTCTTCCTCTGAGTGAAACCCAAGCCCATGAATTAAAACTTGGCTATTTTCTGAACCACTGTTACTTCGAATAGAGTTTTTGGTTTTTCATTTCTTATCCAAACTATTGAATGCCCTGTAGTTTATCTGACTCCCAAATTTATATACCACCATTGTACTCATGATTAATGTGTCAATTGATAAAGGTTAGCTGGGCAGTAAGAATTGTATTATTTTAAAATACAAAGATTTAGGAGTGTTTTTTATCTACTAGTAATTTATGCCAGTATGCCTTTGCACTCTGACTTCTAAAGGTTCAAATAACAAATACTATACATTCATCCTTTCATTTTAGTCATACATATTCCATTTTTACTAATGTTTGGCTAGATATGGGGTCCTCAGATTTTAGTGTGCATCAACATTACCTAGGGTTTGTTCAAACAAGATTGCTAGGTTCTGCCTCCAGGTTCTGATTTGGTGGGTCTGGCATAGATTCCAAGAATTTGCATTTCTGACAAGTTTCCAGTGATGCTGCTGCTACTGGTTCAGAAACCAGACTTTGAGAACATTGGGTTAGACACATAGGTTTCATAAAGCTAATGTCTATTAACACAAAGTGATAAATCTTTTAGGTAATAATCCATATTATAATTGTAATCCACATTACAACTAGTCTTGTTATGATAAATGGTTCTACAATTGAGCTCTGTAATAATAAATGCAATTTTATAGTTTGAAAAACATTTTCTGGTGCCCTGTTTCCTTTGATCATTCTTGGCAGCACCATGAGGTAGACATTGATATTATTATTTCTATTTTGTAGGTAAAACTCAAGTGAAGTAACTTGCTGAAATTAGGACTTAGAAATTGAGTCTCTGGTGATTTTTAAAATGTAGCATTTTTTTTCATAATAAAAATGGTCTTTACCTTGAACAGAGCTTTTTCACTAGTTGGCAACCTTAACAGAGCCACATGATGTATCCCCATTTATAAAAATAGCTTCTTCACTAAGCTTGAAATTTCATTGTTTCAAATGCTTTCCCTAAAGCAATGGATCTCAACTGTAGCTACACATTGGAATTACTGGTGAACTTTAAACAATTCTGTGTTTGGGCATCACCCTTAAAGATTCTGATTTAATTCCTTAGGAGTGTGGCCTGGGCATCAGATTTTTAAAAGCTCCCTATGTAATCCTAATGCACCAGCTAAGGTTGAGAAGTACTGCCTTTGAGGTTCACTGAAAGTTTATTTATTTTTCAAATGATTTACATTCAGATTCAGATACCTCTGGAACCATTACTAACTCACATCTCTGTTATTAATTGGCTACTAGTTGACTATAGTGGTTAATGAGATTTGGGTACAAGTATTTGGAATGGGAAAGTATAGAGAATCATCAGAGAAGGGAATGAAAAAGGTGGCAGGATGCCAATTAATTTCATAATTTGTTTGTGTGGACATTGGCCTTGGACATGCATTTGGAAAGCTTTTTTATAGTTCAGCTTATTTGCATGCCTTATTTTACCTGATGGGTCACTTATAAGCCTCTAGTTAATGCTTTTAAAATACACTAAAATTGTGCTAAATATCACTTCTTGGCCTTTTGGCTAATATCAAGTGAAACTGTGCTAAACAGATTTTGAAAGCTCTTTCTTCTAATTTCAAGTTTTGTGGTACATAGGGAGCTAAAATGTGTAAGTGGATATATATTCAACTTTAATTTAGATCCACAAGATAGAATATAAGATGCATATGACCCCTGTTTTAACTCAATATTTATGAAAACTAATAAGAAACTTCTTTTCTCTTTGTGACTTATAGTTCTAATCAGAAAAAATCTTCTATTGTTTTAGGACATTGCTTGTTTTTTTTGTTTGTTTGTTTTTGATAGGGGATGAATCTTTGTAAAATGCAGCAGTATTAATGATAATTTTCTATCTTTCTGAATGTACTCTCACAAAAACACTATTCAAATCATTCCCTTCTAACCACACTACCGCTTTAACCCCTTCTCTTATTTAATATAGCCCTTAGGCTTAAAGCAAAACCTCCCAAAGCCAACTAACTAAGAGTTGATGCTGTACTTGTTGCATTTAACTTTGCACCTGTTCTGCCACTAAAGAAACCTTAAGGATACTTCCTTTGTGGTGCAAAGAAAGGACAGAAATACATATTCATTTTGTATGTAGTAGTTTTAAATTTATACTCAAAATATATACAATCTTTGTCCTGCAATTCACTTTATTGACACTTCTGATTACTTTTCCCAAATTGTTTTTTTTCTAGGGTTTTCTTTCTTCCTCTTTGTGTAGAAGTACAAAAATTGTATACCAAAGAACTCAATTTGAAAACTGAAAAACACACAAACGCATGGAGGCTGAATAACATGCTACTAAACAATGAATGGGTTAACAAGATCAAGGAAGAAAAAGATACCTTGAGACAAATGAAAAGGAAAACACAATGACCCAAAATCTGTGGGACACAGTGAAAGAGTTCTGAGAGGAAATTCAGAGTAATACAGGCCTACCTCAAGAAACAAGAAAAATCTCAATATAATCTTACACCTAAAGAAACTAGAAAAATAACAACAAACAAACCCAAAAGTGACTAGAAGGAAGGGTATAATAAAGATCAGAGCAGAAATAAATAAAATAGAGTCTAAAATAAATTCAAAAGATCAATGAAATCAAGATCTGGTCCTTTGAAAAGATAAACAAGATGGATAAACCTTTAATTGGACTCGTCAAGAAAAAAAGAGGACACAAATAAATAAAATTAGAAATGAATGAAAAGTGACAACTGACACCACAGAAATACAAAGATTTATAAGAAAATACTGTGAAAACTATATGCTAACAAATAAGACAATTTGGAAGAAATGGATAAGTTTCCTGAAACGTACAATCTTTCAAGATTGAATCAAGAAGAAACAGAAAATCTGAACAGACTACTACTAATGAAATCGAATCAGTAATTACAAAAACTCTCAACAAACATAAGTCTTGGCCTGAATGTCTTCACAGGTGAATTTTACCAAACATATAAAGGAGAATTAATATCTATCATTTTCAAACTATTAAAAAAAAATTGAAGACCAGAGAAGACTCCTAAGCTCATTTTATGAGGCCAGCATCACCCTGATTCCAAAACCAGACAAAGACATTACAAAAAAGGAACATTATAGGCCAATATTCCTGATGAAGATAGATGCAAAAATCCTCAACAATATATTAGCAAACCGGATCCAGCAATACATTAAAAAGATCATATACTATGATGAAGTGGGATTTATTCCTGGGATGAAAGTTTGGTTCAATGTCTGAAAATCAGTTAAAATGATACACAATATAAACAAAGTGAAGGATAAAAATTACATGATCATATCAATAGATGCATGAAAAGCATTTGACAAAATCTAGCATTTATTTATGGTAAAAACTGTCAGCAAAGTGGGAAAAGATGGAACATACCTCAACATAATCGTATATGACAAACCCACAGCCAACATCATACTCAGTGGGAAAAAGCTGAAAGCATTTCCCTTAAGATCAGGAAAAAGACAAGGATGTTCACTTTCACCACTTTTATTCAACATAGTTTTAGCCACATCAATCAGACAAGAAGTAGAAATAAAAGGCATCCAAATTGGAAAGGAGGAAGTAAAACTGTCATTATTTGTAGATGACATGATACTGTATATAGAGAGAACCTTAAAGTTCTACCATAAAACTACTAGAAGTGATAAATAAATTTAGTAAAGTAGCAGGATAAAAAATTAATATTCATAAATTAGTTGCATTTTACACACCAATAACGAACTATCAGAAAGAGAAATTAAGAAAACAATCCCATGTACAAATGCATCAAAAAGAATAAAATACCCAAGAATAAATTTAACCAAGGAGATAAGAGATCTGGACTTGGAAAATTGTAAGACACTGAAGAAAGAAATTGAAGATATAAATAAATGGAAGCATATACCATGCTCATGGATAAGAAGAATTAACATTTAAAAATGTTTATGCTACCCAAAGCGATCTATAGTTTCAATTCAATCCCTATCAAAACACCAATGACATTTTTCATAGAACTAAAACAAGTAACTCAAAATTTATATGGAATCACAAAAGACCCCAAAATAGCTACAGCAAATCTTGAGAAAGAACATAGTTGGAAGTATCATGCTACCTGATATCAAACTATACTACATAACTATGTAATCAAAACAGCATGTTGCTGGCATGAAAACAGACACGTGGATCAATGAACAGAATAGAGAGCCCAGAAATAAACCCACACCTATATGGCCAATTAATATATGACAAAGGAGGCAAGAATTTACAGTGGGGTAAAACCAGTTTCTTCAATAAATGGTGTTGGGAAAATTGGACAGATACATGCAAAAAAAAAAAAAAAAAAAAGGAAAAAAAAACTAGGCCACTTTCTTATACCACATATAAGAATAAACTCAAAAATGAATTAAAGACTTAAATGTAAGATCTATAACTATAAAATTCCTAGAAGAAAACATAGGCATAAACCCTAACATTGCTTTTAGTGATTTTTTAAGGATATATCTCCTTGGCAAGGGAAACAAGAAAAAACAAACAAATGGGACTATATCAAACCAAAAAATTTTTGCACAGTACAGGAAAACATGAATAAAACTAAAAGATAGCCTACTAATTTGGAGACAATATTCACCAATGATACATCCAATAATATCCAAAATTTATAAAGAACTCATACAAGAAAAAAAAAAAAACACGAAAAAGAACTCATACAAGCTAACACCAAAAAACAACAACACCCAAACAGTCCAATTAAAAAGTGGACAGAGGACCTGAATAGACATTTCTCCAAAGAGGACATACATGGCCAATAGTTATATGAAAAGATGCTATAATAATCATTAGCTGTCACTAATCACCAAATTAAAACAATAATGAGATATCCTCTCAGACCTATCAGAATGGCTATCATGCCCTAGCCATTTTGGCTCAGTGGATAGAGCACCCACCTGTGGACCAAAGGGTCCCGAGTTCAATTCCGGGCAAGGGCACGTACCTTAGTTGCAGGCTCCTCCCTGGCCCAGGCCCTGGTCAGGGCTCATGCAGGAGGCAACTGATCAATGTGTTTCTTTCACATTGATGTTTCTCTCTGTCTTTCCGTCTTCCACTCTCCCTAAAAATCAATGAAAAAATATCCTCGGGTGAGGATTAACAACAACAAAAAAGAATGGCTATCATCAATAAATCAACAGACAACAAATATTGGCGAGAATGTGGAGGAAAGGGAACCCTCCTGCACTTGTTGGTAGGATTGCAAATTGGTGCAAAAACTATGGAAAAAGTATAGATGTTCCTAAAAATATTAAAAATAGAGCTACTTTATAACCCAGCAAGTCTACTTTTGGGTATTTACCTGAAGAAATCCAAAACAGTAATTAAAAAAGATATATGCATTCTTATGTTCATTGCAGCATTATTTACATTAGTCAAGATATGGAAGCAACCTAAGTATCCATCAATAATTAGATAAAGATATGGTATATATACAATGGAATATAACTTGGCCATAAAAAAGGATGAAATCTTGCCATTTGTGACAACATGGTTGAACCTAGAGGGTATTACGCTAAGTGAAATAAGTCAGACAGAGAAAGACAAATACCATCTGATTTCCCTAAAATGTGGAATTTAAAGAACAAAATAAATGAACAAACAAAACAGAAGCAGTCTCATAAATAGAGAGAACAAGCTGACGGTTGGCTATATAGAGTGAAAAAGGTGAAGGGATTAAGTATTGGGGCTATAAAGTACAGTCAGCATAGGGAATATAGCCAATAATATTGTATAGTGCCAGGTGGGTACTAGACTTATTGGGGGCTCACTTTGTAAATTATATAAATGTCTACCCACTAATATAAAATAATATCGAATGGCAACTGTAATTGAAAAATTTAAAAAACCATCTCAATTTGGTCAGGTTTCTGCTGACAAACAGGCATCTCTCTGCTAAACATTTGTTGCTGGACAGCTAAGGCAAAAAGAAATGTTACATCTGTGCTTAGATTGAGGAGGAGGAAGAAGGAGACAGATTTATTTTTAGAGGCAATTTGTTTTAGGTTTATTTTTTAAAAAAATGTTTTAGCTTTTAAAATTTTATTTAAATTATTTTTTATTTTTCAATTACAGCTATACACTCCAGTGATTAGACGTATTTAACTTACTCAATGATCATCCTGCTACATCTTCTACCTGCCTGGCACCATACATAGTTATTAGAATATTATTGACTATATTTCCTCTGCTGTACTTTCTATCCCCATGATTATTCTGTAACAACCAATTTGATTTTGTTTGAAGATAAAGATTTTTTTATATATACATACCATGGGTTATTCAAGAATGTTTCTGATCAGTTGTCATTGACCATTTAAAATATTATCATTACTTTTATATTTAATTAGCCTAATTAATTGTGATGCTTATTTTAAATAAGTGATTTTTCATTTATTATTCTTTTGTTCCCCTGGATATCATCTTAAGTCTTGTATGTGTGTGTATATGTGTGAATTGCATATAAACTTAAAAGATATTCTTTCTGTGTTTCTTCTTTCTAAGTAAGACATATTGTGTGTGGGATTTTTTAAGACATATTCTTTTTATTTTACTATTTGTGATTTCACCTGATTCATCAGTATTCTCATAAATATTGGAACTGGTCTTTACTTTTTCAGATTTTTAAGATGCTTCACATAGTTTTACAACTGCTATTTTGTATTCTTCTGATTTAGGGCCATATTTTTCAAACTGCATCATGGAGCCCCAGGACACTGCAGAATATTGTGCATTTTGAATGCAAACACGGTCACATCAGTTGTATGCCACAGATTACTACTATTAAGTTGTTTGGACCTAACTAATTATTAAGTGAAACTCTTCAGTATTTTTTTCTGCCTTGGTTCTGTGAAAAATTTACTGAGACACTAAGGATGCTGTGAACCAAGAAAGTTTTGAGAACTCTTGATTTAGGGTAAAACGAGTGTCATTAATGTTGAGTAAAATGAGTGTCGTTAAAGTTGGATAAAAATTAGTCACCTCACTTCGGTAGACATTGAATTTCATTTCATAAGAGGAAAAAAAGCATATAATTGGCTTTTTCGGGGTCCTGGTGGTGGTCAGAGTTTAAAAAGCAGATTCTTTTAGTTAAGGAACTAGAGGTCTTAAATAATATCCTTCAGATCTGTATTAAGTATTTCTGCTGATGTGCTTTCTTGAATATGTTTCCTTCCTTTGTCTCTGTTAGTTCAGTTTAAGAGTTTAAGATTGGTGGGTGATTTAAACAAGAAAGAAGAAAGAGAAAATAAATTATATATTTAAAAGAGCCCCTGATAGCAAATTATTTTCTGCAAGTTACTACCTAATGAATTTATGTAATAATCTACACTATCCATTTATTAAATAACATGTTTTTTCCAATGATTTTTTAATGAATCTATCATGCAGATTACCACAGCCCCTTTAAAATGTTGGCTATTTTTACATTGTTTTTATGGAAACATTATAAGTTCATGTTATATAGTTTATTCTCAAGAATGATACAACACAAACATAATGTACACTTAAAAGTATTGCTAAGTCATTCTAAAAATAACACATTTAAACTTTTTTTTTAAAAAAGCCATTATTATTTAAAAATATAGAATGCAACCTTTAGGCCATTAGTAGTATCTGCCTGAAAGGGTACAGCTCTCAAAGTACCAGATAAAACAGAGGCAAATGCTTTGCCTTTTCACGGTCATCCTTTTAATTTCTTTGCTAGTTCTAAGTACCTAACATATTTACCATCACTAAAAGTGGCCAATTCACTATTAGTGGATAAAAGAATGTGCTTCAAACAAAGAAGGGTTTTGAGACTTGATTTTTACAAACATAATAACAATAATAATGACTAACACTTGTCAGCTTATAAAAGACATCTATAATGTGACTTTGACTGGAACTCAAAGTGGAGGATCCCAAGTGAAGCAGACGGAGGAAAGCCAATCCAGTTGTTTTTGAAGATTCAAAATAGACTTGATTGAAATTAAGTGTTAAAGACATAAAAACGTTGAATTCTATAATTAAGTTTGCTTCTCTTTGATTTAGGAATTACCATCCGAAAGTTACTTTCAGTGTCAAGTAAAAGATAACAGGTGGAAATTTTAGTTTGGATAATTAAAAGCCCTTTACTTATCATCATTACCCCCTTAGAAAAAAAATCATTATGTAATTAGTTTTTAAGAAAAAAAATCCCTATGACAGTTATTTTCATGTGAGGTTTTATAATATACCATTGTTTGAAGCTATGAGGGTTCTTTTACATTTGATTCCTGTATATTCTAAATGTAAGCACAAAACCTATTTAATAATACAAGTCCTTTGTAAAAAGTGACTTGAATTTTCAGGGAATAAAGATTTGCATTCAGCTTCATTTATTATTTCCGATTATTTTTTTGGTCTTTGAAAAAGAAAGTTTTTGTAAGACTGGACAATAGTCTGTCATTGCATTGATGGTGGCATTCCCCTATTTACTCTCTCCTACCATCCCCTTCTTTCAAGTTGTTTTCAGCGTTGAGAAGGACGAAGACCCTTTAACATAGGGGACTAGTTGTACCAGGCATTATCGCAGGGCATCTGTGAACATCACAGCTCCTAAAAGCATACCCTCTTGTAGCCATCAATTCCACCAGGCTCGGTTCTCAGGCAGCGTGCCCTGGAGAGGAGTAACTCCTCTGGGCACACTCGTGCTCTTGGCTGCTTCACACTTCTGGGAGTTAATATGCTTGTTCACTTATTTGTCCATAATCATTATTTCTATTTTTATTTTTCCTTAAGCATATGGCTTTCCCTACGTAATACACTTTTTAAAAAATTCATTGACTTCTCCTGGGTATTTTCTATATAACTTAAGCTTTCTAACTTCTCGTAAAAAGTCTTACATATGAACATTGCGCCTGATAACCTGACATTTTTTTTACTGTTTACCCTGCATATTGTGGCTTGCATTGTCTCTTAATGTTAAGATTTATAACTGAAGGCAAGAAATCTCTGCTAATCTAAAACATTTCCCGTTTTCTTTCCTCTTTCATCTCATTTCTGTTGCTTTAGAGATTATATTTTTTCCTAATGTGACTAGGGCCTAGATACATATTCACTCACTGAAAAACTTGGGTAAGACTGAAACCAAAGTTTAAGTTCATTCCTATTGTATTAATGATGTATGTGTCACAGATCACGTTTCACTTGACAAAATTTTTGTCCAAAATATCATTTTTAACAACCATAACATAGGTACCTTTACAAGTTATTATGCATAAAATACTTTTGGAAAAAAAGAAAGCCTTTTATAATGGTAAGCATCATCATCCCGATTTTATAGAACCTTATGATATTACTATACCCATTTTTTTTTTACTTGAGCAAAATGAGTTTATTTTAAAAGCTATATGTAACTTGTAAGAGAAATCAGACAGCAATAAAACAAAATTAAATAAAAAATATTAGACCTGAATGGGCATTTTTTAAAAAAAAAATTTTTTTAGATACGGTGACTTCCATAATTATAATGGTACTTGCCTAATCTTTTCTCCTCATTTTAATGTCATCTCATTGAGGTCAAGACTGTCTCACTTATTTTCCCCCTTATGATAAGGAATAAACCATGCCTTAGACATGGTAGGAATCCAGTGAGTTAAATTAAGCTAGACACTTGCCATGGAAAAGATTACTGTTCATATATAATGAGTAGTAGGAATTCCCTCCAGGGATAGTATGATTTCAAATAAATGCAGTGTATGTGTGCTCCACCCTACCTTACCATCAGTAAACACAGTTGGCTCTAGAAAAATACAGTATTTTTAGAACTGCATTTTTCTTTTCTTAATCCTGTTCCCGCAGGACACCTAGTTTTGCTAGGACAGAAGGGAAGACACTAAAAAGGCAGAGAAAGAAAGCTTTTGAACGATAAAAACTAGCAGGAGGCGCATCAGAAGCAGGAAGCATATGGGTGGAGCTGATTGGTACCCTGGATGCCAGCTGTTAGATCCAAGGCAGATGGGCTTTGCTCTGCCCTGAAAATGCTTGTGTCTGGCCAATAATCACACAGCACTACAGCCAGATTCCAGCAGTGAAAGGCAGAGGAGAGAGACTTTCTTTGTGTGGCATTTGTTGCTCTTTGAATGATATCTGCCCTGAAGACTTAGATTTCGTTAATATTGCTAGCCATATGCTCTGTATACTGTGGTTATATAGTGTTGTCTTGGTTGCTAGCTACTTTGGGTGTTGTGGTTAAGCAAATTGTTGCCTTAGCCACCAACCACATTTTTAGTCTAAACTCTGACTTATTAACTTCTCTCCCCACCACTTCCTCTTCAGAAAACTGCTATGATATGATGTGCTATGCCTCTAGGTTAAATTATCTAGATGTTGGTTAGTCCATTCATCCCAAGGATGCATGTAAAGCTCTCTTTTACCCCCTTACTGACTCACTCATATGTGGTTATTGACTGTTCACTTACCAGCCCATTCAATGGTCAAGGACTGAAATCTGGGTCTTATGAGTAGATCTGAGAAGACCCAGAAGATCTTCCTCCTGCCCTTAACCTTCCCTACATCATTCTTGGTTTAACACAGTCACTCTTTCTAGTAAAATTCAAGTGGTAATTTCTGTGTATTGAGTACCCTCTTTCCACTTTTAAAATGGCAAACTGCCCTGAAAAAAGCAACATATTGCTAAAATTATTACACATGAATTTATAAAATTAAGAGAGAGAGAAATGGGACATGAGGACATGAAGCAGCTTACAAGGGGAGTAGAAAAGGGACTGAAATGGAGGTGAGAAATGAAGAGGAGCTGTAGTCTCTGAAGTGCTCACTTGGGATTGGCCCTAGGACTGTAGCGGTAAGCAAAAATCCTGTGCTTCACGGGAACCATCACATAAACCTAGCGCAAGTACAGCAGGTGAAGGAGTTCATCCCGGACTCAGTTGTTTCAAAATATTAAAGCCATTTCTTGATGTGTAGCTCAGAACAGTGATTCAAGTTGAGTACTTCTTTCTCCCATTAGACAAGAGAACCTTGGATGGACAAATGGATCATCTGTAACTTTTAGCTATTGGCAGAAAGGTAAATATAAGATTTGACAAATTTAAATTTTCAGACTAAAAGTAAGGCTTATGTTTCCATTTTAAGAGCCATCATATTTGGTTCTTTAAATATAAGTAAAGTAAAAGTCTCTACATAAGATATACCCATTTTAGAGATCTTAAAGTATTGCTAATGTATGCCTTGTATTGCTAATGGCATTTTTGTACTTAAATTTTACAATATGAAACCATTAATTTTTTAAGCATAAAAGAGGGACTGCATTTAACAAAAGAATAGGTACAGAGTTTACATGCTAGTACCACTAGGTATTTAAGGATAAATATAATTAGTGCAGTTTAAAATTTGACTAATTAAATTCTGTAGAACATCTGAATATCTCGAGGGAATATGGACACTAAAAGCCACTAGAATTTTGTTTTCAATTAGGCGTATATTGACTGGTCATGTGGACATTTTATGTTTTTGGGTCCAAACTATAAGTCTTCAGATTTAAAAGCATAGTGACTTTGTGTAACTGGATGTAATTATTCCCAACAGGGTTTAAATAAACGTCTTAGCAATGTTTTACAGATTACTTTAAAAGAAACTGTGTACAAGAGGCTTGGTAATAGAAAGATTCTAAACTCAATCATTTCTCTTGTTGACTTAGTTTATATTATTTCCAGTTGATCTGTATTTTCTACTTTCTAAAGTTAAATACTGAATTTTTCTTAATCCAAAAGTATGTGATTAAAAATCTGTCCAATTAGGTACATTGGTTTAGAAAGTTATCATGTTGCTATTCACTTAACAAGAAAAAAAATTCTGTAAACTCACCAAGTGTGAGGGTAAAAGTTGGAAGGAGACTTCTGTGCTGTTGGAGGAAGATAGTTCATTGTTGTGGAAATATTTGGAATAGATTACTAGTATAGTCCATTCTTGGCTGTGAAATACCACACTGTCTAATATAACATTTTAGAAGAAAATTAATAAAAGATGAATGTGAAGAAAAATGCGTCTTCATACAATATGGAGTAATTTCAGCTTTTTATTCAAGGACTTTAATTTTTGCTTTATAAAAAATAGTATTCTAAAATTATGGAACTGAAATGCACCTCAAAATTCCCTAATTTTTAGTTTTTAAGAAGTCAGAGGGGCATGACCAAAATTAAAATTAAGTCAATTTGTAATTCTTAGCACTTAGTCAAGTATCTCATAAGAAGCACGGGGCCTTATATTAATAACTATTCTGTGTGAATGAACGAGTGAATGAATAACCTGCTGACCACATTTAACTGGCATTTTTGGTTTATGTACTACATAACTTTAAACTAATTACTGGATCCCACCAGAAACTATTTTATGCTTAATTTTTTTCCAAAAGTATTTTACGCAAAATAGCCTTACAAAAAAAGGTCCACAACAAAGATACGAAATTGTAGATAATTTTTATTTTGTTCTTTCCGGTTTTGTACATTTTTCAAATTTTTAACAAAAAATGTAATATAGCTAACTATTTTCAAGATACATGGCTAAAATCTATCTTAAAATGAAATACAAATTGCACCTCTCATAGCTAATATCTCATCTGTGATATAAATTACAGAAGCCTTGCTTTTACATTAAAGCCTACTTTAAAAGTTAATGTAATTGTAGCCAAACAACATGTCTAGGATTAACTTAAAGGAAGTAGACTTTTATCTTAACCTGAAGAAACTGAATTAATGTTACTGCCATGGATACAGAGCAACGTCACTTCCATTTTGTAGTATCCTTTTCTGAAAACCAAGCAAGATACTAAGTTGAATGCCAACTTTCTTCTTGCAAGTATAATAACATTGTTTTTATTATTAAACATTTATAAATGTTGGGTAAAAATGTTATTCTGAGTATAATCATGTTTGAATGACTGAACTAAAAAGAGCCATGCTAACCAATAAAAATAACCCCTTGCTCTCCCTGATAGGAACTTGAACCTGGGTGTATGGATATTCTGAGCCACTGTAGCAGTTGGTAGTTGAATCCTGTGACTAATGGTAGAGATTTTTGTCTAGGTAGATCACATAGACCTAGATATCTGCCCACTGGAATGACATAGCAGGGAGATATCTGACGAATATTGTGAAACATCTGTGAATGGATCACAGCTATGCCTGGATGTGAATCATTCTTCCCTCAAAAATCTAAAGTTTAATAGTGAAAAAATTCCAAACGGTTATCCCATAAACTGAGATGTTTGGCCTATTTTAGGAGTTGGGAGGGAATGAATACAACACATACTCTAAGACAGTGGTTGGCAAAGCGCGGCTCGTGAGCCACATGCGGCTCTTTGGCCCCTTGAGTGTGGCTCTTCCACAAAATACCACGTGCGGGCGCGCACATACAGTGCGATTGAAACTTCGTGGCCCAAGTGCAGAAGTCGATTTTTGGCCTGGGCGAGTCTATTTTGAAGAAGTGGCGTTAGAACACTCAAGGGGCCAAAGAGCCGCATGTGGCTCGCGAGCCGCGGTTTGCTGACCACTACTCTAAGACATTTGTCAGTAAGTCATTTGGCTGTGTTTTAAACCTTTAAATTTAGGAGAGCCTAAAAACTTGTTGAAGGTCATCAGTGAGAGTCTTGGGTCACTGCAAGCAATAAAATATACCTTCTTCAATTGATCGCCACCAGAGACTATAGCACTTAACGGTTTTCCTGATCGGGATTTCTTATCTTTAAATTCAACTTGGTTAAAAGTGTGCAAAACATGATGGAGGCACTCCCACCTCACAAGTCCATGACTCTGAAGGGACCTTGTGGGGAGCATTTGGTGTGCAGCTCTTTCGGTGACAGTTTTCTTCACTGAATGATCCTGTTTCACATTGACTTTCCTAATTGGGTATTAAACTCTTTTCTTTAGGCTACTACTCAAAGTCATAGAAATAAAGCAAAACTGGAGGTTTGTGTGAGGCTAGCTGGGTGTGAAGCTGTGATTTCCTAGGTACTGCTCATGCTCCTTTTACAACTCTTTCTGGGGAATGTGGCCTACCTGGTTATTGAGACAGGGTGGTGAGTAGGGGGAGAGCTTAGTCTGCTTTTGTTCCAATTCCAGGAGCAACCTGCTACCTCTATATCAACTGAAATATTTGTCTTGTCATTTGACCTTTTCTCTGACATTTTGATATACTTATCTTTGCTTCTTTTGATTCTTCTTTTTGAGCCTGCATAAAGTCTATTGACCAGGGATGTTCACAAATAACAGTGTGTTTGTGTGTGTCTTTGTACTTTGTGACATGTGAGCAAGTTGTGGTGGATGTCTTTGCCAATAAATAACAATCATACTTGGAATTTTACATATTTTATAATGAGAATGTTTTAGCTGTGGCAAACATTTATAAGAGTTTTTAAGAATGAGATAAGTATTTTGTAAGTTCAGATTTTGTGGACTATGTATATATCTGTTTGACAATGGTATAATCAATGGGGCCAACTCCATTAAAGTAGATTAATGGGTTGTAGTCCAAAAGTTCTCTGCAATCTTTAAATTCTAGACTTTGTGGGCTGTTCAAAAAACAGATCTATATATGCAAGAAAATAATGAAATGTGTGAATGTGATGTGCTCCTAACAAAGACTAAATTAATTGGATTTGTCCTACAAAATATCGAAAAGTAAATGCATCCCTATTGTTTTGTTTTAAAGTAGATATACAACCATTGTTTTGCATTGAAATAGATATTCACACATTTTATCTGATGAAATTTGGGGAAAATGAAGATTTTTTTTCTTTTTTTAAGGAAAGCATGAAGAAGATTATACACATGGGAATACTAATTATTTAAAATCACCAATAGTTTCTTTTCTGAACTTGAAAACAGTTATGTTACTAAACATGAGGACAATAATTTTGCCTAAATGTGCAGTATAATGACCAGGACTTCTCTCCCTTTTTAGAGAAGCAGTCAAGTGCTTTTGGAACAGAAAAGGCAGCAGCGATCCAGTGAGGTTGATTCCTCACCGAGGAAAGCTGTGCATACCTAACTTATTGGAAGGTAAACTACTCTTCAATTAATTATGTCCTCCTTTTCTCAAGGTGTCCAAAGACAGGAGGTGGTCTGCAAAAGACTGGATGACAGCTCTATTGTCCAGAACAATTACTGTGACCCTGACACTAAGCCACCTGAAAAGCGAAGAGCCTGCAATATTGAGCCCTGCTCACCTGAGTAAGTAAAAGAAGTGAGAATTATTTTCTTCAAGTGCAAAAAGAAAAACATTGGATGTTCACATTTGGAAACATATACTCATATTATGTGATTAAATTAAACAGAGAAAAGGGGATAAAACATCACAGCGGGTAGAATTTTGATGAGCCTTTCAATGAGCAAAGATGCCTATTTACGCACAGTATTCAGTTAACTCCTCTAAAGCAGGAACTTCAGTAGGTTGATCCTGGCACAGTGCTGGAAATTATCATATTTCATCAATTGCTAAAGCACACATCTTTTCATATTTTAACATCTCTGACATTAGGATTTATCTTGCAACTGATTGTGTCTTACAATAATAATCATTATTTTTTTCATAATTTTTTAAAAATATATTTTTATTGATTTTAGAGAGGAAGGGAGAGGGAGAGAAAGAGATAGAAACATCAGTGATGAGAGAGAATCATCGATCAGCTGCCTCCTGCATGCCCCCTACTGGGAATCGAGCCTGTAACCCAGGCATATGCCCTTGACCGGAATCGAACCTGGGACCCTTCAGTCCGCAGGCCGACGCTCTATCCACTGAGCCAAGCTGGCTAGGGCTATTTTTTTCTTTCTTAATGGTACATAAAATAATGGCATCTGAGATTCAATAAAATATAGTAAATAAAATGTGCAGTTCAATATTTTCCAGGTATTTATTCTAAAGGTCTAAAGACTTTGCATATGGTTTTAAAAATATTCTGCATCGGAATATCAGTGCTTTAATTTCTGGCCCAGTTTTAAGTTCTGCCATCCTAGGCATCCTGTCTTTGGAGTATTGGGCACAGAGGTGTACTTCAGCCTCTTTCTGCTGATTGATGTAGCAATTATAGCTCACTGTAAAGGGAGGCACAAGGAGAGAACCATTCATCTTAACGATGACTTTTAAAGAATTAAAACTTAGAAATATGAGTCCTCCTGTTAGTGAGCCACATTTTATAATCTGTAAGAACACAAAGGTTTCTTGTTTGAGCAAAAGGCAGTGACTGTGTGAAAAAAAAGACAAGGATTCTGAGTTGATCATGCAAATACTGATCTTCATAGGGATTTTGCCTGTTTGACAACTGCAAGACAAAGCCTGTGTGAATGGCACTGCATTCTTGTTGCAGAGTAACCATTGTCCTCCTGGTTAACTAATTACTCCAACTTGAACTTGATAAAGAAAAAGAGAGTAAGCAACTGAATTTATATGCCCCAGGACCTAAGTAATTTCTTTTTTTAGAAATGATTACAATTAGTTACAAAAACATGGGACTTACAATGAATAAGGAATTCAGGTCCCATTATAGTTAAAGCAAGATGTATTTCTCAATATTTGTTTCAAAGCAGTAATGCCTTATGAACTTGCATTATCCAAACTCAATATTTGCCTGAATATTTGATATTCACTACAACTCATCTCTTGAAACTGTTCAGGGCAGTGGCTACCAAATAAGGACACAGGGACTCTAGAGTGATAGAAGTTTTTATTTTAAGAATTTAAAATTTTCATGTCTCTTCTTTATGAAATGTGATCACTGTAGTTTATTCCTTAACACCCAGACATGGGAAAATATATAAATATGACCTATGATACGTATTGTAAAGACAAGATATTTAATTGTGTTTTTTTTCTTCACTTTCCCTCTCTTTTGCCAATTACAAGTTTATCTCGAGCAGAAAAACTATATAAAACAAAATGATGCTCAAAAACCTTGGGCTAAATTTTGAAGTTTTCAGTAATTTCAACATATTTTCATATAATTATGAGTCTCAACCCATCAACTTAATTCCCTGACACTCAGGATTTTAAGTATTATGTTTGGCATTTGATCAGCCATTTAAGGCATCTGAGTGGGTCTGGTCACACCTGTTCTATTTTGGCCTCAGCTTTTTTATTTGTTAAAGCTTAAATGCTATTCAAACGTCCTTGGAGATTTCAGTGGTTGGTCATTCCATCCCATGTATTTTAGGCTTGGCTATTACATGAGGGTGTGTGTGTGTAACACTTTAAGGATAATTGGCATATTTGAATTAATATACATAATTAAAATTAGATTTTCTCTTTTTGAATTCTTTTTTTTTAATTTAATAAATCTTTATTGTTCAGATTATTACAGTTGTTCCTCTTTTTTCCCCCCATAGCTCCCCTCCACCCGGTTCCCATCCCACCCTCTGCCCTTACCTCCCCCCCACTGTCCTCATCCATAGGTGTACGATTTTTGTCCAGTCTCTTCCCGCATCCCCCACACCCCTTTCCTCCTGAGAGTTGTCAGTCAACTCCCTTTTTATGCCCCTGATTCTATTATATTCACCAGTTTATTCTGTTCATCAGATTTTTAATTCACTTCATTTTTGGGTTCACTTGTTGATAGATATGTATTTGTTGTTCATAATTTTTATCTTTACCTTTTTCTTCTTCTTCCTCTTCTTAAAGAATACCTTTCAGCATTTCATATAATACTGGTTTGGTGTTGATGAACTCCTTTAGCTTTTTCTTATCTGTGAAGCTCTTTAGCTGACCTTCAATTCTGAATGTCAGCTTGGCTGGGTAGAGTACTCTTGGTTGTAGGTTCTTGCTATTCATCACTTTCACTATTTCTTGCCACTCCCGTCTGGCCTGCATAGTTTCTGTTGAGAAATTAGCTGACAATCGTATGGGTGCTCCCTTGTAGGTAATTAACTGTTTTTCTCTTGCTGCTTTTAATATTCTCTCTTTGTCTTTTGCTCTTGGCATTTTAATTATGATGTGTCTTGGTGTGGTCCTCTTTGGATTCCTTTTGTTTGGGGTTCTGTGCGCTTCCTGGACTTGTAAGTCTATTTCTTTCACCAGGTGGGGGAAGTTTTCAGTCATTATTTCTTCAAATAGCTTTTCAGTATCTTGCTCTCTCTCTTCTTCTGGCACCCCCATAATTCTGATGTTGGTACGCTTGAAGTTGTCCCATAGGCTTCTTACACTATCTTCAAATTTTTGGATTCTTTTTTCTTTTTGCTTTTCCAGTTGAGTGTTTTTTGCTTCTTTGTATTTCAAATCTTTGACTTGATTCTTGCGTTCTTCTAGTTTGCTGTTGGGTCTCTGTATAATATTTTTTATTTCAGTCAGTGTATGTTTAATTTCTAGTTGGTCCTTTTCCATATCCTTGAGGGTCTCTCTCATATCCTCGAGGGTCTTGCTAAATTTATCGGCCTTTTCTAGGAAATTCTTGAAAAACCTTATAACTGTGGTTTTGAACTCTATCTCCAGTCATTTGTTTTCCTCCATTTCTTTCATTTGTGATCTGTTTCTTTGTCTCTGCATTTTCGCTGCTTCCCTGAGTTGGTAGGGTAGCTTTGTGTGCTAGGTGTCCTATATGGGCCAGTGGCTCGGCCTCCCCAGTTACCTGAGGTGGACACTCTTGGTGCACCCCTTTGTGGACTGTGTGTACAGCCTTGTTGTAGTTAAGTCTTTTTTTTTCCCCAATTTTTTTATTAAGGTATTATATGTGTACATATCTTACCATCGCCCCCCCCCCACTCCCATATATGCCCTCACCCCCCAGAGTTTTGCATCCATTGGTTATGCTTATATGCATGCATACAAGTCCTTTGATTGATCTCTTATCTCCCCCACCTCTCCCTAACCTTCCCCCTGTAATTTGACAGTCTGTTTGATGCTTTACTGTCTCTGTTTCTATCTTTTTGTTCAAGTTTATAATGTTCTTTATGTAGTTAAGTCTTGATTGTTGTTGGTATCTCTGGGAGGAATTGACCTCCAGGCCAATTGGCTGTGAGGATCAGCTGTGTCTACGCTGGGAGACAGCCTTATTCGACTAGATTTGCAAAATTGCAAAAGCCTCTGTGCTCAGCTTGCATGGGGCAGAGTTCTCTTTTTGAATTCTGAAAAAGTTATTTATTAACTTTAAAATTTGAAGGTGAGAGGATGGGATTTGAAAAAGAAAGGTAAAGAGGATATGAGAAAAAGAAAATTTAGGCTGACAGTTTTTTTGGGGGGAAAGAACTAAAGAACACCTAAAATATTACTCTTTGTTGGTTCATTTTTTCTTAGTTCCTTTTAAATTTGTTCTTTATTCCTTTGAATTCAGATTGTGAAAAAAACCCTCTTAAGTCTTCAGAATGGTTGTTGTATGTGATTCCCAGTAGACATTGGTATTATAGAGATAAAAATCATAGGAAGACTATTGAATTCAGTAAGACTTTATTTTAAAAAATTTTTTTAAAATATTTTTTTGTTGATTTTAGAGAGGAAGGGAAAGGGAGAAGAAGCTAGAAACATCAATGATGAGAGAGAATCATTGATTGGCATGAATCGTTCATGCCCCACACTGGGGATTGAGCCTGCAACCTGGGCATGTGCCCTGACCAAAAATTGAACCATGACCTGCTGGTTCATATTGGTTGATGCTCAACCACTGAGCCATGCCACGCCAGCTGGGCTGAATTCAGTAAGACTTTAAATAAGTGTAGAAGAAAGGAGATAGGTGTTTTGTTTTTGCAGATGATGTGATAATTGTATTTGTTTTTTTAAATACAGATTAAAACAAAGATTTTAAAATGCAGATAAGTAAAAAAAATTTAAAAACACCTATAATACTTATAATACCACTGTTAATACTTTGATGTATATATTTTACGACTTTTTTCTATGTCTGCATAGGCATGTGTATATAACAAAATGTATAATAATATTTATTATACTTTATAGCTAGTTCTCAACATTATTTTGAACATTAAATATCTTCTACTAAATATTTAGTAGATATGTCATCCCACTATCAAACAATTTTGGTTGTGTCCTAGCTTTTAATCCTTTACAAAACCATAGCATTAAGCATTTTTGCTACTAAAACTTTGCTGTCTGTAAGTATGCCCTTATGCTACATGCATAATAATAGAATTTCTGGTTCAAATGGAAATATAATTTAGTCCTTTAGACACATTGTCAAATTGCTCTCTAGAAAAAAACATATGAATGTATACTCCCATTAACAGTATATAAGAATGTCATTTCCCTAAACTGAACAACCCTGGATATTATTACTTTAATAGTTATCTTTGACTATTTTATAGGGAAAAAAGCCTTGATATCTAACTGCTGTTCTATTTAGTATATCAGATTGCTGATGAAGCTGAAATTTAAAAAATTATGACCAGTGGCCATTACTTCTTTTTTCCTTTTTCTCTTCATGGCCTATCCCATTTTCCTATTGAAGTGTTATCATTTTGTTACTGATTTGTATGAGCTCTTAATGTATTAAGGATATTCACTCTTTTATCTGTGCTCCAAATAATTTTCCTAGTTTGTCATACGTTTTCCATATTATTTATAGTGTTATGATCTATTTTTATTTATGCGTTTTAAAATATTATATGGAAAAACTCCCAAAAATTTATTTCTTTCATTAATATAATGTTTAGGAAGGCCTTATCCAATCTAAGATACTTTCAATTTTTTTAATGTACACTTTGATCTATCTAAAATATATTTTTCTACTTTGAGGAAAGGATCCTCATTTATCTTCACATATTATTGTTTTTTTCAATACCATTAATTTAAAATCCTAAATAGTATTTTTCTAATCAAAAACCATCTTTTCAAATAATGAAATATTTTAAATGTCTTTAAGTCACATTAGAGAGTTTATAAGTAGAGTATTGAAAAATAGAAGGCTGTAAGATTTGTTGTATGAAGAAAATGCAGGGGACTAGAAAGACTAGGTATAAGAGACATTGGTAGAGAAAGATTTTGAAGGGCCAGAGAAAGCTTTGCTGGGAAAAATTAATGTGCTCAGAGCAGCAATTCTTTTATTAGAAAGAGTATAGTAATGAAGATGGTGAGGTGGCATGGGACAGGAGGAAACAAGAATTCTAGAGACATTGAGTGAAAAATGGTAGAATTCATGACAAAGGTTGAAATAATTGGAAAAGGGAAAAGGAGGAGTTGATATTAAAGATATGATTGATAGTAAGCACGACTGATTGAAACTCCACCTAAAATCGGAAGTAATGCTGAGTTGGAATCCGGAGAGAAAGGCCAAGAGTTCAGTTTTGACCATGTTGTCTTTTAATAGCAAGAATATTTCTATAAATGACCTCATGTGAAGAATCCTTATATACTGAATCTTATTCCAGTATGAAACTGTGGTTTTTAAATTGAGAAAATCAGGAAGGTGAAAACAGTGGAGTGCTATACATTGTGGAAATACTGTGACCAAGCATTAGAAGACAGTTTAAAAAAAAGAAAAAAAAGAAGAAGAAGACAGTTTTTACATAAGTCAGTGGAAGGCACGGTGCTTTGGGCAAAATGGTTCCTTTTCTAAGGATAATCTAATTGGGCGAATTCATGTAAAAATAATTATAGTACAAGACAAAATATGCAAAGTGCAATTAGAGAGTTATAAGCAAAAGTGCTTAAGGATTCTGTGGCTGGGGAGAGATTTTTACCAAGGGGCTAGGCTTAATTTAATGATATCTTTTATGGTAGAACTTTCAACAATTATTTGACTCATTGTGCCTCACCCATAGACAATTATAATTAGTTAAGTTTAGAAAAAGATTCATCAGAGTCCTCTATAAAACTCCAAAATTTAAGACCTGGGAAGAATTATAGAAATCATGTAGGCCAACTCCCATCATTTTACAGATGAGGGTAGCTGATCTCTAGTGATTTTTTCCCATTATACCAGACATCACCAACTTTCTAAGTTACAAATCACACGTCTGCTGGCATTTTAATACTTTTACTTTTGTTTCATCAACATATTCTCAATTGCCACAATTTCAGAGATGTTTATTACATTGATTTTTTTTTTATTTAGAAAAATGTTTAGGGCATAGAGGCTACTGCTTAGTATTAGATTCGTTTGCCAATTAGCTGAGGAAAGAGCAATTTTTCTTTTTTTTTCTTTTTTACCAACTTTTTGTTTTGAAAATTGTTCTAAAAACTATTTTAAAACCTAGGAAAGTTTTACTATTTACAAGTAGTTAATAGGTTACATACTTGAACCTCTCTGAGTAAAGATGTTACGGTCAAATTCTGAAGATTCTTTTTCATTTTGCTATGTGGTATTTATAAAAAGTTTTGATAACTAGACCCTTGACTCTTGGATAAACGTTGGAAAATCTTAATACGCATTTCAACCTCTCAATCTCTTTCACTCATAATCCAAATATCTAATATAAATTTATTTTTATGTGCTCTGCCATTTCCCTTTAAGTTAAAAAAGCAAAAATAATATTCTGATTTTATGATGAGTTCTTTCTTCTAAAATATTCTGGTTAACCAAAGTTGGGGAAAAGTTTTTTCTAGTGTCTCTCTTATTTCCTCCTCCCATTAATATTATTGTTTGACCTATTAGTGTACAGATACTGCAAATCAAATTACATAGGCTACACCAAGCACTTTTATTCCAGACACTCAAATATGAATCCACTCATTGTTAGTGTCTAATGGATCTGAGGGTGCTTGTGAGGATGAAGACAGTTTGACCAACGTGTCTTCAGCCCAGAGAGAAACAGCTCCAGTATTGTTCAGGCTATAACGATTCAGCCAGTGACATTCCCAGAGAGAACTTTTGTGTTTAGATTGTTACCACCGAATCTAGAGGAGGAAAAGAAGAAGTAGGGGGAAATGTCATCAGAGGGTCAAATACATGGAGAATGCAGGTGAAGAAAGCTGTCTGTCTTCAACTGGACAGGGGGGTGGAGAAACTGAAACAGTAGATGTAGTGGTAAAGTTGCAAAACTATGTAAATACTTGGAGTGTGATTTAATCCTTCAGAGAGACATGGGGAGGGATGATTTTCTGAGCAATAAAGATGCAACAGGAATTGACTATGACGCCTGAAATCAGAGTTACAGTCAGAAGGGAAATGGGGAGGGTGGTTTATACTTTTACTTTCGTACATTCCAAGTTAAATGCTGGAGTGACACATCTCAGCTAAGAGATGGTTGGCAATAAAGAGAGGATAAAGAATAAAAAGGCGGAGGTGGCCCTGACCTCGTGCAACAAAGAACAGCAACACCCCCTGAATCACTGCTGTTATTCTGGGCACCTGTGTTTAATTTGAGGGCCTCCATCCCTCTTACATTATGAGACCTAATGAGATCATGGCTGGAGGTGGTATGACTGAACATTTTGTGGCTGAGTATACACATTTCTGTTTTATCCCCTAATCTTGGTGATGAAATCACTGTTGCGAATTGAATCAGAGTTTCACTATGGCTGGCATGCAAGTTATTATTCTCAGTACACATTTTCCTCTTTACCAAAAATGGTACTAACATCTTGGGATCATGTTCATCTGTGGAAAACAAAACAGAAAGAAGATGAAAACCACTTTAAATCTTCTCTGGAAAATGACTTAGAAAAAAAGGTTAATGTCAGATTTTTAAAATTCAAGATTAAATTATTATTCTTTAAATCAATTTTAGGTTGAAAATTTTTAGATTTTGACAATAAGCTGAGAAACTGTTTAATTATGATACCCCTAAATGCTGGTTTTCCTCTATAAGTAAAGATAATTCAAATAATAATAAGCAAAGGACATTGTGGCATATTTGGCTAAATGCAGGCTCAAATTTAGGCTGCTAGTACTCTGACTTCACTAAGGAACCATCTTCCACACATAAAACTGGCACAATGAGCTAAGGTTGCTGAAATAGTGAGCAATTTGTTCTTAAGCGTTCAGACTTTTCTCTCTGGGTAGTTGCCCACCCAAAAGCATGAGCGTATCCATTGATAGTTGCATGATTTATAGTCATGGATTGAAGAAAATGTCTTGTGACCTCATGCTTGTGACCAAGATTCTACTATTTAGCTGTATTAAAAGTGAAATTAAGTGGAAATAGCAACTGATGGGGAATCAAGTCCTAGTTCCATCATTGTTCTTTTCATGACTTTGGAGAACCATTTTCCTAACACATGGTTTTATGTTCTTCTTCCCTAAAACAAAGCACGATGCCTTGAACACAGTAGGCATTCAGCATATATTTATTAAATTAAATACAACAATATGTCAGCCAGGACTCTGGTTAGAAATAATACAACTTCAATTTCAGCTAGCTTTAGCACACAAGAGGGTTTGCTGGTTTATAGGACAAGTCTCAGGGAACTATAGGAATGGACCTAGCTTGAGGCATGGCTAGAATCAAGAGCTCGCACACCATTAGGACTCTAGCTCCTCTGCATTCCTTCAAACCAGCTAATTCCACTTTAAGGCCACCTGCAGCTCTTACCTTTGTGACCAGAAAGGAAAGGGGTCCCTTTTGCACTAGTTGAAATATAAAAATTCTAAAGCCAAATTGTCATTGGTCTGATTTGCATCATGATTCACACCCCTTGTACCAATTAATGTGCCTCAAAAGTGAGTCCTGTGGAAGTTACACACACACACACATCCTGAAGTTATATGTATGAAAGTTCCCTGATGACTTTAGGGAAAAGGAGTAATTTATCCATAAATGGGAGATGTTCACCTTGTTAAGATATTTCAGTTTCTTCCCTCTTTAGCTGTGTAGAAGTTATTTTTATGAGTAAAGGGGTCAAAGCAAGGAGCTGATGTTTTCACAGAGCTGGCTCAGGGCTCTGCTCTTACTGCAGGTGTTTAAGACTGTCATGCCTTCAGGGTGGATGCCTGAGCCTCCTCTACCCCCATAAGGAAGGGAAGGCCCTCTAGTTCCTACAGAGCCTGACATTCATGTCTGGGAATCAGAACAAATCTCTAAGTTTTAGCATAAAATCCTCAATTGTGAGAGAAGCAGCCTCGATGTATTAGTAATAACAGCTACTGTCGTAGGTCAGACCCTCTGTTAGAAGCTCTCTGTGGTGTGCTGAGGCCAGCTAGCACTGTCTCCTGAAACCCTATTAGTAGCATGTCTTCTCTTTTCACGTTCACTATATCTGTGTGGTAACTCAAAGTGGTCATATAAAAAAAGGGCAAATGCAACAAGTCAGGATTCCCTCCCTCCTATGAAGAGCCAGTCGTTAAACATTTATAACACGTGACTGGCAGCTTCGTATATTGCCTTACTTAATCCTCATAACAGTCTCACAATTGTATCATTATCCTCATTTTAGAAATTAATAAAAAAGGAGAAGAATCAAAGAGGTTAAAAGATACATACTGCACTACAGTTTAGGAGGCAACTGACAGTGAGTTATTTTTTCCTTAAAAGTTCTTCCATTTGTCATTTGTCACATCAACAAAACTGCAATGTCATCTGTTCTAGGAAAAGGATGTAGTCTATTGACAAAAGTGCCTTCACTCAGCTGAAAATCTCTGGCTGCACTGAGGAAATTCTTTTCTGGGTTTCTCCCACTTCTTGCTGCAGGTGGTTCATTGGAGATTGGTCAGAGTGTAGCAAGACTTGTGACGGTGGATTGCGTACAAGAGCAGTGTTCTGCATCAGAAAGATGGGACCTTCTGAGGAGAAGACACTGGACTACAGTGCTTGCTTAACACACCGGCCTGCTGAAATAGAGTCCTGCAACAGCCTGCCATGTCCGCCTCAGTGGGTGGCTTTGGACTGGTCAGAGGTAAGGACATCGGGAGCTGTATGTTTTGAGATGTCTTAACTATTAACACCAAAGCATTTCATATTAAGGACACCTGAGCATGTGAGCATCTTAGAACTCAATCAGTAAGGGGTATAAAACAGTGAATTTGGCCATGTTATATTTTATTGCTGCTTATCAGGAAGTAAGTTTTTTGGGGTCAGGGAAATCAATGAGAAACTAGTCTGATTCAAAATAAGCCTCAAGTGAATTTGAAAGAATATTATAGTGAGTACTCCTCTAAGTGGTTTTTCTTCTTTACTGTCCTTGAACAGCCTCATAGGCTCAGAATTAGTGACATATCTTTTTTCCCAAGTAATCTTCTAGCCTAACTACATAGCTCAGATATGAATCTTTGTCAATTTATTATCACTTATTATACAAAGAGAAGAAACCTGGAGCTGACGTGTTACACACCAAAAAGTCAAATTTAGATTCTATCAGTACCTCCATGTAAATGGTCATTGGGGAAGACCTGACTAAAATAATGTTTTTCTGGCAGACATGTATAGAAAAGAGCCTAATATAAGCTAGAGGTCTCAAAAACAAAACAACAACAACAAAAAAACCAGTCTCATGAAAAATGAGGTAAGAGGTAGAGTTCATTCTTAATTCCTTATTCTGCAGGAGACATATACATATACATATACACTCTACACCATTCTCCACATTCCCAAAGGAAAGCTGAGGCCTTCTGTAGTGTCGGTTAATGGCAAGAAGGATGAGTACCTGGTTACAGGGCTAATGGTCATTCTTCTGGTTGGCAAAACAAGATGCATTTCCTCCTAGAAACATTGTGGTACTTGCTTTAGATGTTTTCTATAGACCTCATAAATTTCTCAAAAAATAAACAACAAATTTGCTATTTAGAAACCTCTGGATGTAACTTTCCCCCTGTGACTCTTACTGCTTGAGGGCCTTAGTTTGCTAGAGGTATGGGGCTCACAGAAGGATGTGGGAATGGAGATTTTGACCAGTTGTGATTATCCATGTACAATCTTTGGCAGGCATTGGGAGTGTTCTCCCAAACTCCCTGGCCATAGTCCAGCTCCAGTAATTACATTCTGCCCACCTAAATTTTAGTTGTGTTTCAAGCAGATGTAGAGATATTCTTGGTATTATTCACTCAGTGGTTATGAAAAATAGTATGAACTCGTCTGAACCCTAACAGTGGCTGGATTAACTCCTAAATTCATTGGAAAAGTAACATCCTTTGATAAAGAGTAGAGGTTCTGCAGAGTTGTTTCCAAGACCCATATAGAAGTCCATCAATAGTCTTTGATTAATGATGACAAATTTGTTCTTGGAGAATAGAATCATAATTGGGAGGCCTGATGATTGCCACAGTTTTAGGGTTTCATGTCAAGTCAGCAAGTATTATTGAGTTTTATTAAACACACTAGTTTAGTCACTATGGAGAATACAAAAGAATTTATAAGATTGGGAAAAGAAGAAATATCCATTTAACAACTGGAGAATAATATAAGAGAGTATTTAATAAAATGGTGGATTGTATGGTATAATGTGTAAGTGATATAGAAATTCAGAGCTGAGGAGGTCAGAATGGCCTGAAGTAGGATTGGAAGGTTTTTCAGTTCTTGGGAATTGAGCTGAATGTTGAGGGAATATAGGATTTGAAGTAGGAAAGAGAACTGGGAAACTAGAGAAGGTATTTCTGAGAAGAGAAACAACAGAAACACAAAGATCATGTAGGGTTGGAGAAAAGGGTTGGTTTTAAAGAATAAATGGATGATAAGATTGTCTAAAGTAGTGCTAGGTAATAAGAAGGCTTGAATACAAAGTTCTATACCACATCATTTTTCTACAGAAAGTAGAAAAAGTTGACAAGCTCATATGCATAAACTAGAAAAGAATTTGTACCAACCACTAAAACACCAAAGCCTTCTCATGTAATTGTATTTTTAATTACATTGAGAAATAGTATATTACTGTACATTTCCATTCCAAATAGCATTTTAAAGTTTTCTTCCTAATTCAACCTCATATTGGTTGTAGTTACCCTCTTTTAGAAGTTTGATTCTTATCTATCCAGTCTTAGAGGCTCCTAGGCACTCTTAGGAGCTGCCTGAAGACGTATGTGTAAACTAAAGGGGCTTTGAGTCACATTGCTGCTGTCTTCTTTAAGATAGCTGAGTCAAAGTTTGGGGGAAAGAAGTTGTGCTGAAGGCATCAAGGGTATGTGTTGGGACAGTCACCTTGAATAAAGGATCGGTAGCCTCTGATGTCTCTCCACAGACAATGCAGGAAAATGATCCTAGGGTAAGCACTGGTCAAGAAATGCTGCCATTACTATCTCAAAGATTCTAGTTGGACCCATTGGTACCATCATCTTCATCCTTTATTCAGGAGGAAAGATGATTTTTGCCCCATTCAGTCCTGTTTATTTTCCACAAGAGGGGTGCACTCTCTCTTTTCCATTTCCTTATGTTACCAGGAAGCCCACCTCTTCCCTAGATGGGTTAAAAATAAGTGAAAGTAAAGAGCATTAAGTGGAAATCAAAGTGAGAACAAGGAGCCTGTTCTTCCCAGAGGAAGGGAACACCTCCCACTAATGAAAAAAGGAGGCCCCTGCCGACAGAAGGGCAGACAATGTTCAATCTCTTTCCGTTAACTTTTGCAAATATTTCACACCATATTTCTTTTGACACGCCCATGAAAACTTCCCTCCTTTTTCTGCCCTCTCCCATGTCCAACTATCATCTGTCTGAGCTCTCTAATCACAAGGGTGAGGCTCGACTGGTGGAAACATGTTGCAGGAAGAGGAATGTACCCTTTGACCTTTCTCTTTTCATTGCCGGCCATTCTAATATAAAATTTCCATTGTTACAAGGCCAGGAACCATTTTTCGTTTTCTCCATCAGTGAAACCCACCCGGTGCTTATGGCAAAAGAAAAAAAAAGCCAAATTACCTCAGTAGAAAATGGCTCTTCAGAAGCCTTTTGTGAAACTAATGAAGCCACAGCTTTCCCATTCCTTATCATCTAGCCTCACTCTTGGGATCACCCATGCTATGTTGAACTTAAATAGTTTTCTGTTTTTCTCTCTATTGGCATCTAACTTAAAAGCATACTGTGGATGTGCTCCAGCAATCCCAAACCTTTCTTTTGATGTATCAGGATAGTTTCTTTAGACTCACAGAGCACCCATTGAAAATGTTCTGTTTTGCCGAAACCGGTTTGGCTCAGTCGATAGAGCGTCGGCCTGCGGACTGAAAGGTCCCAGGTTCGATTCCGGTCAAGGGCATGTACCTTGGTTGCGGGCACATCCCCAGTAGGGGGTGTGCAGGAGGCAGCTGATCGATGTTTCTCTCCCATCGATATTTCTAACTCTCTATTCTTCTCCCTTTCTCTCTGTAAAAAATCAATAAAGTATATTAAAAAATACATTAAAAAAAAAGAAAATGTTCTGTTTCTTGGAGTTACTTTTGGACAAGTGATGACTGGCATCATAATCAGTTGACTTCATAGGACTTACTTTTGGGTAGCATTTCTTAAGAAGGATGGAGGGCGGGGGAGGGTGGGTGGGGAGATCTACTCAAAAAGGACTGTGCTTTGCTTTGTAGACAACTGTGATATCACCTTGTTTACTCCCAGGTTCCACTCTGGCCCCATAACTAAGTAAATGAAACCCACCTCTCCAGAGAGAACTCAGTCTAACCCCAAAACATTAATATCTCTATCCTTTACATGTGAGAGCCAAATTGTTTTCCCTGGTGTAGTTTCAAATACTTTTTTTTTTCTGAAAAAATTGTTTTTATTTCTTAATCATAGAACATTAAACAAAAACATAAATGCATTTCTCACAAAAAGCACTTCTTATATCCTACTGAGGTGAAAACAAACAACAAAAAAATGATCTGGTCAGATTTTAAATGTTAAGTTCTCATGATATGGCTTTACTGGCATGGCTCAGTGGGTGTCAGCCTATTAACCAGGAGGTCACAGTTCGATTCCCAGCAGGGCACATGCCCGGGTTGGAGGCTCAATTTCTGGTGTGGGGTGTGCAGGAGGCAACTGATCAATGATTCTCTCTCAGCATTGATGTTTCTATCTATCGCTCTCCCTTCCTCTCTGAAATAAATAAAAAATAAATAAAATAAAAAAGACTGTCATTCAATTTTATGCCCCCTTTCTCCCAGCCTAGTACCTATAGAAGATATGAAAATGTTTTTGGTTTTTTAAGTGAAAGGTCTATAAACAGGTTCAAAATGTTGTAGGTAAGGTTCTCATGTGGCTGAGAGAAAGTACAGATTTTAAGGAAGGGTTCAGACGTGCAGGAGAGAAAGCTTGAAGACTTGAGTCAGTCACTGTGTTATGTAGGTGGCTCAAGAACAGAGCACTCAGATTAACCTGGAGAAGGGGTAACTAATAGCCTTTTGGACCTAGGAAGAAGCACGTTTTTCCTTAGTATGAATGGACCAATTCAACTAAAGAATAGTAAAATTCATTATGTTTAACTGGTGGACAGGGAAAAGTCCAGAGGTTTTCTGTACAATAAACCATCACCGCGACTATGTGTTCTTAGCTACCCCACTATGAGAATACTCATGTAAATCAACTCCTCACTTCACACAGATAGGTTCTTGTGGTCTACTAGTAACATAAGAATTTTCTTCAGAAGACTACACCCAGAAAATAGGAAACCAACAATTCCACATTCCAGAAATCAGCAGAATCTTATCACAGCTGAATGTGGCCAAGGATAGGGAGGAATCGAGGAATAAACCTACCCACAATAAAAAAAGAAAATAAGTTAGCCAAGAAAAGCAAACTTTGGGTTTAGCACTTCAAGACCTTATGGAAAAAGATAAAAGTACTTCTGCTTAAAAACGTAGGGAATTTTCATATCTGAAAGACTTTGCCTAGAATTTAGTGTGTACATATACTGTATACCCTAACACATATTTACTTTAAGAAACACTTTCTTGGAATTTTCCTCTACCCTTTGATTGTCGTTGTTCATTAATATTTGTTTTCTTTCCAGTGCACTCCCAAGTGTGGTTCAGGATTCAAGCATCGGATTGTTCTGTGCAAGAGCAGTGACCTTTCTAAAACATTGTCAGCTGCACAATGTTCATACACAAGCAAACCCCCTACCCGCATGCGCTGCAGTTTGGGCCGCTGCCCTCCTGCTCGCTGGGTGACAGGAGACTGGGGCCAGGTAAGACAGTGCACTGTGGACTCCTCTGAGGCAGCACCTTGAGACACAGGTAGCAACATATAGAAATCTAGGTGTAAGATATGAGCGTGGAACAATGCACAAACAGCAGCAGCCACCCATAGACACACTTAGCTATGTTTCTCCATACCTACATACTTCTCACTTCTACCAACTCCTTGGATCCTGACATTTTAACTTAAAATTAAAAGCAAAATAGTCTAGATGGCCAGAGGTTTGAACAAGCTACCAAAACTTTGAATTCTAATCCCAACTCTCTCAACTAATTTAAGAACAAGTCAGTTAACACCAGTGTCTTAATTTTCCTACTTGCAAAGTAACTCCTTTTAACCTCACAGAAAAGATATGGGGGTTTTCATTGACAGTGTTTGAGATGTCATTAATACTTATTCTTCAGTGGATTTTTCTGATGGAGATTATGAATTGGGAAGCAAGTATATAGGGCTTTTGGTACCTATTTTTATATTATACCCATTTCCAGTCTATGCTCCAGTTCTTTTTTTTTTTTCTTTCTCACTTTTAAATTGTGTTATCTTGCTGAAGGTAAATCCTTAAATCCTTTAAAAGCAACTTGATATTTTTGCACAGAAGGAAAATTAAAGTATTGTTGTTTTTTAGTGTACAAAAGAAAATCTATTAGGTTATGTTAAAAAAATGACACTCCAGAAATTAAATTACTAGACTATCAATGCTCTTTTCCTGTGATTTTATAGTTAACCTTGTAGTGAATCATTTTTTAATATCTGAGACCAAAATAAATCATAATGGCATATAACTACACTGGTACCATTTTGTTTGTGCTCTGGGCCTGTCATTACTTACTAAAAATGGCATTTCATAGAGATTGTTACCAAAATTCTGGCCAAAATTCCAAAATTCAGAATTGCTAGAGTATAGCAGTATCTATAGACCTCTTCTGTCACATTGGAGGGCAGGCAAAGATTTTCAGTCTCCATTAAGGCAAATTAATATACTTGATTAGCCTTGTGAGGAGATAAAGGAAGTATGATCATAAAATAATTAACATTTGTATTTGTATAGCAAGTAATTAATAATTTGGTTTTCTATAACAGTATTTAGTTTAATTTACAAAGTGCTCAAGTGGAATACACATAAGCATTGTATGCAATTAAGTGTTTCATTGTAGAAGTAAGACAGTGTCACAATATATAATTGATATTATACCATTAATGAATCAGAATGGGGGTTGGAGGGATGGATGGATTGAACAAAAAAGAAAAAAAGAAGAGAGAGTGAGCTCATGGACATGGACAACAGTATGGTAATTGCTGCGGGGAGGGAGAGTGGGAGATAGAAGAGGGTATAGGGGGGATAAATGGTGATAGAAAAAAATAAAATAAAAATAAATATTTGCAAAAACAAAAAAAACAGGATCAGTACAAACATGCTCTCATAATTTTTATTTAAACCAGGTAGGAATTTCTTTCCTTATATATTCATCATTGCAATGCACTGTTATATAAAGGCCCATTGCAAGTTTTTGCATGTTAGTGATTGCCTGAAATTTACAGTTATCAATTTGAGATTATTTTTTTAAATGTCCTTGAATCCTTTTCTTATCTATATTTTCAATTTAGTTTCCTAAAATTGAAATTAACCAGTAAAAAAAGCAAAGATGCTCTACTACATTTCTACAGTGCAGTTATTTGTCATTCTGTGTTAAGAAACTTAAAAGTAAAAGTGTCTATGAATATCCTTGCAAGTTCTCTATGTGCTTTGAGAGTTTTTGTAAACAAAACCAACAGGGCCTTGGTTTGTTTACCTTGTAAATATCCCCATGGCCTGTCTCGGCACCCTTTAGCTCCTCACCCCTTTGATCTCAAATCTCACAGGCTTTCTGGTATTCTGGGTAGCAGGCCCAAAGAATAGATGGAGCCTCCTTCTTCAACCTGGACAGCTGATCAGTCCCAACTGAAACTAAGCCGCTCAGAGAATAACTTCCATTCTGAGATAACAAAATCCCTGAATAGATAAAAAAGGAGAGGGACACATGCTAATTGGCTAACAGCAGACTGCTTCTCAGGCTTGTGTGGCTAATAGTACCTTAGAAAATTTGTGGTACTTATTTAAACTTTCTTTTTTAAAAATGTTTTTATTGATTTCAGAGAGGAAGGGAGCAGGAGAGAGAGAGAGATAGAAACATCAACCATGAGAGAAAAACCATTGATTGACTGCCTCCTGCATGCCCTCCACTGGGGATCGAGCCCACAACCTGGGCATGTGCCCTGACTGGGAATCAAACCATGACCTCCTGGTTCATGGGTGGATGCTCAACCACTGAGCCATGCTGGCCGGGCAAACTCCCTTTTTTTTTTTTAACTGACCATGTCACCAGGCCTCATAGCAGTCACTGCTGTTACATTGAACTAACGCTTTGGACAGATTCAGAGCACACGAGTAGACCATCAGGTTGTTTGCCCACAAGCCTATAATAAGTAGTGAGCAATAATGATGGCCTGGCCCTCGTTATTCTACTTCATCATGAGCGTTTTCTTATTACACTCCTATTAGAGTTCACCAGCACTGCTTGGAACTGTGGAATGCTAGTACAAGAAATCTTCATCTCTTATCTTCTGGGAACTATATTGCTTCCATTTTCTAGGGTAATGACATGACCCTTAAGATTCCAAACCAATTCTATAGTAGAATAACCTAATCATGCACCTCTCCAAGATGAACTACATATGGGCTTTAAATGCAAATATATGTGATATTTGAATTGACATAGTATCTTTTTTACCTCCTGAAAATTGTTGAGATCAGCATTTTGTTTCTCTCTGTCTTTGGGTTTAGTGTTCTGCTCATTGTGGCCTTGGACAGCAAATGCGAATCGTGCAATGTCTCTCCTACACGGGACAGGCATCTAGAGACTGTCCAGAAACTGTGCGGCCTGCATCGATGCAGCAGTGTGAAAGCAAATGTGACGGTACCCCCACTTCCAATGCTGAAGGTGAGTTTCCCAAGAAGAAGAGGCCTGTGGTCTCTAGTGACTCACGCATACTGGTTCCCAGTGTTTGAAGAGCCCCAGGAAAACACTGTTTGTATAGAGCCGTGGTCGGCAAACTGCGGCTCGCGAGCCACATGCGGCTCTTTGGCCCCTTGAGTGTGGCTCTACCACAAAATACCATGGTCTGGGCGAGTCTATTTTGAAGAAGTGGCGTTAGAAGAAGTTTAAGTTTAAAAAATTTGGCTCTCAAAAGAAATTTCAGTCGTTGTACTGTTGATACTTGCCTCTGTTGACTAATGAGTTTGCCGACCACTGGTATAGAGCATTTATGAAAGCTAAGCTGTGTCTTTTCCTGACACTTTCCCTAACTGTATGACCTTGTTAAGTCATGTAACCTTTCTGGAGTTAATTTTACTAATGTTAACGTAAAAAACATTCACACTTGTAAAGAATTTTTGTGAGTTTATTTGAGCCAAACTCAGCAATTTCAATGTATTGGGATAATGCTCCAGAGAATGGCAGTTTTTCACCTTGTTTTATACATTACAATCAAAGGTGGAGACCCAAGTGGGTTACATGAAATCCATTGGTGATAGATTAGGGAGGCTGGAGAAAGCAAGGGGGGAGGGGTTGGATACAATGAGGGGGCGGTCCACTGGGATTGGATACCAAGTAAAATGATAGACACATACTGGATAGTTAACACTCAACAATTAGCATGATAACAATAACAGTGTAGGAATTTGTGGTATCTGTCCTGGTGCCCTGGTGCATTTGGTTGTGCCCTGCGGGGTCTGGAAAAAGGGAAGCTACAAATTACCCTGACTTTTCACAGGTATGTTATCTTAGATACAAAAAGACAATAGGTCAAGTTCATCTTTGTCAAGGGAGATACTGGCCTAGGACATGACTAGCCAGTATAAGTGCTTTTTGATTAAAGGTTTTTATTTTCAGACCATCCTTTGTTACTTTAGGTCTTTGAGTTTGCAAGATTGCCTTAAACTTGTCAGGTTAGCAGGTGGCCTCTTTTTCATCCACACTAATCTATATAATGAGAGATTGGAGTAATAATCTCTAAGGTCACGTCCAACCTAGCATTCTGTGTTCACCTTGTGCTAGAAATATAGACATGATTTCTAATGAACCATGCTTAAGAGTGAAAACTTCTGTTTCTTTTTGGATGTAACTATAGCTCTCTGCCATCATGAAGATGAAAAGTCATGCTTTTTACACTTATAATGAAAGCATATGTTTGAAACTACTTATGTTTCAAATGCTAATTTTCTCATTGTAGAAAAGTAGAAAAGATAATTACATAGCAGTTTTTATAGGAGGGCAAATTTTAGGCTCTGAAATTTTCTTTGTTATATATTAGGAAATTTCTTTACTAATAACAGATATCCACCCAAATCCTAAATTTTCTTCTGTCTTTAATTAACTGTACTTGATTTATTCAGTTAGATATTTATTTGAAATTTCCTGAATGCTACTTTGTGCAAGGCACTATAAGCGAAACTGGGGTGTATAGAGACAAATATGGCATCGTGAGGAAGGTCAGACTGCCTTCTCATATGAAAATAGAGGCATGATCAAATACACATGAACATCTGAAGCCATGAATTTAAATTATGTTGGAATCCCAGTGCTAGGGCTCTGCTTGAAACACAAAGTAAAACAGAAATAACTAACTACTCTAAGTATAGTCATTAATATTTTTCAAATGAAAATTATATTCTCATAAACCTGTTAAAAAGAGATATATTCCTTTTGACCAGCTTTATTCAGTTAGAAGGATTTTCTTTAAATCCTATTTTTTAATGGTTCCGTAGGAATTTGATTTTAGAAAGACCAATCACCTTGCATGACAGGATACAGAAACATTGTGTCTTTACAAATGGTCTGGTTTTTATATCAGAATCTCAACACAATATACCTCCTGTATAACTCTTTCAAAGAAATATAGCCTTATTTTTCATTAGTTCAAAGTTACAGTGTTAATTTGCAAAATCTCTGGCTCTAAATAATCTAAATAAAAATATCTTCTATAGGACTGCAGCAAGTAACTTTTTTTTTTTGCAAATAACTTTTATCCATTATAAATTATTAGTGATCAATCACATGGATTTGGGAATCTGTTTTTCTATCAGAGTTGGAAGATAAACATTAAGGTGGAAGGGAGGATATAATTATAATATTAAATTAATTTTTGTTGGGTATTATGGTAGGCCCTTCTTATTTATTACCCATCTTATATATCTCATATATAAATACGAGAGAGAGAGAGAGAGAGAGGGAGAGAGAGAGAGAGAGAGAGAGAGAGAGAGAGAGAGAGAATGCATATTACATAATTATGACAACAGCCTTCTGAGAGTAGTATGTATTACTGATGAGGAAACTGAGGCACAGAGAAAGGTAGTGACTTGCCTAAATCACAAGATTCCGAAGTAACAGTCAGGATTTTAACCCAAATTTGGCAGAGTCCAAGGGTATGTCAGTTTCAACTACATTTATATGCTATTTGTAATTCACTCTCTAAAACTGGGTAATTTAATACGAACACAGAGCTTCTGGTTATGAAGTAGACACACTTCTGGCATTACCATTAACCTGATTCGACAGATTAAGGCTTAATCGTTGCTGAAAGCACTGGCTTTTAACATGCCCACAATAATATATGTTGAGGTTATCTTTAGCCCTTCATTTTCAGCCATTTAATAATTTCTCCAAAAGTTTATCTATAGTCAATAATTATTACACATAAGCTTTGCAGCTGAAGATGAAATGCTCTTTTTAGATAAGTTGGCAGAATATCATTTGTAACTTCACTTCTTTCTGCTTTAAAGAAATTATCTTAAAGTGGATAGATTTAATGTGATGTTACTCAGATTATGTAGAGAAACATCTCATAGTCATTTAATCTGCCTGGACAAATAACCTTTTATTATATTAATCTGAAATAAGCAGTTAAGACAATATTTTTAGTCTTTTCAGTAAAGGAGGAAACTTTTAGGAAATTATTAATCCTATAATGTATGACTAATCTCAGAATTGTTATTCCCCTAAAGCTGTTGATGCGTTTAAAAGAAGATCACTCTTTTTTACAAAACTAGAACTAAAGTACAAACAATATGTCTGTTATAACTTGTTTTGTGATCTCTTTAGATTCCCATTAGCATATATTGAATATATTTAAATACCTGAAACTATCTGTTTATTTAACAACAGCTAATTATTGAATGCTTGCTGTGGCCTACTGCTGCCATTCATTATGGAAAATTCAAATACCTTTATAAGTTCATAGTCTTATAGAGAATAAACTTTGAAAAAAGGGGTGGTGGTGGAACGTGTTATGTGGAGGTTTATACCGTGCTGAGAGCGCTCAAATGAAGGGCCGATGACTTTATTTAACCTTTGGATGAGGCAAGCTTCATAGACTAAGTGCTCTGTGAGCCAGACATTTGTGTAGTTGGAAAAACCCAGAGTGTACCCTGGGAAACGTGGGTGAATCAGTTGAGTTTAATCATAAACTATCATTCATAGATATAAAAATGAGCAGATAACATAGCTTCGAGAGAGAAGAGGCTCCTACATGAAAGTAATGGGAGAGTGACCTGCTATAGTTTCTGAGAATTAGATCAGGGAGACAAAAATGCCTCTTACTAAGAGAAGGTTGGGAGGAAAGTCCAGTAGTCTAGGAAGGAGCAGATTCTGGTTAAGGCAGGAGGGTAGAAGAGGACCCCATTTCCCCAGCAGAATTTGGCCCTTGACTCTTAGAGGCTACTGAGAAACTAGTTTAGCTCTATCTCAAGCAAGACAGGGGAGGCATAAGGGAGATCCTTGGAATCTAAAATACTGTCTTTCCCCTGTGTGGAGTCATTCTTCCATACCATAGATGCCATCTCTTTTGGGTAGAACACTCCCTTTTATATGGCATCAGCCTGGGGGAAAGCAATAGCCTCACCCTCTGGACTTCCTCTAATCCCACAGTTTGGAGCTCACTCCCTGCTGAGGAGTCAGCTGCCTGGGCCAGGATCTAGAGGGTTGAGTAGGTTCAGGTGGTCTCAGTGACTGAGTGGTGTGGCTTTGGGGTGAGGGACATTCTCCCCATTTCCCTGTGAGCCTGTCTGGTGCTTCCCCATCATGGGAGATCCACAAGCCAGAAGGGATTGGCATTAAATATTCAAAGTGATGAAAAGCAAGGACCTACAACCAAGACTACCCAAAAAGGCTATCATTTAAAATTGAAAGAAAAATAGAGTTTCCCAGTTAGTATAAGAGATTCCTCTTTTTTTACAGCTGCATAGTATTCCATAGTATAAATGTCCCAAAGCTTTTTTATCCATTCATCTACTGATGGGCACTTGGGTTGTTCTGCTTTACATATTTAGGTGTCCTATGTTGGGTGCATAAATGTTTACAAGGGTTATATCCTCTTGTTGGATTGCTCCCTTTATCATTATTTAGTGTCTGTCTTTTACTATAGCCTTCATTTAAAAGTATATTTTGTCAGATATAAGTATTGCTATCTCAGCATTTTGCCTTTTCATTTACATGCAACCCAAGTGCCCATCAGTAGATGAATGGATAAAAAAGCTTTGGGACATTTACACTATGGAATACTATGCAGCTATAAAAAAGAGGAATCTCTTATACTTTGGGACAGCATGGATGGACCTGGAATATACTATGCTAAGTGAAATAAGCCAAATCGAGAAAAACAAACATCATATGATCTCACTTATTTGTGGAATTTAATGAACAAAATGAATTGACCAACAAAATAAGACCCAAAGCAGGGAGGCGTGGAATAGACTGACATACCTTGATGTGGGTTGGGGGGACAAGAAGAGATAAACCAAAGAACTCACATGCTTATGTGCATAGCCCATGGACATAGGCAATAGGGTAGTGAAGACCTGGAGGGAGGGGGGAGAGGTTGAGAGGAGGGAGGAAACAGGAGACGACAATGGGAGATATCTGTAATACTATCAACAATAAAAAATATATTTAAAAAAGAAATACAAAGTTAAACACTGGGATACAAAGACCAAAAGCCAAAATTCTTGCCTTCAATGAGTCCACAGTCTCATGAAGGAGGCCAGTGTACCAAGTTCCAATTGGAAGGTTGGAGAGATTATCAGTAGACCACAGCTACCCTGAGATTGCATAATAATAATAAAAAAGAATGCATCCATAAATTTTTTTTGATGGACAGAAAAAGAGAGATTGACAATAATACAGTCAGAGTAAGGGATTTTAACACCCACTGACATCAATGGATAGATCGTCCAGAAAGAAAATCAACAAGGAAACAGTGACCTTAATTGACACACTAGATCAGCTGTATTTAATTGATATTTTCAGAGCATTTCACCCCAAAGCAGCAGAAAATACATTCTTTTCAAGTGTCTCACAGCCAAGTTGAACACCCACCATCTGGGTTCTAGCATTAACATTTTATTGAACTTGCTTTATCTATCTGTCCATCCCTCAAGGTAAAGGTTTTTAGATAATATGATCCATTTATTCAACCATTAATTAATTTACTTATCAAACATACCTACTGTGTGCCAGGGAAAGATACTATGAGAGGAATATGACAAGGTCCAAGTGGAGTGCAGTTTAGAAAGGGTGTCAACATGCAGAGAAATAATCATCACCATATATATGGGGCAGTAGTGTTACCGGGGTGGAAAGAAGCTACCAGGAGTCTACAGAGGACGGGGTAATCAGCAGAGTATCATGGAGAAGGCAAGCTTAAGCGGGGCACTGGAAGTTATGAGACAGTTTGCCGAGAAGACGTTGAGATTCTGGGCATTCCTGGCAGAGGAAGAGTATGCAGGCATGGTGGTGTGGAGGGTGTATAACATGGCTGTCATGGGTTGGCCAATGATCAGCTGTGGAAATGAAACCACAAAAAGAGAGGGGGACTTAGTTTTGGAGGGTCCTGCATGCAGAAGAAGGAATTTAGGACACTCTACTACAAGTTCTAGGAAACAAGTGCAGGAAGTTGGGGAATGATACGCTTAGGATGATAAGAGTATCAGGGAGCTGAGAGAGGGCAGCCTTGTGTGGGAGAAGAGTTAGAAAGTTGTTCTAAGATACCAGGGTAGAGATGATGAAGAGACCACAGGGTAGAGATTATCAATAAGGCAGATAGAGTAGGGGTCAAAAGGAGGGTAACAAATTGAAAATAAGAAAAATGAATAGAAAGGAGGATAAAAAGAACCGGATACACAAGTAGACAGAGGTGGTCAGTATGACTCCCAAGTTTCAAATTCACTCATTAATCATGGTACTTTTAATCATGATAAGGAATTTAGGCATCTATAAGGAAATTATGCACCTTAGTATCCCAAAGGTATCATAAAATAATGGAATTTGAGGGGCAGGAGTTGGGGGCTGGGTGAGAAGGGTGAAGGGATTAAGAAAAAAAGAAAGACTCATGGACACAGACAACAGTGTGATGATTGCTAGAGGGAAGAGGGGTGGAGGGAGTTGAAGAGGGTAAAGGGGGGATAAATGGTGATGGAAGGAGAACTAGACTTGGGGTGGTGAACACACAATATAATACAAGATTATGTATTGCAGAATTGTATACCTGAAACCTATATGCTTTTATTAACCAATGTCACCCCAATAAATCCAATTAAAAAAGTAAAAAACAATAAATAAAAAATAAATAATGGAGAGAAATTGAAGAAATGGAGGGAAGTTAAGCAACCAAAGACAGATAGTAAGAGAAAGAAAATCAGAAAGAAAATCAAAATGAAAAGTTAATAGTAGGTAGGAAATAGGAGGAGGAAGAAGGGAGATAAAATCTGCCATGTTCCACATCTGCTTTAGTTTTCTATTTCTGAAAGCCTTCAGCTGAGAGTTAAAGCACTATAGGCTTGATCTTGACAGACTGCCACTGGCGAGGGTAACACGGCGGTGCTGCCGAGAGTGAATTATAGGCATGCTGGGTATCACTGCATTTGAAATACTACTCAGAGTAATTTTTTAAAGTACATCTGGCAGCTGGGACTGGCCTACTCCAGCTCACCTGAAATTCTATCCCAAATGCCATTTTATTCATCTTGATGCAGTTTCAAGTTCCCTTGTAGTTTATATGATGAGTCTTTTCAGCTTCTCAGTAGCACAAGGCACGCTGTCATCTAGTATTTATTGCTGCCAGGTCATGATTTATGGCGCGTTGTGAGCTGGTAACCAACCCAGGAAAGGTGTGGCTAGTGTGCATTGGTTTAGCAGCCCAGCTGTCTATTGGTGGCTTTGGTGGGTCCCAGTCTCCCTCAGGGAAATTACTCTGAGAAAACCTGGGAAGCTCCAGAAATCTCACAAAATTTCTAGGACAAAACATCTACTGAATTTGGCGTTTTAAATGGCATCTGATATATTAAAATCAGTGAAAGGAATGGTGAAAGTGAAGACTTTGATTTCAAGGAGGTGAGGTAGACCTGTTTTTTTCTTTGCCATTTTAAAGAGCTCATAATCCCCCTTAGCATTCTGGTACACAATCCTGGCTGTCTGGTTTAGAGGGAACTCTGGATTTGTGTTGGGGTCATATCACCTCGAGGTTAAATGTAGGTGGCAACCAGGGAATGAGCCTGGGTAAAAAGAAGCTGAGAAAGCGAAGAGAAAGGAGAGGCTCAGTCTGGTAGGATGAAATAGGAATAAAGTTCTGTAGTTGATATCACCTTGCTTTGAGAATAAAGTTAGTGTACTGTTTTCATTGCAATGAGTAATATCAAATTCCCAAGCACAACTTATATCATCCTTTTCCAATCTGAATATGTAAAATATCCAGGGCTCAAGTACAATTTTATTAGGAAAAGTACACTGAATCCACATCCCCACCCATACCACACATGCACAGGCAATGCCTTTGCTATCTCCCTTCTCACCGAGCTCTGAATCTCCATGGTCAGGTTGATATCCAAAAGGTAGATCCCTAGGTGCTTAAGTCATGACTCTCTACTCACTGTGTTCTTTCTCTGAATATGATAAGCAACTTACAGGTACAGAGGACACACATTCTCCAAAGAAAGATGCTGAATGGTCCAACTGGGTCATGGAGGATATGTGTCTGTGTATCCCAGCTCACTCCAAGGATGCAATTTAGGCAGGCTTTGCTATGTTTTATGAATTAAATACAAGAGCGCTGCATTTTGGGAGTTGTCCTTGTACTCCTTGGACAAAGCCAAGCCATCAGAGTCACAGAGAATCTGAATCTGTTGGCATCCTAAATTCATAAGCCTCCGTTCAGTATGAGTATTTTGAAACTATGTCTTTTAGGTCCAGGTTTTGAAAGATTAATGTAGAGCACCTGGGGGAAAAACCCACTGGAATATCAATGATAAGTAGAGTCATGTGTTGCCTGTGAAACAGGTTGTCTAATTTTTATCATTCAACTCTACCAAAACCCAGATTACTATCGAGATCACTCCAGGATACCTGGCAAGTTACTTAAGATTCTAGGAATGGTTCTAGTTCACATTGCAGGGCCTAGTGGCTGGCTTTTATTCCTGGATATATTCCCAAGCCTCCCTAAGAAGAATTTAGGGATACTCCTTTTTTTTTTTTTTAATATATTCTATTGATTTTTTTACAGAGAGGAAGGGAGAGGAATAGAGAGTTAGAAACATCGATGAGAGAGAAACATCAATTAGCTGCTTCCCGCATACCTCCTACTGGGGATATGCCCACAACCAAGGTACATGCCCTTGACCGGAATCGAACCTGGGACCCTTCAGTCCTCAGGCTGACGCTCTATCCACTGAGCCAAACCGGTTAGGGCTAGGGATACTCCTTAAGTTGTCATTCCCACCAGAAGTCTCTGGCCATGGGTAAAGTGAAACTTTATTTTTGGATTGGGGTGATTATGTTTAAAAAAAAAAAAAAAGGAGAGACTAGTTAGATCAGCAAAATATTTCCTAGAAACCACACAGTAAGAACCTCTCACCCTTCCAGCAGCCTCACGAGAAAAGGCAAGGACTCAGCTGTACATGATGATAGTAGAAGAGAAAATCGGGCTCCTTCCTTCATCTTAACATCCTTGACCCTCCTGGCTCAGAATCCACTGCTTAAAAAGCAGTAGACATATGTGTATCGTAGGATAGTAAAGACCAAATCTTCAAAATCTATAAATTAGAGAGATTTTATTACAAAAGAGTCTACCTCAACTAAAGGATTCCTTTCAATAGATCTCCTAGTCTAATTAATTATTTTCAGATTATGTATTACTTGGGTATAGAGAGACTTTTGCTTTTTAGATATTAGCTAGAAATCAATGCCAACTGAAGATCATTTAGAAATTAAAGCAGAACTTTCCTGTTGTTGTTTTGTGGTCAGTGGGAAAACGTGATTTATTTTGTGCACAACTCTTCCAGAATGGTGTTAGCACCATTGTAAGCTGTGTAGCGGCTCAAGGGTGGGAGTGAAATGACTATTTCATATTTTCAGTGGGCTTTGCGGATGTGACACCCTAGTAAATGGTAAGTTTTATAATTAAGGCCTCTCAGCTACATCAGCAAATGTCAATGAGTTATTCCAAGTGCTCAACAAATCAATCCTCTCACTAAGCTCAAGAAGTGACAGATGGGCTGAGCACACCCATATCGTTTAAATACTAATATTGTTAAGATTACATTTAGCTTTCTGTAATCACGGGGCCTTACAACTTCTCGGTGTGTCTCAAATCACCTTTCACTCACATAATTTTACCACAGTTAGGGATAAAGGAATAGCTGAAGAAAAGTATTGGGCTATTCCGAATGCCTGTGACCTAGAACCCTCTTTTAAAAACATTTCCCCTTCTCTACGGTGGCAGAGCAAACCTCCTGACAGTGTGCCCAAAGGTTGACTTATCATCAGTGGTATCAGCCAAGAACACAGAAGCACTGACAGGCAGAAGCCTTTTTTTCGTTTAGATGCTAAGAGTGCTGCCAAAATAGATGATTTCAGAATCCGACAAATGTGAGTTCTGGTCCCAGTTCTTAGACCAACTAGCTGTGTGACCCAGCATGAGTTTCTTAACCTTTTTGAGCTTCAGTTTTTCCATCTGTGCAAAGCTGATGTTCTATATATTTAAAAGGATTAAGGCAGTGCTTGGCACATAGGAAGCATTTGGCAAATTATTTTTAATGTTATTATTACTAGATTAAACTCTTGTGGAGTGAAAAGGCCAAGAAAATAAAAGACCAGTTAATAGTTGAGTTTCGGTGAATAGATTTTCATCAATAGTAGTACATATGTCTCCTTTTTTCCCCCCCATTGGCCTCCCCCCAGCCTCCCCTACCCCTGGCACTGCCCTCACCGCTCCCCCCGCCAGTGTCTTGCGTCCATTGGTTATGCTTATATGCATGCATACAAGTCTTTCGGTTGATCTCCAAACCGCGCCCCCCCCCCAACCCTCCCCTGCCTTCCCGCTGTAGTTTGACAGTCTGTTCGATGCTTCTTTGCCTCTGTATCTATTTTTGTTTTTATATGTTTTTTAAATTGACTTTTAGAGCGAGAGGAAGGGAAAGGGACAGAGAGATAAAAACATCAATGCGAGAGAAACACCCATGGACTGCCTCCTGCACACCCCCTACTGGGGATTAGGCCTGCACCCCATTCAGGTGCCCTGACTGGAAATCGAACCAGCAACCTCTTAGTTCATGGGTCAGCACTCAACTGCTGAGCCACACTGGCCGGGCATTTATTATTTATTATTGAATCAGAATCCAAAGTCTAAATCTAAAAGAAAAAAAAATCTGTGAAGTTCCTTGTGCAGCAACTCTTCCAAAAATGGAGTAATGAATCTCCCAATAAAGTTGTATATATTCCCAGGAAGTATTCTTTGTTTGGTCTGCAAACTGACGTGTGCCAGTAGAACAGCATTTTCTCAATAGCAATCTAAATGTTGCATCCTCATTGAGCGCCACTCACTGTCATCAGGTAGTAAGAGATGATAGCTAACAGTGGTCACAGTAACAGTGATTCAATTTTCTACCCTTACCGAGGGCTTTCCATGCACTAGGTGATAGCACAGGTTCTTCCTGTTACAGATGGGGGTGGGCACTCTTGTCACCGCTGTTTACAATGGGGAAACTTGGGCACAGAGAGGTTAAGTGGTTTGTTCAGAGCCATAAAGTTAGTAAATGATAAAACTAGGATTAAACCCAGGCAGTCTGGCTTCTAATTTTATTTCCTTGTACTATTAAAACAACCAGTCTTCTTCTATCTGATTATCAACTAAATCATTTTTATATTTTGGCAAGGAAGGCCAATGCTAAAGTGTATTTGGTACTTCGAGCAGCTCACGGAGCCCTATTTCGGAGAGTGAGCGCAGTAGTCTCCAAGGCGGCTGCCCACGAGGATGGTGACTTGGAACTGACGATGAGGAGAATCGTGCCAGCGTTCCTCACCCCTGTAATAACTGCATTACCTTGACAATATGCTCCTCTTGGTTACACCGGCACAACTTTTTTTCCACAAAAAATATTCTTAGTCTAAACTCCCTTTGGGTACTTTTGGAAGGTCATGACAGAGAGGAAAAGAAAAAAAAAAACAAACCACTAAAATAACAAGTGACCTCCAAATTAAAACCCATGGGGATCTTTTCACCTCAAATTTAAACGCGATAGACCAAATATTGACTGATTTCTCTATTTTAGTGCTAAGTTTACAGAAAGTTTTTCTGTCTTTGCTACCTGCTTTCAGCCAAAACTTTAATTTATTGAGAATCCTATGATGGAAAGTTTTAATTCGAATTTCTAATTGGTATTCTCTCTGTAAATCGAATCTTGAGTACGAGTTCAGTGGTAGCAGAGCTTATATTTCCAGAGGGTTGGGGCTTACAGTTTAAAGTGTTAAGTCTTTCACTGAAAGAACCTTGAAAGTGTGATCAACACAGTTGTTACCGGATTTTCAATAATAACAACTGTAAACTTGCCCATTCCTTTGCATTTAATTTTCCAGGCTTATCACGTGGCTCTGTACCATAGACATGATCTCTTAGAACTTTAGAGGATTTCTGAAGCCAGGAAAAAACCGAGCAAACAACAACAACCAGTCACTGTTCTGTTCCGCTAAACCTGACCCAGTGTTCTGCCTGATTCTAATTACCTTCAACAATTTACCCAGGATGCTTCAGTGTAACCACCTGGAAAAATGAGGGTGGAACTTTGATTCTGGGAGGCATATGGAAATTTAATTACTAGGTTTACAAAGTATTTTAAAATCCCCAGATAAAAGTGACCAGAGGACTGGAGAGGAATATCATTATTCGCAGCAGTGGGGTTATGTGTGTGTGTGTGTGTGTGTGTGTGTGTGTGTGTGTGTGTGTGTGTGTGTATGGGGTGGCTCTCAGCCCCATCCTCTGCAACCAGCCTCAAGGGGAAATGGAGAAAGAATCATTTATTCACCTTCTGGCTGCAAGAAGTGCAGGCTGCAGCTGTGGCAATTCTAGCACCGAGGAGAAAATACACATAGGAAAAAAGAAGGCCATGTCTCACTTCCAAATTAAAAAAAGACATTTCTACATGTTTCCATAACCCACAGACTGCTGCCATTTGAGGCCAACCCCTCAAAGTTTCCCTCTTTGTCTAGTGTAGTTGCTGAATCTAGGCCACTGTCAGCAATCCTTTCATTCACCCGGGCCCAGCCCCACGCCTCACAGATGCAGAGGTTCTCTGGAGACATGTGTACTTTGGTATCAAACAATGCAACTCATGTTTGATTTTGGATAACCTTGCGCTGTGAATAAAATAACCCTTGAGAAAGAAGCAATAAAAGCACTGTAAGAAAAATGACTCATGTTTCGAAGCTGTCTAAAGTGATCACTTATCCAAACAAATGGTAATTCTTTCAAGACATAGTGGGCATGCACCATACTTATAAAAGGCTGGGAGAAAAGCCTTGCAAATTTTTTTTTTAATTTGTGTTAAAATATATCAAAAGCATGTTTCTGGTAGGCTGTCCCAGACAGGGTATGCTTAAAAATAAAAACAAAAATCACATGCATGCGAAAGCCAAGGTGGATTGGCGCAAAGGGAGGTCCTTGCCCAGCATCCGGGCTCATTGGCTTGTTTATGTCCTTGTTTATGTGCCTCTAATTGTTTTCCATTTTCTGCCCCCATTCGTTAGAGTGCAAAGATGTGAGCAAAGTGGCTTACTGCCCGCTGGTGCACAAGTTCCAGTTCTGCAATCGAGCATACTTCAGACAGATATGTTGTAAGACCTGCCAAGGACAGTGACCCACGGAAAGCCGGAGAGAGCGCCTTGTCATTTCATCCTGGAAATGTGTCCATCACAGAGAGCCACCCGGAGGAAGAGGATTGATGTCCTTGCAGATGCATTACCCTGTGGAAAACGTAACCACTGGTCAGCCCTAGCTGACAGGATTTCAATATTATTTTAACTTCTGTGAAGTAGGATTTATTGATCCAAAGTGCTGGACACAGTTTTAGGAGGGAATGCCAGATTGGAGAGATCCAAACAACACAGGGAGACTTGCTTACTGTGGAACGTTTGTGTTCTTTCGAGTAAATCCAATAGCCTGTTTACCTCCTTGGACCATTAAGATAATTTTTATTATAGACTTAGCAATGACACTGAATCCATTTATATTTAAAACTGTTTAAAATGTAGCTGGTATGACTTGGTCAACTATGGAAGTAAAAGATTCAGAAATCTTAAATCATAGCTTAAAAAACATTTACTATACTTTATCTCACTACAACAGCACCACCATTTAAATTCTAAACTGGGCTTTAACCTGTAATTTAAGGAGCAATTATAAATCAAGACTAATGAAAGTTTGTATGATTTTTTTCTTCCTTCTACTTAATTTCCTTAGGAATAATTCCCCTCTTCTGAACACTGCTGTGAGCCATATATAAAACTACATTAAACCGAACGACAGTGAAGGACTTAGTTGAAAGCAGTGCCTCAGTTACTGCAGCTGTGCAGCTCTATAAATTCAGCGCTAAAAGACTGTGGCCCGCCTGCCATTGTGCAAGTGAAGTTGAGATTCCCATTAACACTTTAAGAGAAAAACATTTCAATGTCACGCAGAAACCAGACCTGGGGTATGGTAGACACCGAAGTACCAGGTCCTTTGCTGCCATCACACAGGGATGCCTCAGCTCTTAATAGGAGTCACTCCAACTCACGTGTGTTTACAGCCACAGCACGGCTCCTGCCCCGCTGGGTGGCTGCACCTACACCACGCTTACTGAGACGATACCAGGCAAAAAAGATAGACCGGCTCAGTAACAACCAGGCAGACCCTTTTGCTGTCAGTTACGATGGGTTCCAGATGTCCCTTCTTTGATATGGCAGAAGGGCATTTATTTATATGGGAGCAAGTGTGTGTGTGGGGGGGGCGCTTTTGAGTGTGTGGGTGGAGGAGTGTGCTTGCACGTAAACGTGCGATTTCTCTGAGTTTTAAAGTAGGCAAGGGATAACAACCAAAGAAGAAAAACTCATGAAGACTAGAGATCATAAAGCCTAATTCTAATAGTCATTCAACCAAGTATTTTATATTTTTTTATGGTTGTTCTGAACAGCAACTAAATGTGAAATCCAGTTTCTTGAGCAGGTCAAATTATCGAATCAAATCCACCTAATTTAAATTGACTTGCTCATACATTCCCTATCCGCAAGTTTCACATCATGCTCATCAAAATATATGACAGTGAAATTTAAAGACAAAGAGGGTACTTGTTTATATGAATATTTTGTACTTGAACACTTGTAGCTTGCAGCAGGTTCCCTTGAATGTGCTCTGTGTCCTACACGTGTGTCCACCATGCTACACCGACACCTCACACTCCAGCCAAATGGCTCCTCTGTAAAGATGCTACTTGCAGTTGAAGAGTATATCTGACTTACATCCATCACTGTGCTCTGAGGCTCCACGTCAGGTGTATGACCTAGACCATGACTTGATGGGGGTGATTAGGTGCTTTCAGAAAGGAAGAGAGACTCACAGACTCAAAAAACCAACCTAGATGTCAGTTGTGCTGTGGAGAGCCAGCATGGGATGGGGTTCTGCACACTCAGTCGTGCCCATTTGTCTCTCATCACCTGCGTTCTCAACCCCACAGCTCACGCCCCTGTGCTTCCCAGGGAGAGCTGTTGACAATACTTGAGAGTTGCTGTCAGGGCCCCTGTCCATGGCTGCCCAGGTGCCTTCTTAGCCATTCAGCAAAGGGAGGGCTAGGGGCCCCAGCACTGAATTCCCATGGTGCTTTGCAAAGAGCAGTTAACTTGGTGCTAATCTGGTGAAATAGACAAAAGATGAGTGGTTTCTGTGGCATTTTAGGCACAGGTTTGCCATCAGGATCTGCTTTTCTCCAATATAATTATCAGCTCATATGTTTATTTAAACAGATTTCTTACATTATTGATTAAGGGCTGTTTTTTTTTTTTTTACCTCACTTGGAAACGAACATTGCGAGGGCCATCCACCCGGGCACCAGGCACCCCTGACTGGCTGTGGAAGAGGAGGGCAGCCAGTGCCCTCTGGGGTGTGCACAGCACCAGGGGGCTCCCAGGGCCAGCATCAGGTCACCTTCTCAGAAGGAACCAAGCACAGAATGGAACAGGACTAAACATTTCAGATAGGCCCTGAATTAATCCGAGTGAGGAAAAATGTCACATTCCACAGCACATCACAGTACCGCTGCTGCTCTGTAGTCAACCGCGTGGCTACATGTGCTCTTTTCCTGAATAGTTACAGCAGGATCATCAGTGGAGGCTGAGCCCCCATGGTAGGCCCTCCAAAAATAGTGAGCTCTATAGACTACTTAGGGAACCCCAAGGAAGCTGGTACCCCGGGGCTGAGAGCAGTATCTGCCACTGGCAGAAAAGCCTACCCAAAACTGAAAGGGAAATATCCCCAACTGATTAAACCCCTTGAGACACATATGACTCCCAGATCAGTTCATTTCATTAGGAATCTTTTATTTGAGTGAATGTCACATAGGTATCCTTAATAATACAGAATGAAATTACCTTTGTATTATTGTGATTAGTTGTTGCTTATTATTTTGTACTCAGTATTAATGTGGTACACTGTTACTTATTTTTTTTGCTTCTGTAAATTATATTCTAATTTATTGCCATGTTTCCTAACACTTGTCCTTCATTCATTCTCCTGCTTGTAATGAAAATGAAAAGTCATTGTAACACTTGATGGAGTGAAATTCCACACCAAGCACAGATTTTTTATTAACATAGATAATTTAGTAAAAATAAAAATGCAGCTTGTAAGAATGATTCCGATGGGAGTTGTCTGTTTCTTGAACAGCTGGCATTAAATTTGCAGGGGCTATCCCTTGGAATACCACAGCTACATTATCCAAAGTTTTCCAGGTAGTATCCAGGATTGAGTTAATTTATTGAATCCCTTGTCACCTTCCCCAGAGATTGCACCTATTTTTTTTTTGTTATTATTGATTTTAGATAGGAAGGGAGAGGGAGATAGAAACATCAATGGTGAGAGAGAATCATTGATTGGCTGCCTCCTGCAAGCCCCACACTGAGGATTGAGCCCACAACCCGGGCCTGTGCCCTGACCGGGAATTGAACCGTGACCTCCTGGTTCATATGTCGATGCTCAACCACTGAGCCATGCTGGCTAGGCTGCACCTGTTTGTATTTCAGTAATATCTAAATGCAAGGGCTTTGGATATTTTTGGTAGGGCTATATCCTCTGATGCCACTAGTCAGCTATTCTAAGACTAGAGAAGAAGTCCAGATTGGCCACAGCCACATACCTCTGGTCACTTGGCTCACAACTCTTTGCCCCCTCCTTCTTTTTGCCTTCCATGTAGATAAAGAATGGATGCTGAACAAAAGAATTCATACTTGAAGGTTTCTACTAATAGTCAATGTGGGGAGCATAGAAGCATGAGAGGTATTGCTCTCCCACCTTCAGACATTCAGTCTTTGCTGAGCTGGGTTCACTGTCTTATGCAAAGGAAATTCAGCAGCCAATATGCTGCTTAGCTATTAGTTCTTTCATAATGACAGCTCCATCGATTACATAAGAAGATGTGGAAAGCCCGAGCATGGTGGTGCTTTAATCCTTTTACCCCCATGCCTCATACATACACATTCAATCTTACACATCAGAAGAAATCAGGTGAGATGATTAGGTTGTCTTGGGGAGTATTTCCCCAAAGTCATCCTGGGAGCCAAAAGTGGCTGAAGTTTTATGAAAGTTCAGTTAATGAGAAGACCCTGGGACCCACCGTTTTAACTTCCCACTGCATTTGCAAAGAGTAGTTCTGCTACGTGTTGGAGGGGGAATACCAAGAAACAAGGCCTGCCTTAGCTTAGATTCCTCAGATTTGAGTCTATCTTTTCACCTACAGTCGTTTTCAAGCTTTCAGTTAAATGTTTTATTCCCCGCCCCCTCTTTGAAATGTCTAAAGGGCACTATCCTGCTTAGGGCACTGACCCCACAACAATCACCTCCCTCCCTGGAGGTCCACCACTCTCTGGAGAGCACTAAGATCATCCCTAAGACTTTATGCTCCAAAAGGCCAGGTGACATTTTTTTTCAAGTAAATTATAAAGTAAGTTGGGTATTGATCTTGGCAAGAAAAAATGTGGGAATTTATTTGACTAGGATAAGATTCATTATTTTTTAATCCTCACCCGAGGATATTTTTCCCATTGATTTTTTTTTTAGAGAGAGTGGAAAGGAGTGAGAAGGGGAGGAGAGAGAAACATTGATGTGAGAGAGACACATTGATTGGTTTCTTCCTCCATGCTCTCTGGCGAGGCCTGGGATCAGAACCTGGAACCGAGGTATGTGCTCTTGACCAGGAATCAAACCCAGGACCCTTCTGTCTGCGGGCTGACACTCTAATCACTGAGCCAAACTGTCTAGGGTGAACTTCATTACTTTTAAAAGAAGGTGAAAAGTGTAATTCAAGAAGGAAAAAAAAATGGTCACAGCCCACAAGAACTGGAAGATTCTAAGTAAGTGGTCACAGGAAAGAGAAAAGATCAGCCACAGAATAAAAAAAGTGAGGGAGAAGCTGTGTTTGGAATTCTGTCTCATTAGTATGTATGATTAGAATGTGTGGAATAAACTAACATAGGTTTGTGGTTTTTTTTTTAAAGAACAGCTGTTTCACAATGGTTTTATGCCTCAGACTTAAAAACCTCAAGCTAGGACTTAGAAGGAAAATGGTCTTTTCTCCTATCTCTTTCTGAGGGGGTTATTTCTAGCATTCCCTGCCCCTCTGATAGAACCTGAGGCCAGAAATGGAACAGTTTTGAGGACTGGCTTCACTCTCAGAGGGAACCAAGATTAGGCCTGTGTTGTCTTTTGGTGGATGGCTCTCCTTAACCCACTGGAAACCTTGAACTGCATAGGTGATGACAGCTAATGTCCATGGCAGCATCCTGTGTTCACTGGAACGACACTGTGGTTACACAAAGGCCTGGGAGCACCAGGCAGGAACAAGCTCCCCAGGTAATAGAACATCATGACCAGTCAGATTCCACTGCCCAAGACCTTAAGGCTTGTGACATTCGATCAAGAAGTCTCTTCTTGGCCCTGGCCGGGTAGCTCAGTTAGAGTGTCACCCCTGATACACCAAGGTTGCATGTTCGATCCCCGGTCAGGACACATACAAGAATCAACCAATGAATCATAAATAAGTGGAACAGCAAATCAATGTGCCTTTCTCTGCCCTGCCCCCCCTTCCCCCTCTCCCTTATTCTCTCTAAAATTAGAGAGAGAGAGAGAGAGAGAGAGAGAGAGAGAGAGGAGAAAGAAAGAAGAGGTCTCTTCTTGGATCTTGACTTGGATGCCTTGCCTTACAGAGAAGTTGCACATGAGAAGAGGCAAGTTAACCCACCAGCTCCAGACCTCCCAGAAGTCAAATTGCCTTCCCCTGGTCAATGGCTCAGCAGGGGTGGCTTCTACTAGCTCCAAGCCAATAAAAGTCTTGGAGGGGCCTGATCTGTGTCCCCCAGCAAGGGCAATTGTAAGCAGTAATTGTGAGACGAGGCCCCTAAAATCCCAAGCAAATGTAGCAGCAGGAATTTCCAGTCCATGGCCAGGTGTGGCCTCTGTGTCTACAAGTGGTATCAGCTATGGTCATTCATTCATACAACCAATACCTACTGAGTGCTGGTTGTGCAAAGCCCTGTGCTAGGTACTTAACACATGCTCTCTCATTGAATGGGTGGCAACGAAACTGTGAGGACAATGCTACTAATTCCCATTTGCAAGTCCCCAAACTGAGGCTCAGAGAGGCTAAGCTGCCTAGGGCCACAGAACCAGGAGGGGGACGTCACCTCTTTGGCACTGCCTGGTCTGCATTTGGGACAGGGAAGTTAAGGATGCTCCTCCACCAGAGAGACACTGACTCCCCAGGCCAGAGGAAATGGGGTCCTTCTTCCTGGGAAGCAGTGGGCCCAAGGCCTTGGGAGGGACCTCAGGGGTCAAGGAAAGGGAGGACTTTGGTCTCCTGTCTCAGTAGGTGGTGGTGTTCCCTATGAAAATTTCTATGTCCAGTGACAAAATGACTAGTGGAGGCCCACAGTGGTTCCCAAGCATGTAGTTAGAGTTCAGGGGAAGAGAAGGAGCAGGAAGATCAGAGACATTGGAGGAGGATCGTGTCTGCAATGGCAGTTAGCAGCCAAACACAACACGAAGGCTCTGGCCTCCTGAAACGTCCAGCTTTGAATCACAGAGCCTGCTCCTGCTTGACAGCACCCCCACCCCCACCCCCCACATACACACACACAACACCATTTCCAGACAAGCCAGGTGGCCTCACTGACCTATTTCAACACAACTAGAGCCGGATGATTCCCGTGTTGGCTTTGGGGTAAATTTTGAGAAAGAAAGGTGGGTTTTTCTCTGTTTCAGTCAGAGCAGGACCATTGGGGCTTGAAAACTTGGGCCATTAGGTTGCTGCCAGCAGGCACATTCTTTGACCTTCTGTGGTGGGTCCACAGAGTGGAACCAGGTGTTCTTTCAGTTCATGCCAGAATGTATTGGCCGCCCAACTGGCCACCTGCCTCCACCCCACCGACGGGGCTTTGGCTGGCCCTCTACCAGACAGCTGTGCTGGGAGCCACAGGTGGCCGCCCACGCTTGTGCCCAGGCCAGCAGCTGCACTGGCCTGGCTCAGCCTGGCAAGATGGACCTCATGTCCCTCCGCCCCTTTGCCCCAACTCCTCCCCAAGCCAGGTCACTCAAGGGGCTGAACAGAAGGAAAACCAAAGCTTAAATACACTAAAAAATTGCTTTTGCGGTTCAGAGGCAATCAAAAAGCATACAGCTCTCGTCTCCTTCAATATAATTAATTTTGATATTTTATTTCAATCATTCAAATTAATCTGATGAAAATTAATAGATAATTAGTTCCTGTTTGTTGGGTTTATTATTGTTAGAATAAAAGTATACTGATGCTATGTATCTATATAAATATAAAGGCAAAGGTTGATGACATTCCAACTTCAAAAAAAATAGCAATATCTTGGAATTCTAGGAATCTAGACAATAGAGAGAATTATTTGATATTCTGTGATATTCTGTAACAATACCCACAGAAGTAGCTAAAATATAATATGAATTTGAATTAAAGTGAGTAGTAAACACTATTATCATAGCTACAGTAAACTAATTGCAATAAAAAATCATCTGATTCATCGTCTTAAACTTAAGGAAAAAAGCAAAATTGAGAAATTAAGTATTTTATTTTGAGATTAAAAAGAGAACGTATTTGTTGAGCCAGGAAGATGTCATTATGTACTTACTCAGGGTCCAAGTCCCCGACAATGTGGGCTCTCCCGCTGAAGGAAGTGTAAGGGACCCACTATTTTATTTTGTCCCATATTTAATCTTAGTTGCAAAAACTATAGGCACCAACTATCTCTTATGTCTGGCTTTCTAAATCACTATGTTAGAACTTCACTCTCCAAATGTGAGCACTGGAGTTCTCTCTGTACTCATTCTCAGAGTAAAGGCGTCGTTCAAAACATGTTTTAAGTTGTTTATTTCCCATATAGGGTGGGCTTGATTTTTGTGAAAGTCTAAAACCAAATCTGGTGAGTAAATTGGGTATAATCATTTTGGCTACAAATGTCTTACAATTGACCCCAAGTGATTCTACAAAAGAAACTCCAAATGTGCTTTGAGTAAGTCACAAGTTTGATGGATTTCACTCATTTGTGTACAATGTTTTGTCTAAAAGTGATTGGCATTACTTTATAACCCAACTTAAAATTGACATAATATTAACATTTCACTGAATGTTTTTGTATTTTCAGTTCTAAAATTAGCTGGAGCCTGGACCACCTAAGTGGCCTGTTATCTGTGAGGGAGAAAAAAGAGCTCTGACCTCTCAGGACTGAGTGAACTTACATCCAGGAAGCCAAACCACTTCTCCGGGCCCCAGAAGTGGGTAAAGAGCGGTTCTTACAGGATTCTCTGTCCTGGGATCTCTGGAGTAAAAATGCTCCTTCCAGCGGGGCTAGTTAATCCAGGTCCATCAGAGACATTAACGAGGCTGCTGCTGAGTGGTCCAGGCCAGGAGCTCGGCTGCCTTACCACTCAGGCCTGGCAGCCGTATGGATGTGCCCAGATTTATACAATTATGTGTCCCATTTCTTTTTTTTCAATACTTTTCTATTGAATTCATTGGGGTGACATTGGTTAATAAAATTGTATAAGTCTCAGGTGTACAATTCTATAATACATTATCTGTATATTGTATTGTGTGTTCACCACCCCAAGTCAAGTCTCCTTCCATCTCCATTCCTTCACCTTGCCCAACTCCCCTTTCTCTCTGGTAATCACTATACATTTTGTGTCTATGAGTTTTGTGTTTTGTTTTGTTTTTGTATACTCCCTTCACTTTTTTTACTTAGCCCCACAACTTCCTGTTTGTTCAATTTCTGTAGCACATCTTTTTTTTACTCCCTTATTTATCTAACTTTGAAGTGTGATTTTCACCAGTTTTGTTGTTGTTGTTGTTAATCTTCACCTAAGGATATTTTTTCCATTGATTTTTAGAGAAAGTGGAAGAGATGGGAAGAGACAGAGAAAGAGAAACATGGATGTGAGAGAGACATAGCTATTGGTTGCTTCCTATATGTGCTCCTACCGGGACTGGGATTGAGCCTACAACCGTGATACATGCTTTTGACCAGAATGGAACCAGAGTCCCTTCAGTCCAAGGGTCACTGCTCTAATCACTGAGCAAAATTGGCTAGGGTTTCATTATGGTTTTTTAAAATAAAACATATATCAAGACACAAATAAAAAAATATTTTCCCAACTTTTTTGTTGGAATGTGCCTTAAAAATCATAATTTACATATATACCCCCCCCCCCGAAAGAACCAAATAATTTTAAATTCATACCCTCTTTCTCTAAATAGCTTCAAAAAGTCTCCTTGGGTGGTCAGGAATTATTGTTTCCTAAAATTAGTAACGACAGCTATGGTTGGGACACTCTTGGAGTCCACCGTCACTCTGAATCAAGAAGAAAACGTCACGTTAAAAGTGTTTACATTTTCTTCCCCCAACTAGTCTAAGCAGATTGATTATTTGGTCAACGTTATAATAATTCAATTCCTGATAATTGACTAGGAGAAGTGCCCTGATAAGACAGGTGGGGTTCCTTCAGGGAGTTCTAATGGAGAAGAGAAAGGATTATCTATTTGTTTGATGCAATGTTTTTTATAAGAGTGTGGGATGCTGAGAAATGAAATTGTTTTCTACACTGTTGAAAATACAGTGTGGGGCAAAAGTACTAGGTGTACAGTTGGGCAAAAGTAGGTGTACAGTTGTGAGTACACAAAACACAAAGTTTATTCTTGTTTTACTATTTATTAATTGTTGTATTATTTTTCACTTGAACAACTATAAACTTTCTTTTGCCCCACCCTGTATAAGTACATTAATTTAATGTCCTTTGCTTTAGGCAGTAAATGATAAACTTTTTAATTTTTGTTTTTATTTATTTTGGAAATTTTCAAACATGTGCAAAAGTTGAAAGAATAATTTAATGACTCCTCTTCATCCAACTTTACCAATTATTGACTCATGGCCAATCTTGTTTCCATATATATTCCACTACTGTGAATTATTTAAGCAGATACCTTTTAAAGATACATTTCAAGATAAAGTCTTTTTTTAAAAAAATGACTCTACTCCTCTTCACAAAATATTTATATTTTCATTGTGAAACTGAGTTTGCTCTAATACTGTCACCAAACTTGGGGAAAGTAGTAATGATTGTATATACCAGTTAATGTGGTATATTCCTATTTTGTACTCTATTCCAAGCAGTCTAGTAAGCACTTTCTGTCCATTATCTTACCATCATTTTTACTGATTCCATGGAAGAGAAGACTGAAGCTGAGAGTGACTGAGACACTTGCGCACTGGCAAGTCAAGCCCGACAGGACTGCTGAAGACCTGGCTTTAAGAGAAAGCAGTTCTCCCAACACCAGTGACTGTCTGGTTTCTCTATTGCAAATCACATTCAGGTAGGGGACCATCCAGTACTGATCTCCACTTCTTGGTCCCAAAAGAGTGTTATAAAAACAAGTAACAAACGCTCCTTCTCTGGCCCCCGGGACCATGGCTGCTTTGACACATACGACAGCTTGGTACAACAGCATTCTTGCTGCAAATGATTCCATCCATACTTTCTTTACAATCAGCATGTCAAACGCTACCCCCCGTAAATGAACTTCTCTTGAATTCCCCCTGTAGTCCCCAACTCTGCTGCAAAATTTCCAGCTGTAACCATTAGTAATGAATAATTAATTGTAACCAGGCTCAACTGTGGAATAAAGTGTGTAATTAAGAGTTATCTTTGTAGGAAAGTACCATGATGTCTGCAAATAGCTTTCAAAAGGACTGATTTTTTTTTTTTAATGGGGAGGAGGGTTGTGGAGAGTGAGCAATAAAACAAATGTCACAAATGTTAATAATTGGTGAATATAGGTGATGGGTACACAGAAAGTGTGTGTGTGTGTGTGTGTGTGTGTGTGTGTGTGTGTAGGTGTGTGTGTGCAAGTGGGGCAGGGAGAGGGAGGAAAACAGAGAGAATGAGCCATGTTGTGTCGCTATCTCAGTCAAAAAGTCAAAGCTTGGTGAATGACTCTTTTCTTTCCTTTTTCTTCTTTGTAAACAGCAAAGGGCAGGAGTTGGAGTCACTGGTCTTTCATTCAGCGTTGCCAGAAAGGAGAGCAACTGGGCTATAAACCAATTCTGAATCCTGGTCCAAGAACGAGTTTTTCTCAAGTGATAGCAGTGGCTTCCAGACTTTCACATTTCATGGGCCAGTGAAGTTTCAAAACTACTTTGGAGGCTGATAGAGAGAAGCTAACTCTTTACTTTGCCAAGTAAGGACATTTTAAAAAAGTTGCCATTGATTATTACCATACAAGGTACCTTTCGAAAAGCAAGTACATGTTAACACCCCAAAGCGAGTACATTTCACTTTAGTAGAGTTTACTGCACTGTCCTTATATTTCCATTTAACATCTTTTAATCAGAAGGCCTTTAGCTGCAAGTATACAAAGCTAAACAAGAGACTTAAACATTAAATGCAGGGGCGCTCCAGAGTGGAGCCCCCTGCCCCCCCCAGGTTCTGCAGGACCGGGCTCCTCCCCGTCTTCCCCTCTGCCCGGTTCCCTGTAACCATGGCTCCTTCACATGCGAGATGACAGCAGTAGTTCTAGGACTCACGCAGAAGAGCCAGCAGCCAGCTAAGAGCAGAGGCTGTTTCTGTGGCGTGTCACCTTCTATCAGAGAAGAAGTGTTCCCAGAAGCCCCCAGCAAATTTGCCCTCAGGACACAGTGGCCGGGATTGAGCCACACTCTGGGCCTGACCCCAGGGAGGCTGAGAGCTTCTGTAGGATTCTCCTCCTCTTCTGGACGCTACCTCTGCTACCAGGGGCGGGGACTCACTGTTGTAGGGACCTTGGGACCCATTGGGGTCTCTGAAAGCTGCCTCTGGGGTTAGCCTGAGTCCGAAGGCCGACATTTGGGAGCTAATCACAAGGCGAATCCTATGCTGATGTCTTTCTTGCCTGCTGAGCCTATATCCACAGTCTAAGAAATGCTTTATTTAGTTTCTTCCAAGTGTAGAGCAGAGATTTGTGTAAATAACTATCAAAGTCTCATCTAGCCAAATGATATCGGAGCTCTGCTGAAAAAGCTTGAATAATCTTCCATCATTTCACCCCCAGTTGCATAGGAACAACTACTCATCTTTGGTAACTGCCTTATTGAATTATTCATGAAAGCAAAGGTATTCAGAACCACAGAACTGGGCTTCCATTACTACATAAAGGAAAATGTAGCAGCCCTTAGTGAGGGTTAGTGTAATTACAACGAACTGTTTACTCTCTTGATGAGGTATGGAAAATGTGATAACCCACAAATAATTTTAAAACCTTTTAGCCTGCAGCTGTAGTCTCTTTCATGACATGTCCCATCACTAAAATTGTACAGAAGATAATACAATTTTAAGCAAAAACTGAAAGAAAATATTTCCATGATGAAAGAAGGAAACAATAACATAGAATCTCTCTTCCCCCACTCTAACAAAACAAACAGAAAGTACAAAAAGCCCCCCCCAAAATCACCAGCAGCAAACAAACAAGAGAAGCAGAATAATTTTCTGCTGTCAATATTGAAAAATGGTAATAGAAGAAAAATCTTATGCAGCCCACAATTTGACACAGCTTCTAACTTTTCACCCACCAATCATAAATGGTAGAAAAGGAGGTGAGTTAACAAAATCCTGAACATTTTCTTTTTTCTTTTTTTAAAAATGTTTTATTGATTTTTTACAGAGAGGAAGGGAGAGGGATAGAAAGTTAGAAACATCAATGAGAGAGAAACATAGATCAGCTGCCTCCTGCACACTCCCTACTGGGTATGTGCCCGCAACCAAGGTACATGCCCTTGACCGGAATTGAACCCGGGACCCTTGAGCCCGCAGGCCAATGCTCCATCCACTGAGCCAAACCAGCTAGGGCTGTCCTGAACATATTCACCTAGACTCTCAAATATGGGAAGAAACTGACAAAGACAACAGGGGGGTGAGGGCATGAGTGGGGGGTGGGTGGGGAGGCAATGGAAAGATAAGGACACATATGTAATACCTTAATCAATAATAATAATAAAAAGAGTATGGGGGGAAAAAAAGAAAGAAACTGACTGAGAGATCTAGGGCAGAAGTCCCTGCCTAGCACAACTTTAGAGATAAGAAGGGCCACATTTTGTGAAAAACAGTATAAACATTAGTAAAAAATTAAACAGAGTTACCATATGTTCCAGCACTTCCATGTCTGGGTAGTATATAATTTTAGCTCATGAAACTTAAAATTTTATACTCAGCCTCAATTGCACTCATCTTTTATCAATTGGACTTCTAGCTGCAACTGGCCAATTGGCCAATTTGGCCTTTACCCATTGCTTCCCTCCGCCATAGAGAGCCCCACCCCTGTCTCAGTCCTACTTCACTCAAGTACAATAGTCATAACAGGTGTTTTCTTGCTAAATTTATCAGTTTCTATCCTCTGATAGAAAATATAAAACTATTCAGACAATAATGCTCTGCTTCGGAGCTATAACCATACTATTTACAGCAATCTGCGCACACACACAAAATGATGTTTAAAAAATTGTTTTGTCTACCTCAAGTCAATTAGGCTTAATTATAGTATCTATTTAGCCTAATTGACTTAATCAATCATATCTAGCATTTCTTCACATCTGCACACATGCCTTCTTCAAAGCCATACTGTTTCTATGTTATGGGTTTTATTTATAACCTTAAAAATGAACAAGGGCTATTTAAAACATTACCTTTTGCCACAACCTCACTCATCATTGGAAATTTAGCATTTACAGGCATACCTTTCCCTGCAGGCTTACCTTTAAAGACTTAATTATGGAACCCTCCAGCACCAACCCCTGAGCCCTACTGGTCACTCGCAATGCCACTTCCCTGACAGCCATGTAGAGTGCCCAGATTATTTTCTTCAAAATTCTAGGACAACCTCAATTTTCTACTTTAATTATAATTAATGAAACAACCCTCTCCTAATGAATTCCATTCGCTGTCTTCTAATTGGGGGCATCTTTGCCAGTTTTTATTTCCAACAATATTATTCCAACCGCTTAAGCCACATAGTAATAGATGTTCTATTACTTAAAATTAATGGCCCTTGTCACAGCTACTTTAGGTTTTATTCTGGCATTTAAAATCAACCTTGCAAACAAAATAAAAAAATTGATTATCTTCAAACCTATCCATATTCTCAAACCTTCTCAGATATTTTACAACCACCCACCATTCATTAATTTATCAGCAAACTAAAATTATTAGCATCATTATTACTGAATTAGACTTAATTTGACTAGAAAGTGTGCTACCAAAATCCATTTCTCACTTCCAAATAAAAATGTTTACACTGATTTCTGACCAAAAAGACCTAGTTAAATTATATTTTTCTCTTTCCTCATTGCATTAATTATATGTAATTCTATTTAGTTTCCATGAATAATCTTCAGAATACTAGAATATCAATAAACAAGACTCAACCACTAACTACTACCAGTCAAATCCCATAACTATATAATGCAGAAATTTCTATAGACTCTTCACTAAAAATAACCCAGAATCTCAGTATCATAAATCATCCAATCTTCCAGCCATTAACTTAAAAACAATTTCTACCTCATCATTTTCAAGATGTATAAAACTACCATAACCTCTATTAAAGCCCCGAAAGAAACATTTCTAAGACAGTTATATTATAAACTCAAACTGCAGGATATTGCTCAGTAGCCATAGCCATTGTATAACCAAAACCCACCAACATTCTTCCCAAATAAATTTTAAAAACTATTATACCTAAAGGAGATCCACCAAATCCATCACAATGCCACGGCCAATCTCACCACTTACAATGAGCTCTGACCTACCATAAATAGATGAAAGTTTTGAAAAACACACAAAAAATCCCTACTAGTATAAAACCAATCACAAAAACATCACTTAAAATAGATAGAGTATACAACATCATTATTCTCACATGGAATAATGGCATGAAAAACCATTATTGGATTTCAACTAAGAATGTTAATGACCAACCTCTGAAAATCAAAATGATCAACAATTCATTTATTAATTTACCAGTCCCACCAATTATTTCATCATGATAAATTTTGTCTCCCTTTTAAGAATTTGCTTAATTTTACAAATTCTTACAGGACTATTTCTAGCTACACACTATATATTAGACACAATAATTGCCTTTTTTTATATCCCACATCTTCTGAGAACTACTAGTAATCTATGGTTGAAGTATGTAATTTTTATATTCCAATGAGGCATCTATATTTTTTATCTACTTATTTATTCATGTAGGATGAGGCCTAATAATACAGGTCCTATACCTTCCTAGAAACATGAGACATTGTAATTATCCTATTGTTTATAATGAGAGCCACAGCATTCAAAGGCTATGTTTTACCATGAGGTCAAATATCCTTCTGAGCCATAGCAGCCTTTACACATCTCCTTATCACACTATCAGCTTAGTTGAATGGATCAGAGAAGGATTCTCAGTTGATAATGCTATACTTACCTGATTCTTCACCTTCCATTTCATCCTCTCATTCATTATTTCAGTCCTTATAATTATTCATCTATTATTTCTTCATGAACCAGGATCTAACAATCCATCAGAAATTTCATCTGACATAATAGATAAAATTCCATTCCACTTATACTGCAGAATTAAAGATATTCTAATGAACTTTTATTTTTAATCTGGGTATTATTTTTTTCTAGGAGACCCAACAGTTATATTCCAATCAGTTGCTTCAACATTCCTCCACTCATTAAGCCAGAATGATAGTTCCTATTAACTTATGCAATTCTGCCATCCATTTCCAGGAAATTAGGGAGCATACTAGGCCTAATTTTCTCCATTCTATTCTAGCTATCGTCCCAATACTTCATATATCACAACAACAGAATATAATATTCCAATCCTTTAGTCAATGCTTATTTTGATTGCTAATAGCATATACTAACATTAACATGAATTGGAGGACAACCAATTGAACATCCATTTATCATCATTGGTCAACTAGCATCAATACTATATTTCCTTCTCATTCTATACTTATACCACTCACAAGTAATATGGAGAACAATCTTCTAAAATAAAGAGTCTTTGAAGTATATTTATTACCCTGTTCTTATAAACCAGACAAGAATAATAATACTTCTCCCCAAAAAATGCCCAGTTGGAAGTTCCTCAAAAAAATTAAACATAGGATATCCATATATTCCAGCAGTTCCAAGTCTGGGTATATACCCCAAAGAATTAAAAGAAAAGACTTGAAAATATATTCATCACAGCGCTATTTGTAATAGTCAAAGGTGGAAGCAACCTAATTGTCCATCAACAAATGAATGTATAAAGAAATGTGGAACATACATAAAATGGAATGTTACTCAGCCTAGAAAAGGAAGAAAATTCTGATATGTGCTACAAGAATGATAAAACTTAAGGATATTATGCTAAGTGAAATGAAGCCAGTCACAAAAAGACAAATATTGATGATTCCACTTCTATGAAGTACCTAGAGTAATCAAATTCGTAGAAACAGAAAATAGAAGGGTGATTGCCAGAGGAAAAGAGAGGGTATAGAATTAGAGTTTAATAGGCACAGAGTTTCAGTTAGACAAGTTCTGGAGAAGGATGATAGTGATGGTTGTAAGACAATGTGAATGTACTTAATGCTACTGAGCTGTGTGCTTAAAAATAGTTAAGTGGTAAATTATATATATATAATCACAATTAAAAAAACAAAGAAAGTTCACAAGAACTTGCCATCTCTTAAACACTGCAGATTTGGGGGAAAGATCCCAAGCCACAGGAAAGGGATATTCCACCTATATAAGTGGGTCATGATATAGGCCTGTGGTGGAATGTTTGTCATTTCCAGCTGCTCTTCCCCTTCCCCATCCTTGCCCTTTGCCATGTGACTTGAAGTGACCCCTGTTATGGAAAAGAGTCTACATATCTGCCCCATTGATTTTGGGCTTGGCCATATGACGTATTGTGGTTAGGCAATGGAATCTGAGCAAATGTGGTATACTCTATATCCTGGCCATTATTGATTGGCTCTTTCCCCACCGCTTCTGCCATGAGATTGGCTTGTCTAAAACTGGCACTGCTTGGATGATGTCCAGTTAGGATGTTCACTTCAGTGCATTAGAAGCACTAAGAATAAGAAGAAAGTGTTGACATGTGAGTACATATTCCATGTAGCAATGAAGTAATCCTCTTTCCCTGTCTTCTCTTTTCTCCATAATCCTCTCCCTCACTTCCCAAGAGGGAGGAATGCTTCCTGAAATAATTGCCTGGGTAGAATGTTCTTTTCTGCCACATGACTGCTTCCCAATCTGGTGACGATTCTGAGATTCTCTTGTGAAATCTGTCTTCCTCCAAATTGATCTAGAGAAATGAAAAAAGCCCATCCTTCTGAGCTCCTGGGAAATTCCTGGAGCTCTTGCCAGAGCATCAGAAAAGAAAAGCCATTGCTTCAGACAGACAGGAGTATCCAAACCTGGAATGGAGAGACTGTTTTCCACTACAGCCCCAGGCCTCAACTTTCCTCCTTAGCTGATATAAACGCACCTTCCATTGTTGTTGCTTCTTTTCCCTATTCCAATATTCAACATTTTTTTACTCCTAGTTGAGATGTGTAAGTTGCTAAATCTGGGGCAGATCCTTTCCCGATGTAACTCTACAGGAATTCTCGCCTGTTCCCTCAGTATCTGCCCAAAATAGGTACAGTTATGAGAGCTGCTGCTGCCCACAGAGTGCAGGCTGCTGTCCTGGGGCTACAGAGCAGACAGATGAATGAGAGTGGGTTTTTGCTAAGAAGGCCCGTGGCAGAAGCCTGTATGCACACACTTGCCAGACAGAAAATAGCCCAAGATGGTGTTCTCAACTTATTCTTGATTGCTAATTTCTAGTTGCTGTCCTGAACACAGAGTTAGAAACAGTCTGTGTTCAGAGGGTTTGCAGTCTACGCTGCCAGTGGCATGCCCTGTGCATGGGGCTGGTCAATAAATATTATTTGATGAGCTGGCAGTCTGTCAGGAGGGCGGGACAAACTGGCTCTCTGAGTAGTTTAAGCACTCAGTCCAAGAAGAGAGACATGGGATTCTGCCAGAAATCCAAGTCTGGCCTAGTTGAGAAATAGTAACAACATGATAAATAATCATCTCTGTTTGTGAGCAGGGAGCTTTTTTATACCACAGGACTCAGAGACTTTTGAACACAGCTCCTGACCCTGCCCAGTGGCCCCAGGAACCTTTGAAAGCCAGGTTCATGCCCATTTTTGAGGAGGAGAAGTTGAGTTATGGAGACATGAGTTAGCTTTTCCAACATCGTATGGTACAAAGAGTCCCAGAGTTAGGTTTTCTGCCTCCCAGCCAAAGGAGGCATTTTTTAGATCTCTCGCCTCCTTCACATGGCTCTTCTGATACAATGTCACTCGCCAAACATCCAAAAAATTCTACTGCCCAGCACGGCTTTGGCTTTGAATTCAAGTTGGCAAAGAATTGGCAACACGAAATAGAGACCTGCCCAAAGGGGCAGGAGAACAGCAGAGCAGGAGAGAGTGTGGCTCAGATCAGTGTCCTCTGCTGGAGGGAAGCAGACAGACACTAGACACCTCTGCTGTCCCTGTGCATGGCCCCCTCAAGCACCAAACAGGAGAGATTCACCCCCGCCCCCCCCCCCCCCCCCCGAGTGCTCAGATTGCCGTCTGAGATGCTGCGTAACACAACTGGCAAATAACAGACTCCGCATTAGGCTGGCTCAGCTCAGACCTATCCCTGGATCTGAGCACATGGCTCAACCCCCCCCCCCCCCCCCCCGCCCATGACTGTCCACAGGAGCTGCTGCTTCCATTCAGCTAGTTTGAGACAGTTTGAAATGCCTAGAACCATGTTAAAACAAGTTAAAACGGCTTCCCATAAGCATGGCTGCCAAGTTGATTATCAGCAAAGGGAAGAATCGATACATTGAATTATCCTGAAAGAATGAAATGGAATTCAAATGGTTTAACCAAAGAAGTAAGATGCTTAGTTTTTAAAATATTTACCAGACATCACAAAAGAGGATAAAATACAAAACAGGAGTTGCCAGTCGGTAGAGACTTGGCATGCTGAGTGTGGTGGACCAGCTGTCCAAGATGACAGGATTGTTGTTGATGGGTATGGGCCTCTAGGGAGAAGGGCTTTGGATGGTGTTGTCATGGCCCGATCACAGTTGTTTACATCTGTTCCTTGGAATACTAAAAAAGCATTGTAGTCCAAGCCCTGTGCCTCAGAAACCTAGCCGCTGCCCACTTAGAAGCACAGACAGAATCTCCCAGGCCCAGGTCAACCAGAGGGCACAAGGTAACACTGTGGCAGAAAAAGCACTAGAGGATGGCTCAGAAGGAGTGAATTCCACCTCTGCCTCTCATCTGTCTGACATCCTATGTCATTCTAAAATGCAAGGTCCCGAATTGTTGGTGTCCCAAGGCTCTTCCATCATTGCCTTGGCATGTGGTAGATCTCAAGGTGTCCTGTCCTGAATCTCACTCACACAAGGGGCTTGACCTACCACTTGCCCTTCGATTCTTGGAATGTCAGTGTGCTGTATCGTTGGATATTTCTACAGATTATAACTAGCCACGGCAGTGACCCCAAGCCTATGTCCCTGTTCCTAGAACATGTTTGTTAGAATCCAATGTTGGTTCCAATCCAAATAAAGATGCTGAAGATTCTGCCAAGGCTTAGTGTCTCCTAAACCTGCCCCAAGAATCAATCCTACAGAAGATCATTTACTAAATCCTGAGAATCAGCACTATTTTCTCCATGTTAGAGGAGAAAACTGAGAAGCCAGGACTGAAAACTGAAATGCAGCACTTAATGAGATGCAATGTTTGAGATGATCACTGCGAATGCATGAAAACTACTAAACATGGAAATTGTGAGTTGAAGTCATATTGTGAAGGACTAAAATGAATACATTTTGGGGTATCTGCTCAGCCCCTCTTCTCTGAAAAAGGGCCTCCTCATCCATGAGGTGAGAGCCTCACAGCCATATTTGTGTCATGTGACCCTGCTTCGTTGGCTGTAGCTGGTCAGGTGGAACCTTGGTGTGGAAGAATCAATACACTGAATCAATACACTGAATGATCTGTTCTTTAGGAAATGGTGCCTGGGGGCCTCCATTTCTTGTAGGTAGTCTATTTTCAGAATATGTCTATATATTCTGGCATCTGGTAATGTTTAGATAGTATAAGAAAGGCAATATTGATGTGGAATTTCCCTGGGAATGTGGAGTTGGAATTCAAGGGTGTATCCAGACTCTGGGCATGGCTGGACCTGAGGGCCATAGAAACTTGTGCTCTGTGGAGCAGACATCTACTGCCATACACATGGAGATGCAGAGAAAGCTGGCCCGAGGAGAGAGAAGAGAAATCAAACACACAGAGACATTCAGAGATGAGAGTCCATGTGGGGGCTTCAGTTCCGGACAGGGTCCCAGGGTCTGATTTCAGTTCCTTGTGGGGCTCAGCTCCTTCCCTGCTATTTCACGAGACACCCTGAATCCTTAGATCACATCTTCCTTTTTTTTCACTCACACTAGAATGAGTTCATTTCTCTTATTTGCAATTTGAATAACCTTAAAAAACCTTTGGACTTTATTCCATAAGCAGTGGGGACAATGCATAGCCAGTAAGTCAGTAACCCCTCAAACCATCACTTAAATGTATTACTCAGCTCATCTTCAGTAACATCTACCTCCACTCTTAGATAGTAAGTTCCTTGAGGACAGGGTCTGTGTCTTTCTGATTTGTTGTTGTTGTTCTGTATCCCAGGATCTGGCACAAACATTTTTTAAAGAATTGAAATACAGGTAGATATTTCTTTTTAATAGTTTGTAGCATTTAAAGGAAATTAGTTACTTGATAGTTTAAATTAACCTAAACTATCAAGTGCACTGTCTTAGCATGTGCTACCATAACCAAATATCATAGGTTGGGCGACTTGAATGACAGATATTTATTTCTCACAGTTCTGGAGGCTGGGAAGTTCAAGATCTAGGTGCTGGAAGATTCCGTTCTTGGCAAGGGCCCTTTCTCAGCTTGTAGACTGTCAGTCACCTTCTTACTGTGTGCTCACAGGGCAGAGAAAACGAGAGCTCTGGCATCACTTCTTTTCTTATAAGAACACTAATCTTACCATGGGGGCCCCACCATCATGACCTCATCTAAACCCAATTCCCTCTCAAAGTCCCGCCTCTAAATGCCCACCACATTCGGACTGGGGCTTCAACATATGAATCTGGGGGGTGGGGAAGGATACAAACATTCCGTCTATAGTATACACTTATTAGGAAAAGAAAATCTTCCAGATTCACCCCAGCTCCACTCTTCCTTTTGGAGGCAAGCTCACTAAGGCTGTCCCCTGGATGAGGTTCTAAGTTTCCACTTCCCTGAGGGTGGTGGAGGGTGGCCTGCCATGTGGGAGCGCTTGAAGCAGGCTCTTTCATATCCCAGGATGGGATTGGCTCTCCTGGCAGGTTGTCCTGCTGCTGTGACATTGTATCAGTGTCAGATTTCCTATCTTAGCCTTGCATTTGACAAGACATGGAAGCTTCCCCCCAGAAATCAGCCATGGTAAAATTAGCCCCACCAACCCCCAAACAGAAAGCACCATGACTGTGCAAGCTGAACCTCAACAGGCTGACCCAGGACAGCAGGGCTGTTAAAATGTTTAAGTAAGATTTTGTGTGGCGTCAGCCGCGTTAGCAGCCATTATTGTTGCTCTTTGACCTCACCTGGCTATCCAGAGGCCTCTCAGATCACCACAAGGCAAGGGCCTCAGACCTCACCACCTCAAAAACAGCTGTCAGTCACCATCCAATAGCATCCGATAGCATCCACTTTAAATACTGAACATGTGCAAGCCGTGGGGGAATAATTTGAAGACTTGTCATCGTTTGTTTGTTTGTTTGTTTGTTTGTTTGTTATAGAGGCCCTTTATCAGGTGAGTTGTGAGGATGACCAGACAGAACTTTGATCTCTGTTCCTGGGGAGGGAAAAAAACACCGAAACATCATTTAATTATGACATTTGGGCTTAATATTCACAAGCTCAAAGTTTTCCAACATCCTTCCGCAAAGTGTCTCAGCCTCCAAATGACTTCAGCTGCTCCGAGACAATCCACTCTGTGTCTGGGGCATCAATTTGATTTACAGAGCATTTCAAAATATTTATATATTTTTTAGGGTTTCCATCACGGCCTCAGCCAATAACCTGCTGTGTTTGAAAATGTCTGGGCAGTAATTGTCATTGTTTGCAACAGCTATTCTGGACTCCAGTGAGCGCCGTGGCATTTCGTAGAATCTAGGAATGCAATTACCAAAGTTGTATACATAATCCAAGTGACCTCCTGGCTTCAGAAGCTCAACCCCCAGGAAAAAAAGGATAACAACAGCAAAACGTTTGTTTAATTTTTCTTCTGTAGTTGGTCAGTGGTAGGTGGATTATATTATGGCCAATTTGGCAAAAGATGATTAGTGTAACAATTCCTTATAAGTCCAAAACAACGGTGAATTAAACATACGAGAAAAAATATGACTGGCACGATGGGCTCTTCTGACCCACTTTCCTACCTAAGTGTTTGCGGAGGAAACTGGATACCGAGGGGACGTCTGGGTCCTGTAATGACTCATCCTTCCTGATGCAAGATATTGTTTTTCAGCAATTAAGAGGGCACTTTAATGTCACTTAAAAACAAGTTGCTAACAGTCAAGAAGTTTATGCTAAAAAAGAGAGAGAGAGAGAGAGAGAGAGAGAGAGAGAGAGAGAGAGAGAGAGAGAAACTGTCCAATAAGAAAGAGAGCATTTTGTAGCCAGTAAATAAATTAACAAGTTGCCCTCCATGTTATTAGGGATTTAAGCTTTTTGGATCTTATCACTTTCTGACAGGCTCAGGTTCCTCCCAAATTATTTTCGCCCCTCCGGCTGTTTCTTTTGCTTTCAGATACTATCTGGGAACTGCTAAAGGCCTCCCATAGTGTGAAACAGAGTTGTTAGACCTCAGTAAAGAATCAATAAACAGGATCTCTCGATTTCTAAGCAGATCAGTGGTTTGGGTAGCTCTTGGCAGAAACACAGGATTGCCAACAACAGTCTAGAAATTTCCAGGCTTCCTTTCAGAAAAAAAAAAAAAAAAAAGAGCAGTGATTTGTCAAGTAGAAATGCCCTTGATCATCTTGCTAGTACCTTTGAGACTTCCACAGCCGCTCCCGGCTATCTGCCTGTACGCACGCGCAGTGCCTGCAGCTCTGAAGGTCGGCGAGTTTCAGGGCCAGGCCACAGCCGCCGCTCAGATCCAGCCCTGGACGCACGACCTCGCTCCCCCTGCTGCCCAGCCTTTCCCTGATGGCCTTGGCTTTCCAGTTTGTTCTTCGTTTGTCAAGAGGCCGCTGGGAAACGGAAATGAAACTGTCCTTACGCAGGTCCTCTGAAGTCCTTTGAGGACCTGAACTTCCCTGAAGCGACTCAAGACCAAAGAAATGGGACCCGGGTGACCCTGGCTCTCTCACTGTTCAGGGTCCCTTTTTATTTCACTTCTCTACCAACCCCTTCACTGTATCCCCTGCTTCCTCATTCTTGCATGGAATTATACTCGGCATGAATAAGCACACACAAGGTACTAGCAAGATGATCAAGGGCATTTCTACTTGACATTTCTACCCGCCCCCATGCCCCACACTTCCCCCCAAACAACACGTTTGTTCTAGACCAGGGGTCGGCAAACTGCGGCTCTTTGGCCCCTTGAGTGTGGCTCTTCCACAAAATACCACGGCCTGGGCGAGTCTATTTTGAAGAAGTGGCGTTAGAAGAAGTTTAAGTTTAAAAAATTTGGCTCTCAAAAGAAATTTCAGTCGTACTGTTGATATTTGGCTCTGTTGACTAATGAGTTTGCTGACTACTGCTCTAGAGCGTGGCTCCGAACCCCCAGATGTCCAGGCTCCCCAGACATCTAGGGGATCAGCAGACACAGCCGCCAGGCACACACGCCGTCTCCCAAGGAAAGCGTTGCCAGTGAGTCTGTGTGGGGGGAAGAGCCTCGTCAAGACAGGCTAATCGTTCCCAGTCCCCGGCCCGGCGAGCTGGGTGCTGCAGGGCTGTGTGTAGACAGCTGTCTGCCATGGTGACGGAGGAGGCAGCCGGCCTGCGGAGGCTGGGGAGGGGTCCTCAGGCCGACTCAGGCCCCGCTCAGATAATGGCAATAATAATCCCATCTAAAGTGTCCGCCACCTAAAGAGGTGACCTCATGCGCAGCCTCTTGATAAATCATCCGGAAAGCTCCGGCAGGAAATTGTCCTGGAGGACGATCCCCAGTTTTTCTCTTTGCAGATTATGCACATGACCAAGATAAACGATCGTAGTGGCTACCGTGTACATAAATTATATGGCTCTGAAATGCCAATTTTGTATTCAGACAGGCAAATCTTTCAGCCCAGGGAGCGTTTCTAATGTCCGCTTTTCTAGGTACTTCCTCCTTCTTTCCATAATATTCAGTTGCCCCGTGCGTCTTTTATTACTTGTAAGCATGGCTTTTGATGAAAGGAAATGAAAGCATTGACATTTTTTGTCCACTCATTCATTTATTTTAAAAAGGAGGCTGATGCTTTTGTGATGTAAAGATGTTCCCTGGGAAGCAATGACAGCCCCTGCGGGAAGAGCGGATTTAACAACAAATACATTATTCTTGCACAAATTTTCCCGGTGCCAGGAAAGCAAAGGGACCTGAGCTTCAAGGGGAGAGCTGCTCTGTCCATGGGAATTCAAGGCCATGGACAGGGCGCCAGGCCCTCCCTTGTTCACTAAAATGCCTTAGCTAGCCAATTAACCGTTTAATATGTCTTTACCTCTATTAAAGTCTAGGTACCTGGGGAATGAGGAAGCTCCAAATTTATCATTCATTATTTATGCCTAAGTGATTGACTGAAAGATGTGGGAGCAGATTTTGATAGAAGGGAATCAAAGAATCTGAGAGTCCAAAGAGTCTCTAGCGAACATCAAACTCCACCTCCCAGTCCTACATTCTACTCTCTCAGTGGTCCTGGAACAGGTCTGGGGGAGGTTTGTTTATTGGAAATCAGTCACTAAGTGCTCTTGGTCTCAATTCTGTAGTTCGGAGCAAAATACAAGTTATTATTATTTTACTAAAAGGTCTTCAAATATTTGAGGATATATGTTGCCACTTGTGCTCTGTTCTCTGGGTTCTGGTCTCTGTCCCTCCAACCTCTCTGCGAATGGTGTGATTTCCAGATCTCTCATAGCCTCGCGGCCAGTGGATCAGTGTTTTGAACATGTGGTGCCTAATACGTTAGTCCAGGTGCTCTGTGGAGCACGTTCTGTGATCCAAATGACACAATTCTCTTCTCACAGTCACTTCTCCTATTGAGCTCAGGGTTAAATTTCTTCCTCATGACCTGGTATCAAGCCATGTCACCCCTCTCCTGTATTATTGGAAATGTAAAATTTATACTCCTTATCCGTATTACATTTTCCTTGATGTTTTCAATCTTGGTTGTATCTTGATTCTGACATCTTCAGTACCTGCTATCCTGCGTAGTTTTATGTCATTCCCAATAGGATGTAGGAACTGATAGCCTTTTTAAAAATATATATATATTTTTTATTGCTTTCAGAGAGGAAGGAAGAGGGAGAGAGAGATAGAAATATCCATGATGAGAGAGAATTATGGATTGCCTGCCTCCTGCAAGTCCCCCACTGGGGATCGAGCCCACAACCCGGGCATGTGCCCTTGACCAGAATCGAACCTGGGACCTTTCAGTTCGCAGGCTGATGCTCTATCTGAGCCAAATCAGCCAGGGCCTGAGAGCCTTTTTGTATGATGCTGGGGAGACTCTTTTCTTTCACACTTCACTTTCAATTGCCTGTTACTTGCTCTCAGCCTTTTATTGTCTTCTCCTAATGTCCCCGGAACATAGCAATATCTATTCAGTTTCATTGGTTTTACAGTTACTATTTGCCTCATAGACCTCAAAAGCCTAATACTTTGCTCCCTTCCACTGGTATATCACCCCAATTCACCAACTGTGCAGGTTTTAGTCATGGGTCTTCCACCTTGTGCCAAGGCTATTTATACTGTACATACTACCACACAGGCTGTAAGTTCCAGAACCCAATCTTGTCATCTGTCTTCCCCGACTACTCCTGGTACCAGCTTTTACAGGAAGCAGAATTCAAAAAAAAAAAAAAAAATTGTGTTGCTAAGTTTTTTCATCTCCTAGCCAGCATCTCAGTCATTAGAAACACATTTCAGACTTTTCCTGACAATATCAGTTCTTTCCATGTAAAGCAGCAGATATGAATGGGCTCAAATACAAGTTACAGAGCTCATAACTAAGGTTGCTTCCACAGTCCTTTAGAGCTGGAAGAGTCATAAGCCAACAAAACTCCTGAGTTCTTCCCAGCCCCACATACTCATATGCATTTCTATGCTTGTAGCAATGAACAATCAAAAAATAAAAGAGAACAATTCCATTTATAAATATTATCAAAAGTATAAAACATTTAGGGATAAATTTTATCCAAGAAGGTGCAATATTTGTATATTGAAAACTACAAGACATAGTTGAAAGAAATTAAAGAAGACCTAAATAAATGAGGGAGAGGAAACCGGGAGGTAATCCTGTTATTGTGTGCATTCTGATTCACAATGGCTGGAAGAGCTGGCACAGAAAGATCAAAAAGCTGGTGGCAAGGAGAAGCTTGAAGTCTCTCTAACAAGATAAAGACCCACACCGGCTGACATAATGAGTTCCGGGGGGGAGGGGGAGAGAAGGGAGCACAGTGGATCGGGGTAGCCAGAGGAAGCAAGATTTAAGTAGGTCTTAAAAAATGGGGGACTTGAATAGTTAGACAGTTGAGGGGGTGTCGGGGTGTGGGTTGGATTCCAGGTTGGAAGATTTCATGAACAAAGGAGGAACCACACCAAGACCATTCAGGAGACATACTCATGTTGAAGATGGATGGAAGATCATTTTAGGAGGGGGAGCTTGGACCAGATGGAGGGGACCGTGAATGTCAAGCTAAGACATCTGATTATAAACTTTTGTTAGTAGAGAGCTTTCAATGCTTTGGATACCCCCTTAAAGCAGTTGTCCTGTGTTATTATCCCCCCCCCCGCCCAATTTGAAGCATCCGTGTCAGACCCATCCCTGCTTTATACACTTATTTCTCTCCTATCATGTTGTGTCTCTCTTTGTTGCCTTTGTTTTAAAGAACATTCGGTGTGACTCTGACACTCTGTGAGTGTCCAAGTTGATCTGGGACTGCTCAGAAGCTTTCTCCAACAGGTAGTTCAGTTTTCTTTTCTTCCATCCTATTACTTCCAGTTACATCCCTCAGGGACCATGTGAAACAATTCCATGTTCTCCCTGTGTTTATTTTCTGAGGATGCTGATAGAGTTTCCACATTCCCTCTGCTTTGAGCTTAGCCAAGGTATACATGTTTAATTCTTTTAATCTCTCCCCCTAAGTCACTCCCTCTGGCCTCTTAATCATCCTAATTGCTCTTCCCTGAATGGCAGCCAACTCAGTATGTGCATCTTCGTTGTGAGGCCATGAGGAACATAGTATTCCACGTGTGGCCTCACTAGACCCATATATTACCTCCCAGTTTCAACTTCTGATGGCTGGACACGCAGGGCTCTCCCCTCTCCCCACAGCGCACCCTGGCCCTGGTAAATCCCATATCTCGACAGGTTATCTTCCCATTTCCAGGTGGCCTGTTCTGGAGCTTGGAACCTAAGTTGGTCATGTGTTCTCCCCCAAGCTCCCATCCCAGGAGGTTTCTCTCTTACTGGGAAGGTGGCCCAGGACCAGGCTGAGGATCTGTGGAAAATTGCAGCTAAGCTTGCATAAGTAAACCTTGGAAGAGGGGAGGCTGCGGAGTGCCCAGAACTGAAGGATGCTTCGGCCTGCCATGAGCTCTGGCCCGAGAGCTGTGAGCATTCAAGAAGGTGCAACTGGGAGGCTGCCTCTCTGTTTCCAATTATCCTTTTTATCTCTGCGCTGGCCCCTCTCCTTACCTAAGCGTTTTCATAGCTCTCAGCCATTACTGTTTAGCTTTGGGAGGATAAACGTGAAACCAAACAAATTATAAATATCCTGTTTCAAGATGTGTTATCACTCTGTGAATAGAATCCCCCAGAAGCCCAAGTCCTTTGAAAGCTCTAGTCTTCTTTTTTTTTTTTTTACGCTTTGAAAAAAAATCCTCTGCCACTCTAAGGATGTGGTGGCAGAGGTTAAACTGCCTTTGAGAGAGCCACATGTTTGGATTTCAGTGAAGGTTGACATGGAAACCCACCTGAGGCTTCCCCTGGTGTCTCGGGAGGAAATAAAACCCGAGATGGATGTTCCTGTTGCAGGAGGAAGAGCAGCTGGGTGGATGGCAGGTACCTCCCATCTGGTTTGAGGAAGAAATTGCCTGGGGGCTCAGAAAGAGAAGTCAATCTAGAGGAAACCATAAGCTAGAGAGTACAACTGTTAGGTGTGTGCAGGTGCCCAGGGAGGCCCCAGCTGCCCAGAACTTTCCAGGGCCAGGGGGCCTGCACCACCGAGCCTGGAAAGTTGATGTTTTTATCCCAAGCCCTTTATGTGACCAGTTTAATAAACAGCAGCAGCAGCTGGCCAGGAGGCTGCATGAGTGGCAGAGGCAGGGGCTGTGTCCTGGCACCTGGAGGCAGGTGTGTGGCCAGGTGGGCACCATCCTCCTGCCAGGGCCCTGCAAATCCAAACGGAGCTTTGCAGACTACTCACACCTTAATGTAAATTGCTTCAGTCGCATCTACACTCAGGCACATGACACTACAGTGAAAAGTTTTTGGTTATCCTGGTTTTGGGGAGGTTGGGGCAAGGGAAGAGGAGAAAAGAGGGCCATGGGGGAGAGGGAGGAGGAAGAGGAAGCAGGTGTAAGTCTGGTTCTTTCCACTTTCTCGTCTCTTCTTTCAACAAGGGATCTCCCTTCAATGAGCCAGGCTGATGGACTAGACCAGCCCTTGTCCCCCAGGCAGCCCCGGACTCCCTAGTTCTACTTTGCGTCCTTGAGGATGAGGATGCCAGAGAAAAGAAATCTTGAGAACCTCTCTCTTTGAGATTTTTGGAAGCTTCCATTTTGAATGTCAGCTAAACATGGAGTAATTTTTAGTATAAGAATGTCCCATCCAATATTTTTTATTTGCTTGTTTCCCTAAATCTGGCAACTCCAATTCAGTATGTTTTTATGATTCTTCTAATTCAATTCCTGTCCAGACAGCAACTCTTTAAAGCAGGAAAGGGGGCCCATTCTCACCATGGCGGCCACCAGGTGCAATTTCCTGCCTCCTCCTTCTCCCCTTGAAAATTGGAGCAAGTTTAGCTTTAGGCCAAACGCTCAGGTGTTTTCTGCGGCAGTTGAAGGGAGTTGAGGTGAGGGCGGAGATCAAGGGGGCTGTAATTTAGGTCACCTAAGCCAGCAACTGGATCTCCAACGTGAGTTAACGTTACTAGTTAAGTTCTGTGATCTCCTTTATCGAAGGCATTCCTGAGCTGTGCTGTGAAGGTAAGAGTTAAATGGTAATCGCCTTTTGTAAGCAGCAACTCTAAACTGGGGTTTATATTTGGGATTAATAGTAAACTCCCCAGGCCGCACTGAGAGAAGAATGTAGTTGCCTGAATAAACAATATTTTCAATCAGGATTCGGGACGGATCCTCAGCGCACGCGGCCTCTTGCTAGCAAGGAGCATTTCCCAACTCTGAAGTAATCTGTACTGTGCTGGGAAAACATTTTCAAAAAATGGATATCTCAGATACCATAAAAGGAAAAACAGTTCTCTCTTTTGAAGTAATAAATACCATTTGCAGCAGAATTCCTTCAGTTTGCATTTCGGAATCAGTTGCTGGTAAGGCTAGGCCTCTGGGGCCTGCGTGGTGCCTAGTGCCTAGAAAGGAAGAAGCGACTGGGGCAGTGGGTCTGGGGTTCACTGTCCTCTACATGGTACACATTCCTCTTGGCCTATAACACTCAGCATGCCTCCCCCGGACTGGGTTACCGTAGGCTTCATGGGGCTGGCCATTCAGACAGGGCGTGGAAGGCCCCCCGAGATGGTGGAATTCCGTGACAGTCTCCCAGCAGCCAGTTTCTTCAGCCTCCCCAGCCAAAGGGGTACGATGAATGATCAACATTTCCTAAGGATCACCCCCTTTCCAGCGGAAGGCGTTCCTCCCCTTCCCATCCTGGGTTTCAGTGAGAGAGCATCTCCTCAGAGAAAGACAGAGCTCGGGCTGGAAACAGGAACGTGCCAAGAAGCACAGAAAACATGTTGTTCTACTGGGAGGTCTCAAACAGCTCCAGGAGGGCCCTCTGGAAAAGGCCCTCCGTCAACTCGCAAAGCGTTGCTCAGGCTGCCCCCTGGTGCACGTGTGCACAGCGCATCCGGGAAGGAATTCCACCCCAGGGGCAGGTGAGGTTGTGATCCTGCCTCCCCGGGGCCAGGGAATGTTTCTCACTCTGTGTGTCCTGTGCTTAAGGCTTGGACTCCTTTCCACTTCATTCCTTCGACAAATATTTGTTGATTTCCTACTGTGTCCACATCCCTCTTCACCAAGCTGTCAAGGGAGGCAGGCTTGAGGGTGAACGTGGGTTCTGAGTCATCGCTGGGAGTGAAGAGGGCTGGGGGATGGCAAGGGTGGGGCACACAGGAGCTGACTACAGTGGAGCTGCTGTCTGCCTGGTGTCTAGCACCGTGCCTGGCACGAAGTAGATGCTCAGAAAACATTTGTGGAATCTATTTGAGGATGAGATATTCTGGGTGATTAATTTTTTTTTTTATTGTCCCTAAGCGAACTCCTTTTCACCTCATCAAATACCTGTTATCAATACTACTTTAATAATGCTGCACTGAACAAAGCTGATTTTTTTTTCTTGAATGATTATAAACCTTACAGCACATTATGAATTATGACTGCCTGGTGAGGCGTCCTGTAGCCAGAGGCACTGCAGGAGATGGGGCGAGTGTACACTGACCCAGGGCTAGGTCTGGCTTGTCCCAAGAAATCCCTTAAGTGAGTTTCTTTGTTGAGATGCTGTATCTCACTGAATCCAGCATGTGGTGCTTGGGGTCGGGATGGGAAGAGGGAAACTTGTTAGAAAATTGATATTCCTTGGGAGCCTGGCTGATTAGTGCAGTGTGTGTATCTGCCATTGCAGCCTGCGGGTAGTTTAGGTTTGCTTGAGTCAGGTGGACGGATCTCTTCTCTGTCTTTGGCTGGTGCATGAGAGCATGTATCTGGGAGACCCCCATCAAATCCACATGGCTTGCTGCTCACCTGCATGACATTTTTGTTTGTTTGTTTTTTATCCCCACATGGGCATATGTTTTGTAATCGATTTTAGAGAAAGGAAGTGAGAGGGAGAGAGAGAGAGAGAGAGAGAGGTCGACCAGTTGCCCCATTTGGGGATTGAACTGTAACCTAGGTATGTTCCATGATCAAGAATAGAACTCGCAACCTTTTGCTGTTTGGATGATGCTCCAATCTACTGAACAACTGACCACCAGCCAGGGCTTCCTTGCATGAAATTTTGTGGAAAAGTTTGCCCAGGAATTGGCATGAGAAACAATGGTACTGACTATTCAAATAATTATTTTTATGATTATACTGTTTAACAAACTCTTCTTTTATCACTCTTCATTGTGAACATTTTTCTCAACACTAGATAATATTTCAAAAAATGTGTGTAAGGCTATAGACTGTTAATAAGGTAGAAGTACTATAATATACCTAACAGATTCTCTATTATTGGCTATTTATGTTGTTTCCAATCTTTCACTCTTAGAAATTGCACTGTGATGACTATCTTTATACATAAAACTTTATAAATACCATTTCTTTAGGTTGCATTCCTTGAAATGGAGACACTTGGTCAAAAAATATGTGTTTTTAGGGCTTTTGATTCATACTGTCAAATGGCTTTCCAGAAAGGTTGAATTAATTTATACTCCCTCTGCAGTGTGTGAGTGCCCATGTAATGGAGCCCTTGCCAACAATGAGTTTTTCTTTTTAACCTTGTCAGTTTCATAGGAAAAAATAGTATTGTGTTTTTTTAACTCGTATTTCTTAGACTATAAAGTGAGATGGACTATTTTTTCATTGTTTATTGACCTTTTAAAGGTCTCCTTTTGTGAATTTCTTCTTTTCTTGACCATTATTTTAGAATGGCACTGTCCAATTAAGACCTAATGTGAGTAATGTACGTAATTTTAAATGTTCTAGTAGCCACATTAAGCAAATAAAAAGAAACAAGTAAAATAAATGTTAACAATAACATTACTTTTATAATGAAAATCTTAATATTTATTTAGCCAAATATACCCCAAATACTATCATTTCAACCTTGGCACTAGCCACATTTTAAGTGCTCCTGAGGCTCATGGCTGCCATGATGGACAGTGATTTAGAACATTTCCATCATCACAGAGTGTTCAGCTGGACAGAACTGGCATAGAATGTTAGTATTTTTTTATATATTTTTCTAACAGATCTTTACATATTAGGGATGTTAGCTTTTTGTAATATTTATTGTAACTTTTTCTAGTATAGTATTTGTCTTTTAAATTTGTTTATTTTTTTGAATTACATATTTTAAAATAATAAGTTGACCCTTGAATGATGGTTTTTGCTTTAACTCCACTTTGTTCAAAATTAATACTATCATCCCTGGTTTTGGTATCTGCATTGTGTTTTGTTTTTTGTCTTTTTCAAAAAAAAATTTTAGAGGGGGGGGGGAGAGAAACATCAATTTGTTGTTCCATTTTTTAAATTCTTTTTTGTTTAAATTATTACATGAGTCTCCTTTTCCCCACATTGACCTCTCCCCTGCCACCCCCCCTCCCCAAGCACAAGCCCTCACCCCCCTACAATCTGTGTCCATTGGTTTTGCTCCTATGCATGCCTACAAGTCCTTTGGTTGACCTCTTATTTATGCATTCATTGGTTGATTCTTGTATGTGCCCTTGACCAGGGATTGAACCTAAAATCTTGGCATATTGGAATGACGCTTTAACCAACTGAGCCACCAGCCAGGGCTTGGTGTCTGTATTTGCCTAAGAAATCATTGCCTAACTTCAATTTTATTTTGCAGATTTTTTGTAGTCATTTTTACAGCTGTGTTTTAATCTTAAGTGCTAAATTGGTCTTGGTTCTTATTGGTCATTTTTGAGTTCTTAATTTTGTTTTATCATTCAGACAACTGAAGTATGCCTTCAAGTAATTACTTCCAAGTGTCTATCTTATAGTAAGTGTTCAACAAATGTTTCCTGAATAAGGGAATGAATGAAGGGCACTAAGTCTTTCTGTCACTGTCATTTCAATTTAATTAAAAATTGAATTTTCCCCTCAAAATTTTATAAAGATTGCTGAACTATCATTTGGTAGAATAACAGAAAAGAATTGGAGACCAGCATGAATTTTGTTCTGTCATAAATCTATTTTTCACCATGAATGATGGTCTCATCTCTCTCTCTTTTTAAAAAATAAACCTTTAATTTTTAATATTATGTATATTTTACGTATAAACATTTTTCCAGGATATGATTATATTTCTGTTTCCTTTCATTAGTGTTGCCTGGAACATAACGAGACTCTTTTATCTGTAAATGTAAGTCTTTTTCAATTCAGGAAAGTTTTGTTCAGATATATACTAGTCTGTTTTGTATGGTTGTTCTGGGTCCATTTTCAGGAACATGACTGGACTTCGGGCTCAAGTCCTCATAGCTATCATTAATTTTTATTTATTTGTCCATTTTATGTGTACTTTAAAGGAGTTTTGCACATGGCCTAAAATGACAAGTTAGGTTCATCTTTTTCTAACTGGTTTGCCATCATAAAACTGAATAAAAAAAACCTAAGCTTGTTTTTATGTCTTTTACTCCATTCTCAGCAATGCCAATTGTGTATTTTTTAGGCTGTGATGCAAATTTCACTTCTGCTATTAAATTATAGATATTTTTTAATCTCAAGGAGTTTCCTTGTCATTGCAGCCTGTTTGCTACTCACAGTTTTCTGCTCTTGTTTCATTAAGTACATGTGTCCTTGTGTCTCATTAATAATGCCAAACAGCTTTGCCAAGTATTCATAGGATTATCCGATAGTTTTCAGATGTCTATTTCAGTCAGAAGCTCTCTTCCTCTCATTCTTCAGTAATTTTCTTCCTATTATATTTATTTCTGAAAATGTGTTATTGATTAATAACTTACCTACATAAAAGCACATAAATTATATACAAACTGCTCCATTAATTTTCTCAAAATGAGCACCCCCATGAGACCACCCCTGAATCGAGAAAGAGAACAGTACCGTATCTGAGGAGGGCTTCTTGTACCTATTCCCAGTCACCACCCCCAAAGGTAACCATGTTCTGACTGCTGTCGCCATCTATTAGGTTCCTGTGGTTTAAAACTTTATATAAGCAGATCCCAGAAATTATTTTATTTTACTTTTCATTTATCCTGAAACAAGAAGTGATAGATCCAGATCTGGTGTTGGCCAACAGACTGGATGGTGGTTCCTTTGTCCCTTTCACAGGGTTAGAAGAATTCCCCTTCTCAGAGTCCCACCCGAGATGGAGAGATACACTTTCCAACCCAGTTTCCTAGAAGGCTGAATTGTTATCCTCTCCTTTCTCAACTCTCTGATTCCTTGATACTCTGAACATATGGTGCTTGAAAAGCATAATTCCCAGCACATACTATGTATTAACTAGGATTAGGTTCAGTGTATGAAACAGAAAAAAAATACAGCTGCTTACAAAAGATAAACATTTCTTTCTCTCTCACATAGGAGTACAAGGACATGCAGCCCCAGGCTGGTATGAGAGTTCTGCCCCTCAAAGTCCTTGACAACCTGGACTCTTTCCAGCTTTCTGCTTCTCCATCTCTAGGGTTGGTACTCATTCTCAGGGTGCACAGTGACCATCAGAATGCTGGGCAGTAGAATGGAAAAGGGGACGAAGAAAAGGGAACAAAGAGAATGCACCTGCTGCCTCTTAAAGAGACTTGTGTATCTTCTACTTATGCCGCTGGTCAAAACTCAGTTCATGAGGATACCTGGGGGGAGGGGAAGACGTAATATGTAGTCTTCATTCTTGGAAGCTACCATCTAGCTAAACACTCTTCGTGCAGAGAAGGCCAGAATAGACACAGGAGGACAACCAGAAGTCTCTGTCACAATGATAGCCATTGTCTCTTGTCCACCTGACCCTCGGCACCTCGCAGTGTGGGAGGTGTGGTTTCCACAGCCGTTTTCCTGTACCTCCACTCCATTATAGTCTGGAAGTGAGGGCCGTGAAAGGATGCAGGAGGGGAAGCAACTGTGAGGGACTAGAACGTGCTCCTCCAGAAAGCAGTGCCCACACGGAGCAGTGACAGCTGCCTGATGTTCTAAAGTACATACCTGAGTGTCTGAGAGGGAGCAGGGAGTGGGAAATAAAACATCAATATCTTTGCCTTTTTGTAGGCCTTAGTTTGTTCAATTTTAAGTGGAAAATGTGTCATATTTTATAGAATGTCTAAGTTCAGTTCCAAAGGTTTTTGTATTTTGCAGCATTTCCTCCCAGTTTTTAGAAATACTAGATTGACTGTCCGTCTTGGTTTTTAGTTTTTCTCGGTTCATGGGTCTATTAGCTCATGGAAGAGGTTATATTAAGGCTGGTTAATCAGACACCACATGTTTTCCTCCGTGTTAATAATTAATTTTTGACCAGAAGTTGAGGTCACTAGGGTCATGAAGGATGCCTGACCTTACAGAAGATGTGTTGGAAGAATTTGAATTTAGAGGCATGTAGACAGGCTCAGAGACAACCGGAACAATCTCAGCCTGAGGCAACGAGACTTGGCAAGTGCATTTCCACAAAACCATTCTTCTCAAAAAAAAAACAACACCGAGTCCTTATAAAAAGTGAGACAGAGTCAATGGAGAGAGAGAGAAGAGTTGGATTTAAGTTTTTGTTGTTGTTCTGATGGACGAAAAGAATGGTATTGCCTCTGCAGAAAAAAATGAGAGGGTTGGCAATCTAACTTATAGCAACTTTTATTTTAATTTGGGATATGCTGGCTTAGAGGGGAAAGCAATCCATTTGTGGGAGAGACTGGAAATTAGTTTATTCCCCATTTATTCACTCTCCCTTCCAGCTTGTCCTCTATCACAGGGACTAGGATGTTTTCCTTTCTGCGCTTCTTCCTTACAATCAACACCACTGAGTAACGTCATTCACTCTGGAGGTTCCAGTTACCCTTTCTAACTATCCTAGTGATTCCCAGACCTTTACCTGTGGCCTCTGCCTCTTTCCTGGGGTTCCCACTCACATTTCCCGCCTCTATCTGAGGACCCCACTTTTCTGTCTCTCAGCACCTCTAAGTGAATATATCCCAAATCAAACTTGTTATCTTCTGCAGCAATTCTATTCCTATTCTCTATTTCCATTTCCCAGTCCAAACTTGAAACCTGGGAGTGGTTCTCACTCCCTCCCCTCTCTCCTCCATATCCAATCTGTCAACAAATCCTTTATTTCTATTTTCTACATATCTCACTAGTTTAGTCTCTCCCTGTCACTGTCGGAGGTCCTAATGATCATCTACCTTGGCCAGCTTTCTAACTGATGTCCTTGCTTTTCTTTCACTTCACTCAAACCCATCTTTCAATGCTTTTAGAGTGATCATTCTAAAATGCACTCATTTCTACAATGAATGATTTAAACCATTCTACATTCTTGATATAAATTGTGTACTTGTTTATCATTACCTCAAATAGTAATTCCCAATCTTTTTTTGCATGGAGACTTTTTCTGTCAAGAAACATGAGAGCTGTCCTCTTAGTACCTGTTAACGGAGAAATTACATAAACCAAAAGCTACTTCAAATTCGGCAATTATTTTAAATTTATTTTGTTGTTAATAAATATAGCACTGGCATACATTTGACCAATAATCATATATATCAGAAATATAGATGTATTCAGTCTATAGTCAATGAATGGATTCTTGGAATCTTGGCAATCACTACTTACCACCAGCCCAGAACCACTGCCCTAAGGAGAGCATCCAACCGAATGTGTGAGCTATTTAAACTCTTGGGACTAGTGTCTCCAGACTTCTCTCCAGTCACTTTGCTCTCTTCACCTTCTCACTCCACGTCACCTACACAAGCTGCTCCTGTGCCTCCCATTGCTCACTCACCATTTATCCCAGTGATGTCCTTTCTTCCTTTTCTTTGCCAGAAACACACTCACCTTATCCCTCAAGACCTGACCAAAATGTCAGGAGAAACTTGTTTAGATTCCTCTTAGAGTTACTTGCTCTTTCATGCAACTCACCATACTCCATGCCCCATCGCTAGCAAAGCACTTACTCCATTATACTGGGGTGGTGTTTACATTTGTTTCCCTCAGCAGAGTTTGGGTCCTATTCATCTTTGTATGCTGGGCTCTTAGAACAGTAGTGCCTGGCACCTAGTAGGTGTGCCCTTGGTAGAGACGGGTGGATTCTTAGTGACTATCTATAATAATAAAAGCGTAATATGCAAATCGACTGAATGGCCGAACAGTGGAACGACCATCCAGATGACCTTCCGGACAACCTTCCAGACGAAGCCAGGGCTGTCAGGGCCGAGGCCACCTGCCGGGGCTCTGAGGGCCTACTCTTGCACGAATTTTGTGCATCGGACCTCTAGTTAGAATATATTTGGCAACCTTAGAAAGAGCTGTTTCTTGGCAGAAGAAAAGCCGAATAGCTCTGCCCTTAGTGCATAGGTTTTCCCTGTAATGTCCACCCTATAGGGGAACAAATAATACGCAACCTTATACTTAGCCATAAAATTGTAAAAAGTTACAGCTGGAAGGCACTACCCCTGCCATCCGGTGTGACTCCTTCATATTTACAGGTCAGGAAACAGTCAGCATCCACCTTTCCCTTTCCAGATGCAGAGACACCGTTTCCAAACTTTCCTCATCGTCTGGTTCTTGATTCATTTTCTTTGGATCCCAACTTGTCTACATCCCTCCTAGGTTGTTAGAGTAAGGTACTCATTTACAAAAGGCATAAAAATTATTTTAGTCCCTAACATGGATGCTTTCTATAATAGATCATTTCTATTTTAAAATGGTTTAGACATGTCAACCCTCTTTTTGGCCAAGTCCTTTACCAGGCGGTGTGTAAGGAGCAACAAAATGGGCAGATTCCAATCCTAACCTCACTCGCTGCTCTTGCCCAGGCTCTGATGGAAGTGTGAATGGGCAGTGAGTGCCAAAGGCAGGCGGCCAGAGGAAGAGCCGCAACCTGGGCTTTCAACCTCCGGAAAAAGGAAAATCCACCGAATCCACTCTCGTTTCCGAGACTAGAATCTGCCTGGTTTCTGTCACTGCTGAGTGGTTGAGCCTCATGTGCCAGTTGCCAGATAGGAGACGGGTGCTTTTGTGGCACCACAGACAGGGTTGCGTTGGGGAATGATGTGTATAGCAGTGAAGTAAGTAGCTTGGGGGAGAAGACGAGGTCTCTCTTTGGCAAGATGCAGAGCCATTGAAGTATCAGGGCACTATGAACAACATGGAAGCAATTAATGAATTGTTGAATCCAGCTGACTGCACAATCACTTTGAGAACAACGAAGCAGTAGTTATTCTTAAGAACCTTGCAGGAGAAAATTTAGCAAAAGGAAGTTAGGACTTCTGAAGAGCCTGCCCAAGATCTATGATAATTACCACCTCTCCACGGAGGGAAGGCCTGGGCATCTGTCTGCATTTAAGTGAGATATTGCTGCTCATGTAATATGATACAAATAAAAATGCTCCTCCATCCAGTAGCCTATAGGTATGCACACATTCTTACCAATCGTGTTTCTGTGAATGCAACCTGAACTCATCTGTCTATTTGTACTTTATTCCTAACTTGAAGGGATAAAAATTATCAGGCTCCCAAACAAGTCTAGAGATTGTTTACAATGCTTCTCATCAAAATGAGCTGGTGTTAATTAACTCTGGGATCCTGAGATTCGTTTTGCCTATTCAGTGGTTGCTAAGAAAAGCTGGGTCTGAAACAACACATGCACAGACAGTATTATTAAGCAGAGTGCAGGCATCACATATTTTTTCCTTGAGTTGCTTCTGTTACCAATCAAACTTGCAGAAGTGAGACCAGAGAGCGTTTCTGACAGTAAGTCCCACAAAAGGATGCTGTTCATTTATCTCGGCAGTGGGCTGTACCAGCCAAGGAAGGCAGCTGTGCATGGAAGAGCCAGCATTATAACTATTATAACTCACAGATCTGTACTTAAGAAAGTACACTTGCGGGACATTGGGTTATGGCATTTTCGAAAGAGATGGGACAGATAGAAGCTGCATTTAGAAACAGCAGCAGAAATGCTAGGACTTGTAAAATCCCTTTTGCGCAGTACAATGTTTTCAGTTATTAAATGAGCACAATTTAAAAGGCAACTTAATTTCCAGCATTTGTACTGTTGTACATTCCTACCATATTGGTCAGTTTTATTTCTTTGTAGACAATTTTCAACGTGTGCAGTCCCTTAGTAATTCCTGGGTGTATTTACATCTCAAGCCAAGAGGTTTATGTTGATGTTTTAGAAACGATAGTGAACATTTTTCAAGTTATATTAGGTTCTACCAAGGCCCTATTTAAGTAGAATATTCTGGACATAAAACAAGCCAGCAGGACAGTAAGAGAGAAGTGGGCCTTTCTTTTTCACCTGATGCTTTTCTGGGCATCATAACTGCGAGCTCCTTTTGAGGGGGTTCTGAGGGAATCACCCATGTACACAGCCCTGGAGCAGACTGGCTTTGTCTAGGTTCACATGACAAAAATTCACATGCTGTGATGATGGACACACCTTTTTCCTTTTGGTTGTCGGCAGAATGCCGTGCTCTGTAAACTGACAGCAGGCTGGGGGCTAAGCAGAGCTGGAGGGTGAAAAGGTAACAGAATGCCCCAAGCATTTGTGCACTTTTTTTTCCGCCAGCATGAGAAGTACACAACGGGTGTCTGTTTCCTCGACAAATACCCAACTATCACTCGAATCAACTTCCTTGTCAATGCTTCTGGAGTAACATACTACCAGATCGAGGGACGTAGGTATAGATCCGATATTATCCTATTTGTACACTAGTATATGCGAGTGTCTAATGAGTCTAATTCATTCCATTGTATCGATGTAAGTATAATTGTATCTGCCTCTGAAGGTCTTGGTGTAGTGATCTGGGTTCAGAATTCAGATCCATTCATAATGTTGTTGTTGTTGTTTATTTTCTTTTAAAATTCATCCTTCTCAGATTATTTACTTTGGTTTTCTACATTGCTTTAGACCAGACACTCCTAAAAGAGTCTGTACTTTAAACAGACTGGGCACTGTTGGGGATACCTGTTGCAATTCCATGGAAATCATGTCCATGAGTCAGAAAGCAGCCACCAGGTCTGTTGCATTGATACTGTGATGTGTGTTACTAATGTAGCACCTGACATGTGTAAACTGGCCAAGAGTCGCTGTGTAGATTGGAGCTGAGTGGAAGTATAACCCATGACTATTTGGGAAGGGGGCCCACCTCAGAGGCATGCCTTTCCCTTCTGATCCTCAGTAGGGATCCTGTTTTCTTAATAAATGCTTATGGCTTTATTACAGTCAGTGGAAGACAAGAGGCCATTTGCTTCCTGCTCATCAATCACCACAGACCTAAGACCCCAGGGTATGTTCATCAGAAGGCAGGCCACACAAGCTCTGCTCCTGACTTTTTGGAGAATCCTCAAACAAGTCAGCTAACTGCAGGAGTCCAATTAATCAGACTCTGGGTGGGAAGAGGTGTGGAAAAAACCCAAATGTCTTCAAATGATTAAGCAAAACAGATTGGCATCATGGGCCTAGGTCAAGTCAGCAAACTATGGCCTGATTTTGTACAGCCTGCAAATGAAAAGGGAGTTTTACATTTTTAAAGGGTTGCTAAAAACAAACAAGCAAGAAAACAAACAACAACAAAATATACCTGAAAGCAAAGACTATAAGAGATTGCATGTGGCCCACAAAACCTAATGTGCCCTTGATGGGAATCAAACCTGGGACCTTTCAGTCTGCAGGCCGATGCTCTATCCACTGAGCCGAACCAGCCAGGGCCAGAAAAAAATTTAAGCCATCAGGGTGAGATGATGAGAAGTGTCTCATTTCCAGCTGCCGCATCACTTCTCTTTGTCCCTCCAAGTTCACCTGTCAGTTAGCTGGCCAAGGTGAGGATGTTGGCTTTGACTTCAAGGACACTGTGAGAACTATGTCTAGTTTTGGGGTTTCCTGCACTCCTTTCCGGTAGGCCTTACCACAATCAAAAGCTGCCATACTTTGTTTTCAGTAGCTAATTGGGTGGAGAACTGGGGGCTTGCAAACACTTAGCTCGAACATGGACTAGAACAATCCTGCTAACTTTCCAGCCCACGACAGTGCTTGCAGATCCACCCCGCCTCTCCAAGAGCACATATGTTTATCAGATCTTTTGAGCCATTTGATACTTGGGTGTTTTTCTTCCAATACCCGTCTTTAAGAGCTGGCCCAATTCCAAGGTTTGGGGAAGATAAGATTCTAAATCAGTTCCTAAAGTTTCTGGTTAGATAGAGACTGCCTTTCAATCCAGGTTCTTCCTCTTTGTTCTTTGATCTGAATCCCAGGAGAGCTGGGTGTGTTTCTCCTGCTACAGCTCTGTCTGAGTATTGCCAGTAAGTTCTGCGGATGTGCCCCTAGGTTGATTCCCGGGGGTGAAGAGGTATAGAGAGGGAGCATCCTTTGTCCTGCTTTCTCTTTGGGCCAAACTTTCTGTTCTTGAGAGAAAACAAATCCCAAGGCTGGTATGCTCCCCTTGAGACGAGGGACCCCCCACACAAGCAGAGTAAAAAACAGGATTTCAACCAGCTCGGGGGTTGGCTTCCATCTCCATTTTCTTGTGACTCTCATTCGCCCCACTCCGCCGCCTCCTCTTTGACGTTGCTCTAGCTCAGGTCCTTGTCATCTCTGAGACCAGGGCAGTGACCTCTTCACTGTGCCTCTACTTCAAAGGTCAACTCAGGCTGCCCTACACCCTGCTTCCAGGGAGCTGAAAACTTGGCCAGGGCGCCAACGGTTAGAACCTTCCTTTTGGTTCCCCATTACCTATCACAGCATTTTGAACCCTGCCTACTTTTCTAGTGGATCAGCCTACTTCTACCTCACCTCACCTCATTTGCATCTATCCTTCAACCAAGGCATGCGACTCCCCTTTATTGCTTCACACACTCATGCCCGTTCCACCACCTGAAATGCCCTCCCCTGCACTTTCCCCAGTTTGCTTCACTAATACTTAATCATCTTTCAAGTTGGTGGTCAAGGGTCATATTAAGGATTGAATGTGTCCCCCCAAAAGATGTTGAAATCCTAACCCCCAGGATCTGCGAATGTGACCTTTTTTGGCAATAGGGTTTTTTGCAGATGTTGAAGTCAAAATTAAATGTGATATACATAAGGCAGGTTGGGGCCAGAGGAAGGGCCCTGCTCTGATTGGCCAGAATGTTTAGGTGGGTCAGGAATGGAAGACACAGCCCCTGGAGGCACTCTGTTCCTTATTGTTAGTTACAGACAAATGACCCTTAGGTGCATCTAAAAAAAACAAAAACCCAGTGTTTGAAAAGTCAGTGTGAGTCATCTAAGAAAAAAAGCAGTACCAACAAATCAGTTATTTTAAATATAAAAATCATAAGGCTTATTTTGTAGACTGGGTTTTTCATTCCAAATAGCTTTGAATAAAGGAATTCACTACAAACTACATGTACCTTCACCTCAGATAATGCAACAAGTTTGAATTCTAACAAGATTTCCTGGTCTAACAGAAGTTGTCCTTAACAAAATAATTGTAGTGTAGCAAAAACAAGGAAACAATGTTTTAAATATTTCTTTTCTTACTTTTTGTTCTTTTGGGTAATGGCATGTGTTTTTTTTTCCCCTTGTTTGAAAACCTTTTTGATTAATGAAATAGGCTAAAATGTTAGCATTTAAGGCTAAACACACAAGGCAAAATACGCAGTTTGTTTGTTTGTTTGTTCATTTACTTATTCTTGATTTCAGAAAGAAAGGAGAGGGAGAGATACAGATAGAAACACCAATCATGAGAGAGAATCATTGATTGGCTGCCTCTTGCACTAGAGATCAAGCCCACAACCTGGGCATGTGCCCTTGACCAGAATTGAACCTGGGATCCTTCAGTCAGCAGGCTGATGCTCTATCCACTGAGCCAAACCAGCTAGGGCCAAAACATACAATTTAAAGAAATTTACAGCTTACCAGCCAGAACTTTCATAAAATCATCTATATATATAATAAAGAGCCAGGGTTGTAATGACCGTTATAACCGAAGGCTCGACCAGACTGGGAGTCAGTGCTGGGTTGCCGTGGCGACCCAGCACTTACTGGGGCTGCTGCTGGTGCCCTGACCCAGCACTGACTGCCTAGGAGGCTGCATATCAGGCCCAGAGAAAGGCCTGCCAAGAGAGAGGCAGGGTCTGATCTGTAGCCTCTGTGGCAGCTGTTGATCAGAACTTGCCTCTCTTTCTCGCGCCGCCTGGCCAACAGCCAGGCCTCCATTTCTCTCCAGGCCTCCACTGGGGCTGCTGATCAGCCCTGCCTTTCTGATCAGGCCCCGTTGATAGGCCAGAGATGCTGACTGGCATAGAAACTGACCAATCAGAACCAAATCTGGGTGAATGTAAGGAGCCAATGGTTGTCTAGGAGGTGGAGCTTTTGATGCTGACTGGCATAGAAACTGACCAATCAGAACCAAATTGGCCAGCAGAGGAAGGTAGTTGGGGGTGAGATCAGGCCGGCAGGGGAGGGCAGTTAGGGGCGATCAGGCAGACAGGCAGAGAGGTTAGGGGCGATCAGGCAGGTAGGCAGAGACAGTTAGGGGCAATCAGGCAGGCAGGCAGAGAGGTTAGGGGCAATCAGGCAGACAGGCAAGAGGGGTTAGGGGCAATCAGGCAGGCAGGAAGGTGAGTGGTTAGGAGCCAGCAGTCCCAGATTGTGAGAGGGGTGTCCTACCACTGGACATCCATACAGTTAGACATCCCCCGAGGGGTCCCTGATTGGAGTGGGTGCAGGCTGGGCTGAGGGAACCTCCCCCTCCATGCATGAATTTTGTGCACCAGGCCTCTAGTCCTACCTAATAACAGACAAATATGCAAATTGACCATACCTTCGACACACCCACAAAGCCACACCCACAAGCCATGCCCACCATCCAATCAGAGTGAGTATGCAAATTAACCCAACCAAGATGGCTACAGCCACAGAGAGCAAGGTTTCCTAGGTAACAGAGGAAGCCAAGCTTTCTGCCTGCCCTTGCCAGGCCTAAGCCTCCACTCAAGCTACAAAGTTTCAATTACAGAAGGTAAACAAATTCAAACAGAAATGGCGGCAGAATGGAGTTTGAGAGAGCAGGCCAGGGTTGTCCCCGGCAATAGGGGAAGCAAAGCTTTCTGCACACCCTGGTTGGGCTCACCCGCTTAAGGCTACAAAGTTTCAATTATAACCCCAACAGAAATGGCTGCCAGCCTGCAAGGGAGGGCAGTTGAGAGGGACCAGGCTTGCAAGGGAGGGCAGTTGGAGGTGATCAACTCTGCAGGAGAGGGCAGTTAGGGGTTACCAGGCCAGCAGAGGAGCGAAGTTGGGGGCAAACAGGCTGGCAGTGGAGTGGTTAAGGGGTGATCAGGCTGGCAGGCAGAAGCGGTTAGGGGCAATCAGGAAGGCAGGCAGGCAAGCAGTTGGGAGCCAGCAGTCCTGGATTGTGAGAGGATGTCTGACTGCCCGTTTAGGCCCGATCCCGGATCGGGCCTAAACGGGCAGTTGGACATCCCTCGAGGGGTCCCAGATTGGAGAGTGTACAGGCTGGGCTGAGGGACAACCCCCCTCCGTGCACGAATTTCGTGCACCAGGCCTCTAGTATATATATAAAAGCCTAAGCGACTGTCCAACCGTCTGACAACTGTCTGGCCGGTAGCTATGACGTGCACTGACCACCAGGGGGCAGACACTCAATGCAGGAGCTGACACAACCGGAACTAGAGAGGAAGGAGCCTGATTCCGGGGTGCATCACCCGAGAACCGCCCTCTGGAAATCCGGGTCCCCTCAGGGGATGTCGGAGAGCTGGTTTTGGCCCAAACCCTGCACACCAGGCTGAGGGACCCCATCAGTGCATGAATCTGTGCACCAGGCCTCTAGTTATGAAAAGAAAGAGTTAACTTTGGTTTCTGTTGGTCATGTAGAAAAATTAAGGTCCATTTCTTTGGCAATAATAGTGCTAAAAAAATAAGGAAAGAAAGAAGGAAGGAGGGAAGAAATGAAGGAAGGAAAGAAAGCAGAATAAAAAAAAAAGACATTTTAATAAAATGTATGTTCACACAATCTAAACAAATTCTTAAAGAAATATAACCACCCCTAAGTTGCAAATTAAATACTTTCCTAAATTTTTGTTGTTTTACCACTCTTTTACTAACCTTATTTTTAAAATGTTTGATTTAAGAAAAAGGCTATTTCCACACAGTGCTTCAAAGAGCAGGAAGGTTTCTATCAATAATCTCCTTCAAGCTTTCTACTCATCTGACATCAAAAGGCTTTAACTTATCCCCAATCAGAGAGACTGCCTTCTTTCCATGCTCCAATAAAATCTAGACTGCTCTCTGACCGTGGGAGAGAAATCTGCCTTCTACTAGGCAAAAATGTAATTGTATTTGCCTATACCTACAATTCCTGTATCTTTCTTTTCCAAGTTGGAAATATCTAAATCAGAAAAAAAGTGTGTGTGTGTGGGGGGGGAGGGTGAAGAGGAAGATCAAGATATCACCAAGAGTCCTCAAAGCCTGCAAAAACTCCAGGAAGGTGTCTTTCTAACTAGAAAAGATTTCTCAGGAAAGGACACTTATTTAATTTTTTAAACTCCCTCTTCTCTCTATATCATTTAAGATCAAGTTTGTATACAAATTAATTTGCATTGACTTCCTAAGCTCCCAGTTATCTTTAAAACTACTTCTTGGAGAAGCTCAGACCTTTTTTTTTGGGGGGGGGGGGGGGGAGGACATTAAAAAATATATTTAAACAGAAGTTTTAATTAAAAAAAAAAGCCAGTGTAGAGAAAAGTGGTATTATTGTTAAGGGAGGGGAGAGGTCCTTGTCTCCTCGGTTGCTAGTGGGGTTGGATTTCTTGTTATATCCCCGAGAAAAAGAATTTTGTGAGACTTGCACAGGAAAACAAGTGGTTTTTACTTCTGTGGAATTAAATTCCTGTGCTTTCAAAGTTCCATTTTCCTTTGTCCAATTATAGAAAAAGTGTAGTTGGGGCTTCAGTAGAACTAAACTCAGAATCAGTGTTCAGAATTTCCTTTCCATGTTGGAGCAAAGTCCAATCCAGCCTCAGATTAGGATAGTTTGTGTCCCCCGCTGTAATCTATCAGTCCATTGCACATGGGGTCTGCAGGGCCACATGGCTATGGAGAAAACACGGATGAATGTGAGAAAGCCAAAAGCAAGCAAAGAGCACAAGAACAACAAGAGCAACACAAGATAGAGCTCCTTTGTTTAGGAGATTATGTATTCCCAAATTTTCCCATGCTTGCACTGGCCACTCCCATTCTGGCCAATGATCTTTTGTCCAAGAAATGACTGACAGACAAGTACCTTCCCCATGTCGCCCCAACTCTGCTGGGCATGCATCAATCTTCTCTTTGTTGGATCTCTTTCTCCAGTGTTTTGCAGAAAGTAGGCTGATGGTTCCTTGGGGAGTGAAAAGTTGCAGCTTCCTGATGAAGCTGCCCAAATGACATGCCTATAATGTCTGCTTTCCCCTTCACTCCTTTTTTATTATTAATAACTAGAGGCCCGATGCATGAAAATTTGTGCAAGAGTAGGTAGGCCTTCCTTCCCCCGGCTGCTGGCACCGGCTTCCCTCCGGCCACCCACAGGCACCCGGGACCCTGACTGGCTTCCCTCTGGCCCTGGCTTTGTCAGGAAGGATGTCTGGAAGGACGTCCGGAAGGTCTCCCAGAAGGTCTCCAGGTCTAATTAGCATATTACCCTTTTATTAGTATAGATTAGCTAATTGCAATGGTATCAATATCACACAGTCTATTTTGCAGGTGGATGATACAGACAGTATGTTAAAAACAAGAATTACTAGAGGTTGTTAAGTCCAGCTGTGAGAATGGTCATGTCACTCATGTGATTGTTTTTGGCATACTGCATATCTCTGGGACTGGAAAATTAATATTAAGTATCATCGACACTACACACTTTGATTACCTATTTTTCCAACCATTATAGAAAATAAACATTACATATGTTTGCTAAACACTTCCTCTGTCTTGTGTTTTATTATGAGAAATGATCTTTAAATGTTTTTTGGCCAAGATAAAATATGTTTGGCTTCAATATCATGCCAGACATTTTTTTTCTTAAGTTTCTAAGATCTTGGTAGACTTCTATTTCTTGGAATCCAGGGTTTTGGAGTGTGTTTGTGTTGTTTTTAAGTAGATGTTGAGACATTTAAGTAAATGTTTTTAAATAAACTTGATTCTTTAAACAATCTCTACTTCCCTCTCAAAATTGTGGCAATGAGTGAGAAACTCATGGTCTTAGTGTTCCAATGATCCAACTTTCCAATTACTCTGAGGACACCCCCATCAAACCCCAAAATCTTTCTTCAGAGAAGCTGCTCCAACAAATTCTAATGTCCTTATAGATCTTCCTTCATCAATGAATCAACAAATATTTCATGTGGTGCCAAAGGGGACAGCCTCTTTTCTTCCATACTCAAGTAGGTACACCCATGTTACTATAGAAAGGGACTTTGTTGTTCTGTGAGAATCCTGTTCATTTGAATTGGGTGTTCCATGGCTTTTTGTGGTAAGGGAAAAACATTTCAACACTTCCTCACCCTTCTGCTGGAAAACCTGTCTCACCCTCATCTGTTATCTCCCTTTTGTGTAGAAAGAGGTAGAGAATGGATTTATCCTCCCAACTACATGCTCTGCATTGTCTCGCCGACTTCCCTTCCAGGCTCTCCGTGGGATTTGAAAACTTATATTTCCTTGCTTTTGTTTGCTGATTGTATAAAGGATTTTTATCTTTTTGTTTCAAGTTCAGTCTCACAAGCTAGAATTTCCTTTCTTTAGTAACACTTTGTCCCCTAAGCATTAAATAATTAAAAGCTTTTTCTTGAGTTTGTTCAACACCCCATTTTACTCTTCCTTTTTTTTGTGTGTATACTTTAAGAAGGTATTGCTCTATTTTTAATTTCTTTATTTCTGTAGAAGGCAAACTATTGCCCCTCTCTCTTTCCCTTTCTATCTTTCTTTCACCATTATTTAAAGTGACCTAAAGCTGAAGTCCAATATCCACTCCAAGGACTCCTATTTTTTCTGTTTATAAAAGCACCCCCAGTCAGAATTTACACCCATACTGAAGCGCTGTTCTCAAATTAGAGTCACCTATTGTCATCCACCCAGTGGCATTTGTCCTTTGGGGTGTAATCTTAGCTCTGTACAGGTGAAATATATACGCCAGAGGGAACGAAAGAACAAAGACCATCATTTTCTGGGCTCCCACCTACCTAATCACTAGCAGACAAGACTCAGCACAATGAACATTTCAGGCCTAGGAGTTAAGTGTTTCACATCAGGGTATGTGTGTGAAATATATATTGATTTCTGGTTTAACAAAGGAAATTGATGAATTTCATAGAAGACAAGAGAAATGGCCTTGCAAATTAAATTCAATTTGAACAAAATAATATGACAGAAGTTATAGTTATAAGATATTTTCCAAGTTGCAGTTGAAGTTCATATATTTTAAAATAATATTCAATAAAATGAAATTCCAAGTCAATGAAATTTGAATAGTGCCTTAGACTTTGCTATAAAGCAAATTTGGTTTGTATTTCGTTCATTCCATTGTTGTTCTAAAGTTTTTCTCTTAAATAATACTTTTTAAAAAATTTAAGCGATGAGTAGTAGAACTAGTTTTAGTCAGGTTTATCATAAGACATAAAGTAAAAGACCTAATAGGTTTTAAGATGGCAATGCAAAAAGATTCTAAAAATATCATGTTAGCCAAAGCAGCATAAGGGAATCAAACTAAACCATCAGCATTTCAAACATTGTCTAGACCTGAGAGGATCAGCAGCGGCAGGAGAAAAACACATTGTCCTAAGATATACAGCTCACCATCTGATGAGGTGACTTCTCACGGGCAGCAAGGAGAAAAGGTCAGAAAGGACTAACGAAGAAGCAAGAGTTCAGAAAAGCACAGCAGTTTGATCACACTTCCTCTGCCCTCTGCCTTAGAATTTCTAGCTTTCCTGCTTGTGTCAGTGTTTTCTGTATATCACAATCTAAATATACCTTTAAGTGAGAATGTGCAAGAGGATTGTGAGGGCAGTGAAATGACTCCATCTGAAACTATAGTTAGTGGGCATATATCATTATACATTTGTCCAAACCCATAAGCTGTATAACACTAAGAGTGAACTGTAATGTTAACTGTGGTCTTTGAGTGATGACGATGTGTCAATGCAGGTTCATTAATTATAACAAGCACACTACTCTGGTGGGGGGGTGATGGTAATGGGGGAGGCTGTGCATGTGTGGAAACGGGGTATATGAGATATCTCTGTAACTTCCTCTCAATTTTGCTGTGAACCTAAACCCTTCTAAAAAACAAATCTTTTTTTTTTAAAGAAGAAAATGCACATCCCTTGCCCCTCTCTACAGGCATTTCAGTTCAGTTTTCAAGTGCTTTTGAGTAACAGAGAAAGCACACAGGTGCCCCCAGACATGTCCTATGTCTAATGTGGCCACAGAATTTATCAACCATATAGGCACTGTTGGAACTGAAGGGACCACTATTAATAATTATGTAGGGAAAACAGGCACCTGGGACTATTCCAGCAAAACCAGATGTATGATCACTCTACATAATATTTCACAGTTTACCAGCACTTTTATTTTGAAATTTTATTGAAAATTATTTCTCTCTCTCTCTCTCTCTCTCTCTCTCTCTCTCTCTCTCTCTTATTTTTATTTTACCAGCATTTAAGACTATGAGGGTAATGTAATAACATAATGGAAAGTTTAAAAACTTGGGTGTAAAAAACATAATCTTACCATCCTAAAACAACCACTCACTCAGTTAATAATTTTGGGTTCTTTTCCAATATTCCCCAGTGCTTCTCTTTTACGTTTGCTAGGCTAATGTGTATGCGATTTTTGTGCCCTGTGTTTTTCTCTTAATGTTATATCATACATAATTTTTCATGTTGCTGGTTTTCAAAATAATTTTAACACTTATCTCAGTATTTCAAGGAGATGTAACTACGATTTACTTAGCCATGTCTTGCCAGTGTTTGAAAGTTTTAGGTGTGTATAAAGTAAGCCTGCAGACCACTAGCATGAGTATCACTGAGAGTTTATTAAAAATGCAGAGTTGCAAGCCCCATCCTAGACCTACTGTTTCTGCCTTTTAAGATCTCCAAGTGAAGTACATCAAAGTTCGAGAAGCACCAAGTTAGTTTACTTATCAATAATGCTGTTGGGAACATCTTCATGCACATATATTTTCCCTGCTTGTGGTTAGTTTAGTTGTATTCAATTCCCGGACGTGAGACTATGAATTCAAATGACTCACAAATTTTTATATTGACCAGAACTGCAGAAGGGTGCTTTAAGAGCCAGAGGGTTGGATGTAACCTAAATATAGGTACAGTTCGTGCCCCCCATTGACTCACAGATTTTTATATTGACCAGAACTGCAGAAGGGTGCTTTAAGAGCCAGAGGGGTGGGTGTAACCTAAATATAGGTACAGTTCGTGCCCCCCATTGGCTGGTGGATTATGATTGACTTGTTGGGGCGCTCTGGTGTTAAATGTCCTTCAGTGTAAAGAACAAGCCTCATATTCCCATGTGGAGGCACAGCCAGAGAGGAAAGTAACTTTGTTCCACCTCCTGCCCCACAGACTCAGGGAGCTTCCTGAAGTGCCCATCAGATTGCAAGGCTGACAACTCCTACATATTCCAGATACAGGCAGAAGCCTCCTTACGTTTCATGTTTAGGGAATTCATTCCTGACTTTCTCTTGAGTCATGAAAAGAAAGAAACGCCTTCAGATTTACCTTCCAAGCCACATTAATTCTAGCTTTGTTCTGGCATCCATAACCTGGAGGATCACTGGGCTGCTTCCTCGATGGCCCTCTAAGTCCTGTTTCCTCCCCAGGAGCCGCAGACATTGTTTTTCTTACACGTAATCCCAGGCCTTTCAGGGTCTGTAATTCCTTATGCCAGCCTCATTGCACCCCAACATGCTATCCAGACTTTCCTCTGTTCACCACTGCTCTTGTATCTCACCTGCTTTCTATTCCAGCATCTCCAGGGTTTTAGTTGGCCTCTGGGTTGCTATTGGGACAATGTCTCACTTGGAGGTGTATGATCTGCTTCCCTTAGAGTGATATTGTCCAGATCCTCAGCTTGTTTCTTAGTGTTCTTAAGCCTGCCCGTCAAAACTGCCACACATCAGGCCTGCTTATCGGTGTGGATGTCTGGGAAGGAGTCTGGCAACTGCATCCTGCTGGGTTCACCCTCATTGAAGGATGATCTCAAATGGATATCTGGATTTGTCTTAAGATTACTGGGATATCAACATCCATCCTGACAGACGTGACTAGATCCCTAGCATGCCTTTACTATTTCTCCTGAAGACATTTTTCCCAATTTAGTTGTTTTCCCCTCTCCATTAATGACAGAGCTTAACGCTATCTCACAAAGAGGTGGAAGAATGCCTTCCATGGCCTACTCTTCCTTATGGGATTCCCTGGGAGTCCCACTTTGTGTTTTTGTAGTCATCTTTTGGGGTCAAGCACAATATTATAAGCATCATTTGAAATTGTAAGAGAGAAAGTGTGTGTGTGTGTGTGTGTGTGTGTGTGTGTGTGTGTGTGTGTGTGTCAGAGAGAGAAAGAGAAAGAGAAAGAGAGAGAGAGAGAGAGAGAGAGAGAGAGAGAGAGAGAGAAACTGACCTTAATCTAGAGTTCATTCTGCTCTGAGACAGGTCAAGTGCAGGAACTTGTCCCCAAGAGAGCTTCCATCAACCCCTTTCAGTATCCACAAGCCATTCTCCCATTGAGCAGCAGAATCTATGCCCCCACTTCCCTGAGTCTGGGCTGACCTGTGAATGCTGTGACCAGTAGAATACATAAGTGAGGCTAGGTCATAAGAGAGCTTACAGCTTTTGCCTGGCTCTCTTGGAATGCTTTCTCTGGGAGAATCCAGGCATGATATAAGAAATCTGAGTACCTCAAGACCACCACACTGCAAAGAAGCCCAAGGTAGCCACAGGGAGAAGCCACGTGGACAGGGATAAGACCAATAAGTCCACAGTCATCCCAGCCCACATGCCAGACATGGGAATGAAGAAATCTTTAGAAGTCTCCAGCCTCTGCCTCCATGCAACAGAAATTATATGAGGGACCCTAAAAGAGAACTAAAAGCCCCAGACCTATGAAAGATTATAGTAAATAGTTGTTGTCAACCATTGGTTTTGGGAGTGGTTTGCAATAACTAACTAAAACCAAGTATCTTTTCTAAAAGGAAACCTCTCAGGTCCAAGGTGGCAAAACAACTGCGTCTGTGATGATGCCTCAGGGTTTGATGTTCTGCTTTAATTAGTCGTTAAAAGTGATCGCATGCTAAGTTACTCTGGAAAGGATAACGCGTGATAGCTGCTTGAATCTGCTATAACACGTTGTTGGCTGTGCGCTTCTCCAGAGCTGGGTGATGAAGGACATCAGTTCCGGGCTGATGGCCTAGCCATGTTTTGGACTTTATTCTTCTAGAGTCTGACATTGTTGATATTTGCTACAATATGAAAATTGTCAATAGCCGTAGAAAGTGAGAGGAAGCGGGAGTCACATGTTTATAGAAATCGCCTAGTCCAGCCTCTAATTTTTAGTGAGATAAGCAGAGGTGCACAGAGGTAAAGAGTCTTGCTCAGATCACAGAGCTGTTTGGTGTCCAGGCCAGGCCACGAATTCAGGTGTCCTGGCCCAGGAGTAGCTCCCTGCACCATATCACTCTGCCTCTTGGAGGCTGAAGAAACCCTGAGGAAGTCAATGTGCAATGTTGTTTCCCCGTCCCTCGCATTTATTGCGTATGTCCTATGTGCTATTGATCTGTACAATGGGGCTAATACCTACCTGGTATGATCATTATGAGTGTGAAAGGAGATAGCTGTGGACATTATCTGGTTACTGAGTACTCAATCAATGGAGTGGGCACTGTCTTCAAGAGCGCAGCAGAACACATTCTTTGGGGTAACCATCTGAAGGACCTTTAAATGGAAAGAATCTCCCCCACAAACAATCCCCTCGGTATGAGGCTTGCAGCGCTGGGGAGGACTGCAGAAGGGAATTCAGCATCCGCCCAGCTTCTAACCCAGACGAGCAGACATTTAAACGACCTGTGAGAAAAGAAAGGAGCGGGATGTGGATAATTAGCATGAATGCATGGAATAACTCAACGCCCGCCCGGCAAAGGGAAACAGAGAGGGCTGAGTCAGCTCTGGACCCAAGGCTGAGAAGAGAGCAGGCCTGGATGTCTGGAGTTCTTTCTGTCAACTTTTTATAAAAATAAGTATCTTTAGCTGTCTGTCTGTCTGCGGAGGAGGCGATCCATCACCTGGTCTGTGAAAGTAGCTTTTCCCTGCGCCCGTCTCTCCAGACTTCTGTTGTGGTTACTTGTCTCACTGTGGTTATCCCCATGTCTGCTGCTCTGTCTCCCTTGCCTCGTATGTGCTGTGTGTGTAAAACTCTTTATGTGGAGTCTGGGAACGGTTTTTAATACATTCAGAGCAGTAAGCCAGAACCTCCACCTTTAATACCTGCTTCTGCCATTTCTCATCAATGGGGCTGCGAGCACATGTGGGGAGCAGCCGCCCGTGACGGATTGGGGCCTGGCTGCACCAGGAGAAGCAGATGGGAGAAAAGGGAGCCATTGTACTGCACACCTGTCCAGCCCTCGGGACAAAAAAAAAAAAAAAAAGGTACTCTAGAGGCCACAAGCAACAGTGGACAGAGCCCAGTTTGTGGACACAGTGAACAAGGGACACCACAGAACAACTCCTCTAGCGATTTCAGGCGAGTGGGAAAAGCCGTGTTCGCGAGCTTTTTGCTCACCGCGTGGTAAGGTGACGTTTCAGAGCTGCTGGCAGGAGCCTTCGGAGCTAGGCTAACGGGTACAAGTTCCATGCCTGCTGCTGGGTGGCTTTGTGACCTGTGCTAAGCTACTTAGCTTCTTTGGGCTACAATTTCCTTACCTGAAAAATGGGGATGATAATAATGCCTGCTTTCCAGGCAGGTCATAAAGAAGATTAGATGGAAATGGTGTAGGAAAAGTGTGTATCGCCGCCATGGAGGAGGGCAGATGCTCCATAAATTATAGCCATTATTAGGCTGATAATGGTTTTCAGAATAAAAGGGGGAAACGCTGTAGTGAATAAAATGAGCCTACTCATTTGGACTAAACTTCCAACCCAACACTTAAAACATTCCTTAACCTCCCTGGACTTATGACATGGGAATAATTTTATCTGGTCCATCTACAGGTTTGGTGAGTCTCAACCTTCAGTCTAGCTGGACTCCCTTTTCTGTGCGACATCAAGGTTGTGTAGCTCCAGATGTGAGGGACCACAGGATGCAGGTTGGGGGGTCAGGATTGGTCTGGATCTGTTTTTAAGTCAAATTCAGGGATTTTTTTTAAATTTAATGGGAAATGGTTTGAGCTCCTCCTCAAAAGGACACATTATAAACATCTGCTGCTATTGTTTGTGCTTTAAAAATCTTAATGTTCTGTATAAAGGGTGAAAAGAAACTTTTAGTCCTATGGGTGTTTTGCTAACAGTTTTGAAATAACAGTAAAATTGTGTTAGACTCAATCAATAATTTAAAAAAAAAAGAGAAACAGCCATGCATTGAGTGCCCGCTATGTGCCAGGCACATCCCAACCCCTCCCTGAGGACTGTTGCATTCCCATTTTACAGAGGAGAAACCTGAGGCTCCCAGAGGCGGAGTCCTTGCTGAAGTCCCTGCTGGTGATGGTGGAGTCTGTTTGCATGCAAATCTGTGTGATTCCAAAGCTCTTGCTCTGCCCAGTCCACTTTACTACCTCCAGGCTCAGGTCTAGTTCCATTGGCTTGACTTTAATGAGGACCCCCCATAGACACGTGGCCTCACGGATTTCTTGGGCTGTTGAGATTCTACGAACTGTTCTTGCTCTCATGTTTGCAAGGGTCCTGCTGCTTCCACTCTGGGTCCAGATGATAGAAACTCTCTGTGCACATGTCAGTTATTTCAAGATGCTGAGTGTGAAACTTTTAATCAAGTATTTCAGTGGAAGGCCACATCTGGAAACAGTTATCCAGATGTTATAAACCACTTTGGCCATCGGTTGCCAGACTGCTGTCCAGGTGATGAGTACAGGACACCCCCCTCCATATGTCTGGAGGGACCCAGAACTGGGAAATGTGTCACTACTGTGCTACGTTGTTCCCGGGAAGGCACGTCGGGGACCTGGGTTACAGACCGCTAAAACCGATGACTCTGAAGAATCTCTCAGCCAAAGAAGAAGTGGTCCCCTTTCCCTGACAATCCCTAGCATGGGCCCTGAAAGAGGAACTGGGGCGGGGGCTGCGACACTATGGGCACCTGCTCCCTACGGTCAAATTTAGGAGTTTGTTGATGGGCTGCTTTCTTTTCCCCAAGCTTCTACGGAGAAAGCTCTAAATTCCAGAGACAAAAACGATGGCAGTCACGGAGTTAACTGTTACTGGGAGTTAGAGGGATGGAGCAGATACTCTGCCATAATGTCCATATTTTTAAAAATATATTTTATTAATTTTTTTTTTACAGAGAGGGAGGGAGAGGGACAGAGAGTTAGAAACATCGATGAGAGAGAAACATTGATCAGCTGCCTCCTGCCCACCCCCCAGTGGGGATGTGCCCACAACCAAGGTACATGCCCGTGACCGGAATCAAACTTGGGACCTTTCAGTCCGCAGGCAGACACTCTATCCACTGAGCCAAACTGGTTAGGGCATAATGTCCATATTTTAAGAACTAGAATCACCATTGACAAGTGGGAGGGCTCCCTGTATTTCACACAGCTCCATTATACGACAAAAATGACAAAGGGAACTGAGTTCTAATCATATCACAGGACCTTCTGGTTTTGACCCCCATGTTCATTGCTGCTATTAATTGCCAACTGAAGCCAGCCTACTAATATGGAAGCGACATGGCATCAGGCAAAAAGGACAGAGAGCATAGATGTGGACGTTAGACTATCTGCATTTCAATCCATTTCTTTCATGAGCTGGGATGAGTTGTTCCTAATCTCTCTAAGCTTCAGTGCTCTCCCCTGCAAAATGGTAATATGACCAAACCACCTGGGATTGTTGTGAGGATCCGAGGGACAATGCCTGTAAAGCACTTGGCACAATGTTAAGCACTCAACGAACGTCATTGTTGTGGTGGTGGCTGCTGATGACTTCTTGTTCTAAGAAAGCTTCATGTCTTCCTGTTAGCTGGAATGCAAATGGCAGATGTTGGGGGTCGCTTGTGTTGAAATTCAAACCACTGGCTAGTGCTTTGGGCCAGAGAAGAGAAAGGCTGAGTGGGAGGGGCTGAGATCTAGCTGATGCTGTTCACATTCACACTGGCAGATTCAATTTGTAATCTGGCCCAACACGCTTGATTCAAAACCAGCCTTTCCACAGGAATTTCACACATGCAAATGAAGATTTTGATGGCCCTTGTAAAATAACCTCTAGTTTAGTCTGCACAGCCCTGCCATTTGGGAGCCAAAGTCCCCGAGATGGGCCAAATTGACTGCACAATTACTCCAGTCTGATCCCAGCCTCGCGACCACAGAGGCAACAGTTTTCTCCCTGCAGTCCTGTAGGATGCTCTTGCATTGCTGCTGGGAGCCCTGTGGTTACTTCCAAGCAGAGGGAGCCAGACAACCCTAAGGCCTAGGAAACAAAAGTGAGCTCTCATTAGCTCCTACCGTTTAATAATATGTTCAAGCAAAAATGTCACTTTAACCTTAAAGAATGCAAATACTTAGTCTATATAGCTTGTAGGGGCCTTTCAAGGTGTACCCATTTACAAAGTTTTTCTTGATTTACTCAACATTTTGGACTTCCTTTATCAGCTTGTAATTACTCACTTACCGCCTGAAAAGTTACCCCTCCCCTCCTGAGTGAAATAGTTGAGCTCTTGGAAAATGTAAGTATATTTTTGTTTTACCTTATCCTGTACATCTGGTTATTTTACCCCCAAGAAAAGATGCATTCGCATCCAACAAAACAAAACTATGTTGTCTTCAAACTGTATTTTTGACTAGACTCTCAATCTTAAAGCAAGTGATGCTTATATGGTTTAGTACAGAGGACACTCATTCATACTCTGACTTCTTAGATGACCCCTTTGAGTTGACCTTTTCTCCCTCTTCCTCGAACGGGGACCTGTCCCCAAGGGTCTGTCCTTGGAACTCTTCCCCAATCTTACGATGCTCCTGACCAATGCTCCTGCCTGCGGAGATCTTAGCCGCCTCTATTACTCTACCTGTCTTTTCGGTTCAGGTGCCATCCAAACAGTGATGCTAAGGCAAGAAGAGGAGAACGATTCTGCTTCAAATGTACTGAGCTCGAGGAGCCCACAGGACATTGAAATAGCAAAGTTGAGCGGCTGCATACAGAGATGCTCTTAAGCAAAAGCTTTATTCAACGTTCTCTTCCCTATAATCATGCCTTGAAAAAGCTCCTGTTTTAATAAATCATCGGCCACATCTACTTGCCAGAGAGGCTGATGAAACAGGTCTATTTTTCCAACTTCTTCTTCCTTTTTTTTTTTTTTTTTTTTTTTTAGTCTGTGGGGTCTCCCGCTTCATGCTTCTGTTTATCTAAGTTTTATTTACAATATTCTAATAAATCTCAATGCTGTAGGAACCAATGGGCATGAAGATGGTTTCAGGGGTTACCCATGAGTGTTGTAATGTTCGAAACCATATGGCAGTGCTTTCCTGTTGCGGACACGGGGATCTCCTATGCGACTGAAGTCGGCTCCTCGCTCTTGACTTAGGGAAAGCGACTCCGAGGGAGGAACAGGCAGTCTCACACAGGCCCTGTGCAAACCACACTGGGAGAGGACCTGCAAAAATGCTCGTGCCATCCCTTCCTTGCCTGGATGCTGTCAGGTAGGAAGCAAATTACTTCGACAATAAAAGTGTAAGTAAAAGTCCTTGTTGTCCAAATGTCCCTAAGTCTCACCTGCCTGCAGACACAAATGAAGTCACGTCAGTGTCACCTCCTCAGCTTCCTTCTCAGAGACCACCCACATCACTGGGGTGTGGGGTGTGGGGGGGAGCCCGGGATGCTTTGGCATGGGTAAACACTTTGATACCATTTTGTCTGGACCTATATTTGGTATATATTCTTTTGTCGTCTCCTTTTTTTACTTATTATATGGTGAACTTTTGTAATATGATTTTTTACGGTTGTATGGTATTTCATCACATGGCTAATTTGTTTAACCAGTTCTGTATTGTACATTTAATACCAATAATAAATAATTCTGTGGTGAATGTCTTTGCACACACACCTTTGGATATCTCTTTTATTAATGTTCTGAAGTAATTCTTGGGCATGGAATTGTTGGCTAAGGGTGTGTTCATCATAAAGTGTTAATGCTATTATTATTAATAGACAATGATATCAAGTACTAATGAATATTGGGCTGATGGGAAACAATTCCTTTGGCGATAGCTCTTGAAAACAAAAATACAACAGCCTTTAAAATGCATTTTAAAGAATAAGACCACTCCAAGTTTATTAATACAAAGGAACAATTTTGTCCTTTTGAAACCTCTTCATAATCTGACATTTTTGTTTTCTAAAACTTAAATTAGATGCAGTTTTTTTTGTTGTTGTTGTTGTTTTGTCAATCCTCACCTGAGAATAATTTTTCCCCATTTATTTTTAGAGAGAGTGACAGAGGGGGGGGGGGGGAGGGAGAGAGAGAGAGAGAGAGAGAGAGAGAGAGAGAGAGAGAGAGAGAAAGAGAAAGAGAGAAACATCAATTCAAGAGAGACACATTAACTGGTTGCCTCCCCCACTCACCCTGACTGAGGCCAGGGATTGAACCTGCAACCCAGGTATGTGCCCTTGACCAGAAATCGAACCTGCCATCCTTCGGTGTGTGGGCCAACACTCTAAACACTGAAGCACAATGGTCAAGGCTTAGATGCAGCAGTTTTATGTAGGAGTAATAAGCATCTATTTAGAGGACAACAGCGAATAGATTGTTTATTAGTGATATATATCATCAACAAGTCATGTGAGTCTGGACAGATAGGTCACACTATTTGAAATCTCAGTATCCTGAAGTTTGTTAATTCTCTACCAGAGAGATTTTCAAGTCCCAGTGGTCCACCAGGAAATAAGCGGAATGTATGACTAGCATCGTTAACTAGATTTTAAGAGAAAGGAGTTGTCACCAACATATTTTGACCAAATGTCTTATTAAAGACACCACCAAGAATGGAGCTTGTTCCTAGCCCAGACACCCCTGGCAGCTCCATCATTCTGTATTTTAATAACTCATTGGCAACAGGATGAAGCAGTTTATGTTCCAGACTTTGCCTCCTGGTATCTAGATTTTTATAGGTGTTTTGACTGAGGTGTAGAGGAGGCATTTTTTTGGCTGCTGATTTCTATTCCAGATTGTGGGATGTGAATAATTTGGTAAATTAACATCAATGGGTTAGACTGTTCTCTGTTACTAAGGGCCCCTGGGCTGCCTGCTCCACTGGATGGTCACATTAATTTGCAACCACATGAGGATGGCTGCTGGGCACAGACGCCCAAGTTAAATTTCCTTTTGCAGGTTTCCCCCCTATTTTGGATATTCAGGTAGCCACTGAAGTCTGAGGCAGCTCTCTCTTGTGCATTCATAATTCTGGCTGAACCTAGGGCTTCCAAAACTAATATCAGAGAGGAAAGATCCAAACCTTAGTGCTTTTGTGGCTTTTTTTCCTGAGGCCAGCTTTCGGCCATGTTTCCAATGATCAGTCTGTGCTCCTAGTTATACACTAAATGCATAAACTGTGTGTGCTACAAATGGTGTTTTTCTAGCCTGTCCGTGTAGCCTATTAAACCGGAGCTGGCAGTTTTCCATCCCCTAGGAGAAGCATTTGGCATAAATAATATTGTCATTTGGGAAGGCTAGACATGGTCTGAAGAAGTGACCTTGTATAAATACTGTCTGAGGTATGACTGAGGCTAAATTATATGACAGGGAGCTAGTATAGTCTGGGCTCTGGGCCCTCCTGGTAATGAAGTTGCTTCTTGTAGTAACGGAATCATTTGAATCAAAAATATAATCAACTACATCAGAGGCTGTTCAGAACACACACACACACACACACACACACACACACACACACACACAGAGGAAACCGTTTATTTATGAAACCTCAGTGTCCAGAGGATGGCAAAATGGTGCTAGAATTTCTTTGTCACTCAAATGGCTTTCTCTTTTTAACAGACAAGAGGTCCTAGAAAGTGCCTTTTGTCCTCGCCACAGAACTCCCCTCAGTGTTGAGACTGCTGACATGCCAGGCACGTGGCAACCATCCACCACATTTGGACTGAGCAGCCAGCACTGAGCACAGCATTGCTGGGCTGTTTGTGGGTGACCTGGTATATCAGTAGCACAACACAGTCCCCAAGAGACAGTCCCCTCTCAACACTCTAGTTTAAAACTTCATTTCCTCTTCCTTGGCCTGTGTAACTCTGAGGGCCTCCTAATTATACAGAATGCCTTCCCTTCATTGTCTCTTCCTTCTATTAATTGTTTTGCCAGACCTATCTTTTAAAAGCATGATTTTATTTTCAGTAATCCATTGATTTATCCATTCATTCAATAAATATTTATTGAATGCCAACTGTGTGTCAAGCACTTTGCTCCTTGCTATAATAAGATTCACAATCTAATAGATAATCCCAATACTGTGTACATGCAATTATAAGCTATCTAAGCATTCCATAGGAAAGAAGGAAGGTTTTTGATAATATAAAACAAAGGAACCTCCTCTGGACTGAGGACTTGGGAGACTCCTCTGGGAAAATGATAATTTATTTACAGTGTGAGTGTGTATTGGTCTCATCTAGGGCTGGGAGTGGGCCATGATGGGTTGGGTGAAGTGTTTTTCCAAATAGAGGAGCAGGCCATAGCAAGGGAGGCATGGCGCCTTGTGAGGAATGGAGAGAAGGCCAGCATGGGTGGGGTATGGAAAGGTCAGACCACACCAGGAGGACTGTGTAGGCCATGTTGAGGATTGTGGTTTGCATTTACCAGCAGTGGGAAGCCATTAAGGAGGATGTAGGTAGGCTGCAATTTGATTATATTTGCAGTTCAAAATGTCTTCTTGGGCTGCAATAGAAGAAGCGATTGGCAGTGGTCAAAGAGATCAGAGAGGAGAGATAATGTGAACCTGGGTTTCAGCAGAGGAGATGAGAAGTTGACAATTTTGAGCATGGTTTATGTGAGGTGGAAAGCACAGGATTTGATGATGAATCGGATATGAAGGAGAGGGAATTGTCAAGGATTATTATGGGGCTCCCATTTGTACAACTGGATTTTCTGAGCTACCATTTACTAAGTGGGGGATTACTGAAAGAGAGGACTTAAAACATGAAGCAGAAGCACACTTGAGGATTTTTAAGGGACAGCAAGGGCGAGAGCAGTAAGAGATGAAATGACAGAGCTGTGATTGGGTTGGATCATGTAGAGCCTGGTAGGCCACTGCAAAAAGGTTTTATCTCTTAACTAGATGGGCTGGGAAGCTATTGAAGGGTTTTGAGCAGGTGAATTACATAATCTGATTTACATTTTTGAAAGATTACTGTGGCTGTAATAAGAAAAGACACTAGGGCAGTGATGGCGAACCTATGACACGCGTGTCAACACTGACACGCGTAGCCATTTCTGATGACACGCGGCCGCTGAGGCGGCTGCATGCCGAGGATGAAACATTTGCTGCTCCTGAGGATGAAACATTTGCGAAATAATGTTTTTTCCTCAAAGTGACACATTACCCGAGTTATGCTCAGTTTTTTGGCGAAGTTTGACACACCAAGCTCAAAACGTTGCCCATCACTGCACTAGGGTGACAAGGCCAATATCAAGGACATCAGTGGGTGACAATTACAATTATCCAAGTGGAAGATGGTGGTGGTGGTTTAGATCAGTGTGGTTGATGAGAAGGTGATAAGAAGTGGTTAGATCCTGGATAGATTTTGAATATAGAAGCAGCAACATTTTCAGATGGATTGGATATAGTGAGAAAGAGAGAGAGGAGTAAAGGATGACACCAAGTAAAGAATGACTTTTGGCTTGACCTATTGGAAAGATGGATTGCTATTCACTAAGATGTAGAAAATTGCTAGAAATTCAGCAGTTTGGTTCTGAATATTAGGCTTGAAATCCTTATTATATATCCAAGTGGAAAGATTGAGTAGACTATTGGACATATGGTTTAAAGTTCAAAGGAGAGATCTGGAATAAAAATATAAATTTTGGTATATTTAGGGTATAAATGGATGATACTCAAACCCATGGAAAAGGATGAGCTTACCAAAGGAATAAAGATAATTGGAGAAGAGGAATAGAGGAATAGTATGTTTAGAAGCTAAGCATAAAAAGAAGATTATTCTAGTCAGGAATCCAGGTTGACATCACCAGTAAATAGGACATACTGACATCATGTCCCCCTTGATATGATGTACTGAGAAGAGCATAACATCACCTCTGCAGTATTTTTGCCAAAAATCTAACCATGTGAAAACATTAGACAAATCCAAATTGAGAGACATTCTACAAAATAACTGACTAGTACTCTTCAAATTAGTCAAGGTCATGACAGGCAACAAATGACTGGGAAACTGTCTCAAATTGAAAGAAACTAAAAAGACCTGAGACAGAATACAATGTGGGATCCCAAATTGGATCCTGGAACAGAAAAAAAAGGATGTTAGTGGGAAAACTTGTTTTATTTTTGCAACCTCTCTATAAGTCTAAAATTATTATCAAAGAAAAAATAAAAGAAAATTAAGTTTATGGCTTTTAGGCATGTATACCACTCTCTTCACCCAAAGGATGTGGTTGCCCTCATGTCCAGTTTTTCTGGCTCCGTATAAAGATGCTAGAGAAGTAGGCAGGACCACCCAACGGAGTCTTTAGACTGGGTTAAACATGTTGGGCTTTCCTCTAAGAGCCAGTGAAGGATTAGGCAGAAAATGTGGAAGATGGGAAACTAGACATGTTTGTTTTAGGCGAAAACAGACAAGAAAACAGAATAAATACTGAGTTAGGTCCAGATTCAGGCAAACACCCAGTTACTCTCAATTATTCATCCTGTTCGCCAAACAGAGTTGACCATGAGTTAGTTCATGACTCACAAGGGTGTTAGCACATTGTAACGTCTGGCTGGGAAGATTGCTCAAATCCCAAAGGATTATCCTGAGGAGCCTTGCAGCATCCTGTTTTCTCCTGGCATTCCTGCAGGCTGCTCAGGCATAACCATGGAGGGGATTTTAAGTTTGCAGACCGGAAAGGTGAGTTACATGTGCATGACATCTGACACTCCCTGTCCAGAATCGGTCCAGAAGACTGCAGCTGGACTGAGATACAACCTGCAGTGAGTGAGGAAATGATCCACCAGGAATGAGGGGACAAATTCCTCCTGCATCCTCCTTCTCAGCCAACTCTGCCGGGGGGGAGGGGTGGGCAGGGGTGTGTGTGTGCATGAAGTGGGGTGGGAAAGGGAGTGTTAAAGATTCCATCACATTGAAGTTCCTGAGGTTATTGCAGACCAGTTGGAGATGGTGACTGGGAAGTGCTAATTATAAAATTATATATTAAATATTAGCCTTGGGGAAGCTATAAAAGTGCTTCATAAAGAAGACAGAAGGGTTTTCTGAACATGGGGATTCTGTGTCTCTGCCCAAAGAAAGGGTGACCCACTGACAAAGATGTGCCCTTTAACTTCCCTGCTGTCTGATGGGACCTGAGTTAAGAATCAGGAGAAACACTGGAGTCTAGGGTATGATCACCTCCCCACCCTCCCCCCCACCAACCTACCTCATTGCCTGGCTGGGCAGGAAACCGGGCATGCCAGCACCGATGGCTAGCTCTGTTCTCAGAAACTCTGAGATCATGCAGTCTAATGCCCTAAGGTGCAAATCTTACCAAATGCTATGAACTTACCAAATGCTATGTAGCTGTCCATTTCTGAATACTTACTATACCTTAGGCTCTTGTGTAATTGTTTCTAATCCTTCTAATAATGCTTCAAAGTAGTTATTATCATCCCTATTTTATAGGGGCTCTTACTGGTGAGGAAATAGAGGCTTAGCTTGTCCGAGGTCACACTAGTAAGTGGCTGAGCTAGGATTTGGACCCAGGTCTGGCTTTCCACTAAACCTGCTGCCTCCCCAATACTGAGTGAGCAGGTGGAGTCAGGAGACTATCAGCGACTCTGGGAAGTGCCCTGGCTAGCTCTGACCATCACTCCAGGTTGCCCAACTATTTGACACACACCCATGCGCAAGTTCTCAGGAAATTTCACTGGGCACGTGGAATCAGCAGCCCGTGGCTCACCGGGCTGAAGCTGGGGGCGGAGGTGGGGGAGGGTGCCGTGGGCTGCTGCAGGCAGTTCACAATAACTGAGGTCTGCGGAGAGCCAGGACCAGCACACCTGCACTCCTGATGTTGGAAAGTCATGAGGATGTTCTGTCAGTGTTGGCCTGCAGCTACATTTTTGGCTGAAATTTTGGGTGGCTCTACCAAGTCTCAAAGGCGGAAAGAACAAATTATGTTGTGAGTTGGACAGTGAGCGAAGTCCAGGGTGCTGGCTGGCTCCTTGCCACAGACTCAACACGTGAAGAGGAACAGAGAGGCTTTCTCGTTACCATCACAGGCCGTCGCCTGCCCTGGGGGTCCCACAGAGAGAAAGGTAGCCAGGCCTCCACTCCGCTCCCTGGAGTGAACCCCTTTGATGCAGAGTTACAGAGGAGTCCAGGCCCCCAAAAGACAGTGTGTACCGACCTACCACATTGATAAAGTAGACTTGCTGTTAATTATTTTCATTACATGCCAGCAATGGGCAAGAGCATCTTGCGTGTTGGAGGCATTCAGGTTTTCCAGAAAAGGTAAAGGAGAAAGAAGAGAAGTCAATGGCTCATTGTAGGTGTTGAGAAGAGGAGGTAAGGTTCCGAATTCCATAGTACCATTTACAGAACCAGACCCCGGCCTTTTCCTTGTTTTATCTCCCACTGTTGCCCTCTTCAACCTTTGCTTTGTTCTCTTGCTGCTCTACTTTTGCATGTTTCTCCTCTCCCTAGAACAGCTCCTGCCTCATTCCTCTCCCTGCTCCCCATCACCTTCACAATTCAGCTCAGTAACTCCTTGCAGGGACTTCTTCCTGGCCACCTAACCTCAGGTAGGAACCATCCCATCTGCACCCTGTGGTTTCTTCTAGCAAAGCACTTACCAGTTTTGTTAGCCCCTGAAAGGCAGAAACTGAATCTTACTATCACATCCCCCGATTCTTCATGTCCTTCCCTTGTTTCAGGGGTAAAAGAGAAGAAAGTAAGGACGCCAGCTGATGGGAGGCATCTCTCCATGAATGCCCCACTGGCTCCTTTTACTGAGTTAACTTGCACCTCCATCTGGGTTCCTTATGGCTTCAACCCCCCATCAACCATTTTGGACTCTTATCTCCCCCACCTCTTCTATTTAATCACCCACTGAGTCCTGTTTATTCAAATAACAATAGGTTCAAGCTCTTAATATATGTTAAGTATTGTCAAAGGTACTATACATGTGAAAAGTCATTTAAGTCTCACAACTCTATAAGGTTGATCCTATTGTACTATCCTATATAATAAAAGGCTAATATGCAAATGGACTGAACGGCAGAACAACCAGTTGCTATAATGCACACTGACCACCAGGGGGCAGATGCTCAATGCAGGAGCTGCCCCCTGGTGGTCAGTGCTCTCCCACAGGGGGAGTGCTGCTCAGCCAGAAGCCAGGCTCATGGCTGGTGAGCACAGCAGTGAAGGCGGGAGCCGCTCTGTGGCAGTTGGACATTCCCCGAGGGCTTCCGGACTGCGAAAGGGCACGGGTTGGGCTGAGGGACACCCTTTCCCCCCCCCCGCCCCCCCCCCCCCCCGTGCACAAATTTTGTGCACCGGGCCTCTAGTTGCTTTATAAAAGAAAATACTGAGGCAAAAGAGGTTATGTAATTTGCCTAAAGTAATAGAGTCAGGATTCGAATTCGGGTGTCTGCTTCAAAACCCATTTCCTAAATACTATGTCTCAGTCCCCTGCCACCATGATTGTATTTCCCCCTGAAACCCATTCCCCATAATGCAGCCAGAGCAATTTCTCTAAATGAATTCTCCTTTAAAAAAGCAAAAACCCTCTATAGCTCCCTACTTCCCTCCAGGCAGAGTCCAAACTTCTTAAGGCAACAGACAAGACCCTTTCCATCTCCCCTGCCCCCCTTCCAGCCTTGTCTCTTGCCACCCTTCACCTTAACTCCTGGGCCCAGGATCCCTGCATGTGGAACACTGTGGCCTCTTCTTCTCTCTGCCTGGCCAATCCCTGCTTGCCCTCAGGTCTCAGTTTAGATGTCACTTCTTCCAAAAATATCTCCCTGACCCCTCACTTCCTGGTGCTGCTACAGCACCCAGGGCTTACCCCTTTGAGGCAGCCATCCTAGCTCTACAAGTCTGGCCCGCTCCTCTGTCTCTGCCACCAGCTGTAAGCTCCATGAATGCAAACACCGGGTCTCACTTTCAGTGAATCCCCCCCGGAACAACACATTACTCAACAAACGTCTATTGAATGAAGACATAAACGGATAACCTTTAGGTCAAAGTTCTGACTTCGGCTGGTTCTATGAAGGTCCTTACCCCCTGCCTCTTCCTATGTTACAAAACAGACAAACTTGCCAGATTCATGAATGAAGATAGTATTAAAGGGCAGATGACATGGAAAAGGGGACTGCAAAGGGAAGGTGCCACTCTTCCTTGACACAATATCAACTTCCATTTCCCCAGGGAATACAGAAGCCTCCCTGAGACCTTTACTTGAGAGTCTCTAGCTTTAAATCAAATCCCTCTCACTGTCCACCACGGAGAGTGCTGTGTGAGAGGTCAGGCTCCCTGTGGCTCCGTCCAGGCGTCGGCACTACTCACTTGCTGGCTTTTGGACCTGGATATACTCATCCTCATGGTCCTCATCTGGAGAAGACCACCTGGGTTTCGGTCTCAGCAGTGTAACAAATTCGATCCCCTGAGTGATCCTTCCAACCAAAGCAACTAAAATGAAAGAGAAAACAAAGTGTGTTGGTTTTTATTGTTTGTTTGTTTTTAATAAGCACATTGTTAAAGTGCTTGAAAGTAAAGATTCTGTGAATCCCAAAAGGGAAGTAAACAGCCAGGAACCCAGAGGTCACTGAGAAACAAGGTGAATTTCACCCTGGCTTAGGCCAGGAAACTTGAACTTCCACTCTGATGTACGTACGGAACTCCAGAGGCAGGAGATAAAGCCTAGAGCTTCCCCAAAGTGGAGACGGAATAAGACACCCTGGCACCAATTAAGATCCCAAAGGCACGAACAAGAGAAAAACCTGCCACATAGAAGGAGAAAACTAGGGGACTTGCTTGTGTTGACCTATTTCCTGAGTAGAGGGACCAAACAACTTCTCCCCCAAGACTGAAATCACTACTGAGCCTTCATAAGGATTTATCAGCCTAAATTCATGCCACCTGTGTGGTCAAAAAACTTTGAGTGAAGAATTCAAGTAAGGAAGACCAGACTGATGCCCCCAGGAGACTGGCAGAAGCAATTTGAATATTCTGAGAGAAACTCAACTTCAATCCAGGCCTTAAAGAACATTTTCAGCTAAATTTCAGAAAATGAGCAACTCACAGTAAAATAAAACAAAATGCACCCTAGGAAAACGGGCCACTAAGATTGAGAAGGGGGGAAAGAGCGGAAGCTAAACCACAGTTTTCAGGAATCAGAACAATTAGACTCAATATTGAAAAATTATGTTTAATTGTTTCAAGAAAAAACGAAAAGCTTGCAAACATATGCAGGGAACATGAGTGAATTTGAAAAGGAACCATAAAAGGGCTTCTAGACATAAAAAATTATTAATTGCAATTTAAAATTTAATGGATGAGCCATATAAGGCACTGAAGCTGAAGAGAAAACTGGTGAACTGGAAGACAAGAGTGAAGAAATTATCCAGGATGCAGCACAGAATGATAAAGAGATGGGAATTATAAGAAATCAAATGGGAATATACTGGGGTCTAGTATACTTTTAATTATTAGAGAAAATGATAGAAAAAAATGCAGAGGAAACAGTATTTTAAGAGGTGATGGCTGAGATTTTTTTTTCCAGAATAATTTAAATACTTCAATATTTAGATTCAGGAGTCCCAATGACTCTGAAGAAGAATTTTAAAAAATCCACCTATAATAATAAACTACAGACTACCAAAGAATTAAAAAAAAAAAATCAGCAGATGAGTGGATTAAAAAACTGTGGTACATCTACACAATGGAATACTATGCTGCTATAAAAAAGAAGAAACTTTTACCATTTGCAGCAGCATGGATGGACCTGGAGAGCATTATGCTAAGCTAAATAAGTCAGTCGGAGAAAGATAAGTATCACATGATCTCACTCATATGTGGGATATAATGAACAACATAAACTGATGAACAAAAATAGATCCAGAGACAGAGAAACTTTGAACTGACCATCAAACCTCAGAAGGAAGGCAGGGGAGAGTAGGGCGGGGGTGGGGGGTGGGGGTGGGGGGGTGAGAGATCAACCAAAGGACTTGCATGCGTGCATATTAGCATAACCAATGGACACGGACACTGGGGCGGTAGGGGCTTGTCTTGGGGCGTGGGAGTAGCCGGGGAGGGGTCAATGGGGGAAAAAGGAGACATATGTAATACTTTAAACAATAAAATAAAAGAAAAAGAAATATATTAAAAGCTACCAGAGAAAATAATGTAGCCACTTTGGGAAACAGTTTGGCAGGTCCTCAGAATGTTAAATATAGAATTACTATGACAATTCAGCTGCTAAATGTATACTCAATGCAATTGAAAACATCTACACAAAACTTGTACATTCATAGCAGGATAACTCATAATAGCAAAAAATAAACAACACTAATGTCTATCAACAGATAAATGAATAAACAAAATGTGGTATATCCACACAATGGAATATTGTTCAGTCATAAAAAGGGATGAAATACTGATACACGCTAAAACATGGATAAATCATAAAAACATTATGCTTATGTGAAAGGACCCAGTCATAAAAGGCCACACATAGTGTATAATTTCATTTATATGTTGTCCAGAACATCCAAAGAGACAGAAAGGTTAGTGGTTATCAGGGGCAGAAAGAAGGAGGTCATAGGGAATGACATCTAATGGATGCAGGGTTTGTGGGGGAGAGTTGATGAAAATGTCCTAAAGTTAGATAGAAGTGAAGGTTATATAATTATGAATATGCTAAAAAACACTGAATTGCGCACTTTAAAAAGTGAATTTTATTGTATGTGACTTATATCTCAATAAAGCTGTTATAAAAACCATCAGAGAGAAAACATAGGTTACCTTTAGAGGACCAACAGTTACAATTGACTCTTTTCAGCAGCAGCAATGAAAGTCATACCTAAACATTAAGTCCAAGTGAAATAATGACTTAAATATGAAAGGTAAAGGTATAAATCTTTTAGTGGATAAATTAGAAAAATAACTTTATGATACTTTAAGGGTAAAGAAAGATTTCTTAAGCAAGAGACAAAAAAACAAACCATAAACGAAAAATTGATAAATTCACTTCTGTTAAATGTCTGTCATCAAGAGACTCCGTATAGAGAGCAAAAATAAATAAATAAATAAAAAGAAGTCAAAATATGAAGAAGATATTTCAACACATACACTCAGTAATCAAAAAGAACTAGTATCCAGAGTATATTAAAAATTCTTATAAATCAATAAGAAAATGACAACAGAACCCAGTAGCAAAATGGACAAAAAGTTGCACTTCATGAGAGAGGAGTTAAACTTCAATAGTACTTATTCTTTATAGTAATCCAGGAAATACATATTAAAATTATAATTTTACCCTGGCTGGTGTTGCTCAGTGGTTGAGATTGACCTATGAACCAGGAGTCACGATTGAATTCCTGGTTGTGGGCTCGATTTCCAGTGGGGGGCATGCAGGAGACAGCCAATTGATGGTTCTTTCTCATCATTGATGTTTCTGTCTCTTTCTCCCTCTCCCTTCCTCTCTGAAATCTATAAAAATATTTTTTAAAAAATTTTAATTTCATACCCACTGGATGGTCAAAGTATTAATTCTGATAATTCCAGATATTGGCAAGTCTGTGAAGTAATGAAACCTCTAACCTATTGTTAGCAGAAGTTTAACTTGGTATTAGCATTTCAAAAACACTTTGGCATTATCTAGTAAAATTAAAATGTTCATAATCTGACCTCATCCTTCATACCTCCTAGCATGTAGCCTAGAGAAACTGCCTATACACTAAAAGACATGCAGAAAGATGTCCCTAATAGCATTTTTCATAATAGCTCCAATTGGTAACACGCCTAATGTCTATAAAGAGTAGAATAAATAGATGCTGGTATATTTATACAATGGAAAATTACACAGCCAAGAAAATAATTGAATTACTATTGCAGGTATTAATATGGAAGAATTAAAAAAAAAAACACACATAATGATGACCAAAAGAAAAAAGTTGTATGATTCCATTTATATATGATTTCATTTATAGAAAGAACAAAAATTGGCAAAGCTAAGTATTATACTCTAAGAGATGCATACACATAGTTGGCAAACTATAAAGAAAAGCAGGGGTATTATTAATAAAATTCAGATGTTTCTCTTGCAGGGAAGAAGGACAATATAATTGGAGAGAGGTCCACAGAAGCCTCTAAGATACTGGTAATGTTCTGTTTCTTATCCTGGGCAGTGATTACCAATTTCATTACTATTTTTTAAAGTTCTACAGATAAAATTCGTTCATTTTACATATGATGTATTCTGCAATTAAATGAGAACTCTGCTTCACGGTACTATGGTAAAGATCAAATGACATGAGATGCAGAAAGTACCAGTCCTCTAAGATATGTATCTAAATTTTAAAAACAGAATAAAAGAACTCTTCCCTGAGGCCAGTACTGAGGGCAGGATCAGAAGGCACAGAGGAGTGGACTCTGGACAGCGGGATAGATTCTTTTGGGCCCCAAGTAAGGAGGCAGAGACTCCTCGGACATTGGCTGGAGCTCATCCAGTCCTTGAGGAATCTGCCAAGCGAAGCAGGCAGACACATTCCACAGGATGGCATGTTTACAACCGCTTGGCCCAACACCACTGCCCTGCAAACAGCCAGCCCAAATCCCTTTCTTCTTATCCACAGATGAGCCCAAGGATATTATAACCTTCCTGGGAGAAAATACTGTTTTCAAAGAGATGATAACCTGTATTCACTACAGTCCCTCTCCACCCTCCAGCCCTGCAGAGATTTAGCAGAGAATGATGTGTCCACCAGACAACACTCACTCACCTCACCCCTGCCTGTGGGTGGAGGGTCTCAAACACACTGGCTAGAAGCCAGGTCTCACTAGGGGCCCTCAAGGTCTTTAACAAACCTTAACTGAACACCTGATAACTGTAAGACACTTTGCTGGACATGGGATATTTATGGGTTAAATTGTGCTCCACCCCCCCCCCCCCCCTCAGATATGTTGAAGTCCTAACCCCCCAGTCTCTGTGAATGTGGCCTTATTTGGAAATAGGGTCTTTGCAGATGATCGAGTTAAGATGAAGTCATTAGGGTGGGCCCTAATCCAAAGTGACTGTCTTTATGGAAGATAAATTTGGACCCCGAGACCAGGCACACGGGGAGAACGCCATGTGAAGATTAGGGTTCTGCTGTCACAAGCCAAGAAACTACCAGGAGCGAGGAGAGAGGCTGGAGCATACCCTCCCTTAGTGTCTTCGGAGGGAGCACGGCTCTGCCCACACCTTGACCTCAGACTTCCAGCCTCCAGAACTGAGACACAGTGCACTTCTGTGGTTTAAGCCACCCAGTTTGTATGGTTTTATTTTGCCAACCCTAGGAAACTAGTACAAATAGGCAGACATAGAAGTGAAAAAGATACGACTTCCTGCCTTGGAGGAGCTTATTGTCTCTGAATTCATGGAAAGAAGCAGTTGCATTTCAAGCAGAATGAAATAAGAAAAATAATAATAAAAACTTAAAAAGGTAAGGAAAGTCTTCTAGCTGTGCAGGGTAGAGAGTGATTCTAACTGTAGAGTAAAATACACAGCTTCACACTTTCATTTATTTGTTCTTTCTTCCACATACTCATTCATTTCTGCCATGAGGCAGCCTTGTGAGGGATACAAAAATAAGGCGATGGTTTCTGCCTTCAAGGAACTCACAGTCGAGCTCCATCCTGTCATGGAGATAGATGCACAAGCAAACTATCTACACTAATAAAAGAGAAACATGCAAATTGACCATCACTCAGCTACACCCACCAGCCAATCAGAGTGAGTATGCAAATTAACCCAACTAAGATGGCAGCCACCACAGAGCTGGAGCAAGCAGGAGGCTTGGGTTGCCCCCGGTGACGGAGGAAGTCCAGCTTCCCACCCGCCCTGGCCGGCCCTGGCCTCCGCTCAAGGCAACAAAGTTTCAATTATAGAAGATAAATAAATCCCAGATACCTGCTTCCAGCCAGCCCTGGCCTATGCTTGGGTCGCCGGAGGGGCTGGCCTGCAAACCACCATAGGCCCCTCGTCCAGGCCACCCCATGCCCCACGGGAACCCCCACCCTGATCCGGACACCATTCAGGGCAAACCAGCTGGCCCCCACCCGTGTACCAGGTCTCTATCTTATCTAATAAAAGAGTAATATGCAAATTGAATGTCATTCCAACACACAAGATGGCTGCCCCCATTTGGTCAAAGATGGCTGCCCCCATGTGGACACAAGATGGCTGCCACAAGATGGCCAGCAGGGGAGGGCAGTTGGGAGGGACCAGGCCTGCAAGGGAGGGCAGTTGGGGGCAATCAAGCCTGCAGGAGAGAGCAGTTGGGGGGGACCAGGCCTGCAGGGGAGGGCAGTTAGGGTGACCAGGCCTGCAGGGGAAGGCAGTTAGGGGTGACCAGACTGGCAGGGGAGGGCAGTTAGGGGCAATCAGGCTGGCAGGGGAGCAGTTAGGCATCAATCAGGCTGGCAGGGGAGTGGTTAGGGGGTGATCAGCCTGGCAGGCAGAAGCGGTTAGGGGCAATCAGGAAGGCAGGCAGGCGAGCAGTTGGGAGCCAGCAGTCCTGGATTGTGAGAGGGATGTCCGACTACCCGTTTTGGCCCGATCCTACTGGGATCCTACTGGGATCGGGCCTAAACGGGTAGTCGGATATCCCTCGAAGGGTCCCAGATTGGAGAGGGTGCAGGCTGGACTGAGGGACGCCTCCCCCCCCCCCCCACCCCCGTCGTGCTCTAATTTCGTGCACTGGGCCTCTAGTTACAAAATAATAGAATAAGTACAGATGGAGGTAGGGGTCGAGGCAGAGCCAAGTGGACAGTGTCTTGTCCTGAATGAGGGATCAGGGTAGATGCAGAGAGGGAGTGATGCTTGAGATGAGCTTTGAAGGATGAGCAAGAGTTTGTTGGGGAGTCAGCCATTCCAAGGAACAGGAATGTACAAGGGAAAGAAGCAGGAGAGAACGGGCAGTGTTTGGAGAAGGGCAAAGAGTTTGGTGGAGATGAAGTACAGGATCACGAGTGAGGAGAGGATCTTGGAAAGGACCATGTCACAAGAAGCTCTAGATGCCAACTAGATGATTTGGACTTCATTTTTAGTCAATGAGAGCTTTTGAGGGACTTTTTGTTTGTTTTTTAATAATGGATGATACATAAGGGAGTGATGTGTTAAGATTTGCTTTTAGATGTATTGCTCTAGCATGAGTGTGGAGTTGAGAAAAGGGGAAGGGAGATTGTCACATTAGTCAAGACCACAAACTATGAAGACTTGAGCTGAGTCAGTGGTGGTAGGCGCACTTGGGCAATAGCAGATAGAGTGAACCGACGTGGGTGATGCCTGTGGCTGCCCGGCGTTTCTTGAACACCCTTCCTATGGTTGGGGAATTTCCCAACTCTGAGTCCACCTCCTCAAAGAAGAAGCCACAACCACACTTTCCCAGCCTCCTTGTCAGATGGGGCGCAGGAATGTGAACTGGGCCCTACCCCTCAGATGTCCATCAGGACTTTGTTTTAGAAAAGAAAGGTGTGAAGAAGGAGATAGCACATGAAGTCCATTCTGACAAGGATGGCCGTGGGATACTGCGTCTTGGAAACAGTGGTCCTAGCCGTCGCTTTCCACCCCGGAGTTTGTTGCGATCCAAGGACTTGCACCAGCAGTAGCTGCAGCAGTATTTCCACTGGACAGCTTGGCAGGGTGACTTGGGCAATGTTCCTGTCTGAAGATCCTCCAAGTTGGGCTCTTGGGCTCTCCTGAAGATTATGTGTGCTACCTAATGATTTTTCCTTTCTTAAAAGAGCTAGAGTGGCTTCTGTTGTCTGTAACTAAGAGCAATTCTGATATAAGTAGAAATGGCAGAATTTGGTAATAGATTAGGGGTGAGGGAGAGGGTGAAATCTAGAATGATGCCTGGATTTATGTCTTGGGGGCTTGGGTGAAGACTAGTGCTGTTAATTATGCTTGGGAATGATAGCTTGGGGAAGAGGTGGGAAGTAATAATGAGCTCAGTTTTCAACATGCTGAGTTTGAGTTTCCTTTGGAACATAAATGTCACAGACAGTGAGAAATATGGATCTTGATATCAGCAAGAAAGAAAATCTATAAACACATTTTGGGCTTTTAGAATATATTTATAAAGTAAATTATATTAATTGAGCACTTACAATGTGCCAGGCACTGGGGAAACAAGTGTGAATATGACAAGATCCTTTCTCTCACAAAATTTATAATCTAAAGGGATAAGTTAGAAATAAGTAAGCAATAAATATAAAAATATTATTTCAGGAGTGATAAGTTCTACAAAGAAAAATAAAAGCAGATTAAAGAGATAAAGAGTGATGGTTAGAGGTAGTGTCAAACAGCTATTTTATAAAGTATGCCCAGGGAAGTTATCTCTGAGGAGGTGATATTTGAATGGAATCAGGGACTGAGTCCTACAAAGATTTTGGAATAAGGAAGAGCAATGTAAGCACTCTAGCAAATGCAAAGGGAAATAAACTTAGGGCATTTTAGGAACAGCAAGAAGGCAATGTAGCTAGAGTAAAATGAGCAAGGGGAGAGTGGTGGAAGATGATCTTGGAGAGGTGGTCAGGGACCAGATCACATAGCATATACATTGTTGACAATTATGAAAAATTTTAATTTTATCATAAGTTTCATGAGAAGCCATTAGAGGGTCCTGAGCATAAAGGAAAAGGATGAGACTTACGTTTTTAAAGATCACTGCTGCCAAGTGGATTAGAGTCTTTAGGGGAGCAAGAGTAGAAGAAGGTAGACCAGATGGGAGGCTCGTGCAGTAATCCAGGCAGGAGATGATGGTGACCTAGACTAAAAAGAGGTGACAGGGATGGCAAGATGGTGAGAAATGGTTGGATGTTGGATATCTTTCGAAGGTACAACCAATAGGACTTGCCAGTGGAACTGCTGTGAATGTTAGAGAGAGAGAAATCTAGGATGACTCCTGTGTTTTAGACATAAGAAACTAGGTGACCAGTGGTATGATTTAATGAGGTGGGTGAGAGCAGGTTTGGAGAGTGGTGGTGGAAATCAAGTATTTTCGTTTGGACTTAAGTTGGAGATGTCTATTAGACACCAAAATGGAAAGGTTGGGACAAAGTTTATCAATTTGAAGTCATCATCTATCTCAGAGATAGTATTTAGCCATTTTTTCTTTCCTCCCCTCCCCTCAAAATCCCTTCTCAGATTCCCCCTGCAGCCTTGGGAAGCTTCCTGTCATGGATGAATTATAGAAGGAATCTTTATCTTTCCTCTCTGGCACAAGACTTTCCCTGGGACATCTGGGCTGAACCTACCACAAGTAAAATATAGAAAATAGGAAAAGCAAGGCATAATCATTGCATTATGAATTTTAAAATTGTGAGTTGAGTGAGTATATATGTGATGCATATTTTAGGATTTAAACTTCTACAAGGCAGCAAGTCTTCTTGGGAGGCAGTTTAGAGAAGTGGTTAAAGTCATTGGTCTTGGAATCCCACTGCTTAGGGCCAATTTAGACATGTGTCATCTGGTCCAGTTACTAAATCTCACAGTGCCTCAGTGATCTCATGGGAATTGTAATAGAATCACCAAATTGGGGCTGTTGTGCATATTAAAAGACTGAATGAATGTGTGTCAAGCCCTTAGAATGATGCCCGTGTTGAATGCACTCAATAACCACTAGCTTATTAGTAGTATGTATTCTGTAAGGGCATATTGTGGACGTCACAGAGGGAATGCTCAAGCAGAGACTAAAATTCTTCTATAAAAATGTTGTGTGGGAATGCCTTATTAGGGGAGGGGTTCTGTCTCTACAACCTTCTAATCATGGATTCTTTTCCATTCTATGAAGTAACTCCTGTGTTGCCTGGGAGCGTGATGTGTTGACCTGAGGACAAAGTGTGAGGCTGGTGAACAAGAAACTTCTTGGTCTCCTTTCAATGCCTCCTTTCTTGAGATGCTTACTCTAATGCCAGGTGCAGATGTTCTACTGTGCTTCTAGTTTATCTAGATTCCCTGCCTCTGCACTCCTCCTACATAGAGGAGTCTTTATGAAGTCACATAATCCTTCTCCCCCATCAACTTGAAAAATAACCTATCCCGTTTCTTGATTCTTCAGGTTTTAGTTTTTGCTAGCCAGATAAACAGAAGAATTAGTCTATCATCCTCCCTTCTAGGCAATATATGCATTTTAGCAGAGGCCACTGGGAAGAGAAAGCAGAGATGATGGTTGCACTGAGTGGTGATGGTCACACAGAGCGAGGGAGATTGTACAGCCCACACTGGACATTGTAGTGGGATTTGCACAGTTGTATGTTCCCAGGGCCCATCCTGCCTGAGCCCTTGGGAGAGTTACTGTAGGAGGGATTAAAATGATCCAAACTCTAAGCTCTGCAAAGTCAGAAATGAAGTTTGAACACCCACTGGGTGTTACCATGCTTATATGTAGCATTGGACTCTAATTTTCTCTGGAGAGAATGGATAAGATCTTTAAGTCTGGGACTAAGGGCAGTAAAACTCTTTGCAGCTGTTTGAATGTTGTGCTGCTATTCTGAGTTAGGCACCATATCCTTGCACTTGCCTCAGAAAGTCCAGGTCATTATGTGTGTTTGCATTAAAAAACACACATAATAGAACCTACTTATTACAGTGTCATCTCCAGGTGCTTCCTTCCAGATGTAACTGGACAAGACATCACTCTCTCCTCTGCCTCTCCTTCACTGCGATTGTGAGGAGCGTGGTCCTTGTTCAAATATTTAATGGAGAGGGTCTCTCGGGGGGGAAATAACACTTCCACTGGGTCTCTGTGTAACTAAGTGAGAAGTCAATAAAAAGCTCACAATCTCTGCCTAAAGGGACAAGATGGCCAAATGTAATGCAGTGGATCCTGACTGGATCCTGCATTGGAAAAGAATAAGAACTTCATTGGAAAAAGATATTTTGAGGCAACTGAATAATGTTGACTATGGATTGTGTATTAATTAGATCCTTGCTATTCAGCATATGGGACATGTAGCAGCAGGACCACCTGGGAGCTTGTTAGAAATACAGTTTCAGCCCGGCCAGTGCAGCTCAGTGGTTGAGTGTTGACTAGGAACCAGGAGGTTTAGTTTGATTCCTGGTCAGGGCATATGTCCAGGTTGTGGGCTTGATCCCCAGTAAAGGGCATGCAGGAGGCAGCCAGTCAATGATTCTCCCTCATTGATGTTCCTATTTCTCTTTCCCTTTCCCTATATAATAAAGAGCTAATATGCTAATTAGACCGAACAGCAGAACAACCTGGACATCCTTCTGGACAACCGTCCGGATGACCTTCCAGATGAAGCCGGGGCTGTGAGGGGCTGCGAGGGGCTGCGAGGGCCAAGCCGTTTCCACAAATTTGTGCATAGGGCCTCTAATAAAAATATATCTTTAAAAAACAAACAAAAGAAGTACAGTTTCAGCCCCCACTCCAGGTGATTTACATGCACATTCAAGGTTGAGAAGCACTGTACTGGGCAAGATTATAGCAGCACTGTTGCCTTTTTTCTATGTGATAATGGTGTGGAGGGGGAATGTGTGTGTGTGTGTGTATTATTTTTTTATTTTTATTTTTTCTGTGTGTATTATGTGTATACTTTCCCAGTGGAAAAATGCAGAGCCATGTCTGAAGGTGAGGCCTTCAAGGGAGCTGGACCCTGGACTCTTGCGAGACGCCATTGGTTGTCCTGCCGGAGCCATCGGAGTCTTCTAGGCCGGGTTGGCCAGGCATGGCGATGTGAACTGCATTGAAAAGAGGAAGCTGGAGTTAGACTCACCCCATGGGAAGAAGCAACAGAGCCCCACAGTGGGGATTTATTTCCACTATGGGACGATACGTCAACAAGATTAGGAGTCGGGTGTGTCCCCTTAACTCGATGGGGCTTTTTTCCCCCTCTTTATTAGATGACAGCTTAAAATTCCTTCCTTTCTATGTTGTAATTCCCTTTGGTTTTCCCCAATGCTTTACTGAGGTCAGACACACCCCTATAACTTTGAGTGTTGGTTACAGGGGAGAAGTGAGACCTGTCCTGTGTTCACAGCTCTTGGTGGAGGCCTTTGTGGAGGTAACAGCATGGTTCCCAGGGGGTGCAGGTCCCCAAGTTCCAAACTGCATTTTCCAGGATGGGAGTTGAGCTACCACCTGCTCCTGGGTCTCACAGAAGTGTCTGTCTCTGCAGCAGGTCTGGGTCTTGTATTCAGGATTACTAACTCCGAGACCTCTTCTTTAATTGCCAAATCACGTGAAGGAAAGTGGTAATGATGAATCTCCCCCAACACTCACAGTTCTGTAGCTGTAGAGGATTTGATTCATGCTGGGGTGTTTATTTCAAATTAAGAACAACACAAACTGAAAAGACCTGAGAGATTACCACCTCCCACTCTTGTTTCCAAATTGCTTTCAAGTTTGAAACTGATTTGGACAATTTTCATTTTGAAACATAAAGAGGTAGAAGAATCCAACCTCTTTCTGCTAACAGTAGACAAAGATAAGCATCTTTCCACAAAGGTACAAGATTATGTTACCCTTCTGGAATCTTGGTAGCCAATTCAAGTTGTTTTTGAAGCGCAATGCTACCCATGAGGCCTAAACCAAAAGAACCAGACATTCCAGATTGACTCAAATAATTCCATTTTTTAAATGTAATGTTCTGGCACCTCCACGATTTCCATATTTGTTCCAGTTTTCATCACACCCTGTGATATTGAATGGCAAGATCAAGAACAAAATGTTTCTTGGAGTAACTCAGCTGCCTCCCTTACCTTGTTGGTGGTCAGGTATAGGACACAGTTTGTCAGGAATTAAAGGAAAACAAAATTTCCTCTCAAAAGTTTAGTTCTCTTTCAATAAATAATAAGAGGCGGGGGGGGGGGGGTTTAGTATTTTGTAGGGAAGTCATAGGAAAAAACAAAAGAAGGAACGTTTCAATGGAAACTATAGATCTTTGATGAACTCTTCATTTATGCATGATTTGAGAATTATTAAAAGCCAAACTAAAATGTACTTTGTTTCTTACTGTGTCTTATAAGAAGGGGGAAAATGACATAGGTAAATATTGAGTCAAGTGACTCTTAAACACATAAAACTTGGCTTTGCAGGCAAGTCACAATGCTTCTTGAAACTCTGAGATAGTAAAGTTAAATCCTGTCCGTTTTCTTCGGGAACATTTGGAAACATTCACAGCTCGGAGCTGGGATGTCCATCCTGCGGTCCATGTAGCATAGCTGTGCTGTCTCTGACTTCACAGAACAAGAGTTTACAACCCAATAGGAAAGCATCTCTCCCATGCTGTGTCCAGTCTAGTCTGTGGAGGCCAGACTTTATCAGGCTTTGGTACTCCGTGTGATAATTACTGCTTGCCAAACTTGCTTGTCTGAATTATTCCACAAAACACACTTGATAAATGGTCTTATCAAGACCATTAGGTCTTGAAGAACTTAAATTAGTCCCAGATGACTTTCCTTGCAGTTAAAAAATAAATTTAAATAAAATGTGAATGTAAACAGATTTTCAACTCAGAGTTCTATTTCAACCACTGAAGCACATTCTGGCACTAAGCGCTCTATCTATTTTTGATGTTTATGACTTTTGTGCTTGTTGGAAACAAACATGATCTCAGGTGGCTGTATCTATTTTTTATATTTATGACTCTTTTGTATTTGCTGGAAAGAAGTTCCTGATTTTCTATCTGTAAAATAAAATGGTAACAGCTGCTTCATAAGGATCTTAGGATGATTAAATAAGATAGTAGGCATAAAGTGCTTATCACAGTACTGGGTACAGAGTGAGTGTTCAATAAATCTTATAACTTAATTCCTTTAGCTCTGTGGTAGATGTACACAGACCTGGGAGGTAATTTAAATATATTAATTTCTATCAGTTTTCAAGTTGACTTATATTTCTCTGTAAAATGGACTTCAATAGCAATTCAGAGTTAATTTTTTGTGCATTAAGTTTTACAGTTTAAGGTTGTTCCTACATCACACCACTTCTTTCCTGCTCCCAACCCACTAGTCTACAGAACCCTGTACTAGTCTAATTACTCACTCAGCAGGGTTTTTTGGTTGACTTCATATACTTACGTACTGCAAAACGATTACCACAATAGCTTAGCTGACACACCATTGTGTCACATAATTACCATTTCTTTTTTTGTGGTGAGAGCATTGAAGATCTACTTGCTTGGAAACTTTCAGGTCTGTAATATAGAATTATTAACTACAGTATAATCACCATTCTATACATTAGATCCCCAGAACTTAGTCATTTTGAAACAGAAGTTTGTATTCTTTGACCACCTCTTGATTACCTATTGCCCCCAAACCTCTGGAAGCCACCATTCTACTCCCTATTTCTATGAGTTTAACTTTTTTAGATTCCACAGATAAGTGATATAAGACAGTATTTGTCTTTATCTGATTTATTTCAAGTTCCATCCATGTTGTCAAAATGGCAGGATATCTTTTTTTTCTTCCTGTGGCCCAAATAATATCTCAGTTTAGTATATACACACCATAGCTGCTTTATCCATTCATGCATTGATGGTCATTTAGGCTGTTTCCATATCTTGCCTATTGAGCCCACAGTTCCTTGTATCATTTTCCCCCTGTCTAGAAAACTTCTCCCCCACTTCCTTTTATTATGATCCCATTCTTCCTTTAAGGCCCAGTTCACACATCTTTTCTTCTACAATCATCTCTGATTCCCTTAGTTCAAAAGTAATCTCTGCCTTATGATAGTGAATATTTTAAAATAAAAATTTTAATTTAGAATAGAATTAGATTTACAGAAAAGTTGCAAAGATTGTATAAAGAATTCCCATAGACCCCTTAGCTAGTTTCCCTAATGCTCATCTCTTACATTACTGTGGTACATTTGCCACATCTAAGAATCCAATGTTGGTACATACATTGAGCACTTTTAACTTACATTGTAGATGACTCTTAACTCCTTGAAGCCAGGCCCTGTGGCCACTAACTTACTCATTTCTATAATACTAGTATGTACAAAGTTCATGCTTACCAATGAGCACTGAGTGAGCACTAAAGCAATATTTGTTGAATGAAGGAATGAAGGAATCATTGCCTTCATTGCTTACCTCAACAAAACCCCTCAGTGTGCTTGCTTATTGTAAATCAACTTTTTATTAATGTAAAACATACATGAAGAAAAATGTGATCGTAAATATAGAGCTCAATGAATCTTCACAAAGTGGACATATTTATGAAACTATCACCTGGATCTTCAATGTTTTCCGCATATTTTCTGCAACATTCTAGAACATTTTATGCATGTGTGTGTTTTTTCCCCAGAAGCCCCCCAGTGCACCCCTTCCAGTAACTAAAGCCACCCATTTGGCTTCTTATATTTCCCTCAGTTTTATTTTAATAATGGGACACAGTGTCTTTGCTCATGATTATAATATAACCCATTTTTATATTATTATCAATGTTTGTATCATTGCATCATTGTATGTATAACCCATTTTTATATAGTTATAAATATCAATATCATCAATGTTATTATATACATGCCAAATGGCTTGAATCTATGAAAAAAATCTCTGCTTGATTGAAGGAAGTACAATGAAGTAGATTTTCCAATAGCCAAACAATGTCCATTGTCTCTGTAGTTTATATAGTTACTACATCAAGGCCCAGCTTATGGTTGCGTGTACCCACCCTGGGCTGAAGGACAATTCCTGTCTGACAACATCGGTCAGGCCAGTATAGGAAGTAGGACGTAAACCATTTTGATTTCTGTTCCCTTAGAAACACATGGAACAAAATGAGATTCGACAAATGGAAATAGACAAAACCACTGGGGAAACAAATGTTATTTTTAAGCTTCTAAAAGGCTATCACACATAACTGGGAGGAGAGTGGAAAGAATTTGAAAAGCAGGTGACCTTTTTTTTAGCAGGCAGAACACAGCAGGGTCAGCAAGTGCCTGGAGAATGTGGTGCTGGAGGAAGAGATGCTGAGAGGCCAGGCTGGGAGGGTCTGACCTCACTGGACGTGATGAGCCTGGAGCTGGCTTTTCCCCGGCCCTATGAAATGGGAGCTGAAAGGAACCCTGGGTACTAATCAGGGAGCAGATGTGGGATTTGGGAGCTGGTGGGTTGATTGCTGGCAGCCAGGTCTGAAGTGTTGCCCTCAGAAGGCTACTCCTGGAGCAAATATCACCCCGTGGGCTCTCCACAGGACCTGTCTTCCAGGCGGAGACCACAGGGACGAGGCAGTGGGTTAGGAGGGGATGGCTGCACTGTCAGGAGAGGGGGCTGCTTTGGACAGGGGCAGGGGGAGAGGCAGGCACCTCTGGGTTCAGCGGGGGAAAGAACGCCACCATGGCCTGTCTCCGTCTTTCTGAAATCGTATCACTGCCATACTGCTAGTTCTCAGATGGGTCAAGCATTGCCAGCTACTTCACAAAGGATATGCCAGGGACACAAAGTGCCTGCTTTGTGGTGCAAAGTTCAATCAAGACCGAGGAGGTTGCCAGTGGGTCAGTCTAGCTTCCCTCACAGAGATGGTGTGGAGAAAACTGGCTCAGCCAGAGACAGGGTCAGTGCCACATTTTCTCTCAGACCAAGGAGAGAGGGAGATGCCAAGGGCTGGCTGTTCCTGCTTGTCCCGTGGGTTACAGAAAGTCACAACCCCACCACCAGCAGGACCTGTAGTACTGGCATTCACACAGCCAGTAGGACTGCATGCTCTTTAGCAACCAGACTAACGCATGAGAGTGTGTTAGATCCGGAAAAAAGGCTCTGGGAGGTTGAGTTTATTCTCCGACCACCGCCTTTCTCCCACCACCTCCTTCTCCTATCACAAGTTTAGTCAAGGTGACTTCCAGGAGATGAATAGAGGTAGGCTTATGTAAGAGCTCACAGGAGTTGTGGATGGCTCATGGGCTCTGCTAATCCTAGATATCTGGAATCTTACAAACACGTTACACCAGTCTCTCACAAAAGGGACAGGGGCTTTGCAGAGGGGCAGGTCACAGCAAGGCGGAAAAGGCTCCAATGGGTGGTACTCTTCCTTCACTTAGGCCCAATTTTTTTCTCCTGTGTTTCTTTGATTATTTTAAGTAAGAAAACAAGATTAAGAGGTGTTTTCCCAAATAATACATTGGCGTGTGTAACTAACAGAATTAAAATTGGGTGTGCATCATCAGTGTTCTAAAATCATTAGCCACTTAACTTCCCCTTAAGGGCCAGCTGACGCCTTTTCCTGGCCTCTCTTTCTCACCTGTGTGGGAGGTGCTTCCCCCTCTGCCCCCATCTCCATGGCAAAACCTGTGACCTCCGGCTTCACAGGCACAAAGGCTCATCCTGCTGCTCCGCACACACTCAGCCCTCCATCCGTTCTCTACTATCAGCAGGTGGAAAAGAGCAGAAGCTTCCAAGGGTTCTCACTCTTCCCCACAGACGGGGTGAGACTCTTGGTTGGGGCCTATATACTTTGCCAACCAACAACCCCGGGGCAAACATTGGGAAGGGTGCAGATGGTCTACCTACAGGTGATCCTTGCACAATGCAGGTTTGAATTGTACTGGTCTACATGTATTCGGGGGTTTTTGTTTGTTTTTTTCAGTAAGTATACGGTCAGCCTTCCATAGTCCCAGGTTTTGCATCCACAGATTCAACCAACCTCGGCTGGAAAACAGTATTTTCTTTTTTCTTGTTAATCCTCACCTGAGGGTATTTTTTTCCATTGATTTTTATTTTATTTATTTATTTATTTATTTATTTATTTATTTATTTACAGAGAGAGAGGAAGGGAAGGGGCGAGTCAGAGAGAGAGAGAGAGAGAGAGAGAGAGAGAGAGAGAGAGAGAGAGAGAGAAACATTGATGTGAAAGAGACACATTGATTGGATGGGGATAGGGGTCAAGCCTGCACCCAGGTACCTGTCTTTGACCCTAATAGATCCCACAACCCTTCAGTCCACTGGATGACACTTTAACCGACTGAGCCAAACTGGCTAGGTCGGAAAACAATATTTTCAACCTGCATCTGGGACTCGTGAATGTGGGCGGCTGACTGTATGCATTGTTTTATGCCATTGTATATAGGGGATTTGAGCATCTGGGAATTTCGGTATTTGTGGGGTCCTGGAACCAATCCCTGTGGATACCCAGGATGATTGTAGTGTTATATATATATATTTAAATCCTTTATTGTTTAAAGTATTACATAAGTCTCCTTCCCCCCCCCCCCCATTGACCTCTCCCCAGCCACCCCCACCCCCCAGCACATAAGTTTTGAGGAGTCAAAAGTTATGTGAATTTTCAACTGCTTGGCTTCCAGTATTGTTCAAAGGTCAACTGTATTAGTAAAACTTGGAAACATCCTAGATGCCCATAAACTGAAATAATAGTTAAGTAACTAATGGTACACTCACTATGGAGACTCTTAATGAGCTTTAAAGCGATATTTGCTAAAAGTACATAATACATTTCTGCAACAATATTGAGGAAAAGATAGGATACAGGGTGACTGCAGCTGACCAGCATTCAAAGTCTAAAATGTTGTTGCAAAGAAAGAGAAAAAAGACTGGAGGGAAATGCATCAAAACGAGCAGAGATTGAGCCTGGAGGATGAGACCTCCGAGGATTCCGTTTCTTTTTATAATTTCCCACCTTTTAATCCAGTACATCCTACTTTTATAATTATTAAAAAAAAAAAAGAAAGAAAAGAAAAGAAAGAAAGAAAAGGAAACCTTGAGCTTTGGCATTTAACCAGGGAGCAAAAGCAATCAACAGCAGAGGCGCAGCGCCCCAGGGCTGGGGAGGGCTTGGCGGCGGCTGTCTGGGCAGGGGGTCCCCGACAGTCTCCGGACACAGGACCCCGCTGGGCAGGAGCCTTCGGAGAGGAGCCTGTTTGGACCCGGAGCGGACTGATGTCACCCTAAGGAAACCAGAGAGTGCTGAGTAATCACGAAGCCAGCACTAGTCCCTGAACAGAACTCGTGTCGGGGTGAGGCGGGAGGGCGCCCCAGACGAGAGCGCGGTCTCAGACGCGCCGCGGGGCCGCAGTCGGGGCCGCCACCCGCGCTGCCACCCGGACGGCTGGCTGTCCCCGCCGCGGGCCGCAGAGGCGCGTGCGCCGCCGCCCGCCGCCCGCCGGCTCCCGCCCCGCCCGCCACCTGCTGCCGGGCGCGTCTCGCTCGGGCCCCAGCCAGGTTCATTCTGTGCCGGGACTCCTCGCGGTGTGTCTTAAAGATGACTATCGCCCGGCGGTGAGACAATGGTTTGGCGGGGATCTGTTCCAGTAGCAGAGCCAAAAAGGGTAAATTAGAACCTGGACTGCAACTGGAAGACCCTTCGAGAGAGAGGCCATTCTTCTTCTTCTTTTTTTTTTTTTAACCAGAGGGGGTTTCCAGCCGCCTGTTTGAAACAGCTAGGTCTTCCAGTCACATATTATCCATGATTTTATTTTTATTACAATTATTTTAACGATCCCATCCCGCTGTGAACACACCACAACCGGCAGCGTCGGGGAGTAAGTGGGGCTTTGTCAGCCCGCTGCCAGGGAATGGCTGGGCTCTGGGCTCCAGGGCTGAGCTGGAGGCCAGCCCTCCCCACGGGCCCCGGGCCCTGCGAGGACCCCAGCAGGAAAAAGAGAGGGGGCACCCAGCAGCATTGTGGAGGGGGCTGATGATGCCTGGAGAGGCTCTCTGGGGGTTCAGGAACCCAAGGGTCCATCAATTTTCCTTGCAGAAAGTACTCACACTGGTCCCAAATACTAGTAGAATTTGCGTAAAAGCTGTCTGTGCCCTGAAGGAGAAAATAAAGTGATCAAAAGACTCAAGGCGGGGGGTCTGAGATATCAGTAAAGATACCTGGCAGCGAAATATGTTGCTCTTATGAATGAATTTGTAAAATCGTCTAAGAATAACTCTGGGCAAGGCCACGCATTGTTTTTAGGCCGGGCAAGCAGGAGGAGGGATGGAAGCATTTTAAGTGGGAAGCTAATGGGCTCTGCTCAGAAATGCTGGGAAGAGTGCCCAGGATCGGATGGCGTGAGGGACACCTCCATCTTGCCTTCACAGTGTTTCTTACATGACCTTGGCCTTCTGGGGAGTTTGAAGGAGCTCCCACTGGAGACCCTGCAGCTCAGGGTCTCAGCTCCCTCTTCCCGTGCTTGCTGTCTAGTTTATGAGGCAAATGTTAAAAGTGGACTGCAGACCTCAGTGGGCAGGGTGCAGGGAAGTACCTGGGATCTGGAGATGAACGGAGATAGAGCCAGAGGTGGGGTCCCGGTGAGCAGAACTGACATCCCTCCATAAATACCCAACACACACATTTCCCCGCTGGTTTGTTTTAGTCACATCAAGGCTTGTCACAATCAATTTTTTTCCATTTTCTTTCTTTCTCTTACAAAACAAAGGTCTCTCTCTCTCTCGGGTTGTTTTATGAACTTCACGAATACAAGTCAGTGCTGCATGATGTTAGATTGCCTTGGCAGGGAGAGGGCATTTTATCTGCTTTTGATCACTGTTGGAGTCTCAGGCCTTTAAATCTTTTGAACTCATCCATCGTTCCACACTAGCTGCTACCGATTCTTCAACCCCGGCGCTCTCTTGATTATATTTCTTTGGCTCAAGTGTGAAGTCTTTTCTGTGTGTTGGGCCCAAGGGGCTGAGGAGACGGAGGAGGGTTCCGAAGCCATAACCAGCAGCTTGAGTCCCTCTGACCTGTTTGGAGCTCATAGTAACCAGAGTCAACAACTCCCTGCGTTTAGGAGAAACAGCAGCAGGTTTATGTAGCTTGGAAAAGAGAATCCAGTTCCGAGACAGGGGAGGAGCAGATAGGGATGTTTGGTAGCTGCTAAAATCAGAGTTTCTCAAACAGGGGTTTTCATCAGAATCACCCAGGAAACTTAAAAATACAGACCTCTACGGCAGGGAGTGGGACAGACATCTGTGCTTTCCAAAGCTCTTGGGTGACTGTGACCTCAGCCAAGGCAGGGCCCATTGGTTTATGGCTTGGGCTGCTGTGAGTCAGGGGCAGCACTCCGCTTAGGCAACACAGTGTCTGGGGGTGGGGCTGCTGACCAGACCTTAGGAGGTTCTGGGAGTACATTTGGCCCAGTTTCCCAAAGTTATAGCCTCGCAGTGGGGATGACCTTAAGATGTGGGAGTCAGAGCTGAAGGGATATGCTGAGCACACACCCATTTGGTTCCCATGTAGGCAACTGAGAAAGGTGAAGGGATTGAGCAAAACACACACACACACACACATACACACACACACACACACACACACACAGAACAAACCACCTTACAGACACCGACAACAGTATGATGATTACCAGAGGGAAAAAGGGTGACTAGGGGAGGTAGAGTAGAGGGGGGATAAATGGTGACTGAAGGGGACTTGACTTGGGGTGATGAACACACAATACAATATACAGATGAATACTTACAGAATTGTATACCTGAAAACTATATAGTTTTATTAACCAATGTCACCCCAATAAATTAAATTAAAAAGTGAAAAAAAGAAATTACAGCAGCCTAGAACTCAGGGTTAGACAAGGGTAGTACCAGTAAAGCTTTAACCGAAGGAGATAATAATATGAGTAATAACCATTACCAAAACAAATGCTATTGTGGTTAGTATTTATTGAGCACCTTGCTAAACACTTCACAGGGATAAGGCCATTTAGCCACTCCAAACAATCTTTTGAGGAAGCTATATGTCCAGCTTACAGATGAGGAAACCAAAGCTCAGAAAGTTTATATGAATCACTGAAGGCTTCCCAGGTAGTTGGTGGCAGGAACAGAACTCAACCTTAAGGCTGTTTGATTCCAGAAGGTGAGTGCTTTTTTCAGACTTCCTATTTCATAGGTCTGTTCAGTCTCAGCATGGGTTTGAATACAAGTTGAAGAGTCGGGATGCGTAGGGAATGAATGACAGTCAATGCTACAAGATGCAAAGAGTATTTAATTAAAAAACTCACATCTCACACATTTGAAGTTGCTGTAACTTGGTTATTTGTAGTCTGAGATTTTAGGTCCATGACGTAAATATCAACCTGAGGATTAGGTAAGAGCATAATAAACCAAATCAGAAAAACTAGAGGATGATTAGGCTCTGAATCTTATTTTAATAAACAACTATTCATACCTTCCTAGAATCACTTAAAAGGAAATAGTATAATTTTATTAATATAGCCCTCACAATTTAGCAGTGTCTCTGAAGTGCTCACCACTTGGTTTGAGGAGATTGGCAATGACTTGAAACCATGTCATCCTTGTAATATGGACTGGAGTGTACAGTGAGGGAAGAGCAAAGAAAATGACAAAGCACCCTTTGGAGGATGATGACAGAAATCTACGTATGAAAATAAATCACACCTTGGGGATCTTGGAGGGTCTGCAGATTACTCACCAGTTGTAAGATCTCCCAGCATTAATCTATCTTGGCAATGGGAAGGACATTACCAAATGACTACATTGCCTGCTGGCTTCTTCCAAACTCCTGGCTTGAAAAGCAAATGAGTGAATATTCACTCTGGAAGATGGAATTGTTTCCTGTATAGCGTCTGTCTCATGGAGGTTCTTCAGGCAAGTAAACCAGGATTTGAATTTTTTTTTTTCCCCCCTGTTGACCACATTCCAGCAAATTCTGAAGTTTCTAGGTCCTATGTAAGCATACCTCAGCGATACTGCAGGTTTAGTTCCAGACCACCTCAATAAAGTAAATATTGCACTAAAGCAAGTCAGACAAACTTTTGGGGTTTGCCAGCACATATAAAAGTTACGTTTACACTATACTCAAGTCTATTAAGTGCGCAACAGCATTATGTCTAAAAAAAAAATCAATGTACATACCTTCACTTAAAAAATACTTTTTAACAAGAAACAATGACCATCATCTGAGCCTTCAGCAGGTTGTAATCTGTTTGCTGATGGAGGGTCTTGCCTTGATGTTGATGGCTGCTGACTGGTCAGGATGGTGGTGGCTGAAGGCTGGGGTGACTGTGGCTATTAAAATAAGACAACAATGGAGTTTGCCGCACCAGTTGACGCTTCTTTTCATGAATCATGTGATGCTGTTGGAAATTATTTTACCCACAATAGAACTTCTTCAAAAATTGGAGTCAGTCCTCTCAGACCCTGCCACTGGCTGGATCTATGAAACTTATATAATATTCTCAATCATTTGCTGTCACTTCAATAATCTTCCCGGCATCTTCACCAAGAGCAGACGTGGGACTCTTCCGTTCCCTTAAACACGAAAGGCCATTGTAGGGTTACTAATTGGCCTGATTTCAATATTATGTCCCAGGGAATAGGGAGGACAGATGAGAGGGAGAGAGACAGAGAGACGTGGAATGGCAGGCTGGTGGAGCCGTCAGAACACTCGCAACGTTTATCAGTTAAGTTCACCATCTTAGTAGTATGTGGGTGCGGTTCCTGGTGGGCCAAAACAATTACAACACCAACATCAAAGTTCACTGACCATAGATCACCATACCAAACACAATGATAATGAAAAAGTGTGAGATATTGTGAGAGTTACCAAAATTACAGAGACACGAAGTAAGTAAATGTTGTTGGGAAAAGGGCACTGGTCGATGCAGGGTGGCCACAAACCTTCAATTTGTAATAAAAAGCAATATCTGGCCCTGGCCTGGTGGCTTGGTTGGTTGAAGCATCATCCTGTGCATCAAAGGGTTGTGGATTCAATTCCCAGTCAGGGCACATGCCTGGGTTTTGGGTTCTATCCCCAGTCAGGGCGTGTTGGGGAGGCAACTGATCAGTCTTTCTCTCTCCCTCCCTTCCTTTCTCTCTAAAATCAATTAAAAAAACCCCCACACATACCAAGTGAGGATTCAAAAAAAAAAAAAAAAAAAAAAAGAAAGAAAGAAAAGAAAGCAATATTTGCAGAGCACAATAAAATGAGATATGCCTGTATTGGAAGCAGTTTCCTTCAGGTTTAACAAGTCTCATGTTAGGACAATGGCCACCACAGTTATTTTTAGCTCTATAGTAGTTTTCCTTTATTTAAAAAAAATATGTTTATATTGATTTCAGAGAGAGGAAGGGAGAGGGAGAGAGATAGAAACATCAAAAATGAGAATCATCGATCAGCTGCCTCCTGTACATCCCCTACCAGGAATCGAACTATGACCTCCTGGTTCATAGGTTGATGCTTAACCACTGAACAACACTGGCCGGGCAGCTCTATAGTAATTTTTGATGCCTATGGAAATGTTAAACCTTGCCCCTATCATATCGGTTGTAAAGGGAAAAACACTGCTTGGTTCTTAAGGTGCTTTAACATTTTTAGATCAATGTTTACTTCACTTCCAGCCCATGAGATGATTGGAGAATAGTGTACTTGTAGAAAAAAAAAAGACAAAATATTTTTTTCTCCTATCGGTGAGATAAGTTTTACTCACAAACATGAAGGGACAGAAGGCAAAGAGAACTGGCCTTCAGATACTGGACGACTTAGCTGGCTACCACAGATTTTAACATTGCTGCCTCTTCTTCAGGAAGTTCTTGATGGGATTGTCAGAGGGAAAAAAATTAAAGCCCCGTTGTCAACCAGTAAGTCTCAGGAGACATTGAGTGTCTTGGATATTTAAAGAGAGGGGGGAGAGAGAGAGAGAGAGAGAGAGAGAGAGAGAGAGAGAGAGAGAGAGAGAGAGAGAGAGAAAGAGAGAGAGAGAGAGAGAGAGAGAGAGAGAGAGAGAGAGAGAGACCATTGTAGCATATTACTAACCCTTTTAGCAGAGACATCTTTTTGAAAGGGGCACTAAATCCATTTCCCATGTTACACATATTAAGAAGCTGGTGGCAGGTCATGGACTATATCTAAACGTCATCCAGGAATATGATCACTCCCTAGCCCAGTAGATCATGAAAACCTCATTCTTAAGCATCATCAGCCTATAGAGAGACACCTTAGCTACTCACGTAGCTCACAGGACTAGGAAGAATGTCTTTGTTCTTTGTCTTACTGGGTGGTCATAGAATTATAGTTTGGCAGAGAACCATCTTCCTCAGAGCGCTGCAGAAGGTTAGGGGCAGAGGCAGAAGGCTGTGGTCCTGGATAATGACTCATGGAAGTCTTTATTTATTGTAGAATCTGAACTTCCAGATCTCTTTCATTAACAAGCCATGGGCCGCTGCAAGTGAGCTGGACTAGCATATGACCCGAGTTAAAAATTCTTGTCTTATCACTAAATCTAGAGGCCTGTGCAGGAGATTTTACAGGAAGACAAGCATTTGACTGTAATGTTCGCTGTGAGAAACAGGGAAGTGGTACAGGCTAAGTCAGGTGGAAAGGATGGCACTTTTAACTTCCACCTGCTAAAAGCTTCGGCTCCAAAGACCATTTTATCGTGGGGAGAATGGGCCAGAGTCCTCAGAACTAGAGCCTAAGAACAGAGTCCACAGAAAACAGGAGCAGAAGCACAAATTGCTGGTTAAAAAAAAAAAAAAAGGAAGCGAATCAGAATTATGAGTGGAAGGACTAAATTCCAAGAGGGTGGATTTGTATTTGTCAGGAAGAGTATCTTGGGTGAGCTCTGAGAGAGCAGTCTTACAGAGTTCTGGGAGGACTGTTAGGTGCCTGTGGCTGGCTGACAGAGAGCGGGGAGAGAGGAAGAGCCATCACCCACAGCTGTGCCACTGAGCATACACAAGGGTACCATGTCTGAGAGAACATGATTCACATGATGAGCAACATAGATTTGATATTTTAATGACAGTTTTTCTTGCAGATGCTGTAGTGTCTTTTTCAAACAAAGTTAGTACATTGCCAGTTTTCCGACATATGGAAGTAAAGTGTCTTGGGAAATGGGTGCCTTTTTCTAATTCACACGAAGGCCCCATGTGGCTAGCAATGGCATTGAGGGTAAAAATGTTCAATATTCAGAGCCAGTCTGTGCAATAAATGCTATTAAAGCAGTAGAATGAATGAAATACTCTAAAGAAGAATCTGTTTATTCCTTACCTCATTGATACTATGGTTACAATGGAGGAATTGAAGGTTAACATTTTTTATGTGGGAGATAAGAAAGAGATCACTGGAAATGAATCCTTCTGTTTTAACCTGTATCAGAATGCAAGTACTTTATATGTTCTGAAAATTCCTAAGGGTTTTCTTTTCCAGTTCTATCTGGTCCTAATTGACTCACACTAGGGCAAGAGACCATTTCTGGTGGTTGCCAGATGGGATTTGAAAGTGGCAGGAGAATGGTTAAGTGGGAAGGAATCACTACTCAAGCCCAAACCACTAGGCTTACATGTGAAATTCTTGATGTGTTTCCAAAGCATCATTCAAAGTCCATTGAAAGTCCATTTGTCTTTCAATAGTGTCACCTTAAGTCATGAAGGGCCTCAATAAAACACTTCCAAGCTATTTCCTTTCCTATGTCCTTGGGAAAAGATTTAGAATAAGTTGAGTTTAAGGCAAATGGAACCACAGTACCAGAAAAAAAAAAAAAAAGCTATTCATCTGTCTTGTAGTATAGTTTGTGCTGCCAAAAAAAAAAAAAAAAAAAAAAAAAGACACCCAAAAGATTATGTGTAAAGAACAAAGACTCTAATCTTGATGCTATGATTGGGGACATTTCACTGATTAACTTTTTGAATAACTAGTTTGCTATCTACTTACTCACTTTGAGGTATTTCTTATAAAAATGCTGGCTGTGGGAAGGTTATATTTAAACACCTGGATAAATCACCCATTGTTTTAGTGAACCCAACTGTTTTTTTCCTATCTGATAAATAAGTGACTCACTTAGCCTTGGAGAACCAGAAAGACTTACAAAGATCATTAATTACATTTCCCCATCATGCAAACACTGTGTTCAGGAAGGGCTACAGGGAGCAGAGCTATGAGTTGAGGACGGACAGGCTGTCCTACTTGTCTTCTGGGTTTTTCAGCTTGATTGCAAAGGTGTACACGACTTTATGCAGTTTCTGCGAAAAATTCTGCCTTTTAAAGGTCATTGTGAATTTACCTAATATCTTATTACATAAAGGAATAATTAAGGGATGTGATTCTTGGGTAACAACAAAAAAATTTAAAGCTATTTTACCATTTTAGATTTTGTATGTCCAATAGATGTTTTTCACTCTCTAGTATTTTGCTTCAGGGCAGCATTTGCCTAAGTTTGGTTTTCAGAAAATAGGCATCAAAATTAGTTGAAGGAGCTTGTTAAAAATAAAACAAAAACAACAGATTTGTGGGCTCCCACTCCAGATCGATGGACTTGTCATTTCTGAGGCCTGGGAAACTGATTTGAACATGTTTCTGACCCTGCCACTTTCCCATGGTGATTTTGAAACACATAAATATATTTATGATCTCACATTCTGTGTTCCTCCTCTGGTGGGGTGAGGGGGAAGGAGGAAGAGACAGAGAGACTGATTCTCAATTTTGCACCAAACCACGAACAAAGAGAGGTAAAACTGTTGAAGTTCTTTCTCTGAACAAGGACGTCATTGGAGAAAACCTGGTCTGTTTGTAAAGCGCACACAGCTGGCTGTGTGGGCTGAAAACATTTGAAACTGCAGATTTGTAAAACCATGAATTGCATGGATATTTAGAGTATATTTTTAAAATATACAACTATCATAGTTTGAATCCTAATGAATTCCAACTATAAAGATAAGCTTGACTCTTATCAAATATGATATTTGGAATTTTTAAAAAATCCTGCAAAATATCTACATCAAGGGTTAGCATTCCAAGGTTTCATAAACTAAGGATTTAAAATATCCTATATAATAAAGGTGTAATATGCAAATGGTCGTTACACTGTGAAGCATAACGACCGGATCACAGATCAGCAGGAGGATGGGGCAGCGGGCGGAGAGCTACTGGAGGGTGGCAGCAAGCTACTGGCGAGCTACTGGTGCACGGATTTGTGTGCAGGGCTACTAGTATATAATAAATTCTTGGATTTGGCCATCAGTTTTTGCATTAACAGGCTTTTAGAATGCTAATCTGTCAAGTATTATAGGTATTGTGTAGTTTCTTGTAATCTCATTTCATCTAATTCACTCATACCCCTGTACATCTGTTTGCATTATATGCTGTATAAAAGCAAATGTCATTAAAATATTTATTTTGCCTCTTTAGACTGTTCACTAAAGTTATGTATACCTGACCATCTGAATCTAGTATTCTCAATCCTTTCATGAAACCAGACTTGAAGGGAAATCAAGTTAGGTGCCTCTACAATGGTTAGAGAACCTTAGCATGAGAGCTGTGTTTGTGGTCTCCAGGTTCCCTCCGCTGTGGGCCTGGCTGTGGCCTCTGGATCCGAGGCTGAGAGGAGGTGTCCCTTGGGGATCCCGTCTCGGTGTCCTACCGTGGTGAGGCTGACGGCAGCTGCTTTCCCAGGCCCGCACCCTTCCAACCTTGGGGTGATGTGCAGTTTCACTCCCTTGTCCAGCCCATCGTGGCTTCCTGTCCTTTTTCTATAATGTTTTTCAGATCCGCTCCTTCCTGCTGCTTTCCCAAGCCTGACTCTGGTCTGGGCTCTAATTACCTCACACACACCTGCACTCTCCTAACATCCTCTTTCCTGTCTACAACTTTTCCTCTCACCACTTTTTCCCCTTCAGTTGTTAGAATCCTCTTCCTTAAGCATCATTTACACCACACGCCTCCTCCAGCAGCTCCCAATTGCATCAAATCCAAGCCCCAGTCCTCTGCTCCCAACCCGCCCCCCCCGCCCCCCCTCGTTGCTGAGCCGTTATCTCCTCTACAGCTGGATTCTACTCGGGCCAAGTGAACGTCCTGACACAGTGTCTATGCAACGCTATAACATCTGGTTAATCCAGTCAACGATGTCAAATCTTCAGTTAATCATCTGGATGTTTTGTCTACAAGACGCCAAACATCTGGATTGACTGAAGAAATTCACTACATTGATGGAGGGTTTTTTAAAAACGGAATTGACCAGATGTTTTGGCATCACGTAGACACATGGCTGTCTCCTACATTTGTCTTAATAGCTTGTCTGCACAACGTTCTCTCCACCTGGAACGTGGCCTGTCTCCTTAATGCCACATTCTCCCTTCCTTCCAAATTATGCTCAAAATTCCCTCTGCCACGAGGCAGATTAATCCCACTAAACCGGTCTCTTGGTTTACTCTAGCATTCATTTAGTTTTCACATATATAATTCTTTTCAACTGAAATCCCTGTTTTGTGTTTTTTGGGGGTGCTGTCACCCCCTCGACTCCACTAGATTATAAACGCTGTAGGTAAATGTAAGCTGTCCCATGAAACAATCTGGCTCGTGGAGTGAGAATGGCATGGTGGCCTCTGAGGTCAAGGGCAGAAACTCAGAAAGTCACAAATCCCAGCTCCTCTACTTACTGTGTGACCTGGACAAATTACTTTACTTCTCTGAGCCTAAAGTCTCCATCTCATTTGTAAAATGGAGCTAATAATAGAGCCTACCCCAGAGAGTTGTTTATATGGATTAAAAGAGTTAGATAGTTTAATAGATTAAGTGCTTAGAAGAGGGTCTGGCATAAAGGAAGTATCCATCAAATGTTAGCTCTTATCATTACATGCTTTGTAAAAGCTTGGTTTTCTGGTCTATTCTTTCTTTGGACTGTGATGGCTAGGTAGGTAAGGCAGCTGCTGTGACTCCCACGCCAGTGAGGAGAAAGATATTAACTCAGTTGGAGGCCTAAAGCCTGATAGCCTTGCTTTCTACACATTACATGTTGGCCCTGAGTTCTTCCTAGGCTCAAGAATTAGAATATTGCTGTTTATAATGAGCATGTATTTAAGGAAGTGATATAGGTAGAAATGTGTTTTCCCACAAGCAGGCAGTTCCCCAGAACTGGTCTATGGGTTTGTGCCCATCTGTGACACAGTGTCTTATGTTAAAATGAGAAAAAGTAATGTAGTGAGGTTTTTCTAAAGTTAAATTTATTCAAATGTTAGAGCTGTCCCAGAACTGATGTTCTATTCTCCTTTCATTTTTTTTTTTTTTAGTGTACAAATGTCCCAATTTCTTGAAATGATGGTGATATTATATTATAAAACATGGAATACCTTCTATTGGGTATCATTTTTTTTTATGCACTGGTTTGTTTATTCAACAAATATTTATGAAGTGTCTACTATTTGTTAGGCATGGTTCTAGGCCCTGGAACAATAATAAGCAAAATTGGCAAAAATCTTTGTCCTCATGGAGGACACTGGAGATGGATGGTAAACAATAAAGAAGTAATTAACCTCCCCCTAACCAGTTTGGCTCAGTGGATAGAGCGTCGGCCTGCAGACACAAGGGTCCCAGGTTCGATTCCAGTCAATGGCATGTACCTTGGTTGCTGGCACATCCCCAGTAGGGGGTGTGCAGGAGGCAGCTGATTGATGTTTCTCTCTCATCAATATTTCTAACTCTCTATCCCTCTCCCTTCCTCTCTGTAAAAAATCAATAAAATATATTTTTTTTAAAAAAGAAGTAATTAACCTCTCTAAGGCTGCTTCCTCCTCTATAAAATGATGACAAGAGCCCCTATTGCCTGATTGTTTGCTAGAGTGAAGAAGGCAAAGTGCTTAGGTGTTTATAGTGCTGTTGAATATAACCAGAGAGGGAGGTTGAGAGGGATTGAGCATGTTGGGAGCAGGGAGGGGGGGGGTTGCAATAATAAAGGAGAGAGGTTATTGTAGGCCTCATTGAGCTGAGGAAGCCCGCCATTCGGATGAGGGTTCCAGGTGAGGGACAGTCCAGTGTGAAGCACTTGAGATGGACCACACCTGGCTCATCTGATGGAGTGCAGGAAGGAGGGATGGGGTGAGCGACGGGGAGGGTAGTAGGGAGGAGGTCAGGGATTGGAGCTGGGGGATAGTGGTTATCTAGATAGAGCCTTCTAGGCTATTGCATGGGTGTGGGCTTTTATTCTGAATAAAATGGGGAGCCCCTTAAGTGTTTTGAGCAGAGGAGTATAGCAGTGTGGCTTATTTTTAAAAGGTTTTGCTTGGCTGTTGAGTTGGTAATAAAAAATAGGGAAACAAGGGTGAAAGCAGGAAGACTGGCGATGCTGCTGCCACGGTCCACATGAAAGTTGATGGTCCCTTTGACCAGGGTGATAGCAGTGGGTAGTGGTAAATAATGGTGAAATTCTAGATATATTTTGAAGGTAGAGCCAACAGAATATCATAACAGACTGGATGTGGGGTGTGAGATAAAGACAGGAATCCAAACTATTTGGCCTGAGCTACTGGAAAACGGCATTGCCAGTAATAGAGTTGGGGAAAAGTGCCGATGAAGCAAGTCTGGTGGAGGCAGTGCTGGGAAGTGTAGGATTGATGGGACATGGTATGCACATGATGAGCATTATTTAATTTCACTCTGAAATGGACCTCATATAATATCATATCTAACTTTAAATTAAACTATCACTTGTTGAATTCTTTAATTGCTTGGGAAGATAGTATCCATTCTTGGTCATTTACACCAACAATATAGTATAATTTTAGAACACAGATAAAATGATCACATTCCTCTTATCCTATATAATAAAAGCCTACTATGCAAATTGTCCCCTTGACCAGGAGTTTGATTGGGAGTTCAACTGCTCGTTATGATGTATGCTCGTTATGATGTATACCATCAGGGGCGGTGCAGAACATGGCAGGCGATGACTCAGGCAGAGGGGGGAGCGTGGGGACCCAGAGGCCCAGGTGCTGCCCAGGGCCCAGAGGTCAGCTGGGACCTGCCCTTCCACATCAGATGCGCGCGCTTCCATCGCCAGCCAGGCCTAGGGACTGCACTGTGCACGAATTTCATGCACTGGGCCTCTAGTCCTAAGTAAAATGTTTCCTCAAAAATGGCAACTTTTCCCGGCCAGTGTGGCTCAATGGTTGAGCATCGACCTATGAACCAGGTCACAGTTAGAATCCAGGTCAGGGCACATGCCTGGGTTGCAGGCTTAATCCCCAGTGGGGGGCATGCAGGAGGAAGCCTATCAATGATTCTCTCTCATCATTGATGCTTCTATTTCTCCCTCTCCCTTCCTTTCTGAAATCAATAAAAATATATTTAAAAAATTGCAACTTAGCCCTGGCTGGGTGGCTCAGTTGGTTGGAGCGTCCTCCTGCACACCAAAGAGTTGTGGGTTTGATTCCAGGTCAGGGCACATACTTAGGTTGAGGGTTTGAGCCTCAGTCAGGGCACTTATGGGAGGCAACCAATCAATGTTTCTCTTTCACATAGATGTTTCTCTCTCTCCCGTTCTTCCTAAAAATCAATAAAAAGCATATCCTTGGGTGAGGATACAAAAATTGCAGATTAAAGAATGATTTATACATATCACACAAACAAGAGGAAATTCACAAATTGTTAAGATTCCTCATAACTGTTGAGAACTAACCATGGACTATATATTACTTTAAAGTAGTCATTAACTTTCTATATATGATACCCTTCATTTCAAATACATTGTTATTATTAGATACAGAGAACAAACTGATGGTTGCAAGTGGGGAGTTGGGTGAAAAGGGTGAAGGAATTAAGCACAAATTGGCAGTTACAAAATAGTCATGGGGATGTAAGTACAGCACAATAGTCAATAATATTGTAATAACATGTATAGTGTCAGGTGGGCACTAGATTTGGGGGGTATCACTTCATAAGTTATATAAATGTCTAACCACTATGCTGTACACCTAAAACTAACATAATATTGAATATCAACTGTAATTGAAAATCATTAAAAACTTTAAAAGACAAATATATTGTTACTCAACTGTTTGAATATTACAATAAAACTCCAACCAGATTTATTCTGAAAATACTAGTAAACGGGAAAGTCACCTAAGAGTTTTCTGCTCTCAAAATCATCTTGATTATTAAAAAGTGTGAAAACTTTAGCAACAATATCATTTTTGGCATATAAGGATGAAAAAAATTCTAAAGAAACAAGAACACCTTTTTTTTGACTAGTGCTGTGAAGAAAGCCTCCAAAAGATGTTCTTACTGATCAAGTAACATGAATATTAATACATTAAGGAAAAACTTCCCAGCAGATGGGAAGAAAAAAAAAAAAAGCCTGCATTTCATTTAGAAGTCAGTCTTCTCTCCAGGTAAGACTCTCCATTCCTCACCCCAAGTACCTTTAAAGAAAAAAACACGTAAATGATGAATTTGCACATTATATTTCAAGGAACTATAATTACATTTCTTGCCTTCCTCCCCCCTCCTTTTTTTTGTTTCCTATGAGATTTGCTTGCTTCTTGAGTTGGACATATGACCAAAGCAGAAAAGACTAGCAGAGAGAAAAATTCATGTGAGCCAGTAGCTTTGAAAATGGCATCAACAGAGAATCTGAAGATACAAATTAGTCTATAAACATAGGGTGCAGATGTTGCCAGAACTTGACCAAATTGTGTGAAGTATTCACAAAAAGTGGAAATATATGTGAAGATTGTGGTCTTGGATCAAGGTTAAAATCCTCTGTGAGCTCTTTAGTGAGCACAGAAGTCACTATGTAAGCTTTAGCTAAGCAACGAAACCCCAGGAAATAACCAGTTGCATACTGGGGCTTCCTTGGGTGGCTTGAAATCAGCCATGGTGAGTATTTACACCACGGAAATTGGCAAATGCTGCAAATCAGGGCTCCCCTCTTTTTTTTTAGGGGGCTAATTTACAATTTAACTACTGAAAACAGCTCTCCATGGGGGTTAACAAAACCCTGAGCACCTGTGACATATTCATATAGCTTTGGTGAGGAGGGCTTTGGAGAATAAATGATTATTCTTTCAAAAGCAGGGGACTTCTAATCCTCATCTTAGTCAGACTCAGTGTTTTATTATTTCTCTTGGATTTCAAATATCTTCAAATCCTTATTAGAAAGGATTTCTCTAAAAAATGGTCCCTGCCTCACTTCTCTTCATTAAAAGCCGAAAGAAGAAAGAGGTAAAATATATAGGGGACAGGAAACCTGCTTTCTAGGAAGCAGAGTGATGTCACCTGATAAACTATGTGAAGTCCCTGAACCTGGGTCAAAGCCATGGAGAAACCAGACCTGCTTTGTGTGTGTGTGTGTGTGTGTGTGTGTGTGTGTGTGTGTGAATGACAGTGTTAAAGAATGTAACCCCTCTTAACTTCTCTACACCCCGTACATACAAATTGCTTATACTGATACAACCCTTAGTGGCAACTCACTTCACACCTCCATTTTCTCCCTCGCTATCACCAAGATTAAGCAGCATGTTTGGGCAATATTCTGCATTTATCTGACCTTTTCCATACAGGCCACACTGACACAACAGACACAACACAACAGGTTTATGTACCTCACACGTTGGATCCTATCAAGAAACGTGGTCGTGACAGTTTGATAAGAACACCATAGCTTATTGAACTTGTTCTAAAAACAACAGCAGCAAACCACTCATCTCCTCACACTTTTTAATGACCTTGTTCTATGATGTCCCCATTTTTAGCTGCAGCAGATGCATTGCTGTGTGGCCTCAGAGCATACTGGGAGCTGAGGGCATGTGACAATATGTGTTTTGATATTACACCATTAAAAATTCTAGAGAGATCCGCATTCACTTCAGTTACCTGATGAGAAAAGAGGTCTAGTGTTGCCAACAGGTTCAACCAAAGTGAAAAAATGGCTTGTCAGAAAATGAGAAAAAAAATTTCCAGGAGTTGTCCTGGCTGGGTGGCTTAGTCTGTTGGACTGTTGTCCCATACACCAAAAGGTTGTGGGTTTGATTCCCAGTCAGAGCACATACCTAGGTTGCAGGTTCAATCCCCAGTCAGGGTGCATGTACAGGAGGCAATTGATCAATGTTTCTCTCTCACATATATGTTTCTCTTTTTCTCCCCCGTTCCTCTCTCTCTCTCTCAAAAAAAAAAATTAATAGAAAACATATCCTCAGGTGAGGATTTAAAAAAAAAAGTTGCAGGAGTTGATTTTTTCTGCTCTCCAGAATGTCTAGCATTGCCACAGACAATGAACAAGAATGCTAACAGACTTCACTGTTTCAGGAAAACACCATATGGCAAGACAGAAAAGAAAAATAAGCCCAAATAAATGTAAAATTAGAATGAACTTAAAAAGGCTAACTTCTTACATGTTTTCATGCTTGTTTTTTGTCTTTGAACTGATTTTTTTGTTTTGTTTTGTTTTTTTGCAATTCATATGGCCCAAACACGCTGCTGTGACATTTCCAAAGACTTTACTATAAGCACATTTAATATCATACAGGGTGGGGCAAAAGTAGGTTTATAGTTGTTGGTATGGAAAACAATACTATAATTAATAAACAATAATACAAGAATAAATTGCATTTCGCATACGCACAACTACCTTTGCCTAGACCTACCTTTGCCCCACCTTGTATTTAACAGATAATTAATTATATTCTTAAAAAATTGTTATTGCTATAATTCAGTTAAGTTTAAAGTGAATTTTATTATCATGGTGAAATTCTGCTGATCAGATTCTAATATCTGTGGAATTTCAGAACTTTCTGGTCTTTGTGAATAAATCAGGATAAGACACACTTAACCAACCTGCGGGTTTAATTCGTCTATTCTTGGGACAATCCCACACTGGTTATGGTGGTGGACACATTTGAGGAAGAATGACACAGAAACTTGTAGGTACTTCAATATAAACAAATCAAGTGGTAAATACATTTAATAATAACTGACAGAGACTTAGATAAGTTTAGAAAACGAAGTTTTGCTTTGTGAATACCTGTAATAACCAAGGTTACAACTTTGTGATGAGAAGACAGGTCACACTTCTAAACACTGGCTTACTGTTTGGTGGCTTTGAGATTAGTCGCCCCACATTTAAGAGGGCTGGCATTTCCCACTACCCTGTCCCCCTCCTCCTCTTTGAAACTTTCTGCTTCCTGAAGAGAACAAAGGGTTCTTGTTAGTATTGGGAGTCCTGTCTTCTCACCTCAGGTTCTAGATATGATCAAAAAGAAAAAAAAAGAAATATTTCAGGCATACCAACATGTATAGAGAACACTACAATGAGGACTGAGTACCCACCCTCTACCTTAAGAAATAAAACACTACAGACACAAGCAAGGCTCTCTGTATATTCCTTCTGCCTCCTCAGAGGTAACCACTATTTCCATACCTGGTTTATATTTCTGCTACACATGTGTATATCCATAAACAATATATAATGGTGTGTTGTTTTAAATTTTTGTACAGATGGTCTCCTTTTTTTCATATTATGTTTAAGATAAGCTAATACATATAGCTGGTTTATTGATCTTCATCACTACAAAGTATTTGATAGTATGGATATACAACAATTCATTTATCAATTCTTTGGTTGATGCTTCAGTGTATACTCAGTACAGGTCTCCTTGAGCAATGCGTGGGGATTTCTTTAAGGCACAGACCTAGGATTAAATTTTTTGAATCACGGGTAGGCACAGCTTTAAGGTTAGTAGGTACTGCCAATTCCAAGGACTGAATCACCTGCAGTGAGGCCAGGAGTCTCTTTAACAAGCCCTCTGGGTTCAAAGTTTCGGCTTCCTTCCTCTGGAAGTGGGGAGGAGCGGGGGAAGGGCAGTGCAGCAAGAATCTGCATCTCTAACATGTCCCCATGTGATGCTGCTGCTGCTGTAATGTCTGGGACTGTATTTTGGGAACTAGTGTTCTTAGAAAAAGCCTATTGGATGACATTTTGAGAGAGAGCTGATGAGACACTATCTGAAAAGATGTTGCTGGTGAGGTTTTATGAGGTAATTGAAAGTTAGCCTGTGGTATAATTTTAGCATTCCGATTCTAGGAATAAAAACCTGACTAAATATAGATAATACGTAGTAAATAACCCATGTGAGTGATTGCCATCAAAGGCTAAATTCTCAATGAGCTGCTCTGCCAGAATGGGGCCCCTGCATGTCTCCTGCAGCTGCTGTGTGAGAAGGGCGAGTGGGCAGGTGGCCCGGGTCAGGCCGCCCAGGGTCAGGCCAGGGTGTGCAGTGAGCTGGGCTGACAGTAGCCGGTATCTTGACTGCATCAATAAAACCCAGGCGTTAGCCTCAATGCAGATGTGAATATTCATGTGGGTGTTCCTCATAATTTAAGGTATGGGCTACTGAGTCCTACTGATTTGGCTATTTTGAGATATTTATGTGGAAAAAAAAATCAATCTTTATAATATATATATATATATTTTTTATTATAGTTCAAAGTTAGTATCCTGATGACAGAAAGCCAAAGAGGTTTTCCTCAAATATTCTTTTTGCAGGAATTTCTTAGAAAAAAATCTCGAAAATGAAGCCTTCACATATTTTAGGGTGAAAAAGCACAAGTAGGCTTGCACGGTCTGCAAATGGTTAACATGAAAACTGGAAGGAAAGTGATTTCCTTTCACATTTAACAATATAAAAGGTCAATGCAGAGTAAAAGTGTGTTCCAGTAACCCGGAGCATGTGTTTGTGTCAGTCCACAATTGACATAACAAGATAACTGGTTTTCAAAACCAGACAGAGTTTCAAAAAGACTTCTTTCCGTGCCTAGTGGTGCTGCTGGGAGCAATGACTGCCAGGAGGCCATGCACTGCAGGCACACTTTCACTTGTTCTGGTTGCCAGTCCTCTCCTTCTATCTTCTTTCCTTTTTCTCTCTCATCAGCTTTTTGCTTTCTTCCCTTCTTCTTTTATTCACTGGATTCCGAGGATCATAGATTTCAAACGTGTCTGAGTCCTGCATGCTTGCATCTTTCACTTTTCTGCTTTTATCCTCAAACTGAAGCACATGTGACATCCTAAAGAGGGAGAGAGATGGTTCAGTGATTGTAGCGTGGAAATTGAAAGTAGAAATTCTATACTTCCCCATCCTTGGCAAAATGAACTATAAGGGTACAGAACACAAAGATGGGTTTATTGTTTATTAGTGCTTGTGCCACACGGAAACCAACTTCTCAGAAAACACTTGAATTTGAAAACCATGTGTGGAGTTTGTTCTGCTGGCTTGTATTTCTAGTAGTGATGCCTCAGTTTTCACTTGAGGTTCTTTTCCTGATGGGAGGTTAAAGACTTCTACACACAGTGTTCCTTAAACTAAACTCCCAGAACATTCTGCCAGCTGCCTTTAAAGAGCTTACTTTCTTAGCTAGAGAGAGCCTGGCTGCAGAGCAAAACTCCTAACTCCTGACAATAAGCCACTCCTATCTGATTTTTGTTTCATTTTGTTTTGAGTAGTTAAATGGATCAAGAGTAGGTAATGTGTTAAGAAAGTTCTGGTTCAAATGGCATTATGACTCCCTTTTCTGTGGATAGCTGAGTTAAAGAAATATACATATTTTTCATACAAACAGAAACTAAGCTTTTGGCACAGCTCCGTGGACTAATTTCCTCCTCCTACTGTTGATTATAACAAATCTAACCACCCTGCTTTCCTACTTTATCAAATGCTTACTGGTCTTAAGGTATCAACATGTGCTTGACTCATAAGTGGTCATAAGCAGGCTATCCTTAGCAGCAGGGAAACATGTAAGCGATTAGCTCTGTCCCCATTAGGAGGTGTCAGGAATAAATGGGGAAGTCAAAAGACTAGGTTTCAGGGCAGTTGAAGGAATTTGGAAAGAGGAAAGTTCAATTTTTATATATAAACAAAACTACTAAGGCTTTCCCACTAGTTAGTTAAGCAATTTTTAAAATAGGCAGACAAAGCACTTTCCTTTATCATAGAAGATAGGGCCAAATTGCCTATAGGATTAACACTCTGCATACACCAGCTGAAACTTTCAGATGAAACCCAAATATGACATTAGCTTCTTTCCCCCTGCAGTAGCACACATGCTGAGTGAAGTTTACTTATGTGACAAACTCCTAAGGATATACCCAGATTTTAAAGAATCCTAACAAGATTTTGGGAGGAAAGTAAAAGGTTACAGTAGTAGTGATGCTACAATTACTCAGGATTCAGTAGCTACAGTTCACCAGGGCTGACATGTGGGGTCTTACTACCATTCCCACCCCTTTCCACCCAGATAAAGCTGACTGGAATGCAGGTGAGGATGTGTAATAATAATGACTTAGAGTTTCCTTTATCTTACTAACTGAGGTAACTCACATTTCTATAATTTATTATTAAAATACATTATTTGCATCAAATTCATAATTGATCTCAATAATATAGGGTGTCCCCAAAATGTACACATACTTTGAATAAAGGCAGTGCTTATTAAAATACATTCCATTTTCAAAACTGAGCTATTAGCGGTTAAAGTGCATACATTTTGAGGAGCTCCCTGTATATGAACACGCCATCTCACATGGGAGAACTCCTGAGTTTTTATACTTCCTGTTGCTTTAGCAAGCACCTGATTTAGAAAAACGCATCATAGGGTCATTGCTTATTTAGAGGGTTTCCTCAGAGTCTGATTTTCTTGTGTCTTCAATTTCTTACAGTTTAAGCATTAGCTTATGAGAATAAAATAATCTCCAACTCCTAGAAAAAGGCTAGTTGTTCCACAATGACCACTAGAACCTATTTGAAACATAATTACACCGGATTTAATCAATTAATGATGACTTGCCTAGGCCTAAATGCACCGCGGTAAATACTTCAGTAAACACTCCTCCGAAAGCCAACTAATCAGTGACAGCCCAATGCTTCTGAAAGCTGGCCAATCAGTGGCGGACTCACTCCAGTGAACATGCTTCAGAAAGCCAGCCAATCACGGACAATCTCTCCTGAATAAGAGCTTCTGAGGCTGATGTCCACTCCTAAACAATCCCCAACCCAAAAATCTATATAAGGATTTGCAACCAGCTTTTCTCAGAGAGACTGTACCTCAAAGCACAGCTCTTTCTTGCTTCAGTAAGTAGTAAACTCAGCCCTTTGTTTCACTATTAAGAGGTGGTCTTTTCCTCTGACACTTCTTACAATCTGTGCTGCATTCCCCACAAAGCGCACTGTTGAGGACCAGGTTTAGGAGAGTGGCAAGATGGTCCTATTAAAGGTCCCTGACCACGCGTCAGGGGAACCCAGCCCACATTGCATTTCTGGAAGTGGTGAGCGCTTTCCAAATGACTCTTGTGCAGACGCCTAAGCCACCACCAGGAAGTAGCTGGAATCATATGCCCTTTAAAATATTTTATTCAATACTCCTCTCCTATATAATAAAGAGGTAATATGCAAATTGACCCTTACAACCTCACAAGATGGCCGCCCCACGTCGTAACAAGATGGCTTCCCCCACATTGTCACAAGATGGCCAGCAGGGGAGGGCAGTTGGGGGGGACCAGGCCTGCAGGGGAGGGCAGTTGGGGGGGACCAGGCCTGCAGGGGAGGGCAGTTGGGGGCAACCAGGCCTGCAGGGGAGGGCAGTTGGGGGCAATCGGGCCAGCAGGGGAGGGCAATTGGGGGTGATCGGGCCGACAGGGGAGCGGTTAGGGGACAATCAGGCTGGTAGGAAGAAGTGGTTAGGTGCAATCAGGCAGGCAGGCAGGCAAGCGGTTAGGAGCCAGCAGTCCTGGATTGTGAGAGGGATGTCGACTGCTGGTTTAGGCCCGATCCCTCAGGGACATCCCCCAAGGGGTCCCAGATTGGAGAGGGTGCAGGCTGGGCTGAGGGACACCCCCTTCCAGTGCACGAATTTCGTGCACCAGGCCCCTAGTATTGATATAAAACATCAAAAGCCACTGTCTTAGTTAACTTATTAATACCTCTCCATATATGCATTCTTCTATTTAAAAAATTATCGCTTTTTCTGCTCCCCAATACATATGGGTTTTGTGTAATATCCACTTCTAGTAGGGACTGTCCATGTTTCAAAAATGACTTTGCCAGAATTTGTCAATTAAAACCAAAATAAGGCACCTTCCTCCTTTCTATGCCATAAGAGAATCGTGCAACTATTGGACTGCGTTGGCTCTGGTCTAAGAAATGACATCTAGACATGAGAACACAGCACAAAGCCCAGACAGAGAAACAGATTTGCCTACAAATCTGGAAAAACAGAAAGCCGTAAATTAAAGTAGCTGTCTTTTTCAACTGTTTGTTTCAGACACCACTGCACTAAACAGGTCCAACGTTTTGATTAATAACAAACCTAAACCCAGAGGAAAGAAGGGGCTATCGGCTTACACACTACTTCAGCTTTAATATCATAATACTTAGCAGGGCTGGTTACTCAGCAATAATATTTAATCTTTAATAGAAATAAAAGCATAATCAAAAATGTTTCACCCATTTATCTTTCAACATGCTTCAATCACTTGATTCTCGAGAGCAAACAAAACAGTTATTATGATTTTCAGCATAATAAACTCCTGACCTGTGTGCCTCCATAAATCACAGACTGCACGGACTGAAAGCATGCCCACATTTTACAGCCTCCGGTGAGAATACACATGCAGACTTATAACACAGACCCAATTCCAGTGCATAGGGTCTGGTAGTTTACAGTCTTGTATGTATCGACAACTCAATACTATCCACTCTGTGGCTGGTCATGGCATTGGCCCAACAAGAGCAGTGAGTTTATTGGAATTACACACTGATCATTTACATATGAAAATTTTAAAACTTGTTCACTTGAAGGCAAAGACAGAAATTTAGTTCTTATTAATAAAAAGTTTTACATAAGCTCAGATTCTCAATAAGAACACTGACTTGAGTGTGTTATAGAAATATGGAGGGTTACCATTGTCACAGAGGCTGTGTTGAACAGGTAAGTATTTTTGGTCAGAGACTGTGTGGGCTTACAGACAAAAATTAAACAGCTGATTCTCTTAAAAGAACCCAGACCTTTACTAACCTCAGGAATTTGACAACCAGTTTTTAAACTTCTCACATAGTTGTGAAATAGATTAAGATATTACAGCAATTAATAATGGGAAATGCATTCTCAGATGTATAGTAAATCATTCAAAATAGAATTCCAATATTAACAATTCACTTCTGACTGAAATGTATTTAAATTATTTATGCTTCTATAATGAAAACGGCTATGTTTTTCACTGGGAAGTCTATAAACCACTCCTTTCCATTTCCAAGTCTCCCTAATTTAGGAACTTAGCACCCAACCCTTAAGAGTGTTGCAGGTGTCCTAACTGTTCTGCATCTGCACTATTTCTCCTTTTTATCATCTTCCAAAGGTTCCAAAATAACCTTTCCTACACGTTTCTTTTACAGTGTTCTTTTGAGCAGGAATTATTAGCTATCGTATTGACTGAAATCTCAGCCTGACCCTTAAAACCTTCTAACAATGGGATCTTCCTGTCTCACCAACCTCTTTTCCTTTCTTTCATCAGCTCTCACCGTTCTGTTATTGCCTGTTTACTTAATTTTGAACAGACTGTCAGTTATTCGAGACACTCTGAATCTTGTTCACAGCTGTATTCCCAGTGCCAAGAATGGTGATTGGTGTGAATCAAAGCCTTCAGAACCTTTGTGTCGGCCAGGCCTGCTGGCTGGTACTCACTGGTTTGCTAAACTAACACCTGACCCTCCTTTTGTGGGCAGAGACTGTCTTTTATTTCTCTGACACACTTCTAAAATGTCTCACAGGCTCTGCAGAAAGTCCCATGCGCAGCACAAGCCCACCTTTCCATGATTTAATCCCAGCTCAGCACACAGACTGCTGCTTTCCCAATGCACCCCATTAGTGAGTGCTGGTTTTTATTCCCTGAAGACTGAAGTGGGAACAGGCCTTACGTCTTTTCCATTTCCTAGGGCACTAATGTAGAACTAGGTAGGCAATTTCTTTAAAGCAATGTTTCGCAAAGTCTAATCTTAGAGCCCTCCCTACCTCAATGCAGGTTGTACATTGGAATCAACTGGATGCCAGGCCTGGCCTTCACCTCCAGAGGTACTGAATCAATTGTTGTGGTTGGGATGGGGACCCAAGCATCAGTAATTGAAAATGTTTTCCTGGTGATTTTAAAATACAGCCAAAGTTAAGATCGCAGCACTAGGGTTTAAGAACCTTTACACTTTCAGCCCAGCTGGCATGGCTCAATGGTTGAGCGTCGACCTATGAACCAGGAGGTCACGGTTTGATTCCTCGCCAGGGCGCATGCCCAGGTTGCAGGCTCAATCCCCAGTGTGGGGTGTGCAGGAGGCAGCCAATCAATGATTCTCTCTCATCATTGATGTTTCTATCTCTCCCTTCCTCTCTGAAATCAATATATATTTAATTGAAAGAACCATTATACTTTCAGAATGATAGATTTCATCAGCCAGTGGTCTGGACCCTTCAGAGATGAGAACAGATGCTTCCCAGTGACAAACTGCTCACCTACTTTTAGAAGTTACATGGCCTCTGAGCCTATTACTTTAACTGAAGATATCAAGTGTATTTCCAGGTCTTATAAATGGTTTGAGGATAAGGCAAGGAGCTAGATTCAATTATTCATTCAACAAACACCAGAGTGCTGTTTATGTGTGAGACCCAATGTCAGACTCCAGGGACACAAAGCCAAATATGACCCAAGCCCTGCTCTCCTGAAGTGAACAGTCTATTAGGGGATGAACACACAGAAAGACTCCAGGACAAATGCATATTTTGGAACTGCCTGCCAAGTGTGAGGCAATAACAGTGAAAGCATCCACTGACATAGTACTGCACATGCTGTCTGGTATTATCTTCAAAAAAGCTATACGGGGTAGACAGGAAAGATGTTATTATCACCCTCACTTCACACGCAATTTGTGAGGTTCATGGTCAAGAAACTTATAGCTGGCTGGTAATGTCTTCAGAGGTAAACTTTCATCTTGTGAAATGGATTTAACTTTAGGAATAAATTAGTGTTAACTTTAGGAATAAATTAGTGTTAACTCAGTGCTAAATCCTAATGAGAAGGATAAATAAGTCAGATTGGGTAGTTGGTGCTTATTTTAGGATACAAAAATTTAAAAATGCAACTATAGAGACTAGAATGATTATTTGTGTGGCTCCCAAGCTGGTATTTAAAGGAATTCCAAAAAAGCAGTTCCAAAAATGCCTTGAGCAGTGTGGAAGCATCTTTTAGAAAAAGGTGCCTCTCTTTAATTATTTTTTAAAAAATACATTTTTATTGATTTCAGAGAGGAAGGGAGAGGGAGCGAGGGATCGAAACATCAATGATGAGAGAGAACCATTAATTGGCTGCCTCCTGCATGCCCTCGACTTGGGATCAAGCCAGCAACCCGGGCATGTATCCTGACCAGGAATCCAACCATGACCTCCTGGTTCATAGGCCAACGCTCAACCACTGAGCCACACTGGCCAGCAGGAGCCTCTCTTTTAGGTGGACACTTGCTTAAAAACAGGGAAGCATTAATTTTCACTGTAAATATTTTATCCCTCACTGCCTTTAATTTTTGCTCTCTGAAATCTCAGTCCCAGTTTCTCCTAACCTTTCTAAAATGGGGGTACTAGGTAGGGACACCCATTCAGCTGGAGGTCTCAGTGGGGCAGAGCCAAGGCCCATGGCCTGGACCCGTAAGGGTGGAAGTCTGGCAATCTCTCTCAGGCATCAAATTACTAAGGAGTGCCTTGCAGTTAATGATGATATCCAGGTCTTTTTTATTGTATATATCTATTTCAAAAATGCAAATCTAGCCATGAAAACTGTCCTGTTTTAAATCCTTCAGTGTTTCCTCATTGTCTACATAATGAAACTCAAGTTGCTTATGTGGCCTCTATGATTTGGCTTTTGATCCCCTCTTTAAGCTCCCATTGTCACCTTCCCCCATCACTTTTCATGCATTAGACCAGCGGTCGCCAACCGGTGGTCCGTGGACCACTGGTGGTCCGTGAGGTCCGAAAGGTTGGCGACCGCTGCTCTACACATCCTGAACGATTTGTAGTTTCCTGAACAAAACCTGCTCTCCTGCCTCCTGGCTGCCTCTTCAGGGTGATACACTTCTCTTCCTATTAGCTGAGGTTGTCATCCCCTCTGGGAACCAGTCTCTTTCCTCTCCTGGCCTGGCCTGCTCTTTTTCCTGCTCTTTTTCCAGGGTCAGGGCACTCTTCTGTCAGCTCTCTTTCTCCCTCACTAGATTGCAGTTGGCTCTGTTTCACTGGCCTTTGTACCAGTCCTGGTCACAATGCTGGGCAAGAAAAATGCCCTCAATAAATGTTGGCTGAATAAACAGATGTTTCTGGGTAGCCAGTCACCTCTACAACCTTTGGCTAGAATCCTGGTTTTGTTCATCTTTCTCCTTGGTAGTATTAATACATAATTCCAAATTATTTAGCAGTAATGTTTGAGTTTTCCAGGTTAGTAACTCTCCTTTTAAACTCTACAGCAGAGAAAAGTTAATACTGTACTCAAAACACTAAAACAAAGCATTTTCACCACCGCTAACTTATGCTATGAAAATCTAACACTTAACTTTCTCAAATGTGCCAGTTAAACTGCCTAATGATTGACATTTGTGATTGACGTTTGCCTTCTGTACACTAACTCCCTGTGAGGGATGAGGCGGGGGAGAAACACACACATTGTCCTCAGCCTTCCTCTACACGGTTTGTAAGGCCTTGCCATTCTTTATGAAACTGGCATCCACATAATTTGTGTTTAGTGTACTGTTCTGATAGCTTCTCACTTCTCTATTCAGTTAGAATTCTTAAGAAACCAAATGAAATAACTCCTGCCTATTACTTAAGTTTATCGTTCTATGGGACTATGGGTTAGAAACTTAAATGATCTGATTTAATTATTTTTTTGGGGGGGTGGAGCTTGGAAGGAGACATATTTTAGAAGCAAAACAGTCCTTTTTGTTTTTTAAAAAAATTCAGCAAGACAAAACAATTTTCAGTTTTGCCCACATTTGACTCTGAAGGACCGCACCTGCTCTGTACCAGAGATGGGCTGCAGTACACTCTGGTGCTTCTGTCCTTATCATAGAGTAAGTACATAAGAACTTACTCTATGATAAAGGACACATTTAGTATTTCTTTGTTATTCCTCATGCTACTTATTTTCCACATGTGATCTTTTCCACCTCCTTCCCATGGTCTGTGTCCCCTCTCCATTCAGAGCCTAGGTTAATTTCCACTTTCTCCTGACTGCCCTGGGCCTCAGGACCTGCTCTCGCCTTTGATACTATGGAAACTTTTGTGGACTGCAGTCAGAAGGCCTGGGTTTGTGGTACAACTCAGCCGCTAAGTGTTTCCGTAGGAGAGTCACACTGCTTTTCAGGCTTCTCTGCCTCCTTATCTGTGATGAGGGGATGGTAATAGGCACCCTATTTACCTCACAGAGTGAGGTTCAAACATCATGCCTGAAAAAGTGTGGTCCAAACACTGACTATCATTTCAGCTCATTTTGCACTTTGTGTGAGTGCGTATTACATATAAACTATGCTTGTATAACTATTGATCATCTTTATAATACTCTACTAATTGCATTGCCTTTTTCAAAGTGTTTTCATGTACATCATCATACACACATGACATACTTCATCCTACCTAACTTTTGAGGCTTATACCTATATTTTAAAATATGTCCCATCTATACTAGACCATAAACCATAGTGCAGAAACTGTTTATAGTATCAAAGAATTATAAAAATTTTATTTTTCCAACTTTACTAGTATTGTATAACATATTCACTGTTGTGGAAACTTTTTCTTTGTGCAAAATACAACAATCCTGAGAGGCAAAAACATAAAACAACAACAACAAAATTACTTGAAACTCCATAGCTCATCAATAACTAACTACCATAAACATATAGACACATCACTTCATGCACGTTTTCCTATGTATGTCTATGTATATATACAAATACACACATGTATTTGTATATATATATATTTTTTTGAAGGCATCATGATGTATATATTTTATAATTGTTTTCCACACACCACAAACATCTTTTACATGAATAACTATACTTCAACATTGCTTTATCCACTGTGTAGTATTTGATCCTATAATTTACAATCAGCCCCATATTATAATTCTTGGGCACAGGACAGAGATGACTGAGAAACAGAAGAGGCTAAAGAGAAGAAAGAAACTAAGGAGGAAAAGTAAAGAAGAAATAAGACTCAAGATAGAAAACAGAAACAGTTTCTTAAAGGAAGCAAACAAAAAAATAAAAAATAGCAGACAAAAATGGCGAAAACTCAGAAGAAATATTTAAAATTTACAAGAAAAATAGGAACAAATTTTAAAAATATTTGAACAAACAGAAATAAGTATAGGGATATAGAGCATTAGGTAAACCAAACAGAAAGGAAAATGGCCACTGGCCTTTGAAAGAACAGAAGATGAAAACTGGAAGATTTTCACCATTCACAAGGGAAAACCTCCTTGGTTCTGAACTTTGAACAAATGTTAGTATTTTCCTCTCAGTTTGGGGTTTTGAAAAGCAAACTCTTCAAAATGACTTGTTTTCCTCAGTTAAAAAGAAAAAAGAAGCCCTCCTATTATAGAGTGTCTTTAATAAATGCTGAGTATTGTTGGAGTAAATGTGAAAGATGAAATTTTCAAAATATCTTCAGCAACATGGGAATGCAGTTTCTCTGCTTTCTTGCCTATCTAACATACTGACAGTCAGCAGGACACAGTTGGAAAGGCTTAAGAGCCTTTCCAGAATAAACGAGCAATATGCATTCTTACACCTGCCCTTGGTTTAAACAACTGCTCAGCCAATAACATAAGCTATGGCCAGTGCACTAACAAAAGCACATAGGGAAGGTAGGGTGCCCAATCAAACAGGCCTGGTAAGCAGCAGGGGGACATGGCTACCTGCCTGTCTCTGAAACAAATCCCCTAATGTAACAGAAACTTATTTCAGGGCACACTAAATGAAAGCAGAGTCAATACAGAAGAGTTTTCTTCATCCAGAAGAAAAATGGCAGAAAAAGAGGCAACGTCAGGGATTGAATGGAGGGCTTAGAATAAAAATAATCACCTTTCCAGGATCAGCAACTCTGACAAGATTTACTTATGAAAGAACCACATTGGTCTTCCGCAGCATTTTATACTCCTTTATAAAATGAACACACCAACTAGGATATCTGGTAGATAATCACATGCCTTCTTGCTTCATTTTATCACTACCTTAGTACTTGGCTCAGAGAGAGGAATAGAAGTAAAACATAGATATTATGCTGAGCTTATAATTCTATGCTCTTCGAAGTAATATTATTTTGCTTTCTATTTAAATTATATTTACAATTGATGTCTACACCCCTTTTCATTTAGTTCTAGCTTCAAGAAAAAAAAACAACAACCAATTTCAATAATGAGGAATTACTGTTCACTGTAAAAGTCTCAAATCTCAAATTTATTATATTTCAGAATGTTAGGAATTATGATAGAAACTTAGGTTAACCATTGCAAGGTATTATGGGTTAATTATGAAAAGGTAAAAAACAAACAAAAACAAACAAAACAAAAACAATTATAGAAATAGTGGAAACTCATCACTGTGATGGAGCTACTGATAGTAGTCAAATCCAGAGGAATAAATTCTTAAAAATATCAATGACAACCTTGTAGACAAGAACAACAAAACACTGAGCACTGATTGTTCCAGACACTCTGCTAAATCCTTTAAAAATAGCATCTCATTTAATCCACAAACTAACCCAGCAGGGAGGTACTATTATTATCCCCAGTTTACAAATTAATGAGCAGGGTTAGAAAGGTTATATAATTTGCCTGAGATCACACAAGACAGTAAATTTCCAAGCTGGGATTCAGATTCAGGCCTGACTCCAAATCCCATACTCATAACTACTCTACTATTTATATTACTATGAAAAATGATGGGTAAATGTGGCAGGAACTTCTTGTTCAAGTTAAGCAAACTTTTAATAACTTTTATTTTTATTCTTCAAATAATACAAGGATTATAATATTAGGGATATAGACTTAACATCTTCCATGATTTAAAGAGGGCTAGACAATTTTTTACCAAGAGTTTGACCAAGTCCTGAAGTCACTTGTCTGGCATTATTAAAAACAACAACACTACTTTATTTGAAAATATGAAAAATATACAGGCTAGCTCAGGTAGAGAAACTGGTGCAATATAAAATCACAAGCGATAATGTCGTCAAAAACAAACAGAATTAAACTGTTCAGCCAAGAATAATTGACTATTTCTGAATTCTACAACTTCCTAGCTATGAGGCCATGACCTTAACCTTTAGTTACTTAACATTTCTGTGACTCAGATTCTTCCCATATCATTTGGGCATCAGAACAATATCTAGCTTATAGTTTAAAAAAGATTAATTGGTGTTTCTTAAATGTTCCCTAAAAGTTGGCTTCTTACTATAACTTTTATTTCTACTAAAAAAAGCGCTCAAGCCCAATATTTTACCTATCATAATCAACTGACTTATCTGCACATAAGGAATAGAACAATATTATTACATGTCATGTATTATCTGCATTAATACAGGAAGGAGAAGGGATAATAACAATTCAAAATAGCGGGCAGTAGAAAGATTATTAATGAATGTCTTTGGAAAAGGATTTTGTGGTTTGTATTTATATGTGGCCATCCTAGGTGTCCTGGAATCCACACCATAAAACATAAAAGTTAAGAGGTTGCCTTTACTCTACGACTTTGTTAATCCTTTGTGTTTTGGTTCAGTACCAGAGAGAAGGGGAAAAAAATCTGATCAAATGACTCATAAAAACATTTATATACCTCTAGCCGAAATGGCAATCAAATCCTAGATTTTGTTCTTTGTTATTCCTCATGCTACTTATTTTCCACATGTGATCTTTTCCATCACTTTGAAGGTAGGGCATTTGTCTAAAGAGTGATTATTTCCTTTTTGGCACTAGGGCTGTAATTCAGGTAGTGGCCACCTGTTCAATAATGGGGCCTTTTTATTGATTCCATGGTCAATTGTCTAAGCTTTTTCCAGGTGTGGTTAACTAACACAAAATAATTATAGCACATTATTCAGCCAATTAAGTTTTTAAAGTAAAAATATGTGTTGAACAATAAAGGTCCAACTTGCTCACCAGATATTATGTAGTATTATATTGCTACAATAATTTAGCAGTGAGGTATTGACACAGGGATAGACAGAAGAATTCATGTAGGGTAATAAAACTGAGAAATATACATAAGAACTTACTCTATGATAAAGGACACATTTAGTATCAGTGGGGAAACTCAAGATTATTCAATTATGGTTGTTAGCGATTTAGAAAAAATAGAGTTATAATATTAATCTAATGTAATAACACCAAATCAATTCCATGTGGATTAAAAATGTCAAAATAAAGTAAAAACAAAACCATAAAAATACTAGAGAATACTATAGGTATTTACATAATTCTGGGATTAAGAAGAGGTAGAGAATGGCACTGGGCAGAAAACATGAAGAAAAAGATTGCCAGATTTGGCAATGCAGATTTAAAATTCCATGTTAAACACAAAACAAAACAATAACCTCTATAAAGAAATTGTAAGGCAATGACAAACTTGTAAAAATATTAAAAAAAGATATCCTTAATATTTAAGCTTTTATAAATCAAGAGATATATAATCACATTAGACTATACAATTAACAATCACAACAATAATAAAATATAAATCGTCAATTAAAACATTTTTAAAGTTCAACTTTACTGGTAAACAAAGCAATACAAAATGATATATGGTAGAAGCTGGCAAAGATTAGTATATCTATATCGGTTATCTGTGATATGACACATACATGCTCACATAATACCTAGAGTAAGGAGAAATCAGTAACTTCATTTGTTGCTGGTACAGGTAAAAGGGATTCAACTTCTGGAATGCAATCTAGCAAAAATGTCATCAAAAGCATACTTGAGGTAACAGAGGTTGGAGTGGCTGAGGGAGGGGGCTAGCTGAAGGGAACCCTCTGGGTGATGAAGAAGTTCTAGATCTTGGTTTGGTGGTGTTTACATGGGTATATATAATTGTCAAAACTCATCAAGATAAACAGGTACAAATTATGTATTTTCTTTTTTGTTTTTAAATATATTTTTATTGATTTCAGAGAGGAAGGGAGAGAGAAACATTAATGATGAGAATCATTGGTCTGCCTCCTGCACGCCCCCTACTGGGGATCGAGCCCACAACCTGGGCATGTGCCCTTGACTGGAATCGAACCCATGACCCTTCAGTCCACAGGCCAACGCTCTATCCACTGAGCCAAACCAGCTAGGGCCAAACTATGTATTTTCTTATAATTAAGTTATACTTAAAAAACAAAAACAAAAATGAGCACACACTTGACTCAGCAGTTTTACTTTCTTTAGCCTAAGGAAATAATAGTGAATCTGCAAAAATATATAACTAATGGATTATTCACTGATGAAGGCTTGTAATAAAAAATTGGATAAATTTTTCCATTCTTGGAAAAAGTGTAAATATAAATATATGACGATGGATTAAAAAAACATTAATCATGATTATGTGTGGTATATAAAATTACTAGTGATTTTTTCCTGTCCCTTTATGTTTTATATATTGAACATGTATTATGAACACAACTTAGGTTATTTGAAAAATCAATATGACATTTAGTATTAATTTCATCTAATAATTCTATAAAAGAAAATGATACATTGTTTAAAACTGCCTTTAGCCCAGCCAGTGTGGCTCAGTCGTTCAGCGTCAACCTACGAACCAGGAAGTCATAGCTTCATTTCAGGTCAGGGCACATGCCTGGGTTCTGGGCTCTATCCCCAGTAGGGGACGTGCAGGGGGCAGTCGATCAATGATTCTCTCTAATCATTGATGTTTCTCTCTCTCTCCCCCTCTCCCCTTCCTCTCTGAAATCAATAAAAGTGTACTTAAACAAACAAACAAAAAACTGCCTTTAAAGAGATACAAATAACTGCATAGAAGTTATGCATCTCTGTTCACTAAATTTCACCTGGAATCTTACTACTTTGTTTTCTATCATGTTTGAAGCATCAATTAACTTGCGGAGATGGTTAAAGTGCCAGAGTGCTTATTGATAACATCTTAATTGCCTGTGCACAATGGCAACTTCCATCCTGTACTTACAGGCTTTGCTGTTATCTGGAACAATCATTGTGAAACGACTTTTACTATATCGTGCTAATCCCCAGAACCCTTGCTCTTTAAACTTTCTTTCCAATAGAAATAAACCACTTATGCCTAGGTAGCTTTTATCTGTTCCAAAAATGATTGCTAAATTTATATTCACTAAACTCTGAGCCTCAGCATTTTATTATCTCAATTCAGCTAAACATCATGCCTTACTTTACTTTTCTCTTTTTCTCAACAGATTTTAAAATAGAACCATCGAGCCCTAGCAAATTTAATGAATATACTTACATTCCTTCTAGGTCACAGATAACCTTATCTGAATTAACATTCACCTTTTCTTTATGTATTTTTCTTTGAGGTTTTTACAAGAGGACTGTATAACAATTTAATTTAGAATGTTTAGTTTGTGTTGCTTGAGTAATTTGTCAAGCCTTAATACTACCCTAGTCCCACACACCCACCTCCCTCTCTCACACCTAATATTTCCTGAGCATTTCCTTAGAGTCAGGCACTATGTTGACTACATTACATGAATTATCTCACTTAGTTCTAATAATAATTCTGATATAGGTGTTGTTATCTCCACTTTACAGGTGAAGAAATGGAATCTTACAAGAGAGGTTGCTTGCTCAGGTCATTCAGCAATCATTGTCGGAGCAGGGATTTGAACCCAGGAAGTCTGGTTTGCCAGCCCACTTTATAATTAGGAGATAATTCAGTATGTGGGATTACAGAGAGCCCCCAGGATAGTGCATTTCTTTAAAGGAATGTGGAAAGTATCCCAGAGATAAGAACGGTGATATATTCTGTAACCAGTTCCAGAAGATAGATATTGTTTAGAATTAAAGGTCTCTAAAAGTCAAGTTGAGTTTTTCTTCTTATCTCATTGATTATTACTTCATAGTGAAATACTGTTGGTAGAGCTGGTGTTCTGGAAGCAGCATGAGCTCTTGAGTGTGACCCATAATCACCACTTACTATTGTGTAGTCTTAGGCAAGTAACCTAATTTATTTGAGCCTCAGTTTCCTCATTTATAGCATGGGAATAATACTAACTATCTGATGGAGTTGTAAGAAACAAATCTACCACAACTGGTCCCTACCCTATGAGCCCCATGAGGCTCTTAGGAGGGTTAATGAGAGAAGATAGCATAAAGGTCCTAGCAGATGCCCGCAATACAGTTGACCCTTGGACAATACTGAGGGGGGTGGTCAGGGGTGCCAACACCACACAGTTCAAAATCTGTATAACTTCTGGTTCCCCCTAAAACTTAACTGCAGTTGGTCCCTTGCACCTGAGAATTCAACCAACCTCAGAGCAAAAGCAGTATTTTTGATTCATGGTTGAGAAACTGTGGTTTGCAATGCAAAAATACTGACTGATTGAATCTGAGGATGCGGATGAAAAGGGCCGACTGTATTTATTTTTTAAAAATCTGTGTATAAGTGGACTCTTGCAGTTCAAACCCAAGTTGTTCAAAGGTCAACTGTATAGCATATGCAAATATTTGCTTCAAGAATGAATTGGTGGGATTCAGAACCACCTTCATCTCCTATGCCAGTAGAAGAATAAGAGTAAAAGAGGCATAAAAGAATGAATATTTAAAGTATGAGTGACTTCTACTCACTTATTTTATATAATTTTATTAATAATATGAATAACTTATAATTGGCTAAAAATATACTTAACCAGTGGTTTTAAAAGAAACAATGAGAAATCACATTAAAGTACCTCTGTAGACATGTCCAAACAAAAAATTCTGTGAAAATAGAAATGTTTCCCAAATAAAATAAATTAAACTAGACAAAGTCCTAAGACCCTTCAGAAAATTAGCTTAAAGTGGATCATAGACCTAAATGTAAAATGCAAAAGTATAAAGTTGCTAGAAGATAACATAAGAGAAAAGCTACATGACTGCATGATGATGACTTTTTTGATAACATCAAAGGGGTGATCCATGAATGAAATAATGGATAAGCTGAACTTCATTAAAATTAAAAATTTCTGCTCTGTGAAAAACAATGCTAGAGGCGAGGAGGGATGTTAAGGGACTAGGTGAAAAGGTGAAGGGATTAATTGGGGGGGGTGGAAAGAGTGGCCGGGGAGGGGCCGATGGGGGAAAAAGGAGACATATGTACATATGTAATACTTTAAACAATAATAAAAAAAGAAGTACAAATTGATAGTTACAAAATAGTCTTGGGGATGTAAAGTACAGCATAGGGAATATAGTCAATAATATTGTAATAACTATCTATGGTGCCAGGTGGGTACTGGAAATATCGGGGGGGGGGGGGGATATTTTGTAAAGTCTAACCACTAAGCTGTACATCTGAAACTAAAACAAAGTAATTTTGAAAAAAATAATAAATCAAGAATAAAAAAATAAGAAAAAGAAAGAAAGAAAAAACAATGTCAAGAGAATAAGATGATCAACATCAGAGGTCACCAGGAAACTGCAAATTAAAACAACAATAAGATACCATTACACATCTAGTAATAGATTACTTGAAGGGCTGAAATCCATAACACTGACAACACCAAATGCCAGTGAGGATGTGGAGCAACAGGGACTCTCATTCATTGCTGATGGAGATATAAAATAGTATAGCTATTCTGGAAGGCAGTTCGGTAGTTTCTTACAAAACTAAACATATGATACAACAATCATGCTCCTTGGTATTTATAAAAAAACTTATGTCCACACAAAAAACTACATATGGATGTTCATAGCAGCTTTATTCACAATTGCCAAAACTTGGAGGCAACCAAGATATCCTTCAGTAGGCACATGGATAAACTCTGGTGCACCTAGACGAGGGAATATTATTCAGTGTTAGAAAGAAATGAGCTACGAAGTCATGAGAAGACATCCAAAACTTAAATGCTTATTATTAAAAGAAAGAGGACAATCTTAAGAGGCTACAAAGTATATGATTCCAACTACATGACATTCTGGAAAAGGCAAAACTATAGACACAGTGAAAAGATCAGTGGTTGCCAGGGTTAGGGGGAGAAGGAGGGATGAATAGTCAGAGCATAGAGAAACTTTAGGGTGGTGAAACTATTCTGTATAGTACTGTAATGGTGGATAATCTCATTTTATATTTGTCCAAACCCACAGAATATTCAACACCAAGAGTGAAGTCTAGTGTGTGGACTTTGAGTGATAATGATGTGCAAATGCAGGTTCATCAATTGGAACAAACATACCTCTCTGGTGAAGGAAGTTGATAGTTGGGATGACTGTGGGGGTGGAGGGAGGGGAAGGGAGAATATGAGAACTCCCTGTATTTTCTCTCAATTTTGCTGTGAACCTAAAACTGCACTAAAAATATAAAAGTCTATTAAAATTTTTCTGAAAAAGTAATCTCCATATTCATCTGGTTTCACTGGCAAATTGCACCAAATATTTAAAGAAGAAATAACACCAATTTTATGTAATCTTTTTTCAGAAAATAGAAGAGGAGGAAACATTTTTCTCATTTTATGAGGCCAGTATTACCCCGATACCCCTACCAGACAAAAACAGCAGAAAAGTATAGAGCAGTATTCCTCATGAACACAGACACAGACATCATCAACAATGTATTAGTAAGTTTGATTCAGCAAATTAAAAAGGGAAACACATCATGACCAAGTGTGGTTTATTACATGACTGCAAGGCCATTTATGATTTGAAAATCAATGAGTGTAATTTATTCTATTAATAGTCAAACAAGAAAAACCCCATGATCATATCAATTAATACACAAAAATATTTGACAAAATTCAACATCATTCATGTTAAAAACTCTCAGCATATTAGAAGTTGAAGGGAACTTCCTCAGTATAATGAAAGGCACCTACAAAAAACCTGTAGGATTATCTTAGAAGGAGAGTTTTTCAGAACCAAGAACAAGATTATTCAGAGCTAAGTATCTCAAGAAGCTAAGTACATTGAAATTTGTACCAGCTTTTTTTTTGTACCAGAAGGAAATTAGACTTTGTATTTTTAAAAAGTTTTCAAAGGCAAAGCATTTCTCTGAAAATATTACTCTTTCACTAAGCACTGCAAAGTACCTTACTTAAGTCTTGAGAAACTAACAGCCCTAAAAGCAAGTCATAGAAATGATATTTACTTGGGAATACTCATTGGAATGTCATTTTGGGAGGGCCATTTGAAAATACTTTGCAGAAGCCTAACATGCATACTCACTAAGAATTTCAGTTTTAGAAATTTATCCTGAAGAAATTGGCAATGACAAAGATAGGAGGATGTTTATTACAATGTTGTGTACAATAAAAAAAGAAAAAAACTGGAAAGAGCCTAAATATCCAACAACATGAAGCTGATCAAGCAAATTGTGGTTCATCATATTTTGGAATACTAGATGGCCATAAAAACAAAATATTAAAATTATATCATAAAATTATATATGGCAAGGAAAAGTATTCACTATATATTGCTGAGGGGAAAAGCAAGTTATAAAGTTGTAGTATTATATGATCACGTTTCTGCTTAAAATATGTCTCCGCATAAAAATATCTGGAGGGGTATATACATGTATAAATTAAAGGTATTTATTATTGAGTTTTACATCACATGTGACTTTTGTTTACTTTTTTGGGGGAGGAGTCTGGTTTTTCTACAGTAAACATATTTTCCTTATATAATAAAAAGATTAAAATGTTTACTGGAGGCAACCATGCAATTGATTGTTAGTGCTTTTCTGACTCTTACAATGCTGAATACTATAGATGCTATGGGAAAGTGGTGAGGGCAGATGGAGAAAGAGGAGGCAGACAGACCTCCCTTGTGCATTGTTTTTCATGTCCATTTGTTGTAAAGCTTTAGGTTACTCTTAGACTTAACTATCTGGAAAGAATTTTTAATGGAACATAGTAGTGAGTAGTTAAGACTCACAGGATCCCAATATCCTCTCATAGATTTAATTTTTCTCCTCTTCCTGGAATGCTGATTTTGTTGCGTAAGGAGCAGGTGGCTTTCTTTTTTATAAGTCTCTTGACTGCCTTGTCAGACACAGCTCTCTCAAAACTTTTTTGGGAGCTGACCAAGCTTTATCTAAACAAACCCAAAATGACATATGGACCTCATCCACATGGTCATATGAATCCTTTGGCTGATGACTCCAGACATGTATCTAATCGGTTTTATAAAATCCATGCTTGGAGAAGGATTCTATATGAAAGTGCAACACCGTGAGGAGAAGGAATGTAGTGGCAAACAGGCCCTTGCTGCTACCCTGGTATCTGGTGCCCATCACTGCCACCAAGTATTGGCAATATATATCCCAACAAAGAGAAGCATCCTAATAATTTTGAGTGAAAACTTTCTATCATGCATTTCAGCTTAGTTCTACTAATAACACTTCTTTAAATGCCTTGCTAGACAGTGAAATCTGGGAATAATTATCAAACACCATATATAGTGTTTACAATAGAATCATATTTCTTTTCTTTCTCTCCCTCTCCTACTTTTTTTTTTTTTTCATAAAAAATAGAATGCTGCTGAATGGTACCCAAATGTCTGTTGTATACTATGCCAATACAGCAGCCCAGCCAAAAATGCAAATAGAACAGTTTGCCAAGTAAAAGAAAACATAACAAATTGGTAATGGTTTCTATCTTGACAGAAAATGAAAATGATCCCTCAATGTGTGGTCACTCATGCGGACACATAAAAATGTCTCAGAAGCAATCATTTTACCTCAGATAACAGACCCTGACAGTGCTACAGCACTGGCTGACTTTCACTTCTGAGAAAAGCGGCAACCGTGACCTACAAAATACTCTGGGAGCTGTGTAATTTATGCATAACACACAGGCACATGCCATATACTCCTAATATTTGCTATAAATCACTGTGAATACAAGACTTCTTTTCTGAGTGCAATATACTTTACGAGAGATGATCTAAATCACCAGAGACTTGATAAAGCCGAACTGGTTTATTTATGAACAGAAATGATGTTGTTGCTTATCAGGCTACAAAATTTCAATAGTCTATATTTCAATAAGAGGGCATTATATAGGGGACCCAGGCATTATATATGATTCCGTATAGTGCCTTGAATACTAAAGGCATTTTATTCAATATTAGAGAAAGCAAATACAAAAAAAAAAATGTGCAGGTACATAGTGCACAGTACTGATTTTCTGTTTAGGAGGCTGCAATTATAAGCATAAATGAACCCCGGAAGACATGGTAATGGCTCCTTTAACATGTTTGCTTTCCCTTTGCCACTTATTTTTGTTCTCTGAGAACTGGCCAACATCATTGACCAGTGATTTCCCCCTATCTAGTGAAGTTTCCCCATTTGTTTAATTTTCTAATGAGCATGTTAGAACAGTGGTTGTATTGTGAAAGCACATAAAAAACAATAATGACACTTAAAAACACTAATTGATATCTGAGGCTAATGAGGAATTAAAAATGAGAAAATACTGCACCAAAGGGGCGAGGGAGAACCTTGGGAAGTTAAATGGTCTTGCCAAGTTGAAAGTAAATTTGAATCCTGTGGGTTATGAGTTTCAAATGGAACTTCTGGGTTTAAATTTGTTGGTGACTTTCCTGTTCAATAAAAAAGGACTTAAATGGCTTATAAAAAGTTTTAAAAAAACTTATTGGGCATCAAACTGCTCTTACAAAACACCCTCTTGATGAGTTAAGTGTAAATGAATCAGAAACACATGGATCATATTTCCTTAAAAAATGCATATGGATTCAAAAATAAGGGGAAGAGGACTTGGCAAAAACATTTTTTGTGTGTGGTGACTGAACCCAAAACATTTGAAAGATATTTTGAGACATTCATGGAATCCAAAATAGAACTAAACCTGTCCAGTCATATAAAGAACAGAAAGTTCTACGCTATGCAATGTGCATTTATCTCTATGGGTTAATCAACACTCATTGAACCCTCGCCTCTGGCACAGAATTATGGGAGGAGCCAGCTTCTGTCTTTAAGCAACTTAGAATTTAAGTATAAACAAATATGTAAGTAATACAAACCTATTAAGAGAGACCTAGGGCTTAAAAAAAAAATTTGGCACCACAACTCAGATCATACAGAAACCATATATAGAGAAATACACAAGTACTTTCAGGGTCGTGGGGTAGCTAGGATTCATTGCATTCAAATCATCATCCCCTCAGCCCTTTTGACTCAAGTTATATATAGCTGCTGAGTCTTATTTGCTTAAATGTTTTCTTAATGAGTGTTTTTATGTCTTTTTTAATGTGTGTCCCAGCCTCTTTCCTCCACCCTCTAGATTTGTGAGTGCGCCACAAATCTTGCTGACTGGTTTCCTGGAGGATGGGAGTGCTGAACAGAGTTTTGAAATAGGGGAGAGATGCTGTTTGGCAGAGAGGAGTGTGGCTACGATTCTGGGTTGGGGTAATGGCACATGTGACAGTTCAGAGGCTCCAGCGATGAATCATGTGTGGGGGTGACCTGCTGGCTTGCACGCAGCAAATGTGCCTGAGCCAGGGTGCAGTGGGAGATGGAGGCAGTAGGTGTGGGGAGGCTAATATACTACATGTGAAGTCAACTGAAGGGCAGAGGAGTGTGATAAGGGAAAACACAATTCTTATTCTTTTTTTTCTTTCTTTTTGCCAGTATAGGATAAAGTGCTAAGCATAGGACGCATATAAGTCATTAATTCCTTTATTTCTTATCAGTGTCTTAAACAGCTGAAAAATATCCAAAGAAAAAAATAAGTTAACTATGCATGTATTGCTAGGATTCTGTAGGCAATAAATTAAGAGGAACTTGTAGGATTATGAAATGGATTAGTGATTTCTAAAATGTTTGTGGGAAAGTGTAAAAACATTAATGATTTAGAATCTTCTAAGGCTGTTTTTTTAGTTGTTTAACGTGAGTCTTATCAATAGTAGATAATGTAGGGCAGGGATAGGGTCCTATACATCTTGTGTATTTTGCACTGGTTAGCACAAAGCTGGGACCACAGCAGGCACTCAATAAATGCTTAGCAAAGTGAAATGAAGTAAAGGGTGATGAAGCCCTACAACAATGAGGGTATGATTAAAGGCAAAGTCTGAAAGCAAAGGGATGATGTAGTGGAAGTGTCTCTGCTCTGAGCCTCTTTGTTCCTGGTGAACAAAAAGAAATCAAAGCCCTTACCATCCTTCATCATCTTCTACTTCCATTTCAGAAACGTCGTTTTCAGGAGTTTCAGCAATTGCTTGCGTGAGTTTAGATTTAAACTGGTTTAGCAGCGCAAGGGTCTGAAATAAGAATACATTTTTTGATAAGAATAAATATGACTTCAGAAAAGACTCATATTTGTTAGAAAAAATATCCTACCAGGATGTAAACTTTACTTTTGAAGGAAAATAACAAAACTGCCTTCCTGCTGCAACAGTGATTGATATTCACAATCCCTGACATTACCCTATTTGCATCTGCACTGACATTTTACCTCAGATACATGATTATTTTCTTACTTGGAGAACATAAATTTGCTTATATAGAAGATACTTAAATTTTCACATGCATGCTTATTACTAATAGTTAACTTTTTACTGTCCACAAGACAGGTAGGTACTTCATTAACATATCTATAATAATAAAAGTGTAATATGCTAATTAGACCGGACAGCCGGACATCCTTCCGGACGACATTCTGGACAACCTCCTGGACAAAGCTGGGGCTGCGAGGGCCAAGGCAAGTCGCTGTGGCTGCGAGGTCCAAGCCCCTTGCACGAATTTTATGCACCGGGCCTCTAGTGTAAAATAATAAACAAAACACTAACAAATAGTATTTTTCATTGAACAATTTCCTAAAAATGTAAAAAAAAGTACCAATACTGGAGAAGGTGAAATAAACGGACACATTAACTTTGGGAAGATGGATACACTGGAGATATCTTTAGAAACTATTGTTATGTACTAGAAACTTTAAGATGATCATTCCCTTTGATTTAATAATTCCAACCCTGAGAATACATGGAGAAAAAATACTCTGAGACACAGAAAATAGCTTATGTGAAGGATGTGCATTCCAGCAACAGTCACCCAAGTGGGAAAATGGAAATTTTAAATGTCTATCAATAAAGAACTAGATAAATTTGGTAAAAAGCAATGACTATGCTATTAAATTCTATACATGAAGCATTTCATTCTATTGTTAAGTGAAAGAAGTAGGATACAAATATCACGTGTAGTATGATTTTTTAAAAAAGGGATCATTCCTTTGATTATCGTTTGGCTCCCTTGCCCTTTGTGGATGAGCAGAAATAAGTGCTTACAATTTGATAATTCCATTGTCTCCGGGCTGTACTTTAACAGTCTACTCCAGAATTTGAGCAGAGAAAAGAAGTTAGGAAAAAGTTTTTTATTCCACAGTTTAAAAAAGAATATAATTAGAAAACAGGATAAAGTGTTATCCATATTAAAAAATCAAGTATCTAATTAAAATATTGATACATGGAATTCAGTACCAAAATACATTTCATAAGGAAAAAGTTATATGATAGTTCAATATGTGAATAACAGGTATAGTAAGGAGTCACAGTAAATTGTAAGGCTCCAGAATTTATCTGCCAAATATCACCAACACCACAGTTCATGAAAAAATTAAATTGGTTTTACTGATCTAGAATCTAAGCTTAATGAAGACAGGTGGTGACAAAATAAAAGCAAAGGCAGTATTGCTAAAAAATGATAGTGAAATGTGCTTTATATGTTTCACAAAATTTAATGCTCACATAAACAACAGCTGAAAATATACACATCACCATCATTGCTGAATGACATGATTTTGAGAGAAAAACTATAAAGTCCTGTAGAATAGCCTCATGGGCATTCTGAGGGCTGCCTGGTGGGTTAGGGTTTAGATATTTTATCCATCTCTAGAGTAATAATTATAGGACTAAGCTCTTTTTAAAAAAATATATTTTTATTGATTTCAGAGAAGAAGGGAGAGGTGAGAGAGATAGAAACATAAATGACGAAAATCATTGATTGGCTGCCTCCTGTATGCCCCCTACTGGGGATCAAGCCCACAACCCAGGCATGTGCCCTTGGCCGAAATAGAACCTGGGACCCTTCAGTCCGCAGGCCGACGCCTTATCTCCTGAGACAAACCAGCTAGGCAGGACTAAATTCTTCAAACGTTAACAGATAAAGAAAGCATCCCTTGTTTTTAAACCTTATTTATTAAAATAAATCTACTTTTGTTGTATTTTGTTTACTGTAAAAATGTTAGAAAATAAAGAGTAGCAAAACAAAAATATTATACAAGTACTCAGAATAACCACTGCTGACATTTTGGTATACATTCTTCAAGGCTTTTTATGTGTTTCTGTGGGTATATGTGCTTAAATACCTATATCTATCTATACTAATAAAAGGGTAATATGCAAATTGGTCAGGATGCCCTCACAGTAATGACCAAACAACAGGCTGTGTGGGGCGACCAGGCTGGCAGGGGGGTTAGTGAGGGATGACTAAATGACCAAACAGCAGGCTGCATGGGGTGACCAGGCCAGCTGGGGGGACAGGCCGGCAGAGGGGGGCAGTGAGGCTGCATGGGGCGATGGAAAAGCAGGCTCCGTGGGGTGACCAGGCCAGCTGAGGGGTGACCAGGCCGGTAGAGGGGGGCAGTTAGGGGTGACCCGGCCAGCATGGGGGGCCATGAGGGGCAACCAGGCTGGTGGGGAGGGGCAGTTGGGGGCAACCAGGCCAGCAGGGGGGGCAGTTGGGGGTGACCAGGCCAGCAGGGGGGGCAGTTGGGGGCGACTAGGCCAGCATAAAGGGGCAGTGAGGGGCGACCAGGCTGGCAGGGGGGGGCAGTAAGGGGTGACCAGGCTGGTTGGGGGGCAGTTGGGGGCGATCAGGCAGGCAGGCAGGTGAACAGTTAGGAGCCAGCAGTCCCAGATTGTGAGAGGGATGTCCAACTGCCGGTTTAGGCCCAATCCCCGGGATCAGGCCTAAATTGGCAGTCAGACATCCCCTGAAGGGTCCCGGATTGGAGAGGGTGCCGGCTGGGCTGAGGGAACCCTCCCCCTGCACAAATTTCATGCACTGGGCCTCTAGTATTATATAAATATCTATCTTCATGTCTATCTATCTATCTATCTATCTATCTATCTATCTACCTACCTACCTACCTACCTATCTATCTGTCTATCATCAATCACTTATAAAGTAAATCCCATCAATTTGTAATGGTGGACGTTTGTACACTTGGGAAAGGCTTTTCTGAGGGCATAAAGAAACATGAAAACAAAGAATACTTCTTAGTGAAATGAAATTTTAAAACTCCATAGCAAATTACACTAGACCTGGATCTTTTTCCTTGAGTCGAAAGTGGCAAGGCAGTCTGTTTTCAGAGCCAGTTAATGTGCTACTGGCATTTCCTCAAAGAAGGGGGACTATGACCAACAAAAAACATCCTCTTGGCCTGGCTTAGCTTCCCCTATTTAAGACTGGGCTTTCTCTAGCTGCATTCTAAATGCAAGAGAAGACACTAGGCAGAAAAGCAAACATCACAAAAGTAACAGGGTACAACATAGGGTGAAGAAGATAGGATCTGCATGGAGGTATTTCTGTTTGCTATCTACAGGGGAACTGGTCTGGCTTTTGCCAAAGGATGAATGGTCAACCACCTGCAGCACAGCTAGAGCCTTCCCAGCACAGAGAAACTGCTCTGAAAGGTCCCCGCCTTGGGGAACTGTGCATGCATATCTACACATAAGGTCACTCAGCTGGCCTCTGTGTCTCCAGTCCTGCCCCGGTTCAGTCTATTCTCCTTACTACAGCCAGGGTGAAGTGATCTTTCCAAACTGCAAATGAAATCATAATACTTCCTCCATTTGATGGCTACCCATTGCCCTTGGGGTAAATCTAAACTCCTTATTAAGGCTCAAAAATACCTTCCTTGAATGAGCTGGCTTCTGCTTACCTCTCCAGTATCATCTCTCTCCTTCTCATTTATGTTCCAGTCATACTTATTAGTTATTTGCAATTATAATTTCCTATACTTCTTGTTAAACTTTTCCTACGATTATTTTCATGCTAAGTAATGATGCATGCTCCTTCGTTATTGGGAATTAGGTGTCATTTATAGCATAGTTCCTGATAGATTTATCTATCCAAATAGTCTTGAGCTTTTTAATTTACTTTTATTTTGCCTATTTTATTTATACACCTGAAATGGTGTGTTCTCACATACATATATATGGCAGCATCAAAAAGAAAAGATTTTCGTCTGCCCCTTAGCTTTTCAACATGAAGGGCTGCTGAGGGAGATTTATTTTACTGAGGGACAAGTGCTGCATGGTGTGTATGGTGGACTCCCAAATTGTTGAGCTGATTTCCTATCTCTTTTTATTCTGACTTCTGGCAATCTTCCTATATTACTAGTTAAAGAAACAGGAATACTCGCAATGAGCAGAATTTTGCAATACTACTTACAGTAGAAGTCAACTAGTAGAACAAATGCCTTCTTTGCAGGCAACCTGCAGTTTCAAGTGGATCTGGCTAGTGAGCTTATAAGATGCTGGGCCCGAAGAGCCCTTCATCGTTTATAGTCACCACTTCTCTACTTTATAATAAGTCACTTAGCCAGAGGTTCCACCCGAGAAACTGGTAATACGTGGCTTTATGAGGTTCCTGTGCTTGATATGGGAGTACAGATTTAAAACTTGAAAGTTTAGGCTTTGCATCTACAATGTGTGGAAAGAACTCTATCCTCTGGACTTTCGCATGAGGGGCCAAGGTCCTTGTCACCCCACCCTGTATAAACACGTGCTTTTTCACTGCTAAGAGATAGTGCTTCCCCTGATGTATAATCAAATTAGGTTCCATTAACAATACTTGAAGACAGTTAAAAGGCAATACATTACGAAAAAAAATTTAGTTTGTGAAATTACCTGGTCTTCCCGGGAAGTTCCCTTCTTGGGCTGCTGCTTCCTCAGAGCTTCATACTTTTGCTTTTCTCTTCTGTATTCTGCAACAGCACCACCTAGGGCAGCCTCATCCTCTGCAGAATAATAGACTATTCTTAGAATAAACCGAAAAAAGGCTCTGTGGATTCATATTAAATCTATGTTCTTATCACTGAAGAGGAGGTCAGAACCTGGGGCTGGTGTTCCTCCATTTAATTAAAAAACCAAACCAATACATTCCACTAGCTCAACAACTATTTCCTAGATTAGAAAACGACTGATGTTAATTTACCAACCAATTTTGTACACATCTTTATTATATACTGTACTATTGCAGTTGTTCTCTATTATATTTGAGTATAAAATCACCTATCTCATTTTTAGAATAATTAAGATTTTCCTGAAATTCAGTAATACTATTTTATAATATTCCCTTGCCTTATAAGATACGCTCTTTCAAAATTGGTTGATTTTTTCCAATTACCTGCTACTTTTTTCCCCGCAGTGAAAAACAATAATAATAAGAATAATAGCAACAAACAACTTCACTTTGATGGCATTATAATATGTAAATATATCTAGCAAATAAGTCAGTTAGGACAATTACCAAAAGCAGGCAAAAATAATTTTTACTAAATTACAAATTAGAAAACAAATGTATGCATTTGATCCTGCAATAATTCCACATGAAGATTAGTTAACATCCAGAGTTATAGAATACAGTTTTGTTTCAAAGAAACAAGTACTGTACTAACATTTTTTTTAAAATGTTTTTACTGATTTCAGAGAGAAAAGCAGAGGGAGAGAGAGACAGAAACATCAATGATTAGAGAGAATCATTAATTGGCTGCCTCCTGCACACCCCCTATTAGAGATCCAACCGGCAACCCGGGCATGTACCCTTGATCAGAATCGAACCTGGGACCCTTTAGTCCGCAGGCCGACGCTCTATCCACTGAGCCAAACCAGCTAGGGCTGTACTAACATTTACAATACTTTACATGTATACATATTAATGAAAATTTGTGACTGAAAAAACAACAACAACCTGTCTCTTGTCTTGGTAAACCAAGAGGAGCCAGATGTAATCAAGAATGCTACTGGTCCTGGCTGGGTAGCTCAGGTGGTTAGATCATTGTTCTGATACACCAAGGTTGCAGTTTGTTCTCTAGTCGGGGCACATACAAGAAGCAATCAATGAACTTATCAGTAAGTGGAACAACAAATCAGTGTTTCTTTCTTTCTCCCTTCCCCCCTCTCTCAAATCAATTAAAAAAAAAAAGAATACCAGTAGAATCTTTCTACTCAAGCCTGGGTTTGTTTGCCTCTTTGTTACCCATTTTAAAGAGTATTATTAATGTGCACTGTATTAACAATGAGTCATTTTGTTCAAGAGATTTTCTAGTTAAAAAAAATGTGTAAACCAAGAAACACATTTTAATGGTCACCTACTAGGATTTTGATGTTGGTCAAAGGGTACAAAGGTGTAATTATGTGTGATAGATAAGTTCTGGAGATTTAATGTACAGCATGGTGACTATAGATAATAATACAGTATTATATAGTTGAAATTTGCTAACAGAGTTGATGTTAAGTCTTCTCATCATATACACATGCACACACACACAAACAAATTGTAACTACATGAGGTGATATATTAATTAGCTTGATTGTGGTGATCATTTCACAATGGCTTCTCTAGTTCTTGGTCTTCTGAGATACTGTATTTAATTGCCTGGCTTAAGGATATCTTTTCCCACCTCCTCTTTTAATTTCTAGCCCAAAAGTACAGGCAAACAGCTTGACAAAAGTTGTAAGGTTGTTGGTCTTTTATTATACACGTTTGTGGTGCTAGGATTAAGCCTGCTAAGGTTCCACATGGACTTCATCGAAACTAACCCAAACACTTTTACACAGCACACACAGCCAAATGAAATAATATATGTTGCACAAATCCTAGTGTGTGAAAAATCTGGTCCATTCTTCTATTTTTTAATGGATCTATCATACTAATATAAAGTCCTTCTATTTATAATGTGATCAACTATAAATGATCATAATACATTCACTTTTCATGTTTCGCTTTCTCAGCAGTATACTCTGAGCTAATTTCCTTAGTTCTATATTTCAGTTCACTAACTCTCTGTTTACTTGTATCTAACCAGTTTTTGAAACACAAACTAAGTCTTTGATAGTGATAATTATGTTTTATTAAATTTTTAGATATTCTATTTGATTCTTTTTAAAATTCACCTACTCTTTTTGATAGCCTTAGTCTTTTAATATAATTTTTATTCCTTAAAAATCTCTATTTGAAACACACTTGTTAAGTTATATCTTTCATGTTGTTCTTGGGGATCCTTCTGTTATGACTTCTGACTCTCTCCCTAGAGTAGACATTTCTCTATATGTTTTCTAATTTTTAATTGTGAGTTTATCTTCAGCTAGAGCTGCATCTGCACATGCTCCATAGGAATCCTAGGCACCCAGGACTGTGTAAAAATTTCTACAGAGAACTTTTGCATTTGTTTCTACCAGGCAATTAAGGGGTTCCACTGGTTCAGAACCATTTTTTTTCTAAGTTAATTTCTTGGCTTAGGATTCTTGTACCATATAGGTAGTGTACAGTAAGACTTTATAGCCACGGCTGGTAGAAGTTTAGAGTTTTGATTTTGATTTTTTATGACAGACTTTTCCCCCCTTCCCCACACAAAACTCTGAAAAATGGCAAGCTTCTCTGTGGCCTTCCTGACCAGGTGGGCAGTTTTTGTAGTTTCCACCTCTCTTGACCCAAGGCCACATCTCTGCCAAGTGTGAGATTAAAACCCCAGCTTCTAGCTATTAGAGCCTATATCTGGTTCCAATAGACCCCTGGGCAACTCTAGTGTCAGCTTGTCCACTCAAGCTCTGGTTATGCTTCCCCTTTTTTGGTACCTAGGACTTCCCTGTCCCCTTTCTCCTTTTCTCTCCTCCCTCCCTCCCTCCCTCCCTCCCTCCCTCCCTCCCTCCCTCCCTCCCTCCCTCCCTCCCTTACAATCTCTCTCTCTTTCTCTCTGTAGCTTAGCTAAGTATTTAAATTGGGCTGAATCATATTTTATCCAGCATTTCTATATATCTGTAGGAGAAGGAAGTTCTGTGTTAACTCAGTCCATGTTGCCAGAACAGGATGTAGCATATTTATTTCTTATGTACTTGAATCCCCCTGAATAAACAAGAATTGAATAAGCAACTAGATTTTAGTAACATAAAAGTGGCTAATAAAATACACAAGGAGTCGGAAAAATTCAGTTTCTCTAAGTACATCGTGCTCTCAATATACAATGGATAATTTATAAATAATAATGATGCAGCATGATGACTATTTGTCATTATCTGAAATTTCTATAAAACATATGCTAAATAAATACCAATGAAGAATCGTGAAAAAATTTACCAAGGACCTAGTATATGTTAGGCACCAGGCAAAGGTGCTTTTATTATCCATGAAGAAAGGATCTATAAATCTATTTTACAAATGAAGAAACAGAATCTATACTAATAAAAGGATAATATGCTAATTAGACTTAATAAACCGAACATCTTCCAGACGTCATTCCAGTTGTCCTTCCTGACAAAGCCATGGGCGTGGCCAACTTGCAAACTGCCCATGGCCCCTTGCCCCAGCCGGCCCCGACCCACAGCAGGGACCCCCACCCCAATTGGGGTGTGGCCGGCCTGCAAACTGCCAGCAGCCTCTCGCCAAGGCTGGCCCCACCCCTCAGTAGGCACCCCCCTACCCCAATCCGGGGGCCCCTTCAGGGCAGGCCAGCTGGCCCCCACCTGTGCACCAGGCCTCTATCCTATATAAGAAAAGGGTAATATGCAAATTGACCCTAATGGCAGAATGACCGCTGGACCAGTCACTATGAGGTGCACTGACCACCTCTTGGTCCCTTCCCCTGGCTGTCAGGCACCAATCACCTGATGGCGAACGGGGAACTGGGGGTGGATGGTGGCGGGGGGCAGGGCCAGCTGCGGGCACCTGGGGAAGATGGCCTTGATCGCAGGCTAGGCCTAGGGACCGTACCTGTGCATGAATTTCACGTGCTGGGCCTCTAGTTGGATCATAATTAGAATATAGTAAAGTTGGGATTTCGGCCCAGGTCTGTATGGTATTAAAGACTCACACTGTTTCTTACTGTCTTCAATTACAACTTCAATTCAGATAGCAAAATTTACTAAGTGTTCCCCATATGCCTGGCACTCCAAGAAATGCTATGAAAGATAGCTAAAACATTTTTAAAACCCTTTGCACTCGCTTGCTTTTTTCTCGATTCCTTTATTCTAATGCTAACCGTGTCGAGTCACACTCGACATCCGAGTACAAAAGGTTAATATTGGCTTTTTATTCTAGAAATTAATCTAAAGGGTAAAATGAACATAACATACGTGAACATAGTTAAGAAATCAGCCATTGATTGTAAGTGTCAAATTGTGGATTAATGGGTAGAATACCAGCCTTCTAGGGGCTTGAAGCTTCCCTACATTTTAGTACTGGAATACAAGTTTAAAAATATCTTGGCTTTTTTTGAGATAAAATTAGGTGATATATATAAAAAGGCCCAATGAAGACAATGTTCAACATCACTACACCATTAATTCACTACTAGAGTGTCAGTTTACTAGAGCACCGGAGCTAAAAATTATTTTGAGGATCTTCTAATCTAACTTCTCAATTTATAGGTAAGCTAGCCAAAGAGTAAATGAGGTTACTTAGCTAGTGTCCCATGTGGATTAGAAGCAGCACTTGGGATAAAACATGTGTTCTGATTCTTACTTTAGGAGATAATCTGTAGCAAATATTCAGGACTGCACTTTTAGCCCTGCATGTTATAAAGAATGTCTCTAACCCTCCCCTAAGAGCTAGTCGGAAACTTAACATTGGCCCCACTTGAATCTCTTCATTCTGCAACCTTTTTGTCCTGAGCATAAAGGGGTGATGACTACTCAATTATTGTTACTTAGTTAATAACCAATGGTTTCCATCTACAAGTCTCACTTCATAGATAAAAGGGCTTATACCCTCTACTGTCTCAGTACAAGAGCACAAGAAGCTAACAAGTCCAAGTAGCTACACATTTATTCATTTTTAAGAAAAAGGTTGTTGAGTGATTATTATGTATCAGAAACTGTTAGTAAGGCTGCTCATAAATGATTTTATAAAAATCTGGAATCACTATTTCAAGGAATTTTTTTAAAAATTCCCATAATAAATGAAAACTTTTATATAAATAAAAGTGATGTGTTACTGATGAAAGTAAACAGCATTTGAAAGCAAAAGGGATAGACTTTAAAGGATATAGAAAACTATCTAGTCGTATCTCATCATCCTTTCTGGAAGCTACAAAGTATGCTTTTATGAAATTTTATATACATGAGATCTTAAATTAATTCCAGGAAAAGTACCAGATTTGAAAATAGCTAACATGCTACCTAACATTTCAAATACTCACTATGTGCCAGATACTAGCACCTTCATTACTTGTTTAATCCTCATAAGCAACAACCCTATGAGGAATGCATATTACTAGCCCCATTTTGCATTAGAAACTAAGGCAGTAGAGGTTAAATAATTTATCTCAGGGATTATAAACATGGGACTATAAACCCGTGCAGTCTGGTTCAAAAGTATAATCTTTTAACCAGCTTGGTTTTTTCTTCTTCATGTCTGAGTCGCAAGAAAACTCAGAAGTAAATATTCAAATTTGACATAAAAAGGCATCAGGTCACCAACTGGATGTATCCTGATGAAATAATACCCTAACAAAAAAGGTCCAAAATTCCTCCCAGACCATAATAAACGGGAAGTTCAGTCTGCCAAACCGTGGATTTACATGAACAATTTCCACCTAGGAAGAATCCTTTATGCTTTTTCTTGATTCTCCTTAATTATGCACATTTTCCCCTTATTTGAACCTTTAAACACTCTAGCTCCTAAGCACACTACATTATAACTGCCTCTTTGTCTGTACTGCCTCCTATGCTATAAACTCATACAGCAGGGACTGGCCCCTGTTTGTGGCCAAGCATATGCCTTCCATATAGTGTATACTCGATAAACAGTAGCTGAATGGACAAATGATAAGACTGATCATTTTTGGGGTCTTAGATTACAGTAATATCCACAGTGCCTTACTGTGCTTGCTAGATGGAGTGGCTTCTTGAGGATTTAACAGGGGTTTCAGGCCTCTAGCATACAAATACGTTTTCAATTGATAGTTGCCTAATTAAGTTGAATTGTAAGGAATTAAATAATTTCTGGCACTTATTAAATAGAGGTGAGAGAAGTAGGAGAAGTCAACTTTAAGGCAGTGGCCCCTGATTAAAGCCCCTGAGCACTGAGCTTTCGGGGTGGAGTTCCTGTAAGAGTGGCAGCCATTCACTGAGGCGTTACCTCTCCTTGAGGAGCTTCTGGGGGGAAACTTCATATCCTGTTCACTGGTTTGTTTTATTAAGAAAACACTTTATGGAAATGATAATAATGAGAATATCCTGTGACACTGAAATGAGGGCCTTCATGGAATATACTCTTTACTATCATTCCTTTGTAATTATAATCAATTATATTTAATGAGTGACTAGAGGTTGAATCTGTACTAATTATGTTTTAAAGATAATTGAAAGTTGCTTAGATGATATCTTTAAAAAGTAGAAAGAAGAAAACCGGTCTCTCGAGCCAATGAAAGAGTCAAAATGCAAGCTTATTCATAATAAAGAAATTACTTAATGAAGGTGTCTCTATGACATTTACAAAGACTATGCAGAAATTTAGGCAAAGACTAGGCTACATTTTTTTTTCTGTACTATGAACTAAAATAAGAACTCTACAATTTATTCATTTTATTTCATCAATTTCTATTTTCAGCATAATTTTTATTCTACAAATTGAATAATACTGGCTCCATCTGGTGGTCAAAATAAGCCTCTAGATTCATGAAAATTAGTCAAAAGTGGTTAAATGATTTAGAGACTACCTGAAACATGCTTGCACACTAAACATTAAATATTAGAGTATGCTCAACACTCACATTGATTAGATGGAATTCAGTCTACATTTACATGAAGTTTTTATTATTCTTTCCCTGTTGTTCATCCTAGCTTCAATACTTTTAGGGCTTAAAAATTCTCAAAATAAGGTAGCAGAACATTTTCCTCTGTCTTTCTCTACTAGCTGATTTGAAAATGTGAAGGTAACAAGTTATAATACAATTAAATTTATCCATATTTTCAAATTGTATTCCATTTTGGAATATAAACTATAAAAATACTCACTGATTTTCAGCTGTATTTTCTGTGACACTTCCAGAGAGGTGGCTTGGGACTATATGAGAGTTCATATCTAAGAGTTTTGTATATTTATAGTCTACTAATTACTTAATCTTAATTTTTAAATTCAGTGTAAAAAAAGTATGTCCAGAATCACAACACAGAATATTAGTCTAAGAAGTTATTAGGCAGCAATGACCTGCTATTTTACAGATGAAAAAACAGGTTCAGAGATGCTAGATGATTGTGCTAAGCTGGGAATATAGGAACCCAGATTTTCTGACGACCCAATATTGTTTCCTCTCTACATGCACTATTATGTGTACCTTCTCTTTGTAGTGCATAATCACTACAGGTATATTTCATTACAATCTAATAATCACTTTGAAGTTATATAGATTTATAGTATAGTGTGACTATTTATAAAATGGCAATGAAGCCCCAATATAGATTTAATTCTCTAATTAGGAATTTTCTTAATTTTTACTTTTGTTATTTTTCCTTAAGATATAAGAAATTTTAAAAAAACGTTTTAAAAGTTTTTAAAGTCCCACTCCTATCTAAATACAAAACTTTTATCTTTTTTTCAGAGTTATATTGTTTTGTTGAGTTTATTATTCAAATAGCAGTCATGTTGGTAATATCTTACTGTCATAAAAGCACATAAGTCAGTTACCACAAAGTATTATACTAAAAACTAATTCAAATGAATTTAAGTGAACTTATCAAAAAAATTGAGAGATGAAGAGAACTTAGATCAGTAAAGACAGGTTCTGAATACTAAACATTAAATTGGTTTAAATTAGGATCCTCTTATCTTTTAATATAATATTTATCTATATAATAAATTACGTAGACTCTATTCGCTAAGCTTTTGGTAACATACTTCTCTATTCGGCTTAACAGTGATTATGAAAAATAATTACAATATATAAATGATTATTACAGATTATTACGGGACACGAGTAGCTTTTCTTCTTGGGGACCCCGCTTCCACCTGTCAGCTGCAGTGTGTCGCTCCATTCAAATGTACCTCATGCTTCCTCACAGACCTCAGCACCAGCACAAAGGCTGATTGATGTTGCCCTCAGGTCCTCCACAGAGCACACTCTGTACTTCTCCAGATGGTGTGACCCACAGTGCTTGGAGTTTGATGGGCACTTTGACAACACCCCTATGCTGTCCTGTCATTCTAAATGTGACAACTACAAATTATATACTCTGTGTTGTAGCAATAAGAAAAGAAATATAAAATTCATCAAGATAAAAAGATTTCATAAAACCAATATGGGAAAATATTAAAGAAATAACTGCTACCTAAAATTGCCAATGGCTATGATAACTCTAGCAAATTTTAAACACTGCAGAATATCTGCCATCCTAATAGTACTAAGGTGGGTTCTACTGTTTTGTGGTAAACTCATAGGTGCTTTTCTTACAAACTGGTTCAAAACAGTTCTTATATATTTACATGTGTGGTATGGCAGAGTATTCTTTATGTCTCCTATATGGCTGAGGAAAGTAAAGCAATACAGTGGCTTTACTTTTATAAATGGTCACACTATACTATAAATCTATATAATTTCAAAGTGATTATTAGAAGTAAAAGTATGACCACTACTACCAGCACCAGCACCACTTTCCAGAACCTAGATAAGAACTCTACCTGCTTTCTCACTAAATTTTGTCAGGACAGAAGGGGTATTGTCATCTCTGCATTATGAATGAGAAAACAGAGGTTCAGAGAGGTTAAGTATCTTGCCCAAGGTTATATGGCTAATAAATGATAGAGCAAGGACTTGAAATCAAGCTGTCAGACTTCAAAGCCCATGCCATTTCTATTCTGTTCCACTGCAAACAGTCATGAAGGAGAGGGGCTCTATTATGTATGGCAGCGAGGAAAACAGACAGTTCCCAACGTAAAGGAGCGTAATGGCTGGAAAAGCGTTAAGGCATACTCTTTAACCATGTGGTGGTACAACTAACATAAGAGAGGCCCTGATAAAGAACTTATGAAACTCACACAGAGGAAGGAGAGGGAAAGCTGGGTGGAGGTAGTGGCAGTAAGTATAACTGGGCCTTGATGGGGAAAAATTTAGCCATAACAGTAGGAGAGACAGTATAACTAACCAAAGCTTGGAGGCAACGAAGTGCAGGATGCACGTGAGGGAGGAAAACTGTTTTGTGAAAATGAAGGGTGAGTAAGTAAGATGGGAGATAAGGAAAATAAGATAAAATCTGATTGTGAAAATCCCCGAGGGCCAGATCAAGGAATTTGAACTTTATTTTGGGAAGCAATGAGCAGCCACAATTTATATCTTAGACTTTTATAAAACTAAATGAAGTGAGTTGAACCAACCTAGACTGTTGTCTTGTTTGAATTCATTTCTTAAGAATTTTTTAAAAGGGTATTTTCTCATGGTACTAGCTGGAGTTAATTGATAAAACAGGGGATAAAGTTCCATGTTTCCTGATGCGCACACTTCTCTCAATGCAAACAGTACATGCCTAAGTTCAGTGAACAAGAGAGCACAGGTGGGTAGGAAAAGAGAGACAGAGAGTGAGTCTGAGTCCCCAAATCTTGTTGAGATTTTCCCAGTTACTTTAGGATGAAACTGAAAAATACCCTGGTAAATTATTTTTCCACATCTAACAGAATATTCTAATTTAAAGGTGAAAAAATACGCAATTATTTGAAAGCACCATGTCTGTTTTTTTCCTGGTCTGTTCACCATCTCAGAATTTTTTACCTGCCTAGATCATGTTCTCTATTATAGGTACAAAAATTCGGGCTCACCCCTCTTCCCCAACCTCATATTTAATGATATCTCTAGCAAGCTAAATTCTGAGATGATGTGAAGGTAGGGAAAAAAGTCATCAAACCATGCTTTATCTGGAGTTGACCTGTGTTCAAATGTGTTTTGGGAGCCTGGGGTTGGAGGGCGAGTTGGATGGGTGTTACGTACTCAATCTTAGTGGTGTTGCTGAAGATTGCAGGCCAGAATCTGTCTGCTGATTCTGGCTTGCAGCTAACAGGTCATATTGCTTGTGGCTTATTTTATTTTATTTTTTAAGGAAACAATGGTTTGCAGTTTTATAGTGGAAAGAATATTGGACAGAAGAACTGATTCCTCAAATCTACTGTGTAAGTTAGTGTGAGAACTAAGTATCTTTAATGCTTTGGTTTCTTCATTTGCAAAATGGAAACTATAATACTTGTTTAATCTACTTCTCAGGACTGTTATAGAAGTAACTGTAATGAGGCATGTGACAGGACTTTGTAAGTTGTTCATGTTATATAAATATGAGGTATTATTATTTGGCAGTGACTACAGTGCACCGTATTTTATGTCTGTAAGCTACTTTATAGTCATGGTTCCTTCAGATGATTAAATCTCATCTGAAGAAGCAAGTAGATATAATATTTTCATTTTATTAACATACTTGTTTGGATAAAAATTATTTCTGTATATTAAATCATGTTTTCAAAGCACCAATAAAACTTGTCATTGGAATGTAGAAAATACTTTTTTGAAGTGAACTTTCAAAATTTAACTTATATTTCTATATATCTGGATATTCAAATGTAGCATTGTTATCATAAAGCTTAGCTATAATTCAGAACTTGCTTAAGAAGAAGCAGTATCTGCTGGCATACTGATAGGATAGAAAAGGCTTTGCTATCCTGTCTGTTGCTCATAGCTGACCCTGGTACAGTGCTTTCTATATGCCAGTAAGCATTCTAACTGTCTTATGCATAGTGACTCATTTAAATACTCCAAATAATAAGAGTGTGAATAACAGAAAAATAAGCAAGTCAACATTGAGAAATATTTCTGAGAAACTGATTGGATTTTATCCCAAAGTCTGTCTAGCATCTTCACAAGATACCAAGACTAGTAACGTCTTTGGCTATAGTAGAGTAAATATTGTATTTGGAAATCTATCCTTTTGGAAAAAGCTGAAAACAAAACAAAAATATATCTGATGAGTGAATGTGAGCGAGCTCTGGTGAGAAGGCACCAAAGTTGGACACAAGAATGTGAGTTCCTTGCGGGCAGGGACTTTTCTGCTTTATTTGCCATTTTATATCCAGAACCTAGAATAGTATTTGAATGAATTAATTTTTTTAAAAGGAAAGTGATTTTGTTCAGAGGAAAACATTCCTAGAGAAATTAATTGAAAAAGAGGGAGAAATGGTAGGGATAAAGCAGAACAGGCTAAATAATTGGCCTTCCTTGCCCCAAACCTTGAAGAACTGCAATCATCAGGTGCCATCTTAGTCTTAATGTCTCTGAAGTGTTACACAGCCAAACAGGATAGGAAACAACACAAATACAATACTTGTCAAAGGGATTTATGAACTAACGTCTCTGAACTCTATATCACAAAAACACATTTGCTGAGGAAAGTAAAAATAATTATTTTTAAAGAGTCTCAGTTTTGAAATGACATGAACTAATCCTTTAATGAAGAAGGAGGTTATTTGGGTTTGTTTGAATAATTTCATAAACTGAAATTGTTACTAAAGCAATCTTGCACTTTTTTCTTGGTGAAGTGGAAAATTTCTCACCCTCTTATTTTGGATTAGAACATAATTACAGACACATTCTTACTGATTAATTTTTGAAAAATCTTTGGCTTGGTCACAAAACAAAGTCAACACATTGAATGGCCTGGTTTCAATATTTCGAATTAGCAACTTCAAATCTATTCCCAGCTCTGTCATTCACGGGAGTAAAGGCTTATGAGGTCGACCCCACAAATGCTATGTTTCTGTTTTCTTAGATGGTAAATTCAGTGCTAATTACTACCACCTTTAAGGTATGTAATGGAGTAAATGAATGTGTGATATACTGTTAAAAATACCCAGAATAACAAGAGTGTGAATAACAGAAAAATAAGCAAGCCGATATTGAGAAATATTTCTGAGAAACTGATTGGATTTTATCCCAAAGTCTGCCTAGCATCTTCACACGATACCAAGACTAGTAACATCTTTGGCTGTAGTAGAGTAAATATTATGACCACTGTCTCTTCAACCACAACCAAATTGGTAAGAATAAACATTACTATTCTTCTATACAAGCCTCACATGGAAAGTCAGCACAATATACACTGAGTGGCCAGATTATTATGACTACCCCATCAATACTTCGTTGGGCCACCTTTTGCCTTAAATACTGCGGCGATTCTTCTTGGCATTGACTCCACGAGATGTTGAAAGGTGATGCGAGGAATCTGACACCATGCCTGATGAATAGCACTGTGCAGTTCTGTGAGATTTGATGGTTGTGGAACCAGCTGCCTGATGGCTCTTTTAACTTCGTCCCACAAATGCTCAATTGGATTGAGATCTGGTGATTGTAGGGGCCACCTAAGCAAGGTAAAGTCTCCCTCATGTTCTTGAAACCACTCCTGCACAATACAAGCACCGTGGCATGGGCATTGTCTTGTTGGAAGAAGCCATCTCCATTGGGATACGCCACCAACATGATAGGATGAACTTGATCAGCAATGATACTTATGTATGTTGTGCTATTCAGACATTGTTCCACACGAATTAAAGGGCCCAAATCATGCCAGGAAAACATGCCCCAAACCATAACACTGCCCTCATCAGCTTGAAGGGTTGTACTCATGCATGTGGGGTGCATGCTTTCATGCTGTTTCCGCGAAATTCTCACTCTGCCATGTGCATGATGCAACTGGAAACGTGATTCATCGGACCACAGGACTTTTTTCCAATGCTCGACTGTCCAATCCTTGTGTTCTGTGTGAACTGGAGACGTTTTATCTTGGTAACTGCAGACAGCAAAGGTGTTCGAACAGGCCTTCGGCTTCCATATCCCATATGATGCAGTGTATGGCTAATTTGCCTACAAATGTCAGGTGGTCATAATAATCTGGCCACTCAGTGTAGAATAAAGTGTAAGGGACTTCTCCATCGGTTTTGTAGAAGGAAAAGTACAAAGGACTCATTTTTGATGTTGATTTTCTACAGCAGAGAGCCACTTTCCTTAACGTCACAGACAACACTGCAATAAAATGTTTAGAAGTAAACCAGAAAAGAGTGCTATGAGGAAATTAAAGCTGCTAATCTCGGTTGGGATTATTTGAAAGAAGCCCAAACTGTAAGGTTGTTTCCAGAGAGAAAGGTTTAGCAATACAGTGTCTAATATACACTGCCAAATAATAATAGTAAATCTATAGAATTGAGGGAGAGGATATAATGACTGTATGAAAAATTCCACATCCCTTTCACTCTGTGTTCCAGACACACAACTTGCAAGATAAAAAAAGGTATCATGCTTTCTCTTATCTCCATGCATTTGCATACATTGTATCCTTTGTCCAGAATACCTTTATTCAACTAACTTACTCACCTAAACAACTAACATAAAAAATCTGTAAAAGTGAGAGATGTCTAGAGTACAAAGTGACCCATTGAGAGGTGAAAAGAGAATGCTAGATTCCTACTTATATTTTGTTGTAGCTTTGAAACTATTTTTTTTGGGGGGGGATGTGTGTTATAAATAGTATACAATACATTTGTTCAGTAGTACCTATGCATGAATTATAAACACATTTTAAAAATACATATGGCCCTAGCTGGTTTGGCTCAGGGGATACAGCGTCGGCCTGTGGACTGAAGGGTCCCAGGTTTGGTTCCGTTCAAAGGCACCAAAGAAAAATCATTGATCGGCTGCCTCCTGCACGCCCTTCCTGGGGATCGAGCCCCAGGAAGGGCGTGCAGGAGGCAGCCGATCAATGATTCTCTCTCAATCATTGATGTTTCTATCTCTTTCTCCCTTTCCCTTCATCTCTGCAATCAATATATATACACACACACATATGTTGGAAGTGTTCACAATTTATTTTACAACCCAAATGTCCATCAACTAATAACAAAATGTGGTATAGCCATAAAATGAAATAGTATTGAACTATAAAGGGGAATGAGCACTTGATATATCCTACAACATAGAGGAGCCTTAAAAACATTATGCTAAGTGAAAGAAGCCATACACAAAGGCCACATGTTACATGATTCTGTCCAGATGAAATATCTAGCACAGAGAAATCTACAGAGTCAGGAAGTGGATGAGTGGTTGTCTAGGGCTGGGGGAGGGGAGGTTGAGGCTGCAGTAGGAGATGGTAAAGGGTACAGGGTTTCTTTTTGAGATCATGAAACTTTTCTAAAATTTACTGTGGTGATGGTTGAAGATACCTATAATATACTAAAAACCACTGAACTGCACACTATAAATGGGTGAACTGTATGATATATGAATTATATCTCAATAAAACCATTAAAAATAAGATAAAAAACAAAAGCTTCATTCTAGAGGTATAATAAAACATATTTGGAGACTATCCATTTCTATAACAGATGATTCCATTTGGGTTGTGTATCTAGAAATGTATGTTGCTATCTAGATTTAATTGCCTTTCCTTTGCTCCCTCAAACCTTCATGAGAATACACACCATGCTGTATTAATACCTGGTAGTTTGCCTCTTTCATCTGCTAAACTACAAACCTTATATCCTCACCCACATCATAGATTAAAATAATTATCATGTGGCTTACACAATTAAAAGTACAATAATAATAAAATAACTTGAGGAAGATATCGATGAATGTCTGAACCATCTTGGCTAGATACCTGGGAAGCTTCAAAAAGTACTGACACCTGGATCTCACTTTCTGAGCTTTGGAATTTCCAAGAGATTCTAATATACAGAAAAGTTTGAGACCCATTGGTCTAGTGCTGAGGGAGAGGTCAGGAATGAGATCTTAGAGAAATGATCTCAAACAACAACTTGAATATCGAGGCAGTATTCATTACATACAGAAGCATCCCAGGAAGAGGGAGTTGTGCCACGAAAGGCTGAGATGGGAAACAGGCTGGTGTGTAGAAAAATTTAGCCGTCATGGAGCATACGATCCATAGTGAGAGATGATACTAGTGAGGCAGGTAAAGTTCAGGCCCTATAGGGCCCCGTATGGCATGCAGAGGATTTTATCCTGTAGGAAATGAGACGCCATTAAAGAATTTTATGAAGGGGATTGACACATGATCAAGTTTGTGTTTAAGAAAAGCCACACACAGAATGTATTGGCAGGATCTAAGATTAGGAACAGAGATCTGTTGGCAGCCTGTTAGCAGGTTGTTAAAACAGCCCAACAGAAAAAAATTGTGGCTAAAATGGTCACGGTAGTACATTAGGCACAAACTAGAAACCTGTACGGAAGGGGTGGAGTTTGCGAGAGAAATGTACAAAGAACAGATTTGTTTTGAGGATATTGCAGGACTTTGAAATCTGAATCTAATTCTATTCATTAAAAATATATGCAAATGCTAATCCCTCATTGACACATGATGAATTATGTTTTTCTCTTAAAATACCTCTATGTATCTGCACAATAACTTTACAAAATAATTATCCTGGAGGTCTTGGATTTCACATTCATTTTAAGAAAGATTAACTTTTTAAGTAAAATAATAAATTTCCTTAAGGTTATAATTTTCCACATTTCCCAGGGTTCTTAAAAGAAAAATCAAATCTAAAAAGATCCCCCAAAATACCAACTAAGTAAAATTAAAGCTGTCTTGTAAGGTGCCATAAACTCTAACATGAGATTTCAAAAGTCTTCCAAAACAATAGGTTCTTGACCACATTAAAATTAGTGCTTTTCAAAGTAAAACTGTTTTCTGATCCTAATTCATCAAAAGAATGTATTATTAATGATTTCTTCCCTATATAAGCTACTCGTTCTATGGAATCAAGGTTCTGTAAACTGTTGAGCTCATGTTTCAGAAATGTCCATGTTTCAGACCCATTTCTTCATACCTCCCTTGACGAGGAAGCTTTTCTTCACTAAAGGAGTTCTCACTGCTCTGAATATCATGTTCATCTGCACACAAAATGCAGCACTTGAAATGTCTACTGATTGTGAAAATGGTTTTATTCTGACTGTTGATTATTAATACTGGTTGATTATCCTACCTAATAAAAGAGTAATATGCAAATTGACCCTAACTCCACTACACCCACAAGCCACACCCACCAGCCATGCCCCCCAGCCAATCAGGAGCAAATATGCAAATAAACCCAACCAAGATGGCTACAACCACAGAGAGCAGGAGGGAGGCTTGGGTTTCCCCGGTAACAAAGGAAGCCAAACTTTCTGCCTGCCATTGCTGGCCTAAGCCTCCACTCCAGGCTACAAAGTTTCAATTATAGAAGGTACACAAACCCCAAAAGAAATGGCTGCCGGCCACAGAGTGAGCAGGAGGCTTGGCTCCTCTCCAGGCTACAAAGTTTCAATTGTAGAAGATACATAAATCCCAGATACCAGGGCCTCTGCTTGGGTCACCAGGGGGCGTGGCCGGCCTGCAAACCACCACAGGTCTTTTACCCAGGCTGCTCCACACCTCAAGGGAACACCCACCCTTGAGTGCCCTGATCCAGGATACCCTTCAGGGCAAACCAGCTGGCCCCCACCCATGCACCAGGCCTCTATCCTATCTAATAAAAGAGTGATAGGCAGATTGACCATCACTCCAACACACAAGATGGCTGCCCCCATGTGGTCAAAGATCCTGCCCCCATGTGGACCCATGATAGCCGGCACAAGATGGCCAGCAGGGGAGGGCACTTAGGAGGGACCAGGCCTGCAAGGGAGGGCAGTTGGGGGCAATCAAGCCTGCAGGGGAGGGCAGTTGGGGGGGACCCAGGCCAGCAGAGGAGGGAAGTTGGGGGTGACCGGGTCTGCAAGGAAGGGCAGTTGGGTGGGACCCAGGCCTGCAGGGGAGAGAAGCTGGGGGGGACCAGGCCTGCAGGGGAGGGCAGTTAGGGGTGACCAGGACTAAAGGGGAGGGCAGTTAGGGGCAAACACGCTGGCAGGGGAGCAGTTAGGCATCAATCAGGCTGGCAGGCAGAGGCGGTTAGGAGCAATCAGTAAGGCAGGCAGGCAAGCAGTTGGGAGCCAACAGTCCTGGATTGTGAGAGGGATGTCCGTCTGCCCGTTTAGGCCCGATCCCACCAGGATCGGGCCTAAACGGGCAGTCGGACATCCCTCGAGGAGTCCCAGATTGGAGAGGGTGCAGGCTGGCCTGAGGGACACCCTCCACCCCCCCACCCCCCACCCTCCCACCCCTGTGCACAAATTTCGTGCACCGGGCCTCTAGTTAATTATAAAATATCTGTTTCCCAAAATTAGTCTTGTTCTATGCAGTTGAGGCTAGCTACTTTAGCAGTAGGGGGAAGTGTTCTGTGGGAATTTTCTGAGTTTAGCACATGCTATTAGACATTTATTCTAACCTAGTGGCTTCTGAGCTCTTTGGATCATAATCTATTGTAAAGAGTATATATTTTCATCTGAACTCTATACATATATTTGTTTGACATATAGCTAATAAATAAAACTATATATAAGATTGAAATTACAGACATTCCTTCTATTGTTTTGTTTATCTACAATACAGCAGTTTCATATTGCTCAACCAAATATAATAAAATCAAAATTTCATAAAACACTCTTTACTCTTACTACACATGATACACTCTGATGTTTTCTTGTCTACGCCATTCCAGTCAATAAAAAATATTTACCTCCATTATTGACTTCATAATCCACCAGTGAATTACTGGCTACAATTTGGAAAACCCCACTCTAGCCTCTAATTTATGATCTAGGCTTGCCTCTAGGGGAACCCAATAAGAGGATTCTGAGAGACTCACAAGTGGACCACGACAGCAGGGTAAAGATGAAGCAAGTAATAAAGGTGGCATAATTGTCTAAAAACTCTCTGTACACTTTTCAGTGGCAAGGATATACTAAATGAAAAGAATTCTGATACTGGATTCTGACTAAATCTTTTCTGAATTGAGACTGAACTGATCACATAGGATAGAATGTGACTCAGTGTGGTCGACTGACTGGTTGACTGGTAATGTTCAAAATGAGGGTCATCCCTTGGGACACACTGATATGTTTTATAAGGCTCTCTGCAAAGTCCTTTCTGATTCTAAAAAACTCTACATACAATGCCAGATTGCTTTCCATAAAGAGGGGAAGCCTACAGGGGATATATCTGTCTGACAGTTCTTGTCTTGCTTTCTAGAAGATCATTAGGCTACATGAACTGTATAACATTTCCATGCTGTCTAACATTTTCTAAAAGTGGAACTTACACAGTTCTGTTAATAACTAGTGAAACAGTACAGGTGAGAACAGATACAGAAGTACTTCTTACCTTCTGATTGGACTTTTAGCTTGTTAAAAATGATGTTTATATAAAGATCTTGTACAGATGCTTAATTATTAACCATTGTGTCAATGAAAACCAGTAAACACAAGTTCTTATCCAAGTGACTCAGCTGTTATCAGACAGATGCTGATTACCCATGGGTGAGTGCCACTATTAGCCCCGAGGCACAGCCAAATTAGAGGAAGGAGGCTTCAAGCAAGAACACAGGCACACAGGCTGCATGGGAGCAGGGAGAGCGCGGGTAGCCCGCTCACTGGGGCTTACATCACGTGTATGCATACCACCGCCTCGCATCCTTCATGTTCCAGCAGTTTTATCTGATGGAACAGTGTTGACAGAACTTGAACTGGTGCCAGCTCTACTGATGAGGAACAAGGTGGAACACTTGCTGGCTGGAGGGAATGTTTCCTTTTTAGGAAGTAGCAGTGAGATGATATATAAAAAGCTGGTTGGAATGGACTGTCACAGGTTGCTGATATAAGAAATGTTGTTAGTTTTTAGAAAACTGTAGATCAAAGACAGTCAAGTAAATGGCTCATATATACAAGAAGGCACTCAGACACTGAGACGAAAAAAATAATTACAACTTAGTATCTGGCCTTACAGATATGCATACTAGCAACTGAACTGAGTTTTAGTTGATGCAAGATTATGTTTGGCCTTTTACATCAGCAGGTTAAGCATGAGAAGAATAGCAATGCAGGAATGATGAGTCCTAGCAGCTGAGAGGCCCGACTACTCACCATTCCAACCCAAAATGACAGATAACTTATGATGCCGATATAAAAATGAAATGGAAAAGAAATTTCTTGTGTAACTGCAGGAAAGAAATAAAACTTGAGTCAGGTTAAGTTTTGTAACTGTAAAAGCTAGTAACGGCAAAGGACAACAATAGTTTTATTAATAAACTAGAAGCCCGGTGCACGAAATTCGTGCACGGCGGGGGGTTGTCCCTCAGACCAGCCTGTACCCTCTCCAATCTGGGACATCCCTCTCACAATCCAGGACTGCTGGCTCCCAACTGCTTACCTGCCTGCCTTCCTGATTTCCCCTAACCGCTTCTGCCTGTCAGCCTGATCACCCCCTAACCACTCCTCTGCCAGCCTGGTTGATGCTTAACTGCTCCCCTGCCAGCCTGTTTGCCCCCAACTTCCCTCCTCTGCCAGCCTGGTCAGCCCTAACTGCCCTCTCCTGCAGGGTTGATCACCTCCAACTGCCCTCCCTTGCAAGCCTGGTCCCTCTCAACTGCCCTCCCTTGCAGGCCGGGTGCCTCACAACTGCCTTCTCCTGCTGGCCATCTTGTGGTGGCCATCTTGTGTCCATATGGGGGCAGGATCTTTGACCACATGGGGGCAGCTATATTGTGTGTTGCAGTGATGATCAATCTGTATATTACTCTTTTATTAGATAGGATAGAGGCCTGGTGCACGGGTGGGGCCAGCTGGTTTGCCCTGAAGGGTGTCCCGGATCAGGGTGGGGTTCCCTTGGGTCGTGGGGCAGCCTGAGCGAGGGGCCTGTGGTGGTTTGCAGGCCGGCCACGCCCCCTGGCAACCCAAGGGGAGGCCCTGGTATCTGGAATTTATTTTCCTTCTACAATTGAAACTTTGTAGCCTGGAGCGGAGCCAAGCCTGCTGCTCCCTCCGGGGCGGCAGCCATTTCTGTGGCAGTTAATTCACCTTCTACAATTGAAACTTTGTAGCCTTAAGCGGGTGAGCCCGGCCAGGGTGTGCGGAAAGCTTTGCTTCCCCTGTTGCCGGCGGCAACCCTGGCCTGCTCTCTCAAGCTCCATTCTGCCACCATTTGTTTGAATTTGTTTACCTTCTATAATTGAAACTTTGTAGCTTGAGTGGAGGCTTAGGCCTGCAACGGCTATGGAAAGCTTGGCTTGCTCTGTTACCTGGGAAACCTTGCCCACTGTGGCTGTAGCCATCTTGGATTGGGGTTAATTTGCATACTCACCCTGATTGGCTGGTGGGCGTGGCTTATGTAGCGGAGTGATGGTTAATTTGCATATTACCATTTTATTAGAGAGGATATCTTCCTTACACTTAGCATAGAGGTATTCATTCTCAAGTCCAACACTAATATAGGCCATTGCCTTCATCTGCTCCATCATCTAATCTCATTTTAAAACATAAGGGCAGTCACTGTGTCTTCTTCGCTGAATAGCGAACCTGAATGTTCTTCACTCCATTCTCCACATTTTGTGAAACTGAATATTTGTTTATCCACAATGCAAATGATAAATGATTTCCCTGATACCTACCAAAAAAAGCCACAAAATCCAGAAATGCATTTTGAAATGTGAAAGAGGAAATAAATCATATTCAAGATAGTTTCAGTGCTATATATTTTATCATATGCATTACACATGTACACATTTATGGTATGTGTCTACATAAATACATTTATACTAGTAGACAGCTAGTATACTAGTACTAGTACCTAAGCATGCTTGAATATCTCAAATAATTCCTTCTAGGTAAAAGAGTTTACACTTATCTTTTTTTCTACCTGTCACAGAAACAGGTGACAACTATGTTTGCTCACTTACTTGACTGATTGAAAATAACAATTTTATGTAGCATTTGGAATATTGTTACTGTGGTTCTGGAAGCTATAATTTCTTGTTGAGAAGACTGGAAATGATGTGGGTCAAATATGGAGGAATGTGATGACAAATCAACATATTTTGCATTCCGTTGTGTAAAAAGTACATCATGGCTGTAAACAAGATATTGGTAACTAATTTATCAATTATTATGAAAGTACTTTCATCCAAGATATATGAAATAGAATCTTAAATATGCAGTGTTTCCTTTTTCATTTTGAGATGCCAGGCAAAAACAAACAAACAAACAAACAAACAAACAACCAGCAGATTCATAATCACTTTTTTGGAGCTGAAGGCTCTCATAGCTCACATGGAGAGTTATATAGTATCCCACAAAATACTGTACTAGACACTATGAAAAAGAGGACTGCCGTTGCTATTAGGAAATGTCAGCCCAACTAGCTGTGTTGATGCTCTTCGGGGCGAAAAAAAAATCAATTAATTTATCTGAGCCACAATTTCCTTGTGTAAAATACCACCTGTTCTGCCTTCCAATGATAGGTTAAGGAAAGTCTGATGTGGTAGTGGTTTCTGGGAAAGATTTTATTTCCTATAAAGAGAAAGGTCCAAGAGGAGAAAGACCTTTTGCAACCATTTTCCTTCCTGCTTTGGATGCTATTCTATGAAGAAGACATGAAGCTCACAGCTGCTGTAGACATCTTATGACCAAGAGGGAAATCTATAATATTCCAGTAAGTTTGCAAATATGGGTGGAATGTAAGGTCCATTAGGATAGAAGTGTTTTTCCCCCCAGTTTTATTGAGCTTTAATTGACAAGTTGTAAGCTATTTCAAGTGTACATTTAATGACTTGAAATACGTATACATTGTGAAAGGATTCAGAAGTCTTTATTTTGTTCCCTGGTATACCCAAAGTGTCCAAAGAGTGGCTGGAACATAGTGTATTCTCAGTAAATAATCCTGGAATAAATGAACTATGATCAGAATGGGCCATGTTTTTAAAATACGTTTATAGTTGTGCGTATGTGAAACAGAGTTTATTCTTGTATTATTATTTATTAATTACAGTATTATTTTCCATATGAACAACTGTAAACCTACTTTTGCTCCACCCTCTATACACGAGCAAATCAAGAGATAATTACACTTCCATGCTCCAAGTGTGCTAAGAAGCTGAGGCAGGATTAGCTAATCTTGACTCAGAAATGAAATGGACTTCTTCATGGACCGTGAAAATCAGCTCATCACTGTTTGAATGTAAACTCTAAAATGATTTTTGTGTGTGTGTGTGTCCCATATCAATATTTTCTTGCAAGTTCTTCAATTTTTTATAAAAATAAATATATTTTACATAATCCTTATATTTTTCCCTGGTAAGACAAAATACGACCATGATCTTGGATAACATTTGTTTTATTCATTAACTTCATTTCCCCCTCTTGTCTCCATCTTTTTTTGACCTAGGATTACACTAATACTGATGAAACATTTTACCACAGCTATCACCAGTTTTTATTGAAAAGTATACAGGATGCCCTGTTTTAGACATTTAAGAGTTTCAATGTCTGTTATTTTCTTTAGAAGAGTTACATTTCTGTGTTCCATGCCAGCATGCATTTTCTTCTTTTCATTTTAGCAGATACCATTATCTTTTTTCCCCCCCGGGATCATTTTTGTATACCTGAGTACAATGAGTTCCTTCACTATACAACAGGAGATAAAGTATTTACAATTTTATTATAAGAGCACACATGTGGCATTCTATGCACAGGAATAAAATCAAAGCTGAAGTATCCAATGCCTGGTCTAAAACCATATTTATGTTGCTGAAGGCAAGAAAAATTATTTAGTCTACAGTAACAAGTAAGTAGCAGCAAAACAAATATTTGGTTGACTGTGGAAAGTCAATGCTTTCATTACTCGTTATGAGCATATAAGCTAAAAACAGGCTAACCAAGCACATGCTGACAGTAAATAACACATCTATTTATCAATCTTTTGGTGTATATAAAACTGTGATTCTTAATTTATGGATTTATATGTAAAGGGTATAAACAACTCTGCCTTAAATATATCATAAGCTATTACGAATATGCTGGTACATTCATATTGTCCATTTATTTTAAAAAGCACACTTGTAAACTTTTTCTTTAGTAGTATAAGATTCAATACTCCCTGCCCTTTAAAGTGCTTTAATCTAGTGTAATATACTCAGCATACTAACAAACTTATTAATGAACTATTTGTCTACACATGTAAATAAGTGCTTTGGTAATGTGCAGAATGGTTAATGTGCTGAATGCTTCCTAAACTAAGAGGTCTGTGATTGGTGATATATATATATTATTTAGTATCTTACATCAAATTTATTTATTATTACTCTGATCTTACAGATAAGGAAACTGAGGCTCAGAAATGATTTGTCCAAGATTGCCCATCCCCCACTCAGAGTGAGTAATGAAGCCTACATCTGTCTGACATAATGTCTATAAAATCATACTCCTGACAGTGTGGCAGAGAAGCTAAAATGTTTCACAAAGGTAAGATTTTTTTATTTAGCTATTTAATTGTCAATCCTATTTTTAAAATGAAATTATAAATATATATTATCTCTTTATTTATATACATATTTGTACAGGAAAAGAGAATAGAAATGTATATTGCAGTGGCTATTTCTGGGTGAGAAATATGGTGATTTCATTTTCTTTGTTTTGTTTTATGGTAGAAATTTTCTGCAATAAATATTTTAAATAGCATATTTAAAATACTTAAATAGTATATCCGCCTAGCAAAGAAACAAAGATTCTTGCTCCTGAAGAACATGGTTACAAATATGGCAGAGTGGGAAGACAAGAATATACCCTGTGGTGTGGGACTGTAATTAGATTATCAGAATATCTCCCAAGTCTATTAGCTAAGAGAGCCTAGAAGCAACAGGACCCCAGCACCCAGTATTGATTTCTAAATATTCTTCTCCACTACAAGAAACCAGAGCACCTTAGGAAAAAGAATGATTTCAGGATGGGGCAAGGGAAGTATAAGTCTAGAACATCTTGTTCAGTCAGAAAATAAAGAAGTGCTCAAATAATGGGAAAACATCAAACAGGAGCTAGTTTGAAGGCACTACCACTGACTAAATCAAAATAAAAAATATTTATTTTGAGCATCAAAAGCAGTAACGATTAAAAACATACTATAACCCGTGAAATGAGATTCTACAAGTTTATATTGATATGCATAAGTAAACGGGGAAGAAAGGACAGCTCTTTTATAATGGAATGCAAACTATAAATATAAAAGGTATGATGGAGTTAGAAAATCACCAGTGAATACTAAAACTAATGGTGAAAGTTTGATAATTTCACTACAGCTAAATATTATTGATGCATTATCTTGGATTGGTTCCTGGACTGGGGGTGGTTGTGGAGAACAGCTCTAAAGGACATTATTAGGACAAATGACAAAATATTAACTTTGACTGCAAATTAGACACTACTTAAGGTTTGTGAGCAAAGAAATAATAAGTATTACACCAATATTAAATTTTCTGATTTTGATAATTATATTGCTTATATAAAAGTCCTTGTTTTGTCTTAGTCAGTTTGGCTCAGTGGATAAAGAGCATTGGCCCAGAGACTGAAGGGTCCTGGGTTCGATTCTGGTCAAGGGCACGAACCTCGGTTGCAGGCTCGATCCCTGGTCCTGGTCAGGGAGTGTGCTGGGGGCAACCAATCGATGGGTCTCTCTCACATTGATGTTTCTCTCTCTCTGTCTCTTCCCCTTCCTTCCACTCTCTCTAAAAATCAATGGAAAAATACCCTCGGGTGAGGATTAACAAAAAAATTAAAAATAAAAGTCCTTGTTTTTAGGAAACAGATTCTTAACTATTTAGAGGAAAGACCTGACATCACTAAAGTACACTCAAATAGTTCAAGAAAAACACATTATCTAGATACACAGACATTGCATACATGAAGCACTTGCAAATGTAAAAAAAGATGTAAACCACTGGCAAATCAAGGTGAAAGCTATATGTTGTTCATTCATTGCACTGTTCTTGTAAGTTTTCTGTAAGTTAAAACTATTTTCAACACAAGTAACCATCTCTTATGATTTGAATGCTTAGTCCCTGGGACCTAAGGAAAATCAGCTTGTCTAGGCCTTAAGAAAGACATTCCATTCTGTTCAACATTGAGACACCATGCCAGGCCCTACAGACTAGCTAGAGGAGTGGCTCTGAGTGTGGTGCCCAGACTGCACCTGTAGCACCAGCTTCACCTGAAAACTTGATAGAAATGCAAATTCTCCAGCTCATCCCAGACCTATCCATGCCATACTGATAGAACATAGCACAGTAAGAGGGTGTAAGATAGTAAATCACTTGAAAACAAGATTATGGAGAACAATGATAGATGATTTCTATAGTTAATATGGTATACAATAAGACACTACTAAAGGTTTGTGAGCAAAGGGATAATATAATAATTATATTAAGAAGATCACTCTAGTAGTAGTATGTAAAATGGATTTCTGGGAGATTTTAGAGGAAAAAAAACAGTTTACGTTTCCTTAGAGTAGTGCTAAGAAAAATATGTTAAGAACCTGAAGTAGCCTAGGGAAGTAGAACAGGACAGATAAGAGATTCCACAATGGATGGTACAGGCACAGGGATAAGAACATGGGAAGAGGTGAAGAAGAGACAAAAGCAATAAAGGTTACTGAGAATTCCAGGCTGGGTGGTTGAGAGAACAATTTGAATTCAGGTTAATTCAAGAGGACTTCCTATAGCTGGGCCTTTTAAAGGCTCAGGATCCCAGCCTTGTAATCCTATAAAAGCATGTTCTTCTAAACAGTGTCAAGTAAGGAAGCAGTAATTCCGGCCTTATGATTCTATAAAGCATGTTCGTCTAAACAGTGTCATGAAAGGAAGTGGTTTTCAGACTTGCAGACTTTGGAGACCTGTAAACATTCCAAACAAACTTTAATAGATGAGATGCTTTTTAATTTTGTAAATTGAGAACTTTAAAAAACACTTCTATTAGCTGTTGAGAGGATAAATTGGTAAAACTACTTTGGAAAAAAATGGCATTATCTCGAGGAGCTGAAAGTGTACCTACTCCACAGAATATGGGTTTTGCATAGTGTAGTTGCTAAGAACACATCAGTTGAATCAGGGCTCTGATGCTGCCGACCTGATGGATTTTGGACAAATTACTTACCCACTCAACTTCTTGATCTGTGAAATGTGGGTAATAATAGTATCTACTATAGTTCTGAGGATTAAATAAACATACAGGGTACTTAGAAGAGCTCCTGGCACATAGAAGTGGTAAACATCACCTACCATATGATCATGATGATGACGGCAATGTGCACCCAGCAATGCCATTTCAAGACAAGCCCTAGAGAAACTCTTGCTAATGTACACAGGAGAAATGTACAAGGATGCTGTCCCCAAATGCTTAAAATAAAACCTATATGGAAAGAATCGCAAAGTCTGTGAACAGGAGAAAAATAAACTGGCATAAGCATTCAGTGACTATATCATTTAAAAGGAATAAACATGTACTGCACATAAAAACATGGGTAAGTGGGGAAAGAATAATGTTAAGCGAAAAAACAAGGTGCAACTGGATGCATACTATTTGATGCTACTTATATGAAGTGGCATACCAACAATATTATTACTTTTAATGGCTACATACAAGCACACGATGTAGTAAAAGGTTAAAAACATGCACAGGAGGGAAACACATTCACTTCTTAGTAGTGGCTAATTTTGGGGAGGAGAGGAATAAAACTGAAGTGTATATGGAGGACGTAAATGGCGTTTGAAAAGCTTATATTTGAGAAAAAGAATCTAAAACAAATATGAAAAAAATTATGATTAGTTGGGTAAAAAATCAGTTAAATCCTTGTACTTTTCTGTATGTTTAAAATACCTTACAAAGTAAAAAAAGGAAAAAATGAGTCCATCAATTTGGGTATATTTTTAAAATAGACTACATTTTAATATTTTTAGTTTGAAATAATTTTAAACTTACAGAAAAGTGGAAGAGTAATATAAAATTCATATATTTTATGCAAAATCACCAATTTTTAACATTTTGCCACACGTCTTTTCCTCTCTCTGTTTAGTTTATTTTGGTATATAAAAATAACTACTATTTATTGAGCGCTGTGCTAAGTGCTTCACATAAAATTGCTATAGATGCCAATCATTACCAGCTTGTCCATAGCCACTTCTAATAGAATCTTTCTTGGCTACAACTGCTGCTCTCTCTATTAGCCTCAGAAGCTGGGGCCAGGAGTGATATGAACCATGCATGCTCATGAGGGTTTATGACTTATGTAGCTAATCAAAATATCACTTAGACCAATCAGATTCCTTTTTTGGAAATATGGTGAGACTGAGCCTTTTGGTGCTATGTAAAAAGATGTGCACATTCAGAGTGAGGGTGGTTATTTGAGACCATGTGTAATACAAAGAAGTTCTAAAGGAGAATAAAAGATATTGCACAGAAAGAAGAGGACAGGGCAGATGTAGAAAGAGAAGCAGAGATACAGGGAGAAGCAGATCACACAGCTCTGGAAGGAAAACAGCCTCAGTTTCTGATCACATTCTCTATCTACTCTTTGGTTCTGTCTTTGGGTCCTCACGAGATTCCACTGTATGCTTACAAAAATCTCCTTTACTAGCTAGCTAAATGGTTCTTGGACAATGACCCAATAAAGTACAGACTAGAACAATACATCATCTTAGTGGGTTACTACAGTGAATTAACCCATGAGATAGTTATCTTCAAGAAGAAGTAACTGAGAAATGGAGAGTTTAAGTAAATTTCCTAAGGAAAACGACATAAGGTGAAACTAAGATTAAAGCCCATATGTCAACTCTGCAACTCTAGGACTAACTGGAATGAGGAACACCAGAGATAAGGAAAACAATTAGGAATTAGCTATGCTATTTTAGGAGGAGGTAGTGAGAGACACACCTAGAGGAATGAATGAGGTAACAGACAGGAAATGACAAGTGAAAAATGTATAGGGTTGTCTATGGGGTTAGGGATAACGGGTGGGTAAAGAAGCAAAAGAAGCCAAACGTGATACCAAACTATTTTAGCTTGGCTCATTGGAAGAACCATGGTGCCATTAATAATAGCAGTAGGAAAATTAGGTCTGGGGCATGTTTTTGTGGGTGAAAAATACACTTAATTTTGGTCACCATTAGTTTTAAGTAAACTTACTTAAAAGGGAGTTGGAAATGTGGGCCTGAAGCTTAGAGGTAGAAAAAGGATTTGGGAATTATTTTAAATAAGTGACTTCACTGAAGTTTTTATAAAACTCACAAATTCACTAATATATACAGGGGTAATTCCAGTATTGCACAAGTTACAAAGCTTTAAATTAAGAAAAAAAAGATTATTTTTAATTCTAAAAAGAGACTGCTTTAGATTTCTAATTTTATACTAACCAGTATTTATGGTAACAAATTTACTGGACTTAAATGATAAAATGAAGCAACAAAATCTATTTATTTAGTTCTATTCAGTTAGCGACACACACACACACACACACACACACAAACTCTTATATCTTTAAAGGATATTATAATGCGTTGAGTTGTATAGCAAAAATACATGCATATAACACATAAAAGGACTTGTTTTTATGCCCTGCATTTCTCCATGGAACTTAAAATTCTTTAACAGACATTATCTCATTGTTTTAAGAACTGTTATGAAACAATCTGACATTTATATAACACCATTCATTTTCAATAATCCCAAAGGGCTTTCCAAACCCTGGAAGAATGACTTTGCTAATGTTCAACATGCAACCACTGAGGGATGGAGGTGGGCTGGGTGGGCAGAGAGGTGAACAGGACTGTGGTAGATATTCTGTGGAACACAGCAGTAACATTATACAACCATTTACAAAAGGAAGTGGAAGACATTAAACTGAAACCATGAAGAAACAAGCAGAAAAGATCCAAGGTAAGCTTGCATTACGCTTGTTAAATTTGAGAAAAATATTAATACCATGGGGCTTATTCCCATTCTTGTGGTTTATTCAAATAATATGTAGATACTTTCAAGATTTAAAAACAGTATCATTTGCTAAATCAAGAATTCCATTTTCTATTGTGTTTTTTGTGTGGGTAGTGGTCTGTTTTGCAACTGTCAACCACATTCAGGATGCTGAATTATTACTAATTATGTCAACTGGGAAAATTAAATTTTTGTGTGTTCTGTTTTGTCCTTAACTTATTGGGTGTATTAGTCAGGGTTCTCCAGAGAATCAGGACGAATAGATGCATATATAAGCAGAAAGAGATTTATGAAAATACTCTATACTTTACATGCTTAAACCTTACAACAAACAAATAAACATACCCATTTCACAGATGAGAAAACTGAAGCCAAATGTTGTAGGTATGTTTTTGTCTGCGTAGTGTGCTTTTTGATGCATTCTTCTGGTAACAAATCCTGTCTCTATGCCAAAGTGATATATGGTCAGTCAATGAGTTGTCTGTCTCCTGGGAGCTGGGTGCTCAAGGCTAGAAAGACGCTAGGGTGAGTGTCTGATGATAGATCCTAGAAAGAGTCCAAGAGCTTCTGCACCCAAGACTCTGTAGTGGCCTCTGGTCTTCCTGCCCTTCTGAAGCTTAGCTATTCGGTGCTTTGTTCCATTTTGTGGGCTATCTCAGTATCCTATCCTGTGGCTTAAATTGTAGTTGGTTGCAACCAAGAACCTTAAGAAATATATAGATACATTATATAATACACAGAAGCAGAGAGATATCAATAAAGATACAAACGTAGATTTTTCTGACTTCAAAGGCTGTGTTCTTAACCATGACATCTCAATGGTTTTTGAAAACTGGGATCCTGCAACGTTATCTGCCATCAAAAGAAATGATAATGTTCTCCTGATTTTATATCTTGGCCTCTTAGTAAACTGTTTGAAAGTAGTTAAGCTAACATGGAAAATCTTGTAAAATTAATCTATAAATATAACTTCTTGGTTGAAAGGGAAAACCTTTATTGGGCATATCTGATATTTGGATATTATATAAAAAGGACTGCCAAAGGTATACGAAAATGACACTCGAGCTGCACTCTTTCTCAGTCAGTGAGAGGAAAGGAGACAATGCCTTCGGAGAAGAGGCTGGAGAGTGAGAAGAGCACTGACTTTCTGTCGCAGGTTAATACAATGGAAAGACCCACACACTGAGATTCTTCTAGCTCCACAGTTGTGTGAAATGGGCTCAATAAACTCTCTGGGTTTCCGTTTCCCTCTCTGTAAAATGGGGACGGTAATGTCTATCTCCATATGATCACGGTGAGAATTAAATCGCAGTCGGTCCTCCATATCTGCGGGTTTCACGCCTGCAGATTTAACTAACTGCGGATTGAAGATACTTAAGAAAAAACCCTCAGAGAGTTCCAGAAGGCAAAATTTGAATTTGCCATGCACTGAGCACTACGCTGAATCCACGTGAATGAAGTAATGTGTACGCATACCCTGGTGCAGCCTTCATGCAAATATAGGTTCTGTGCAAATACTATCATCCTATCTAATAAAGAAGGAATATGCTAATTGACCCTCATACCGTCACAAGGATGGCGGTGCCCACAGCCAATAAGGAGGGAATATGCTAATTGACTGCCATACCCTCAAAGATGGTGGCGCCCACAGCCACAAGATGGTGGCGCCCAGTCCCCTCAGCCCTGCCGGAGCAGCAGGCATGTGGCAAGGCTGGGCCCACTTGCCGCGTGCCTGCCTCAAGAGTCACCCAGTCCTCTAAGCCCCCCAGACGCCCAGGGCCATCCCAAGGTGCAGACAAGCCTTGGATAGCAGCTGCCCAGCTGCCCAGGGCCGTCCGAGGCTCAGGTAACCAGGGCCGGCCGAGGCTTGCGCGGCCGGCAGTGGCAGCAGCAGAGGTGTGATGGGGTGTCGCCTTCCACTGATCGCCAGATTGCCTCCCGCCCCTGAGGGCTCCCGGACTGTGAGAGGGGGTAGGTTGGGCTAAGGGAACCCCCTCCAGTGCATGAATTTTCATGCACCGGGCCTCTAGTGTTTTATATAAGGAACTTGAGCATCCACAGATTTTGGTATTTGTGGGGGTCCTGGAACAAATCCCCTACTGATACCAAGAAAAGGCTGTAAATAACAAATATAAAGCTTATAGTATAGATCCTGGCACATAGTAAGCATTTATGAAATGGTAGTTGCTGTTATTGTTATAGTCATTCAACTGAGTCCGGTAACAATGGTTGACAGGAGAAGGCTGCTGAGAAGAGTCTGGGAATACACAAAATTGGAAACTCAAAGGATAAAAGTATCTAATGGATAGATATTTTTAATTTTTGTTAGGATCTCCACCTGTGTGTGTGTGTGTGTGTGTGTGTGTGTGTGTGTGTGTGTGTGTGTGTTTAATCTTGTATTTACTGTGACAGGTAATACACACACTGAAAAAGTGCACAGATTTAAAATGTAGAGCTCAAGGATTTAGCACAAAGTGAACACCCGTCAGGAGGTCAAACCCTGCTGGCTCTGCAGAAGCACTCCTGTTGCTCACCCCAGCTACTGATGAGTCTCTCTCTCCCCTGCAAAAGCAATCCCTACCCGCCCTTTGTGATGATCACATCCTTTCTTCATAATTTTACCACTTTAGCATGTGTTCCTAAACACTAAATTGTGCCTATTTTTCCCCATTTTATATAAATGGAATCACATCACCTGTTTCTTGTGTCTAGCGTCTTTGGCTCAACACTGTATTTGTGAGATTTATCCATATTGCTGTGTATAGCTATAGGTCATTGATTTTCATTGGTATATAGTATTCTATTGTATGAATCTACCACAGTTTTTAACCATCCCATTGGTGATGGATGTTTGTGCTGTTTCTTCTTTTTGGTTGTTACAGATAATGCAATCATGAAAATCTTGTATGTGTGCATACATTTCTGATGATTATATACCTAACAGTAGAATCAGTGAATCACAGAGTATGTATAATTTTAACTTTGGCAAAAAATGCCTATTGTTTTGCGAAATGGTTGTATCAATTTACACTCCCAATTCCAGAGGACAAGAGTCCCAATATCCCACATTCTCAGTAGCAATTAATATTCTCACTCTTCTGGTGGGTGTGTAGTATTGGCTTCAATTTGCGTTTTCCTGGAAATTTTCTTAGGATTATTGGATATTGAATATATTCCTCTGTGAAATAGCTATTAGTTTTTTCCCCCCATTTTTCTTTGAGTCATCTTTCTCATCAATTAAAAATAGTTCTTTAGTATTCTGGCTATGTTGTAAATATCCACTATTCTGTAGTGTGTCTTTTCACTTACTTCAGGGTCTTTTGATGAACAGAGGATTTTAATATAGGAAAACTTAGCAAACAATTTTTTTATAATTAGTTCTTTTTGTGTTCTAGTCCTTAAATCTCTACATCAAGGTCATAATGACATTCTCCAAAAATGTTTTCCAGAAGTTTTATTACTATGTCTTTCATATTAAATCTATAGTCTACCTGGAATTGATTTTCATGTATGGTGTGAGTTAGGGGTCAAATATTTTTCTGTCCTCAAGTTAATCACCTAATAGTTCTAGCCTCATCACTTGAAAAGACTCCCTTTTTCCCCATTGATTTTCAGGGCCACCTTCGTAGGCTCCCTGTTCTATTGGATATATCTATCTGTCCGTCACTGTGCCAGTCACACACTATTATAATTACTTAACTTTATAATAATATCAGATAGAATGATTACTGTATTCATCCCCTTTATGAGTGTCTTAGCTACTTGGATTTCCATATAAATTTTAAAATCAGCTCATCAGATTCTACAAAAGTGTTAAATTTAATTAAAACTGCATTGAAACTTAAAGAAAAGTCTAGGAAAATCAGCATAGTACAGTTCTGAATTATCCAATCCATAAATTTGGTACATCTCTCCACTTCTTAAGATAATTTTTAATGTCATTCTGTGAAGTTTTCTGTGTCTTGCAAATCTGTGTGATATTTTTTCCAATGTCTCTCACATTTTCTTATGCTAATGTAGATGGGATCTCTTTTTAAATTTCATTTTCTAAATTTTGTTGCTATGACAATGCAGTTGGTTTTTGTATACTATATTTATATACAGTTATCTTGTAAACTCACTTATTAATTTTAATAATTTACCCATAGATTTCTTTGGATCGTGTATGCAGATAATTGTACCAGAGATAAAAAACAGTTCTTTGTTTTTTTAAACTGTTTAATTTCGAATTCTTGCCTTGTTCAGCAGCTAGGACCTACAGTACATCTTTTCAAATGTAATAATGTTGAATAAAAGAGATTATAGTGTGCATCATTCACTCATTCTGGATATCACCACACCATGTGCATGTTATCTGCTGTCTGTTTCCTATGGTACCCTTTACAACAGTTCAGGCCTATTTCTAGTGTGCTAGAATGTTTTACTAAAATCATGAACACATGTTGAATTTTATTAAATGCTCTTTCTCCTTCTATCAAAATGATAAAATGGTTTTTCTCTTCATTCTAATACTGTGGTAAATTATATTGGTTGCTTTTGCATATAAAGCCAAACTTGCATTCTTGAAATAAATCCAAATTTGTCAGGATGTATTATGTATTGAAAATATTGCCTCACTTGATATATTAGTATTTTGTTTAGAATTTAAGGAGGTTGGTTTATGATTTTCTTTTCTTGCAATGTCTTTACCAGGTTTTATTATCAAGGTTATACTGGCTTCATAAATCGAAGAGTAAAAGTGTTCCCTCTTTTTATATTCTCTGGAAGAGTTTCTTTAAGATTGGTGTTATTTGTGTAAGTCTTAAGTTACAGATATGATTTCTCTAATAAGAGTGATATTCAGAATCCTACTTCTTCCTAGATTAGTCTTGGTAAGGTGCAATATTTTTTAGTTGCACACGGTTTTTATAATATCATCTTGAAAACATTTTAGTGTTGGTAGGATCTGTAATTATGTCTTTTTAAAAATCGTTGGTGATTATTTACACTTTCTTTTTCATACAGTTTCACTAAAATTTTATCAATGTGATTTAATCTTTTAAAAGAATTGGTCTCTGTAATTCTTATACTTTATGTATGTTTTCTAGTACATTAATTTCTGCTCTTATTTTTAATTATCTCCTTCTTTCTTTGGATTTAATTTGCTGTTCTCTTTTCCAACTTCTTAGGATTGTCTTTGAATTTCAAGAACAAAGTACGGATATTTATTTTAAAGACTGTTTCTGATCATTTCAATATCTGGAGTCCCTCTAGGACTCTATTTGTTGTTTCTGCTGGGTTTTAGTTGCTGATAATATCTCTTTGTGTGCCTGGCTATTTTTTATTGTATGCCAGGTCATCTATTTGCTAAATTGTTTGTAAAAAAGTAACATTTAAAATGGTATTTTCCTCCACTGATGATTTACACTGGCTTCTGCCAGTGCCCAAAGGCTCTAGCAATTCAGGATCACCTTAATCTACTTCAGGCACCGCGAAGATTAGAAGCTGTACCTACACAGGCCTGTCCACTTCCAGCTGACCTGCACTAATAGAGAAAAGCCTTGAGGCAGCCAGACCCAACGCGAGAGGTAGTCACAAACATCTACTTCCAGGCCCGGCACCCATTTCCCCAACCCTTCCCCTAAGAGGCTGCTAAAAGCACGGCACTGCCTTTCAGCCCCACCCCTGTAGCCCATGAATTCAGCAAATTTTCCTAAGGGGAAGAGTTGCCCAAAACCCCGGACCTCCATTCTTCACTGGCTCTTAGCCTTGAAATTCTTCACTTCCTTTTAGTTCTCCAATGTCTTAAAAGATTTTTCAAAAAGATTTCTAATGCTCTTTTTAGCAGTCTAATTTGCTATAAAACCTATTGAGTTTTTAATATCAACTATTATTTTTTATTTCTAAATTTCCTTTGTTTTAAAATCTGCTTGTTCTTTTTATTTTTAAATATATTTCTTGAAATATATTATACATACTTTTTTTAAGATTCAAGTGTCTAAATAAAATCTTGAGAACGTGTGCATCTGATTTTGTAGTCTGTTGCTTCTAATAGTTTTTGTCAGGGTGTCTAAACTGAATGTGTGTGTGTGTGTGTGTGTGTGTGTGTGTGCGCGCGCGCGCTCATTCTGAGCTACTCATTTTCTTTTGTACTTTCTTCAAGGACAGGGAATAAAAGTGGGTTCCTCCTGAAAGGATTTATGTTTCCTTGTATCAGACTTCTGGGGGCACTAAGAATCCAGGATCATTTCCAACTAAATTCTTGGCTGGAGAATTTTGAGGCCACCCAGGCTCAGTGAATTGGGGCTCCAAACTGATGGGAAGGCTGCCTTGTGGCTACAGTCCCTAGGACATGCTCTTGCCCTAAAATATTCTGTGCCATAATTCAAGATAGGCAGTTTTCCTGCAGTCCTCTGATGACAGTGAGGTGGCTGCTAATTGCTAATTCTCCCTGCCACTAAGAGTGAAATCTCTGGGTCCCCAACTAAATAGGAGAGTCTTTTATTAGACAACTACTACCTTGGGAAGCCTTAGGCTTTATATTCCCTCATTGTGAGACTTCAAAAAAGTGCCCCAGTTCACCCAGTTTATCAATTGTCATTAGAGTTAAAGCTACATCTAGTCCTCCACTTACTTCTCTTCCTTCATATATTTACTTATTCCCTGGTCTGAGTATTCCTTGTTTTGTTTTTATTTTTATTTCAAGTTCATAGGAACATATGAGAAGATATTTTCATGTTATATCCAACATTTTTAGTTGTTTTCAGTGGGAGGATCGGTTTGGACTCTTAGGCTGTCATGTTGCCAGAAAATGATTTTCTATAACATTTAAATTTTGTCATCCATTCCAAAATTATGTTTAGTTTTTGAAAAGGCACAATAAGCATGATAATATTGTGCTCTTTAAAGGACTTTAGGTTTACTAAGGGGTTTCAAAAACAAGTATTCTCACCAAAACCAAAGTGAAGTTTAATAAATACCAATTAAAACTTTATAAACTGTATCTACTTGAGGTTGGATCAGATTGAGGAATGGAGTCATGGAAGATCACTGGACTGGAAGCCAGGGGACCTGAGTTCTAGTCCTAGTAATCTGCTGTGTGCTTCTGGGTAAGTCCCTTCATTGGCTGGCCTTTGGTTTCCCATGTATACAATCGAAGGGAAGGGCTGGATGTTCCACTTAGAACCCACACTGTAACAACTGCACAGAAGTATTCAATGTAAATAGAGCATACTCAAGATCCGAGTTTTGATGCACAAGGTATTTCTTAAAGCGAGCCTACTTTCACATTTTAAACATACTGCAGCACAGTATTTTAAATAAGCTTACACTTGGGTGTGGCCACTTTAAAAAAACAATATAAACTACTTTTGTACTTCCAAATAGATGTTTAATGATTCTTAATATTTTGACATCATCTTAGTTCTGAGAAATCTATTATTCTCTTTGTTCTTTCTGGCATTTCAAATTCTTTAATGTAGCTATTAGTATAATTTAGGGATTATCTGCCTTTTGCATGAGAAATTACTAATATTCAAGAGCTGCATCTGTACCATGTGCCAGGAGTTGATGTGAAGAATTCTAAAACTATAACCATCTAAAACTGTCAGCATATTGCATTAATCATTTAAAAAAATCAATCTAATGCCACACAGATTAACCTGTCCAAAGTAAGTTTTAATGCAACATATTCACAGGTTTACACTATAAAGCTGTGAAAAGAGTATCTTTTTCAAATTTGATTAAGTGCTGCAAGATGCTGAAGAAAGTCAGCACTCAAATGAATTATATGTTTGATGTCATTTTTGGCAAAACCTCAGAAAATGTCACATAAAAGAAAAACATCATACTTAAAATAAGGTCTTGACAGCAGTCTGGAATAGTTAAGAACTCCATTCCTAAATGGGAATGCTGGTTGTAATCAAACTTTTAATGACGAGAGTAGTCCCCTTGCTATGAGACAATTTAAATACCAAGACAAAATAAAAAACACCACATGCTCTCTCTCTCTCTCTCTCTCTCTCTCTCTCTCTCTCTCTCTCTCTCTCTCTCTCACACACACACACACACAGCCCTCACCTCATTTACTTTCTAAAATGGACAAATTTGTAATTATGTCAGTTCAGGCTCCAAATATCTAATGCAATTTATAAAATTTCCTTGCAGATTTATCAGTGGCCACTTGAGATGTGAGGAGGTGGCAAGCTACCAGGCAGTGTCAGCAGGTTTCTTTTTTTTTTTTTTTTTTAAATATATTTTATTGATTTTTTACAGAGAGGAAGAGAGAGGGATAGAGAGTTAGAAACATCGATCAGCCGCCTCCTGCACACCCCCCACTGGGGATGTGCCCGCAACCAAGGTACATGCCCCTGACCGGAATCGAACCCGGGACCCTTGAGTCCGCAGGCCGACGCTCTATCCACTGAGCCAAACCGGTTTCGGCAGTGTCAGCAGGTTTCTGCTTGTTGTTTTGTTTTAATTTATGAGCATTCTAAATAACTCCCATCGTAATGAGATGAAGTCCCTGGGTGCCAGTACCCTCACATCTTCTAAACCTAGAGCTGAAGATGGTAGGAATTTTTCATCTCTTCACCACATTCATGTCTTCTCTATCTTACTCTGTCTGATATGATAGAATTAAGAGGAACAAATACCCCTAAAAGCAGGTTATACGGTACATTTAAGAATTACTGGCCAATTTCACTTGAAAGTTTTTTTAAAAAAAGGTGTATGACAAACAAGATTATAATAAAATATTATGGCAAAGAATACAAATGTATATTTCTGGCATAAAGATTAAAAAGCCAAGAAAAATAAATATCACAAAGTTAACTGGCCGTCTTTGGAAGAAGTATTACAAGATGATCTTTCTTTTTATCTATATGCTTTTCTATATTTCTGATACTTTTTGCAAAGGACATATGTTACTTTCATAATTGGAAGAAATAATATAGCTTTTATTAACAATTACCACCAAATATTAATGCTTAGCTGTATCAATGAGCAAACTTAATTTTACTAGATTAGGAATGGCATCGATATTAATAATAAGACAAACTAGAGTTATGACAAATATAGCTAAAGGCTCTTGTTAAATTTCCTACATTGGAATTACGTCAATCACCAGGCAGAAAGAATGCTAATTAAAAAAAACTATATAGAGATAGTGAAGGGCTGCAGAGAGATACCCTTAACATAGGTTCCTAGAGATGAGTCCTAAGTTACCATTAGGAGGTCTGCAGGATGGTATAGAATTCAAGAAATAGAAAAATATATAAACTAGTTAGAGTTTATTTTTCAATGCACATAAAAATTAAATATGCTCATAATGTATGGTTCTAAAATAAATTTCAACAAGACTTGCTCTTGATGTCTAGATATCCAAAAAAGAACAAAGTGCTTTATGGACTCTCAAATTAAAGATGATCATCTCATATTCACTATACCAAGAGATTAGATTCTTTGTCTAATTGTGAGGCTATGTGCATCTTTACACTAGCTATATACCTTTAAAAGTCTTTATTATTTAAATAATTATATGACTGTAAGACATATGGCTAGAAATGTGCTTTTTGGCTCATGAAGGTAATAACATGTATGCATTAAAATTTCACCGGGGAGACTGGTGGTCCTGACTACAAAGGGAAGCTTTATTTTTCAAAGACTTCCAGGGAATAGGATGCTCTGCACAACTGAATATTTCAGATAAGAGAATCTTATCTTTAATTTGCTAAAATGACTATTTTTTTTGTCAATTAGGTTAGAATCATTGCCCATTCTCTATCTTATTAAGCAATAATAAATACCAGCTAAACTTTTCTTAATGAATCAAGATTATTATAATGAGCATCTGACATGTTCTCTAAGAATAAATGAAGTATCATCTACAGCAAAGGTTTCCATAATAATCCACTCCTATGCTCCTGTGTTTCCTTACTTACCTAGTGTCAGGTGGTCAGCTTCCACCTCTTGCTGCCATCAAAATAGATGTCCTTACCTATGTCTTTCTCTCTCACTTTTTTAGCCCAGTAATATAGTTGGCTAGAGAGATCCACAGGCCAGTCCCTGCCCTTGCTTTTCTTTTGCTTGTTCATTTATTTACTAGAGGCCCGGTGCATGAAATTCATGCACTGGGGGGGGGGGGGGGGGGCGAAGAACCTCAGCCCAGGCCTAAGCTGGCAGGTGGATATCCCTCTTGCAGTCTGGGAGCCCTCGCTCCTTACCACCCCCCTGCTCACTGCTCCTTACCGCTCGGCTTGCTGCTCCTTAGCACTGCTGTGGAGGTGGGAGAGGCTTCCGCCATCACCGCTGCGCTCACCAGCTGTGAGCCTGGATTCTGGCTGAGCGGTGCTCCCCCTGTGGGAGCGCACTGACCACCAGGGGGCAGCTCCTGCGTTGAGCGTCTGCCCCCTGGTGATCAGTGTGCATCATAGTGACTGGTGGTTCTGGTTGTTCCACTGTAATGGTTGCTTAGGTTTTTATTATATAGATTGTTTAATTCTTAAGATATATAGCTAATATAGTTATAAATTTTATGAATTTGCCCTCTTAAAGGGTACTCTCCCTGACTTTTATTATTCTTTAGTCTATTTTGAACTTAGAACCAGATAATCAATTTGTTAGCACCCTGACCAAAGTAAGAAACAAAGAGTATTACTGTTGGTAATACTGGTCCAAGAGGCTTTCTACGAATCAAGGGCATATACTTTCACTTTTCTACATAAATGACATTAAAAGTTAGTACATAGATTAAAAGTAGACTATAGTAAAAATAGGTCTCATACTTCTGGACCCCAATAAAAATAATTCAAGAGTACCTGAAGAAAGTGAACTACTTAGAAAAAAGGATTTTTGCTTAGTTTGCTCAAAAAGAGGAATTAATTCTACACGGTATCAGACACAGCACAAAGCTAACATTCCAAAGGAATTTCTGTTTCTTATAAAAACCAAGATTAAGCTAGTTTAACATTATAGGTTAGATAGATGAAAAGTAGTAAAAAACTATAGATACACTTTCACAACCTATCAAACCTGAGGGGCCCTAGTCTGACTTAATCCAGAATTAAAAAGTTAGTTTGAAGAAACCTGAAATGGACCAGTGCAATTTGAGAGGAACTAAGCACCTCAGGGATGTGCTTCATGAAGAGGCTTTAAAATTCTTTCTTGATTTACAAGCTCCGGTTGCCCCTTCCTCCTCCAATTTCTGGCACTAGCCATAGAGCAGGTATTGTGTGCTTAGAACTTTGAAAAGAGGATCTGACACCTTATCTCCCTAAAGCTGATTAGAGAATATGTCCAAACCTATATCTCTAAGTGACTATGTGCAGTTTGGTACTAGTTTGATATGATGAAAATTAAAAAAACCTGGGAAGTACTTAGAAACACAATTTAATGAAAAGGATTATATAGTTTATTAAAGTACTAGACAGAGCCAACACAGGAAACTAACTCTGTCTCCAATTAACTACCAATCTTATTTAAAATTTATTACCCCCCACAAACGTCCTTTACAGGCCTGGGTGATTTACAGGGGGACTAACGAGACTCCTGGGCTGCAAACAGAACTGTCCTGCAGCACATCTCTCCTGACAATGCTGTCTCTAAGTAAAACTTCTTATTTACCCACATTGGGGTGTTACAGCCTACTGCAACTCTGCATTCAACAAAGATATGTAACTCCTTAGAATTTTAAGTTCAATTTCATGCTACTATAAAAATTCTAATTATCTACACTAATAAAAAAGTAAGATGCAAATTGACCATACCTTCGTGATGCCCACCAGCCAATCAGGAGTGAGTATGCAAATTAATCCAACAAAGATGGTGGGTTAATTTGCATATGCAGGCACCGAGTGGCTGGGGGCGGGGTGGGACCCTTGTGTCGTCGCCATGGTGCTGACGCAGGTGTTCCGCCCCGCCCCTGGCTGCTCCGGGCCTCTGGGCAGCGTGGGAAGGCGGAATGGCAGCTCTAGGCCAGAGCGAAAAGGCGGGTCCGGCTGGAGTGAAGGTGGTGCCGGCAGCCAGGGGAAGGAAGGCCCATTCTTACACAAATCTTTGTGCATCGGGCCTCTAGTATGACTATAATAATGATTTTATCCCTTGACATTCTGTTTCTTTCATTTACTAAAGACTTCTTTTATAGATTATCTAAAGCTTTTAAAAAGTAAATAGATGGCAAACCAATGGCAAAAGTGAACAGGTTATGTTTAGATAATGCTCTTCTTATACAGATATATAATTATATCCATTATTTGACAATATCCTCATGATATAAGGAATATCAGATCTTGAGCTTTACTAGGAAGACTGAAAATGCATGGTCTTAGTACTTTCCTGTTTATTTTTTTAATTTAAATTCTTTATTGTTTAAAGTATTACATCTCCTTTTCCCCCCATTGACCTCTCCCCAGCTGCCCCCAACCCCCAGCATATGCTCTCACCCCCCTATTGTCTGTGTCCATTGGTTATGCCTATATGCTTGCATACAAGTCCTTTGGTTAATCTCTTACCTCCCCCTCCCCCCCCCCCCCCCCCCCCCCCGCCCACACACACACCTTCCCCTTCCTTCCCTCTGAGGTTTGACGGTCTGTTCGATGCTTCTGTGTCTCTGGATCTATTTTTGTTCATCAGTTTATGTTGGTCATTATATTTCACAAATGAGTGAGATCACGTGATATTTACCTTTCTCCGACTGGATTATTTCACTTAGCACAGTTTGCCGCTCTGTCGACTGAGTTTGCCGACCACTGTCATATACTACCCTTTACCTCTTTGCACACAACATGCCACAATTGCCTAATCCTCACAGCTTCCAATTACATGGTAACATTTAGTCTAGCAGTGGTTGGCAAACTCATTAGTCAACAGAGTGACAAATGGCGGCTGCAGTTTGCTGACCACTGGCTTAGCATAATGCTCTCCAGGTCCATCCATGTTGTTGCAAAATGGTAAGAGTTCTTTCTTTTTTACATCAGCACAGTATTCTATTGTGTAGATGTCTCACAGTTTTTTAATCTACTCATCTGCTGATGGGCACTTAGGCTGTTTCCAAATCTTGGTTATTGCAAATTGTGGTGCTATGAACATAGGGTGCATATATCCTTTCTGACTGGTGTTTCTGATTTCCTGGGATATATTCCTAGAAGTGGGATTACTGGGTCAAGTGGGAGTTTTATTTCCTGTTTATTTTTTGAGAAATAATAATATTCCAAAGAATTCTTATAATTATTAGTGTTACATATAATGAGCACTGAATGTTACTGTCAAAATTACTATGAAAAATAAAATTAATGTATTTTTAGTCCCTTCAGATTAGGAGATGTAGTCTATGCATCCAGATAAAAATTCCTGGGAAAGGTAGGTCTATCTTACACAATTTACTACACACCAAAATATCTACATGGTTCTTTTTAAATATTGATTATCTACTTCTAAGATAGTTGGCAAATTAAATTGCTAGATATAAACAAACAAACAGGAAAGTACTAATTCAAGGCATTTTCAGTCTTTTCATATCATGTTCAAAAGACCAAATCATACAGAGTTGCTATAATACTAAAATAATTTAGTCTTGGACTAAAAGGAAGTGGCTTACAAAAGCCTGATATGTAGCCATATAGCTCAAACAAGAAATCTTTCCTGAATGTATTCAGGAGGGTATTCAGCTCAACTGATGCATGACGTTATAAAGTCATGGTCAAATAACACTTTCCTACTTCTTTTTATGTGATAATCTTACCATGCAAATGCATATGAGAACCTCTGGATCTGTTCCCAGAGTTTACATAGTCCTAAACTTGGAGCATCTGTTGGCTGGGAAGATAGGTTAAGTTCTACATACGTTCAAGGATGCCTAAAATTCTACTTTGTTTCCACAATGCTTTGCAGTGAGATGGCTCATGGTATCATTTTCAATCCTGGGGAAGAAAGACTACTAGACTTAAAAACTGCTAAGAAACATGTATATATCAAATAAAATATAATGTTTACTGAAATTCATAAATCTTTCGTACTAAATAATTTTCTATCATCTTATCAGCAACACTTGTCAATTTTAAAAGATCAAAATAAGTTTAGAGGAAATATAATCCTAAGAAAAAAGTAATCCATAATGTATTACAGATAGGGGCTAAATATGAATTTTGTTAAGCATTCTAAGAAGATAGTGACAATACAGTATTGCTCCTAGTAACACTCTTAAAAATAATAGAATCAAAATAAAATGACCAACTTAGTGTTCACATTTTGTTTTCTAAATACAAACTCCAGTAAGAGAAACTGGAGTTCCTTGGAGAAGTGCTTGAGTCCAGGTGTGCAGAAGGCAAAACACAAGATCAATCAGGAGCATCTTGTCAGAAAGTAAGAAAGAACGCAAAGGATGGGGGCAGGATGAAAGGACAGAGGCCAGCCAGAAAGGGGCGAATGCTGGTATTATTTGAACAACAAAATAAATAATGACAGTTTGGGATTAAAACACAGAATAAAATAAATGCGTATAAGCCATACGGACATAAATAAGTAAATAAATAAATAACAGAAGAGAGACCTCTCTCTTACAGAAGAATTCCAAGTAATAAAAGTAACAGGGACCAGGGACATACAAACTCACCATTACAACACCACAGTAATAACTGTTGTCTACAGACAACACCCACCCATGGAGGCTAAAATTAGTGGGGGAAGCTTGAAAAGAAACCGAATATTTATATAGTCTTAAAGTATCTTCCCCAAATACTTATAATCTCAAAGGGAAAAAGAGTAATTTTATAGTGTAGCAGCTCAGCAAACACCACTTTAACCATGTGATCATGGTAATATCACCAGTAAAAAGACAACAGACATCCTGTTACCTCTGATATAATGCACTGGGAAGGACATATCACTTACGTGGCAATCTTGCCCCCAAATGCATAATCTCAATATTAACATGAGAAAACACCCGACAAACGCAAGGTGAGACATTCTACAAAATATCTAAGTGAGAATCAGGAGACATGATGGAACTCTGGATGTAATCATAAAACAAAAATGACATTAATGGGAAAACTGTGAATTCCAATTCTAATAAGGTAATTCTAATAAGGTTTACAGTTAGTTACTAGTGCTGTATCAACATTAATTGCTTGGTTTTGACCATTGTAGTATGATTATACAAGACCTTAACAGTGAAGGTATAAGGAAAGAAGAAGTACCAAGTTAAAATATAAGCAAATACCCTTACCTTCACTTGATTTTTCTGCTTGTTTTGCTGCATTTTCTACTTTTTTTTGTTTTGCTGCTAAGAGTTCCCGCTTTAATTGTCTTGCTTCTTTTCTGAGTTCTTCACTATAAAGCAAAAACAATCATATAAGTATAAAATATACTGAGAGAAAGTTGTTTAGCAAAAACAAGTAATTCATTAAATCTCTAAAAAACACACAACTTGTAATGTAATTCATTTTGTTTATGTGTATGTGTACTTGTGATACGTAAATATACTTAAAGGATATTTTTAAGTTATGATAGCAATCGATCTATATATATATATATAAAAGGCTAAGCAACCAGCTGACCGGCGACTGGCTGACCGGCTGGTAGGTATGACGTGCACTGACCACCAGGGGGCAGACGCTCAACATAGGAGCTGCCAAGCGACAGCAACTTTGCAGAGTGCCCTCTCGCACTCCAGGACCCTTTGGAGTATGTCGGACTGCTGGTTTCGGCCTGATTCCCGCAGGCCAGGCTGAGGGACCCCACCTGCTGGAGGGACCCCGCTCACTCTGCAGATACTCTTCGAGCCCCGGTGCCACCCCAGGTGTGGCCTGCCGGGGAGGGACCTCAGGAGGTTGGCTCCAGGGCATGACCGGCCGTCTTGCCCAGTCCTGCTCCGCCAGCCACCTTCTAATGAATTTCCTTTCAATGTGCACTAATCCGTGCACTGGGCCTCTAGTATAATATGAATTATTATAAAATATACCCCCTTTCAAGTATATCAAACAGAATTAGGTAAGTGACAAATGACCCATTGTTTTCCCTCTAATTTACTTGCAAATTTAACATCCTAGTTTCAGTTTAATAATTTGTGGAGAGCCAAATCAAAGTAAAATTTTTAATATAAGTACTATTAACTAAACCTGGGCATACCCAAAAAGACTTGGCTATAAAACTTACTGAATTCCTGAACTGGCACAAATAACTACCATTTATTAAGCAATTATTACAAGTTAGCTGCAGTGCTAAAATTTTTATAAACTCAATAAAAATTTTAATACCTTTTAATACCCACTTAATACCACAATTTGGCAAATAATTTCCTCTTCTGTGAAAACTACCAGACCAGTGTATTCTGATGATGAATACAATCATATATTAAAGGCAAAATGAAATGTAAATGGTGACTTCACTGTAAGCCACTAGTTAAATGACTAGTTTCAACAAGCCAGTTTTAGTACAGGAGATTCAAATTCATGCCTTGGAAAAACTTATTAACTTGTGATGAACCCTTAGGGTCACTTATGAATAATCAAAACTATGCATTTTATATCTGTGAATGTTAAACATCCACTCTATTTTCAACTAAAGCTACAGTGGATCACAAAGACTGAGACAGACACCCATGCGAAGGTTTAGTGGAATCTTAAGTCTGAATAATTCTATACTGATTCAACCTTTATTTCTTCTTCCTAATCTCTAAATCTAACATATATATTTTACCACTGTCCTATAATAGTTACCAAACTGATGGGTCTTACAATGTCAGTGACTCAGTTCTCTTTTTACCTCTTTCCCACATCAGACACACACAGCCATATTGTGTATCTGCTTGGCCTCCAAGATCCTGAATTCTGAAACTTCCCTTCTGATTAACATCTATTAGTGTATGTGTATATATATATATATATATATATATATATATATATATATATATATATATTATTGATTTTTTACAGAGAGGAAGGGAGAGGGATAGAGAGTTAGAAACATCGATGAGAGAGAAACATCGATCAGCTGCCTCCTGCACACCCCATACTGGGGATGTGCCTGCAACCAAGGTACATGCCCTTGACTGGAATCGAACCTGGGACCCTTGAGTCCGCAGGCCGACACTCTATCCACTGAGCCAAACTGGTTAGGGCTCTATTAGCTTTTTTTTAAAAAAAAATTTCTTATTGACTTCAGAAAGGAAGGGAGAGGGAGTGATAGAAATATCAATGATCAGAGAGAATCACTGACTAGCTGCCTCCAGCATGAGCCCTACTGGGGATCAAGCCCACAGCCCAGCATGTGCCCTGACCAGGAACCAAACCTGTGACCTCCTGGTTCACGAGTTGATGCTCAACCACTGAGCCATGCTGACAGGGCAACCTTTTTAGCTTTCTTGGTCGTTCATTTGTCTGAACCTGTGCTTACTCTTCTAATAACAAAAGCCAAATCCTTAACAGTAGTTCATGGTCTACTGGTCTTATCCTAAGCCCAATTGACTCTCCATCCATTCTGGATGATTTGTTCAGCCATTTCACTGATGTGCTCAATTGCACCTTTAATTTTCTTAACTTGTTTGTCCTTATGGATACATCATAATCACCTAGAAAAGCTTGTTAAAACAACTCCCAGAAGACAAACCTCTAGAGAATATGATCTCTTTAGATATTGGATGTTGCCTGGGAATTTGCTTTTGTGACAAGGTCCCCAGGTGATTCCATTATGCACACAGGTTTGGGACCCAATGCATTAGGACCTTACTATAGAAATTATCTCTCTTTCTTACAACTTCAAGCACTCCTACTTCAAAGATCCTTTTATTCAGCCAACAAACATGATCACATTTCCTTGGACTGCGCTCCAATCAAGTGATTATTATCTTCCCAAGTGGATTCCTTGCCTGAAAGAATAGTTTGTATACACAGCCTACTGCATCAACCTCTAACTTCTTAATCTCTTGCAATCAATCCTTTTTATACTCTATTGAAACTGCTTCTGTATCAACCAAATTCAATGGCCTTTGTTCAATCCTCCTCTTCCTCTTTGGCCTATCATGCAATGATATTAACCACTCCTTCCTTCTTGAAATTCTATCCTAATCAGACTTATCTACCACTTAAGAGTCTTGATTCGCCAATTCTCCTTCTCCTAGTTACTCTTTCTCTTCTCATCCTATAATTGTTGGCATTTTTCCCATTTCCATACCCTGTACACTGGCATTTTTATCTAATCATCACATAACATCAAGTATCACCTTTACATAGGTTATTTCCAAATCTAAATGTTTTGCCCTGATTTTGGTCCTGCATTTGTAACTATCTATTACAAATCTCCATGTATATTAGTACTGTCCAACAGAAATGTAAGATACATACATTTCCTAGCAGCCACATTAAACAAATGGTAAAACAACAACAACAACAAAAACAGGTTAAATTAATATCCAAAATATTTTTCAACATGTAACCAATATAAAAATATTACTTTGATATTTTACATTCTTTTTTAGTGCTATATCTCCTAAATCTGGTGTATACTTTATACATCTCAATTCAAATTAGCCACATTTCAAGGGTCCAGATCTAGAGGAATAGCAGAGGCTACATGTCACAATAATTACAGAAGCTGTATGTCCAAACTTGAAGTCATCTCCTTCCTGCCCTAACCTGTTCCTTCTTCTGAAGTCCCTAGTTGATTGTGGAAGCACTTTCTGTTATGACCAGACTTTAAACTTCCACTGGGACTGTCCCTGCTCCCTTCCCCTGAATCACTGTTGAAGTAAGTCATTTTCCAACCTCTCTCACATATAAATTCTCTTCTTGACTTTCACCATCAATGCCTAGTTTAGGCTCTCATTATGTATTTCTTAGATAGATGTAATTACTTCCTATTTCTTGAAGTTATATAAACACAGGGAATAGCAACCACATCTTTGCTCTGTCCACTAAATACCCTTATCTTTTTATTATAATGATTTAAAATATTTTCACTTTGGTAAGTAATTCAGAAATGTAGATAATGTTTTCTGATGACTAAGATTATTCTGCAGGTTAAAGAGGAAATGCTGCATGGTGGGTGAATAAACATTATAAGAGTAATTTGAAGTATGCAGAGAATGAGAGGCAATGAAAGCATATACCTTAGTACTATTATAGAAGCAGTAGAGCACAGGGGATTCAGAAAATCCCTTCCTCTCTGAAAAACTCAAAAAAGACAAAGTGAGATAAAAAAGTAAGTCTATAGAGATTATTAAAATATGCTTCATTATGCTGAATTTTTCATGTGATGTGTTTACAATATTGTCACAATCTTTCAGACTATTCAAACAACACCATTTGTTAGTACTTGTGGGATCCATGATTCTTAGAATGAAGTGCAAATTTCTAGTCTAGTCTTTAGATTTCAGTCTGATATTAGGGTTCCCAATCTTTTTTTTTTTTTTAATTTCTTTATTGATTAAGGGTTCCTAATCTTATATTCTCTGGACTATAAGCCTATCCTTGGGCACTAGAATATATTGAAATCTGATATAATGGGAATGAAAATTGTAAGCCTGGAGAATACTGCTTACAAAGCAAGCACATAAACTATAGGCTGGCTTTTGAGTCCAGACAGCATTTATTTGGCTCCCTCAGAGCCTAATTTCTGCTTGTATGGCAAAAGAAATGGCTTCTATATTGGGTGGGGGTAAGGGGAAGAGATCAACCAAAGGACTGTATGCATGCATATAAACCTAACCAATGGACACAGACAACGGGGAGGGGGGGTGAGGGAATGAGTGGGGGGTTAGGAGGGTAAGGGGGGGATGAGGACACATATGTAATACCTTAATCAATAAAGAAATTTAAAAAAAGAAATGGCTTCTATAAACTATTAACTCTAAGCTAATTAATTTTTTTTCTAATAGTGTGTTTCTAATTTGAATTCATTTGAATTTTAATGTGATTTGTATGACATCACCATTATCCACCAAATAATTCTGCATTGTATATATACATATAAATTTTGGAAAATACAAAAGAGTATTAAAATGAACTAAAAGAGTTCACAAGTTCACAGATTTATTTTGGAGCTTATAAAGAAGTGAACATCTTACCCAACACTCTAGCCCCATTTCCTAGAGGTAATTACTATCAATAGTGTGTGAGGATAACATTCTAAATTATGTTTACGAAAACACACATACATGCATACATAAACATTTATACATATACGCATATATTATTAAACTTTTTTTTCAACAAAAACAAAACCATGCTATTTAATTTTCTATAACATGCTTTTACTCTCTTAATATATTTGGGGCCCAGCCAGTATAGCTCAGTGGTTGAGTGATGACCTATGAACCAGGAGGTCACGGTTCGATTCCCAGTCAGGGCACATGCCCAGGTTGCGGGCTCAATCCCCAATAGGGGGTGTGCAGGAGGCTGCCAATCAATGATTCTCTCTCATCATTGATATTGCTATCCACCTCTCCCTTCCTCTCTGAAATCAATAAAAATATAAAATGTATACATATTTGTGGACATACACTCAAAATCAGTATATACAGATCTCTTATTTCTTTAGTGAACATGCCTTAATTTATTTAACCCATGCCAATATTGATGAACATTTAGGTTTCTTGTGATTTTTTGCTATTACAATGAGCTTGCTGAAAGCATTTTGAACATTAGTTTTGACTCATGCTCTTATACTGTAGGGTAGCTCTTGGGATTATAAGTACTTTATATTAGGGTATACTAGTATGCAGCTTATTACTAGATGGAGAGTCCAGATTACGCTTCAAGAAGGTTGAACCTATTTACTCTCTAACAACAACAGAATGTATCTTTCATATCTATCTTTCGCTTTGCACTCATAATTTCTATTTCCTTGAGGTTTTCCTATTTATGTGATAATTCTTCCTCTGAGCTTCAAGATACTTAATTCAGTTTTCAACAATGTTTTTGAGTTCCAAAATCTCTTTATTTTTCTGATTGCTTTTTAGTAATGATTTCTCTAGTCTCCCTATGAATTTACATTATTTTCTTTTAGAGATATTTTTATTTCTTCCTTTAAGGATACAAGAGTCATCCGTTCTGATTGTTGTTTTATAATTTTTTTTAATCTGATAAATATTTTTAATGTAATATGCTCTGCTCCAAGGACAGAAAAAATTCCTTTTAAAAATCAGTCCAATAAAATATCAGCAGTCTAGAAATTATAGTAGCTTTTATACATTTAATAATAACAAAGAAACTACTAATTCATTCAACAATTTCTGAAGCATTTCATATTCATTTGGTACCATTCTGAGTGATAGCACAGAAATCAAGATGAATATGGAGGGGAAGAAACCTAACTTCAATAGATTGTTTAAACCCGTTTCTTCCCTCACCACTTACTCTTCTTAATAACCTGTGATCTAAGCATTTTAAGGGTAAGAAGGCTGAGGCTTACAGAGATTAAATACTTAGCCTGAAGTCACACAATCAGTAAAGGGTAGAGTTAGAAACTAAAAATGAGATTGACTGATTTCTATGCTCTTTCCATTATAGTACACTGATACTTTGAGAAAGTCTCCAAGGGAGTCTAAATTCCAAGGAGGGACAGACATAGGCCAAATACATAAAGAATAACAACAGTACATAATAAAAAGCGGTAACTGCCATGACAAAGAAATGACTAAAGCATTTTGAAATTCAGAGAAGGGAAGATTAGCACAGGCTAAATAAGGGATGGCTTCGCAGAGTAGGCATGTGAACTGGGCTGTGAGAGATGAGTAGGCGTGAGTCATATGGAGATCCAGTGAAGAAGATCCAGTGTGCCAAAACCAAGACAGAGAGGTGGGAAAACGCAGGTGCATGTTAGAACATTATGCTAAAGCATAAATGTTTTAAAGGAGTTAGGGGGATGGTAACAAAAGATAGAGCTAGGATGAGAATCTGGGGCAAAGTCTAAATACTAAGCATTTGTGAGTGGCCAGGTGAGAATATTTTCCTTCAATTTTTCCACAACTTTGAGCTTCCATATATATATGTTTTACAACCAGTTTCTTAACGGCTCTTTTTGTCTTCATTTTACCCACTCTCCACCTATTTTAATACCTTACTATAACCCATACACTCCTTAGATTGCTGTCTTCTAAGAAGTAACTTACGACCTCCTAATCAAAAATTTCAACAGCTTCCCTTTAGTGGTAACGTAGACCTTAAGAGAATCTGACTTTGTTGACCATCTTACCTCAGACCCTTTGCTATCCCCAGAGATACCAGATCTCCTCGTCCCCTGTTGATATTCTTTCTGTTTCCAGTGGTTTTACTCTTCTATCTCCTGCTCCTCAAATTTAGGTGCTTCTCAGTTGCCTAGTCTTAACCCTCTTCTTTTTCTTTTCTCTCTTCTTTAGAAATTTCATCCACGTTTAGTACTTCAATTCCATCTATCTCAATGCAGTCATTGTATAAAATCAAGATCGTCGGCCTGATGTTCTTGACACATTTCACTTTTAAGCTTAAGTTCATACTTCTAAATGCCAGATGGATACCTCTATTTAGATATCCCATAAATGCATCAATTTTATCATTTTAAAAGTCAGATTGATCATTTCAGCTCTTCAAAACCCACCACCTTATTTCTATCTTTCCGATTTTTTATAAAATCACCAGAATGCTGGCTGTGAGGCCCACCTTCGGGTACTCCCTTACTTTCTACAGCTGATAAGTAATCACCCTTCTTCCTTTACAAAGTCTCTTCTTTTCTGTGATTAGTGACAGCGGTCTGGGCTTTCATGACCTAACTATTACAGTGTTTCCTATTTGGTCTACGTGCTTCTGTTCTGATGTTTCTTCCATTCATTTTGCACATTTATGCCAAGTCCTAGTCCTACAATTCTACTCCTCTGATCTTCAGATCTCCCTAAATCCTGCTGAATTTTGCACTAATTACTTTTCCGAGCATTTAATTCCCTCTCATGAGCTACCTTCAAACTACTTTTTCAACTTTATCTCTCACATATCTTATATAGTTATAATAAATTTCAGCCAAAATATACTAGTCATAATTACTTTGGCAAACTTTAGGCTTCAGCACACCTTGGCAAACTCTGAACTAGAGCACACATACCCCTTTGTTCATACCATTTCCATGACCTAAAATGGTCTTTCTTCCTATTTCTGCCTACTAAAATCTTCCTCATCTTTCAAGGTTTCCTGGAGAACGTGGCACTAAAGCATAGCCTTCGAGCAAAGTTGCCAATCTCATTGGGTGTCAGTTCTTTCATCTATAAATTGTGGCTATATTCACTACATGTATTATAGTAAGACTAATGCAAATATTAAGGATTAATATTAGTAAGAACACTATCTGGTGCTTAGGAGGCGGTTTTTTAATGATAAAATACAACCAACTCATAACTGTAAAATTACAAAAGCAACCCTATGTAATAAAGAGGGAATATGATAATTGACCAGCACATCCTTACAAAGATGGTGGCACCCACAGCCAATAAGGAGGGAATATGCTAATTGACTGCCACGCCCTCAAATATGGCGGTGCGTACAGCCACAAGATGGTGGTGCCCAGTCTCCTCAGCCACGCCAAGCGGCAGATGCGTGGTACGGCTGGGCCCACCCCAGCTGCTCTGCGTACCTGCCTCCGGAGTCCCGCAGTCCCCTCAGCCCCCCAGCCACCCAAGGCACAGGCAAGCCTTGGATGTTGGCTGCCCAGCCACCCAGGGCCGCCTGAGGTGCAGGCAAGCCTCAGATGGCAGCTGCCCAGCTGCCCAGGGCCGCCCAAGGCTCAGGTAACCAGGGCCGGCCGAGGCTTGCACTGACAGCAGTGGCAGCAGCAGAGGTGTGATGGGGGCGTCACCATCCCGCCCCTGAGGGTTCCTGGACTGTGAGAGGGGGCAGGCCGGGCTCAGGGACCCCCCTCCAGTGCATGAATTTTCATGCACCGGGCCTCTAGTTAAATAAATAAAAATGATTTCAAGTAAAAATTGATGATAGAATGATACTAATTACTAATGCACTGAAGATGTCTACTCTAATGTTATTGATCGATTTTGTTTTCTTTTAAAAACATCCATTACAAAATATTAAACAAAACATTTGGGTAAAAAAAAAAATGTTGCCCGCCTGGTGTGGCTTAATGGTTGAGCATTGCCCCAAGAACCAGGAGGTCACTGGTTTGATTCCCGGTCAGGGCACATGCCCGGTTGTGGGCTCAATCCCCAGTATGGGGTATGCAGGAGGCAGCTGATCAATGATTCTCTCTCATCATTGCTATTTCTATCTCTCTCTTCCTTCCTGAAATCAATAAAAAAAATATAAAAAATCCTGGGGATCTTTAACATCCCATAAAAAAAGAGATGTTAATGAGAAGATCTACACCCAGCATCATTATGTGGCCATAAAAAAGCAATTAATCCTTCTTTGCCTCTGTTTTATCATCAACTAAGAAGAGTCTGAGGAAGGTGTAAATTAATATTTCTGAAATGCATAATCATAATCTACACTAATGAGAGAAAGATTCGAATTGACCGTACCTCCGCAACGCCCACCAGCCAATCAGGAGTGAGTATGCAAATTAACCTCATCGCCTCTGTGGAGACTGACAGCAGGGAGGAGGCAGCTCCCAGCACGGCCTGCTTGGCTGTTGCTGCAGCAACCCGGGAGCAAGGAAGGGCGGCCCACAGGCGGCTCCCAGCACGACCTGCTTGGTCGTTGCTGTGGCGACCCGGGAGCAGGCAAGCGTGGCCCACAGGCAGCTCCCAGCACGGCCTGCTTGGCCATCGCCGTGGCAACCTGGGAGCAGGCAAGTTGGTCCGCAGGCAGCTCCCAGCACAGCCTCAGCGACCCAGGAGCAGTGAAGTGCAGCCTGCAGGCAGCACCCAGCACAGCCTGCTTGGCAGTCACCGCAGTGTGGAGCAGGCAGGCCCCGCAGAGAGCAGAGAACCACAGGGAGCAGGCCTAAGCCATCAGTAGGACATCCCCTGAAAGCTCCTGGATTGGAGAGGATGCAGATCAGGCTGAGGGACACCCTCTGTCCCATGCACGAATTTCGTGCACTGGGCCTCTAGTTATAATATAAATGTGAAAAGTGATTATACTCTGTAGATCATTTTATTTCAATTACTTTGGATTTAGGATCTTAAAGTCCATTATCTTAGGAAATGGTGAGATGTAGAATATAGTTATCTTCATCTTAGATACAAAGAAGTAGAGTGTAGAGATAGTGAGAGATTTTTTTCAATATTGCTCACATCAGTAATGGAACGGTGAACCTGATACAGACCTCCTAATTCATTATGCAGTTTTTCACTTAATCTGCTAACTACCCACTGAGAGAAAAGTATATTTAAACTTGAGTACCTTATTTTTAAGCTAAATATTTTTTATGCAACAGAAGACACTATGAATAAGTGACTACATGGAAAAGTTTTTATAACTACAGTATGTTTATAATTTATCAGACTATTTATATTACTTTATAAAAGAGTTTGATAATCTTGCAATTTTTTTTAATCATGCAGCTTTTCAATTTGAAATTGAAGACTTAAAATGACAATGGCATAATTTTCAGTCTGTTGTTATTTTTTCCCAGGTGTTTTTCTAATTTTCTTTAGTTTCTAGGAATGTGCCTTAGGAAAATTTTGAGTTATATCTGTTCTTTGTTCTTATGTCATAAGAAATATCTTAATATAAGGGTGGTAAGCTCAAATACTGACCTTCTCTAACATACACCTTAAAAAGAAAAGGTAAAGTTGTCAAGACTTAGCGTTTGATAAGTTTTTGAAGAGAACTTTAATCTACAAAAATGAATGAAATGTGTATAAATTTCTTTTATAAGACAGTAAACGAATTTGCTTAGAGACCTTGTTAAGCAAGCTGACAGATAAACACATGTCCATTACACTGTTTTTTGGATCATGGATGTAACACTTGCAGTTAGCTTAAGCTTGCAATTTCCCAACATCTGATAATAATTCATAACACATGAAAATGATTGAAAACCAAACAGTACGCCCTTCCTGGTTTTTAGTCTATTGCTTTAATAACAAAGGTATCAAATCTGTTTTTAATGAAACAACAATTTGGCTGCTGATGAAATAATGAAATAGCCGTAAAAAAGGCCATTATAGGTATTAGAACTATAGATGTAAGACATAACTTTTAGACTTTGGTATCATCAGCAGTAGCAGAAATGCATATTTACCATATATCAGAAAGTACCAGAATATGCTATAGTTTCTACATAAATTTTGAAAATATATACACATATCCAGGAAATATCTAACCAAATTAAATCAGGGAACTCCCTGTGTGTCCAAAGCTCTGTTCTACGTATTATTGGCAGTATGGCTTTAGACAACTAAGTTAATCAATGTTAAGTCTCAGTTTTCTTATCTGGAAATGAAAATAAGAGTAAGGCTGGAAGAAAACAATATGATTCCATGGAAATAACTTAGCATTTTTAATATGGTGCTTGGCCCAGAATATATACTTAACATCTGTTAGCTTCTATTATTACCATTATTGTTCTCACTTCTACCATCAACACTACTTTTATTCTTACTGTTTAAAAACTCAGTTACCAACAAAATGAGACCTCAGGCTAATTAAAGAGATTAAAAAGGCAAATCCTTCTATTTTTCTCATGGGTGCATAGATTTAAAAGCTTACTGATAGGTTTCTGCCATTGATGTACTGCTTGGATTAAAAACCATATGCTATGAAAATGGGAAATGTAACATTTAAAAAAATTAAAAATTATAAAATTCTCATATCCTAATTCTGGTCAGTAACACTTGGAACTGAATTGCTTATATTATTTCATTATGATCTATTTGAAAGATAAAAATTAAACATGACAACAAAGAAATCTTTCTCTATATATATTTACATATATATGTTCACTAATTCTATGAGAGAGGCTAACAGAACCTACATTATTTTATTCTAAGTGATCCTGGAAAGCTTCTATCAGAAGATAGCATTTAATCTGAGAGATAATGTTCTACAGGCCCTTTGTAATCTGTTAGACCAATATGTAGGAATTGAAAAACTACATACCTATCAGTAAGTACACTGCAATTTGGAAAGGAGAAATCTAACTGTACCCATATAACACCTGTAGACTTATAATCTTATTCCTTTCATTTGAAAGATCACATTTTTTTAAATAAAAAGTTTGACATCAGATGTAGATTGTCATTAATCTTTGTAAGATCTCTTTCAAATCTTAACAAATGGTATCATCTTTTCCAAAACAGACTAAACATTGCATAAAATCATAAAATGTCCATGACAATAGTAGATGATACTGTTATTCTGTCTAAATACCAAGTAAGGAGTTCAGAATCAAACATATTATTTCACAGCAAGAACTTGGTTTAGCCCATATTTCACAGAAGTGGAGCAAATTTGTGGTGGCAGAAATTCGGTCTTTATCCATGTGTCTGCTCCTCAATCCAACTTTACAAATGATATTAACTCAATAGGAAAAACAAATGAGATTTCCATTTCCAGTAAGGCAGCATACTAGTAACCTGAAAACTCTCTTGCCATCAAATACCTAGAAATGTTGAATAAGTACATTAAAAAATACCTTTAAATGCATATCTTACTTAGCTCACTAAAAACGAAGGTGTTGAAAAATAAGGAAAGGACTGCAAACCAGAGTGAAAGCATCAGACCTGTTATTGGTACACTATGAGTTACTAGTCTCAGTAACCTAGGAAGGCTGAGTTTTAACGTGGGGTTTTAACAATCAGGATACAATTGCTATTCCTACACACAAAGTAAGGATTTTTCACTCATTGGAAGGATGGGAATAAACACATGTACTAAAAAAGCTTGTCTGTCTCAGGTTCATGCAGGTAAGCAGGCTTTCAAGCTAATGAATATTCTCACGATACTATATAAGGAATATTTTTCATTAAAATCACCAGTGATAGTACTCTAATGCACCCCCTAGAACCAAAGGTAAATGCTATCTGAAGGAAGGAATTCCCAATCCAGATTTTACAAACTCTAAAGAGTTCTAAAATAAAATAGCTCCTATAAAAAATATTTCATAATATACAATGAAACAGGGGAACAACAGATAACAGAGCCTGACCCTCAAATCTTCAGACAATGAGCATGCTTATTATATGGAGAGAATTAAAGAAAATAAAAAATTGAATGTAAGTCTACAACAATAACTGGAAAAAGAATCAAAACAATTTTTAGAAGGGATAAATAGAATAACTAAAATTAAACTCAATGAAAAGTTGAATAGCTGAAAAAGAGAGAGTGAATTAAGAGATATATGGAAAGCATGCATAACTTTGAGTGAAAAAAATCAACTCTAGGTTAAAAGATATGGAAGACAGAGTGAGAAGTCCACTACATGTATAAGTGGAACTGCAGAAAGAGAAAATAAAGAGGCTAAGAGTGAGACAATAATATCTGAGAATTATCAAAAATTGATGAAAAACTTCAGTCTTCAGGTTCAGTAAGCTCAATGAATTCAAGCAGGATAAATAAAAAGAAAATTCAAATGTAAGCATATCATAGTCAAGATGCAGAACACATAGACAAAGTGATCTTAAAACAATCAGCATAAATCAATAAAGATAAATCATGTAAAATGAAGTTTACTTTTTTCTTTGACATGATGTAGACTGACATATCACGAGAAGAAAGCAGTTATGGACTTATGCAACATAAGACATAAATGATGTCTTTCATTACAGCCATTAAAGTGAAGAACAAATAATGGCTGGATGCTTAAACAAAAATGATTACAAATTAATCCTAACTAGCTTAACTATTCCAAGAGGTCAAAGTTAAGCTTTATCAGTGACATTTACTGTGAGAACCTCATTGAGCTCTGCAAGGTAAATCTCAATATTGTTGACGCCCCCCTGTGACTCGGTTCCCCCTGGAGTTTTAACTCTCAGATCTGTCCACACTGTGCCTCCAGCAATTCATCAGTTACAGTTCAAATTTTCTATCCCAACGCAGTTCCCATGGTGGGTTCACTTGTGCTCAGGTATGCTGCAACTCTGTGTATTTGTCTGCTTCTCTCCAAACTAGAGGGCAGGGATATGCCCAGTGTCCTCATCTCCCTTAGTGAGCCAAGAAGAGGAAAAAGCAAGGTTAAATAATTTTATTAAAGAGCATATTATATTTTATTTTATTTGAATGTAACATAAAATTATTAATTGGAAGTGAGACTAAAGAAATTTGTAAATTGTATGTAAATGTTTCTTTGTCTCAAAGAGATTTCCTACGAAATTCTTCCATTTCATAACATTTCAAAAGATGTTATGAAAATGTTAAGAAATTGGAGTTGTTAAAAAATTTTCATGATTCAATTTTATGCTGTACTGATTAACTTCCTGCCCTAAAGGTTGAGGAAATTAGTATATGTAACATTCCCCCCCCCCCCCACATTTTCCAATTTGGTTAGTTATATTATTATTTTGTTCATAGCATTTATTTGCAGGATTTTCAGAGCTGTATAGTCTTACTTTTTTATTTAAGTGGATAATTGTTTATCACTATCTCCCCAGCCCCGCACCTCTAGTCCTGAGTTCAAGCGCCATCTGGAATGATGCTCACTTACTGTCAATGACAGTTATTTCTGGATGTTTTTAGGTGTGTTGTTTTAGGTTTCCTATTTTATTCTCTCTCTGATACATTGCCTTAATTTTTTATGAGTAGGCATCATTTTTACAAGAAACTAAAGTCACTTAGAAAAAAATATTTAATGAGCTACATTCATCACAGTATCTAACACAGTGATTCAATATGTAGTACATGTTAAATAAGTACAGGCATAAACTAAAGGAGAAATGGTATCAGAACACCAATCCTGTAAAGCATCAGAGGTATGGGGGCTAGGGAAGAATTTTATGAGAAGATAGACATCTCAAACGTTAGCACACAGAATAAAAATCACTAAGAAACTGATTTGTCTAACTAAAAAGGATGAGGTCATTTTTGTGAAGGTCATACTTGCTTGGTGACAGCATTATGTAAATTATCTATGAAAGATTTCCCATTTCCCACAGTGTCCTTGGCTTACTAAGTTTGCTTTCCTGACATCAAAATGCTTTCAACGTTATATAAAAGATTGAAAATGTGAACAAATAAATTTTTTAATCCTCACCCAAGGATATATATTTTTTAAATTATTGATTTTAGAGAGAGGAGAAGGGAGTGAGAGAGAAAGAGAGAAACATCAATGTGAGAGAGAAACATTGATTGGTTGCCTCCTGTACACACCCCAACTGCAGATCCAACCAGCAACCCTTCAGTGTATGGTAGACACTCCAACCAACTGAGCCACACAAACCAGGGCTAAACAAGTACCGGTAATTTTTAAATACAATATATGGTATGGATTGAATAGGGGGAAAATGAGGCAGAAGTTTTTCTGGCATTCAGCTAGACTTTCGTCAGTGTAAATTAGGATTATACAAATTGGCTTCTAGAAGATCATAAAGTTTTACCAGTATTACGCCCAAGAATGAGTCACTGTTTTGGGTCTATATTTAAGAATACCTAAGTGTAGTCTTTCTCATAATAGCTACAAGAGGATGATGGTGATGATAATAATAATATTATTATACCTTGTTTTTCTAATTCTAATTTTAGATGAGAGTGGGTGGATAGGTAGCAGTTCCCATGTCCCCTGGGAAATAGTTTTCTTGCCTTTCAAGAAGAGCCCTGAGATAAATGGTGCTTTTGCTTACCTGACTTTGAAAATTGCCCTTCCTTACTGCTTTGTCTAATTAAGCTTGGACTCTTGGTACAGATGCCTTCCCAAATCAAGTTTGCCACAAATGTTTGACCTTGGGACTCTGTGATTTGCTTGCCTTCAAGTTACTCCTCAAATTAGAAGTAGGGTAATTTTTTTAAGCTCAAATTTGATCTCATTGCTTCATTATTACAGCACCCTTAATTCTCTGAATCCATACTCAGGAACTCGACTACAAGGTTCTCCATGGTCTCAGCTCTACTTTATTCTCTAGCTCTGTCTCCGGTGGGTGCCTCACCCCTCGCATGCATTCCACACATTCTAAAATCATATTAATTCTCAGAATGCATCATAACCTCTGACACCTAATCCTCATGGCCTAAAACACGCCTCTCTTCTCCTCATAAATCACACTTATTCTTCAGATCTTGGCTTCCAGGCCACTTTCTCTAAAAGACTTCTGAATTTCCGATACTGGTATACAAACTCTCTATATTTATCCTTACGGTCATACTTACCCTATCATATTTTAACTGCCTGTTACTTCTTTGTAATTTCCATTAGTCCAATAAAACTGAGTCATTTTACTTTTGCAACCCTCATAACTAGCATGGACTCTGACACATAAGCAGTACTCAGCACTCAGTAAATATATCAAATCAAACTAAACTGCTGGTAGCAATTTTTCTTTTAGACTGCTTAGTGTGGCAACTTTTCATCATTTTGGTAGGTAAAAGAGTACATTTAACACTAAAAAAAATAATTCATTTCTCTTAAGCACTGACAAAATGCCTCAATGCTAAAAAGTGTATCCTTCAACTCAGCAATTCCAGGCATGCATCCTAAGGACTTGGAGGTGTGCAACTACCTGGACAAATGCAAGTGAAGAATGTTCTGGCTGTTCATTACAACATTGTTTATAACGGGAAGTGTCTTTTTAAAATAATCAGATTACATAATATAGATTACATATAGACACAAAGTATTATTTGACTTAAATAAAATCATGTTTATGAGTGTGTATGTATGCCAACATACAAAAAAATAGAGAAAGATCTGAAAGGTCTATCAAAATAAAAACTAGTTAGTTCTGTAGAGTGCAATACCATGTGACAACTTTATAAAGTCATAATTTCCATTATAAAGATAAATCTACTTCTGTTTAGAAAGAGAACAGTTTCTTTTCTAGGTGGAATATTTCAAATTATTTTCCCTGAATATCTGCAGTAGGTATTATGATTCATTGTTCCTTCTGAGCCCTTCTCTAAAATTAAAAAAAAAGAACTACAACTAAGAAGTTAAATCCAATCAACTGAACATAATCTAATGTCCAGGACACTTATTTGCATCATTTTTACCAATTTAAGAATCTAGTTGTTAAAATTTTTTTATTTCCACAATGTTCTCACTGCATAACCTCAAATACTTTAGACTATTTTTCTTTAACAGAGTGATTAAGTTGAGAAGGGTGTGGCATAATTGAATGAGTGCTTATACAATGCTCATATTTTTCTATTTATAAGACAAATTAATTTTATCATAGGGTATATTCGAATTTGTTACTAATTAATAAGTCTGTTACTATAATGACAGTATTGAAACTTTAAGCAAGTTTCTAAAAATTTCCATTGTAATTGTATTATCCATCACTATGGATACATAAATTCACGGTATGACTTTGATAAAATTACAAGCCCAAGTCGCTCAAAAAACATGTTCAAATTTGATCTCACATCTCAAAACAACACATTTTGGGAACTATGCTGATATATGCTTCTGTTGTATGGCCACTATGCCACTAGAAGGTGTTTTGGAGAGTGAATAAAACCTTTACACTTTTTAAAGCTCTTTCCTATTCTAAGAGCCATGGGGGGCAGGAGATAAGGGGAAGACTTCAGCAAGTATACAAGGCAGTAAGAAGAGAAAAGAATAAAAGAAAGATTTTACCTTTTTTTTTCAACAGTAAACAGTAAAGCTCCACAACATACAGAATACAGTAAAAAAGTATTATGGACACAATAGGCTCTAAGCCACAGCAGGGGCCATGAAGTGTGCATCCTGACTTTTGTAAAAAATTTTACTTACCAGTACATTGTGGTTTAAAGATATGCTCTAAATTAATCTGTAGATTCTCTACTGCTAGAACTCTGGCTGGCTTTTAGCTAAAAACAAGTTGCATCCTCAGAGACATTGGTGACTGGATGCAGAGCTGACTAATGCCCAGGCTATTGCTGTAGGGAAGGCCAGTTTTTCTTTTCCGTAAGTCTATGCAGACTTAACCTTTCTGTGGGCTTCCTATTCTGTTACCACCTGGCAGACCAACAGGACCAAGAATTTTGCTTGAACTGTGCTAACCAACCCTTCAAGAAAATAAGGACAAGATGTGAGCCAGGAAAAGCACTTTGGAAACTACTTGCACCTAATAAAAACATATTTTTAATTTAGCTAATGTGAAATCCAAACTAGTTCAGTCCAATTGGAAAAGATGCTTTATTTATATTTATATGAGTTCTTAATTTAGGCTTGATTCATGCTTCATGAACAAGAGCTACCATTTCATAGAATAAGGTGCTCATTTGGCCTTCATGAACTTCTACTGCTTTTTTGTTGATATGTGACAAGATTCAATATTTGCCCTTCATTCTGTCAATAAACTAAAATTTTCTTTAATGGAGTAAATTCATTAAAAAATTATTATCAATAAAGTAATATGACTGGAATTTCACAAGGTTACTTTTTATCTTTTTCTCTATTCAAGAAAATGTTCCAAGTACTGTGCTTTTAAGCACATCTCTATATGTTATCTCATTTTGTCCTCACAACAAACTTTAAAAGGTTTTTATTTTTATAAGTGGGGATTGGACAGAGGAAATGGCATATGCAAATATAATGGCACAAGAAACAGCAAAGCACATGAGGTAACACTTTAGCTTACCTGGTGGGTAGTGTACAATAACTAGAACTGCAAAGTATAAACCCAGGAGAATAAAATTGATGTATTTTACACATACTACACCCTCAGCACCAAAACAAAAGAGTTTAACTGGACATATGAACTTAAAGACCCCTTAGAAAACAGTGAAAAGTGTTTTCAATGGAATATAGTTTAAACAGTAGTTCTAAAACTTGAGCACATATCACAATCACCAGAGAGCTTGAAAAAACACAAATTGCCATGCAAAAACTTTTAGTTTGATAAATTCCTATTTGCTTAAAATTTCTTTTGTTTCCTTTGCCTGGGGAGACATACCCAAAAAATATTGCTAAGAGTGATGTCAAATAGTTTACTTCCTAGTTTGCTTCTAGGAGTTATATGGTTTCAGGTCTTACAATTAAGTCTTTAATCCATTTTGAGTTTATAGGTATAAGATAGTGGTCTAGTTTCATTTCTTTTTTGCATGTATCTATCTGTTCAGTTTTCCAACACCATTTATTAAAGACTGTCTTTATCCCACTGTACATTCTTGTCTCTTTTGTCAAAGATTAGTTGGCCACATAGCTGTGAGTTTATGTTTGGGCTCTCTACTGTTTTCTATTGATCTATGGGTCCATTTTTGTGCCAGTACCATCTTGTTTTGATTACTGTAGCCTTTTGTATAGTTTGATATCAGGTAGCGTGATACCCCAACTTATGTTATTCTTTCTCAATATTGCTTTGGCTGTCCTGGGTCTCTTGTAGTTTCATTTAACTTTCATGATTATTGATTCTAATTCTGTAAAAATTTGATAGAAATTCCATGAAATCTGTAGAATGCATACAAAACTCTAATTTGAAAAGATAGATGCATCCCTATGTTCATTGAAGCATTATTTACAATAGCCAAGATATGAAAGCAACCTAAGTATTCACTGATAGATTAATGGATAAAGATATATATATATATATATATGATATATAGCTGATATATATCATATATCTGATATATATATGTATAGTGGATATATTACTCAGTCATAAAAATAATGAAATCTTACCATTCACGACAACACTATAGGATGAACCTAGAGAGTATTATGCTAAGAAAACTAAGTCAGACAGAATAAAACAAATACCATATGATTTCACATATATGTGGAATCTAAAAAAGAAGTAAATAAACAAAACAAAAACAGATTCATAGATATAGAGAACAAATTGGTGGCTGATAGATGGAAGGGATTTTAGGGGGGTGGGTGAAAAAGGTGAAAGGAATTAAGAAGTACAAATTGCCAGCTATTAAAAAAGTCACAGGGATATAAAGTAGAGCACAGGAAATATAGTCAATAACATTGTAATAACTATGTATGGTGTCAGAAGGGTACTAGACTTCTTGGGATTATCACTTTGTAAGGTATATAAATGAAACTAATATAATATTGTATGTGGAATGTAATAAAAAAGAAATTAAAAAACATTTTAAATAAAATAAAACATACTGTTATATATTTTAAATACCCACTCAAAATTTTTATGGGAAATTTTAAGCCAGAAAAGATTAATGCTGTTATATTAACAACATTAAAAACCAAAACATCCCAATGAGCTGTGTTGAACAGCTATCCATCATAAAACAGTCAAAACACCTAAAGAAAAATGTGAAAATCAAGCCTGATGACATCTGTCATAGAGGGTGGTATGCTTTGAAATCACATGTAGGGAAGTTCATGGGTTATAAAGGACTTGGCTCAGCAGCCTAGGCAGACAAAAGCTATTGTTACACAGATGTAGATTTTTGATGTTTTATTTACTACATATGCTAAGACTTCTGCATTTTATTCACATTAAAGGTTTAAATAAATTTTAAAATCTAGTGTCATCATGTTAAATATTCTAATTCTTCTAGGCACCCGGGATCCAGGCTTCCCTCACAGCCCCAGCTTCGTCCGGAAGGTCGTCCAGAAGGACGTCCAGTCTAATTAGCATATTATGCTTTTATTATTATAGACTAGGGGCTCAGTGCACGAATTTGTGCACCTTGGAAAAAACTGTGGGTCGTGAGGCTGTGGTAGGCACAGGGGCAGGTCTCGGCCCATCCTCTGCACCCCTGACCGGACCCTCCCGCCGCGGCCCCCATCCCATCTGCCGGCAGCCCCGCTCCTGCTGCTCCCACATGCTGATGGCGCCAGCCCCACTCGCACCCGCTGAAGGTGCGGAGAGATTGGGGCTGGTGTCAGCAGCGGTGCGAGTGGGGCCAGCACCATCAGTGGGTGAGAGTGGCAGCTGCTGCCCCGATTGCCCCTCAGGAGCAGGGGGAGGTGGAGAAGCCCTCACGGGTGTCAGGCTTCTTTCCCTCGCACCCACCCCCGCTGACAGCACTGAGCAATTGGGACCGGCATCAGGCACTTGCAGCGGGTGCGAGCGGTGGCTCCGGTGCTGGCTGCAGGTGTGACCGGGGCCAACGCTGGCAGTGGGTACAAGCGGTGGCTCCAGCGCCAAAAGTGGGTGGGAGCGGGGCTGTTGCTGGCAGCGAGTACGAGCAGTGGCTGTTGGCCCCGATCTCCCCTCAGGAGCAGGGGGAGGTGGAGAAGCCCTGAGGGGCAATCGGGGCCAGCAGCCGCCGCTCACACCCACTGAGAGCGCCGAGAGATCGCCAGCAGTGGGTGTGAGTGGCGGCTCTGGCACCAGCAGTGGGTGTGAGCAGGGCTGGCGCCAGCAGCAGGTACAAGCGCCAGGCGGCACTGCGGTGCGTGGGAGCAAAGAATTTTCAGTTACCACCAGAGGCTTGTCCCAATGACAGCGACCGGCACCCCGCCTTGGTCTGGCGTCCCCGCTCACCTGCTCCACCATCCCACTGCGGCTGACGCCTGCCATGTTCCACACACACGCCCTGGTGGTCAATGCATGTCATAGCGACCGGTTGTTCGGTTGTTCCGCCATTTGGTCTATTTGCATATTAGCCTTTTATTATATAGGATTATTTGTACATTTTTACTTTAACAACAATAAAATGCTGGTATTACAGTTCAAAAGTCAAAATAAATGAACAATCACATTTTAAATTTTCACACTCTATGGAAAAGGTCTCACTAAGAATAAGAAAATCAACATAAAGGACTCAGTACAGTCCCTGGGACATAATAAATGCTCATAATCCTACCTAATAAAATGGTAATATGTAAATTACCATCACTCCGCTACGCCCACGATTGGGCCAGTGGCGGCGCGAGCTCAGCGGCTGCGCCATGGCTGTGCTGCGGAACAGAAGGGGCCTCTGGGGCAGCGAGCTCACGTCCCGGCGCGGACCATCAAAAGCGGGGGAGCTGGGTGCCTGTCTGCTCTGGCACCAGGCCTTTCAGAAGTCTCCGCCGAGCCTGGTGTACCAGTGGACAGGCACCCAGCTCCACCGCGAGCGAAAGCGAAAGTGTGTAGGGGACCCTACACATGCATGATTGAATCATGCACTGGGCCTCTAGTAATAATAGAATCTTACTAGAAAAAGATAAGAAATCATCTGATTCTACTTCCAGAATGTTGCCTTCTTAATGTTTGTATACACAGTACTTTCCTTAGAAAAACTTTTATATAAATGGTCAATTTTCTTTTTAACAATATTCTCAAACCACTCTAGTAATTTTACCATTCCCGATAGGCCTACTTCCTAGTAATGTTTGCCATTCTCCTCTGAATTCTAATCAGGTCTTCCTATATTTTAAGTTTTTCTTTCTTTTCTTGAAGATACACTGCAATTTAGATGCAACTTAAGTATAACTTATGTGTAAATGAGTTTTGACAGATGTATACGCCTGTGTACCCCAAACTCCTAGAATGTTTCCATCATCTCAGAAAGTTCCTTGTACTCCTTTGCACATCATCTCTGCCATGCCTGCCACCTCCCCATACCCTGCCCACAAACTGTTCTGTTTTCTCTCACTGTAGATTAGGTCTGCATGCTTTAACAATTCATATTGAATGGAATCAGACAGTATGTTCTCTTTGGTGTCAGGCTTCTTTCCCTCAGCACAAAGTGTTTTTCAAGACCCACAGAAAGTACTATAGTATCAGTAGTTGTTTCTTTTTATTGCTGACTACTATTCTATAATATGGATACATTGGATGTCCCAAAAAATGGATACACACACTTGAAATCATTATAAAGTGTTTATTAATATACATTTCATTTTCAAAATTCAGCTATTAGCTATTTTTCTACCAATCTGTGGCCACCTATTTACTTTTATAAATGATGTCTTTTAATAAGCTGAAAATTTTACTTTTGTAAAAGTCCTTATTATCCCTTTAAGGTACAATTGACACTGAAATGATGTAAAGTGCAATCAAAATTCTAATAATCATTTATCAAGCCCAGAAGAACACACGATGAGGCCCAAATGAGTTTTCAATGAAGACCTAGATCTGTCACTGACTTCTGATGCAGAGTTTCTTCCTCTTCTGATTCATATGACCTGACTAAATGACTTTCCATTTTTAAGTCTTCCCCCGACCCCTGACTTTTAAGACCATTTTGAATGATTCCTTGACTTGTAGTATTTCAGTAATGCCATCTTATCTATGCAACTACATTGAGTATTATCTTGACTCCTCTTTCAAAGTCAACAAATTGGGTATTAACATGGAACAGGCACTTAATATACCCTCCAGGGTGCCAAAAGGTGCTAACAGGTCCTTTGTGGATACGATTCTTAACTTTCTAACAGTAGGTCTTTGTCAGAGGTTCTACTTTTATAGGCCTGCATTACTGGATTTCTGAAACCTGGTAGCCATCAGTTACAATCCTGACTGAGCATATTCTGCCCACACATAAGCATCAGTCTTTGTCTATTTTTTGGATCGTGGTGGAACACCAGTCAGTGAGTAAATGTGGTGGAAAGGAAGTACAGTCTTTATTAGGCAGTGATAAATGAACTGAATACTGAAATTTAAACCGGTAATAAATGGTGCTGCCTAGACTTTATTATTTAAAACAATACATCGCCCAGCTGTTAACTTACTCAAACCTTAAATCAAGCAGGAGCTTACAACATCTTTAAAATGGTACCTTCTCAGGGAGAACAGACTGGAAAATGCATTGTCAACTGACACTTTCCTCTCTGCTACTAAAATACCACTGATCTTTATGGGATTCTACACACCTATAGATTTTTATCAACATACTTATATTTTCAAACTGGGCTAGCAACATCTGGCTCCTCACAGTGTTATTCTATGAAGATCACTTACAGAAATAATAAAACTTAATGTAGATTTGATTTTCAGAATTATAAGAAGTGGAATTTATTATACAGAAAGGCTGTGAAAAGACAACTAAGAATAATTCAATTCTATTGCCTCTAAATATTCCTTCTAATGCTTATTTTGAACTCAATTTCTATTCCTTAAAATTACGACCTATTTAACATGATCTTCTTTTCTTCTAATGGACATGATATTCTAGAATGATCCAAGTCCCCAAATTTTTCCTGGGATTACTTTTTGCAACTAGAGCAATAAGAGAACTTCAAAAATTTCTTATCCCAAGTGTTACCAATAAAAAACAAAAACGTTTTGAAAAGCTTAACAATTAAAAGTTTAGATTAAAATCTAGGAATCTCTCATATATATCCCAAATTTCTTTAAGATAAGCATGGAAGTGGCATAACAGCTCTCAAAATATACAGAACATAGTTTTGAGAAAAATTTTAAAAAACGAACTATATCAGTTCTACAGTAAATGCTTTATAAGGTTTCTGCTAATTAGAAAAAGTATTTGCATTCACTTTTGAAAATATATTCTAAGCTTTGTGCAGTGGCAGTATCGTAGCCACTGACGTTTATCTGAGGCGCAATTATTGCTAATATATATATACTAGAGGCCCAGTGCATGATTAAATCATGCACGTGTAGGGTCCCCTACACGTTTTCGCTTTCGATTGCGGGGGAGCTGGGTGCCTGTCCGCTGGTGCACCAGGCCTTTCGGAAGCCTCCGGCAGCTCCCACGCTTTCGCTTTCGATCGCGGGGGAGCTGGGTGCCTGTCCACTGGTGCATCAGGCCTTTCAGAAGCCTCCGCCGAGCCAGAGGCTTCTGAAAGGCCTGGTGCCGGAGCAGACAGGCACCCAGCTCCCCGGCTTTTGATGGTCCGCGGCGGGACGTGAGCTCGCTGCCCCAGAGGCCCCTTCTGTTCCGCAGCACAGCCATGGCTCAGCGTCCTGCCGGCCCAATCAGCTACCCCGGCCACCCCAAGTCCCGCCCCCTGCGCCTCCCTCTGGCCCAATCGTGGGCATAGCGGAGTGATGGTAATTTACATATTACCATTTTATTAGGTAGGATATGTGTATATATATATATTCTATAAAAGCTTTGATTAAAGCATAAATATTTTAATATTTTCAAAACTGAGACAATTAGAACAAATCAATTGTGTCCATAAGTATTTACGTGGTGAGTGCTAGATATGGGATTGGTCCACCAAAGGACCCTTTTCTTTCTTTTTTACAAGAATGTGAGGTATCTGCTAAAAAGAATCATTAATGTTGAAGATTCCAGTTATCTTAAAAAAAAAAAAAAGCACAAAATTTGCATCCAAAAGAATGATCTATAAGCTTTTGGAGTAAAGAGGATAGTGACATTAATAATTCCTCCTAAGCCAGTCTTCCTTTTGATAGCTGAATTTACGTTCGACCGGCCCCTATTATAGATTTTTTTACAAACAGCTATTTTCTTTCTTTGCTTATCCCTCGGAGGCCTAAAGCAAGACTGCATTAAATCAAGAAAGAGTTATATTTTATAAAAGCAAGTGTCTAAAGTGTCAGGAAAAATGTCTGAATAAAAAAGGTTACTTCCATGTGTTCAATCTGATAGCTATTCATGTTTCCATACCCTCATCTGTCTTGTCCTATTAAGTAAAAAGGCAAACCTGAAGAAGCTTTCTTTTTGTATTCAACCAAATATTATTTGTGAAATGGTCATGATGGGGCATAATTTAAGTAGGTGTAGTGTTAACAGATTATGCCTAACTGCTCACTGTGCAGGTTTGCCTTGGTCATCTATTATAATAAATGCATAATATGCTAATTAGACCAGACATCCTTCTGGACGTTCTTCTGGACGACCTTCTGGACGAAGCCAGGGCTGCAAGGGAAGCCCGGGTACCAGATGCCTGCTGGCAGCTGGAGGGAAGCCCAGGTCCCAGGTGCCAGAGGGAAGCTGGTGCCGGCAGCCGGAGGAAGGAGGGACTACTCTTGCATGAATTTCGTGCATCAGGCCTCTAGTCCTATATAATAAAAGCCTAATATGCAAACTGTTCTACCGGGAGTTCGACTGCTCGCTATGACGTGCGCTGAACACCAGGAGGCGGTGTGGAACATTGCGGGCATTGGCGATGCAGCACTGGCAGCAGGCAGCAATGGAGGCGCTGCCGGCCCCAATGAGAGCAGGACCACGGCGGGATGGTGGAGCAGGTGAGTGGGCAGTGCCAGGCCAAGGCAGGTGCAAGTGGGGGCCTGATCACTCCGCTGATCGCCCTGCAGATGGCAACCAGCGGTGGCGGCGAGGGGCAAGGTTGCCACTTGGCTCCCAGGTGCTGAGGGAGCTGAGCAAAGAGTCCGGCCCTGGTCAATTGCCCTGCAGGCGGGATGGTAGAGCAGGTGAGGGGGCGGCACCAGGCCACAGCAAGGTGACAGGTAGGGCTGTGAGGCGGGGGTTGTGAGCTGGAGCCCGATCCCCACAGGCCAGCCCAAGGGACCCCACCTGTGCAAGAATTTATGCACTGAGCCTCTAGTTATTTAATAAACACTTATCTCTGTAAGATTAAAAGGTGTTTTACTTGTTTGAGCCTCATAGCATTTGGTTTTTGCTCATAAACAGAGTATAATTATACCTTACACATTTATTATATTGCTCTCAAAGAAGCATTAAATTAATTGAAACCTCATTTTAAACACAGAAGGGAGCTCTGCTCTATATCAACACTAGACAAAGTGAAACAGCTACAAAGCACCTGCAGTTACACCAACATGTTCAGAGGCAGATCTATATTATCAAGTTGTAAGCACAAAGTCTCTGAGAATGTTGATTTCTCTCATAGCTAATAAAAAACTACTTAAAACATAATTACTTAGGAGTGAAAACTTTCTGCTCTTACTTTCTTATTTATTCCTAGTTCATTTTTTCCAAATATGACAACAATAAATCTCTTTTCCAAAGGCCAAGAATTACTAATTGTTAGACCATTAATATTAAAGTTACCAAGCATTTAGTCAAGATACCAAAAATTTAAACATGTCCACACTAACTATAAACTTGGCTCAGAGCACCAGTGATCTCATATCAGCCTGTAGGCACCGCAGGGGAGAAAAGGAGAAGAGAAAGACTAAACATTACAACTCTAAATGTAGTAAACTAGATTCTATTTTGACAAGATTCTTAAAAACAAAACAAAACAACCCCCCCCCCCCAAGGTACACTACATAGTTTAATTCCTAGGTACACTACCTAGTTTTCTTATAGAGGAATCAGCAAGTTTCTCTTTCACAAGTGTTATACAAATTGCTGGAATTGAAGAGAGAAGCACACTATGAAAGCCATGGATAGTTTATGACCCTAAGCTAGGACAGTGATGGGTATTTATGAGAATAGCGCATAAAAGTCAGCATTGGTGCTGAAAATTGGAATATTAATAGAGCAACAACCATAAGAAGAGCTATTTCTAAATTGTGTCTTTATTTTATCCTAAAGCACAGAACATTGACTCCGTTAAGAATCTTTATCCAAGATCAACTTTATAAGGCAAACACTGTATGAAATATAACGTAAAGTTGTAGGGCATCTCCACCACAAGGTCTATAAATCAGCTGCTATGCGTAGGGTTTGTACAAGGCACTAGAGTCAAAATTATGTCAGTACTCCTCACACCCACTCTGATGGCTACTAGCAAAACAAGCAAACAAACAGAAAAGAGCAAGTGTTAGCAAGGATGCAGAGAAATCAGCACCCTGTGCACTATTGGTGGGAATGTAAAATGGTGCAGCTCTATAAAAAATGGTATGCAGTTCCTCAAAAAATTAAAAGTAGAATTACCTTATGGCCTAGTAATGCCATTTGTGGGTAACTGTCCCAAAGAACTGAACAGGATCTCAAAGAGATATTTGCACCCTCCTGTTCATAACAGCATTATTCACAATAGCTAAAGGTGGAAATAACCCAAGTGTCCATCAATGAATGAATGGATAAACAAAATATGGTACATAAATATGATAAAATATCACTTTTCTTAAAAAAAGAAGGAAACTTTGACACACACTATAACATGGATGAACCCTAAGGCATGATACTAAATGAAATAAACAAAATACTGTATGATTCTCCTTATATAAAGTATCTAGAGTAATCCGATTTGTAAGAAACACAAAGAATAGTGGTTGCTTAGAATTTGAAAAGAAGGAAAAATGGGGAGCTGTTTAAAGGGTGTAAAGTTTCAGATTTGCAAAATTAAAAAGTTCTGAAGACTGGTTGTACAACATGAGTATACCTAATACTACTGACATATAATTAAAATGGTTAGGATAATACATTTTGTGTTATTTGTACTTTACCACTATTAAAATTTTTAAAAATTTATGAAGTGAAATCTGGGTGCAGGGGAAGGAAGCAGAAAGTATGTTACAATTTTGCATATGAGAGTACTCAATACATATTAAATAAACTAAGTTCTTGATGATATGCTGAAAAAAGGTCCAGAAGTTTTACACAGCTCCCTTAGAGAAAAGCAGGGGTTCATCGTTCAAGTCGAAAGGAGCCTGCCCCGCTGGTGTGGCTCACTGGTTGAGCACCGACCTATGAACCAGGAGGTCATGATTTGATTCCCAGTCGGGCACATGCCCGGGTTGTGGGCTTGATCCCCAGTAGGGGGAGGTGCAGGAGGCAGCTGATTAATGATTCTCTCTCATCACTGGTGTTTCTATCCCTCTCTCCCTCTCCCTTCCTCCCTGAAATCAATAAAAATATATTTAAATTCAAAAAAAGAAAAGGAGGCTTAAAGTTAATTTCTTATAATCCTATATAATAAAAGGCTAATATGCAAATTGACTGAACGGTGGAACGACCGGTTGCTATGACACACTGACCACCAGGGGGCAGATGTTTAACACAGGAGCTGCCCCCTGGTGGTCAGTGGGCTCCCACAGGGGGAGCACTGCTCAGCCAGAAGCCAGGCTCACAGCTGTGAGTGAAGCGGCGGTGATGGGAGCCTTTCCTGCCTCCGCGGCAGTGCTAAGGATGTCTGACTGCCAGCTTGGGCCTAAGCCGTCTGTCTGACATCCCCTGAGGGCTCCTGGACTGTGAGAGGGTGCAGGCTGGGCTGAGGGACCCCCCCCCCCCTCGAGTGCACTAATTTCATGCACCGGGCCTCTAGCCAGAAATAAAAAGCCCACTCTCTTAGCACCTCAGGCCAAGGGCCACTAATTCATTGAACATTTGTACTTCTTAGTAAAGTAGATTTGTACTCCTTCCATTTTGGGCCTGGCCTACCTGTCAGAAAGTTTTTCCTTATTGTAGAACCCAAAGATGCCTCCTAGTAATTTTCATTCATTGATCCAAGTTCTGCCCTTAGGAGCTCAGAGAGGACAGACATAACCTAGCACTTCTTTCATATGAATGCCTTTCAGTATAAAGGGGTTAAGGGGACAATGTCATGATACCATAGTCTCTGGTTTCTTTGCCAGCAACTCTAATTCATTGCCCTGAAGGATGGGCAATAGGACCCATATAATTTTAAGTCATTTTCTCTTAAAATACAGTTTAAAATGTTCTGATTGGAAGTTTTCAAAGGAATGATAATTCATTTAAAAATCACTTATAATTTTAAGTTTTCTTTCTATTTGAAAATGCAAGACTTCAACTTAATAACTGAAAGGGTTTTACTTCTTGAATCACTGCAGCCAGATGCTGAAATTCCATTTGGCTCTTTTGCCCTTTCCCCCAAGTAGCTCTCAGACATCTAATAAATGCAATTAGCATGTATCTTATTAGCTCTTCATTTCATTTTAATTAGTGTTGGAAATTTTAGCTGTTCAGCACTTACACAATCTAAAGCAATTAAAATGTTTTTAGTCACTGTGATCACTGCATTCACTTGAGCACATATAAACATGAACTAGTAGTAGGCATTAGTTAGCAGCAGAAACAAAATTACTGAAGCACTCTATGTTTTCATATCTAGGGGTATCTCTTGTGCATAAGTATTGGTGAAATATTATTTCAGAAAATAAGGAAAGTAATTTAGGTAGCAATATCAAGTTTTAAAAATTATACCATTAGGCTATGCTCTCTAAATTATATTGATAGGCTATGTTCTACATTGAAATAATTGTAAACTTTTTTGAAAAGTCTGGTTTCAAGTATTGAATTGAAATATTTATTAGCTTCTAAAAGAGTTGGCATTCACCTGAAAAGGGAAAAAAATGAGTAAGGTAAATTAAATGTGCGCAAGTTTTCGATAAAATATAAACTAAATGAGTATCTAACTGCCTTACACTTAGTAAGTGTTCAATAAATCCAGAATTGAAATGAGCAAATATTTTTTTTATCTCTGTATCTTTTGTTTAGCATTCAAATGAAATCATACAACTAAGTTTGATATTTCTCAAAAAAATTCCAGTACATTTTTTATTTTTATTAGATTCAGTTATGCAATTATTTTTACCTCAATTTAACAGATCAGCAATAATTAAGGTGCCTTTAAGGGATTTTTTTTATCATTAACATTCAATGATTTTTTTTAAACAAAAAGAGGAACACTTATTTAACATTTCCCCCAGCGTTTAGAAAAGGTAAATATTATTCCTCAAATACAGCTATAGTATTTAAACAGATGTTCATTTTTGGTATTAGGTAAACTGCAATGTAGTAGAATTACCATTAACCTTTTAGTTTGTTTCTTTTAGTTTTGCATGATTTTCATTTTATTTTTTATTGAATTCGTTGGTGTGGCATTGGTTAATAAAATTATATGTTTCAGGTGTAAATTCTATAATACATCATCTATATATACTATTGTGTGTCCACCACTCCAAGTCAATTCTCCTTCCATAACCATTTCCCAGTACATTATATTTAAAAAAAGAAAAATCTATGTAGCTACTTGAATGGCTACAACTACATTTCCATTTAGATTTATCAATACTATAAAATGTTACTTTTCAGAAAGAGATAAAGTACCTGTTGATCTTCACCAAATTGATCTATCAATTCCTTTCACTTTCAAACTAGAAAATAAGGTTCTTTTTCTGTTAGAGTTATCCTTTCTATCATATGCAATACAACCAAACATTTACATAGCACTAAGTTTTATAGGGAAGGAGGGTGATTTCTGGATACTGTCAATCTCTCCTGGGAATTGTCATTAATGAAGTTTGTTTGAGATTAAACTTGCAAATGAAATGCCTTAACACTATAGATATATATTATTTAATTGGAATTGGGATGCTAAAATGAATACTCTCTCATATATGTTTTGATTCTATTCTCTCTTACATAGAAAACTATCTTTAACTTTTCCATTGTAGTGAATATTTAAGTCCATATAAGACTCTTTGAGTTCATGATAATGTACAGTAATGGTCTTTTCAGAATCACAAAATAAAGGAAAATAGCAGAAGTGTTAAAATCTTAGCAAGCCTCAGAGTTCTTGCTGAACAAGTAAAGCTAATATCTGGCAATAATATTTACTCTCTTCCTTTTTATTAACATATACAACTGACAACAAATGGCCAGGGTTTTCCAAGAAATCACTCATAAAATTACAGATTTATCAGAGAATCCCTATACCACACCTTGAAAAACTAAACTTCATAATATGTTTAAACATTAAATGGAGGTTGCACTTATGTAAATAATCCCTTTAAGTGAGCCATTTGTAGACTGAAGAAGAATTGGGATTTGAAAAACTACACTAGAATACATCACCTGTAATAAATGCTAAGTAGTTGTAGATTAAATTCTGTTGGCTGTTGGGAATTATCAAAGAAATATGAGTAAGGGGGATGAACATGAACAGACAGTGTTTTAGGAAAATCACTCCATCAACATAGTAAAGGCCAGATTGAGAACAGAAAGAGGGGAAACCAATTATATTACAACATTATAAGCAAGATTTCTATAGAGGACAATATGGTAAATATTTAGGCTTTGTAGGCACATGGTCAGGATCACAACTACTCAACTCTACCACTTTGGTATAAAAACAATAGACAAAATGTAAACAAATGAGCTTTGCTAAGTTCTATTGAAACTTTCACAAATAGGTGATTCCAAAAACAGGGGCAGGATGGATTTGGTCTATAGATTGTAGTTCACCAACCCACAGGTCAAAATGAAAACCAGAACTTGGCAACTATAGAGACATTGAAGATACAAAGAAATTGATCTTAAAGTTTCAAGTAAAAGATATGGTAGGTTTGGTGACTGACTAGATGGAGAGGTACTTACGTAAGAAATAACAGTCTAGGTTGACTTGCAAATTTCTAGCTTGCGCAACTAAGTGGGCAAGAACATAGGCCCTGAGAGCGGGAATTTAGGATGGGGAGTAATTTTGGTAAGAATGTTGGTAATTTCTGTTTTGGACATGTTGAATCTGAAGTTCCTGTGGGGCATCTAATTGAGATAGTTTTAAAGTGAGGGGATGTAATAAAGCAGAAACAGGAAAGAATAGCATGCTTCTCCATCTCCCTACCTTTTCAAGCACTACATCCTGCTAATTTTTCTTTATAAAACTCTCAAATTCCTTCCCTTCTTCCCAATGCCTTGGTTAGCCCCTTATGACGTGGGCATCAAGCCTTGGGCCCTCTAATACATCGTCTACACAATAGCCAAATGAACCATTCCAAAGTGTAACTCTGATCATGCCCCCACCCCACCCCAGGCATAAAACTCTCCAACAGCTCTCTAACAACACATAAGCCCTTTTATGATCTAACTTCTACTTGCTGTTGACAAGTAGTAACGAGCAATCATAGTAGGTCTCTTTCACCTTTACTACATGGTGCACACGGTTACCTTCAGCTGAAAAATCCTGCTTCAGAGAAAAACTTGTAGAAACTATACCAAAATATTAACAGCTCTATATAGGCTGTGAAGACTTTTCTCCCCCACTTTTTACCTGTCTTCTAGAATGTCCTTAATGAGTACGTATTACTTTTTCTGAATGAAAAGGGAGATAATTAAAACACACAGAAGAACAACAAGCTCCTTTTTCTGCCAACTCCTCTGATCAGTTCTTGGGAAGGCTTTGTCCTTATCTCTATTATCCCTTGAGGACACTACTTGGGTGCAGCAGTCACTCTCCTCTGACTGAGCAACTTGCAGAGCTCACTTCTCTGCCTGACACACTTAGCCACTTGCTCCCACCACAATGACTCCCAGACACAGAGCTGGAGGTTTGGCTATGTCCCTGGCAGGGAGCTCATCTGCAGTAGTTTCCTCCCAAAGAGAGCCCTGAAAATTAGGTCTAAGGGAGTTTATAATTTGCAGTCTTCTGGCTATAGATGGTCTTGCTTAGGCAGTTAGCATGCTCCTTATAAGAAGTGTCAGGAATCCTCTCCGATTCCACCTTCTTTGGACACTCAATCAAGTTGCCATTTTTTCTTTCACAACCAACTTTCCCCCATCTTCTCTTTTCCATGTTCTTTTCAAGTGCTTTAATCTCTCCCTGTATAACTGCCCCAGATTCCTAACTGATCTTCCTCCATTGTAATCCATCTTATTAATGGGGTTCTCACGAACCTTAAATAGATCTCGGAAGAAAGCTGTAACGGTCTGCCTCAAGATCCCCACACTCCAGCCCAACAGTTCTTTTCCCAGTATTTGCCTATGGAGATAGTTGGGCCTTTCCCAGTTCTCTCACCAGGTCTTACGTTTTCTGGTGTCTAGGTAGTTTTTCAAATTCTTTTCAAATTCTGCCTGTCTTTATCCCACTCAGTTTTTAAGGCCTACCTTAAATGCTGCCTACTCTGTCAAGCTTTCCTTGTTCATAAAAGTCAACTTGAATTCCTTTAACAGTGCCTATGTCATATATACATGCTCCTCAATTTCTGTCCCCTACCCCATCCCATGATTCCCTGTATTACAGCTTTTGTACCATCATTTCATCATTATTGGAATCTTCACAGAGACCACCGTAATTCAATGTACAGCAGGTGAATACTGAATAAATGTTTCTTCTGAACACAAATATTTTAAAAAGCAAGACTATTCTCATATCTCTGGGCACCTAATATATTTAAGGGCCTAATGAAACTAGTTAATATATACAAGTACTTTACTTATTACTAGTTAATACATACAAGTACTTTACTTATTACTCACATAATAAACATTTCTTGAGCACCTAGTATATGTCAGGCACAGAAGTTAGGAATTCACAAAGAGGGCTGAATTAAAATTATAAAAATGGTCTGCGACATAAGAAAAAAAAAAAAAGGTCTATGCCCCTGGTTCCTGACACAGAGCTTCTAAAATCCTAGTAAGTTCCTGAATTATGGGGTGATAGGAGCACCTTACACATAGCTCCTAAATCCCTTGGAATATCCTGGGTGGTAGAAGCATCTTCTGTTCTAATGAGGCGATTCTTGGTGGGCTAAACAGCTTCAGAATGGAGGCTGGTCACCAGAGGACCAAGCGATGGAGAAGCTTGGAACTTTCAGGCCCTCCCCCCATTCTCTGGGCGTGAGAGGAGCTGGAGACTGGGTTACTAATCAACCATGACTATGTAATGAAGCCTCCATGGAAATCCCTAAACTATGGGGTTTGAGAGCTTCTGGGTGGTGAAACATCCATGTGCTGGGTAGATGGTGTACCCTAAACTCCAAGGGGAAAGGAGCTCCAGTGCTTGGCATCCTTGCAGATCTAATGCTATGTACCTTGTCATCATCATATGGTTATTCATTTGTATCCCTTATAAATTTATTTAAAATAAACCAGTAAACAAAAGTGTTTCCCTGAGTTCCTGAGCCGTTATGGCAAATTATTGAAACTGAGAGGGGGGTTGTAGGAATCCCAGATTTGTAGCCGAGTTGGATACAAGTGTGGGTAACCTGGGACCCCCCTACATACTTGCAATTGGCATGTGAAGTGAGGGGACAGTCTTGTGGGACTTCAGGGTGAAAAAGCTACAGTATAGGAAGTATGGGATCAGGCAGGGGATAGAAGTTAGGGAGTAAATTATGTATGAAACCTATGAGGTGTGCACTAACTCTAGGTAGTAAGTATCAGATTTAAATTAAATTGCACAACACCTGGTTGTGTCCGTGCAGAATGGCTTGGTTTAGAAAACCCACACATTTGTTGTCAAAAGTGTTGTGAGTAGACAAATATTTTTTTCTTTTATGGCCAGCCAGAAAGGTTTTGAAAGATTCTTTTCCTATTAAAGAAGAGATAGACTAGATAGCTTCTCAGTTCCTCTCGAGTCAATATGACTCATTATTTTTCACAAATACCCTAAGCTTATATGACCACATTCAAACCCGAGTATAAAAATCATTCTAAATCCAAACATCATAAACAATTTTACAAATTTGGTCAATTTAGATTACCATACTTCTGTTCCTTTTTTTTTTTTTAAGGCAAAAACCAAGAGCTTACTTGGTTATTTTAAGATTCAAAGTTATAGACGACAGCTTTAATACTTATGGGGAAATGGGCTTTCCAGACCACTTGCAAGCTAAGAGGCAGAGGACACCTGGGGATTAACTCTGCTTTCTCCCTCTGGATGAGAAAGTGTCCTTGCTGACACTGAGTTGGGTTTAAGAACCAGAAAAGTCTAGTAATTATAAACATTCCCGTAAAAGGAAGCCCACAGATTGTTACTCCACATTCTTCTGGAATAGTTATGAAAATTGAATAGCCCACGGATTGTTATTTCTTTTAAAAGATTGAAGTAAAAGGGTGGTGACATGGCAAGAAATAAACTTTCCTGATTCAGGGACCCTATCGTGCATGCATATTATTATTAGCAACTGCTGATCCCCACTAGGGACCACGGTGGCTAAGAAAAGCTATGCTGAGATTATAGTGTATCTGTGTCCGCCCTGAATTCACTTCTTTTTTTTTTTTTTTTAATGTTTTTATTGATTTTAGAGAGGAGAGAGAGATAGAAACATCAGTGATGAGAGAGAATTGGTTGCCTCCTGCACACCCCCTACTGGGGATCAAGCCCGCAACCCAGGCATGTGCCCAGACCAGGAATCGAATCACAACCTCCTGGTTCATAGGTCAACACTCAACCACTGAGCCACACCGGCTGGACCTGGCTTTACTTCTAATAAAACACTGGATCTTTGGTTAATGAAACTGGAAACTAAAGCTAAAAGGCACACATGTGTATGTATGTATGTTTTTATGTTCTCCTCTTGTCATTCTATCAGGCAGCCAAAACAGTGTACTTGACTTAGAGAAAAACTAAGATAGCAGAGGCAATCTAAACACTTTAAGTAATTCTAATTACTGAAGAATAAGTTGATTGTGTGATCAATACTATTTGTGCAGAATGCTCATTTGATTAATCGAAGTCACTCTTAAGTAAGGAGAGGTCTTGATCAGGAAGCAATATTTAGATAATTCAAGAATCTCTAGGAAAAATGCAGTGTTAGTAAGGTGCTTTTAAGAGATACTTCAACATTTTAGAAATGATAATTCAAAAGACAGAAAAGGTTAAATCACACGCTAAATGAATGGTTTGTAAAATTGTAGAACTCTAAATAATAAAGATCCATGAGAGCTGTTTTTGTTCTGTTTGTTTGCTTGCTTTTTAAGTCAAAAAGAAAAGAAAAGAAAAGAAAAAAGTGGTAAGAGGGATTTCATTAAACCTGGACTTCTTGCTGGCTTAAGGACAAACCATTTTGCCATTTAATTAGAGATAACACTAATCCTAAATACTAAACACTACCTTCACTGAAATCTTTCTGGTTGCCTTATGAGAGAGACTGATTTAACTTCTCATGAGTTTTGACACCAAATTTAGCACTTTAGTAGCCAAAGTAAGCAATGGAGTCACATTAAAAATGTATCAGTGTACAAAGGTCTTTTTAAAAGTCAACTAGCATAAAGTAAGCTATTAAAGATTTTAACATCTTTAAGTCCCAATCCCCAAAACCAAAAATGTAGTTACATATGATAAAGGTTACAATAGTGCCATTTCACACCAAAGGTGTTAGAATTCCTATCTGAAATAAAGTGAGCCTCTCATCTATCTACTTTTAGGCAAAACATAAATTTGTAAACCTTAAAAGCTACACCTCATTCCAGAAATGCAGAAAGAGGGCTAATCTTCTGAGGGTTTCCCATGAGTACCTGGAAAACTCCTGAGCTTGAGGACTTGTGAAGCACAGTTACGCACATCCACAAATGGGCTACTGCAGACATGAGTATTTGTTTGTAACATTTGGTGGGTTTGAAGTGGCAAGCACAAAAGCCATCCTTTTGAAACTTTTCCTGGTGTATGGAAAATCTTAGTTTCTCATTTATGTAAACCAGTCCTGTAACTCAGATAAATACAACATTTTTAGAATAGAAACATTACAGCAGCCTTGCTTTTCCTCAGCTACACTTAGAGCGTTCAATGATGGGCACCCTTTCTGGGCCCCACCTTCTGCAAACAAATTTAAAAGTGCTGAAAAGCAACCAAGGCTTTACATCACAGAATAACAGATTTAGGAATGAAGACTGGAGAAATGTTACAAACAGTACTGTTACCCTGTTAGGTGATTTAAACAGTAAGATTTATTGTCTACTCTGGTCTAAATTTTAAACCATGGATTCTGTCAAAGGTTAGTACTAACTCACATCAAATTAAGCTTGATGTGAATGGGCCAACGCACTCCTAACCACATACTAAAAGTAGGAAAATGATTTGCCTTTTTTTTCTTTAAAGGTCACATGCCTGGGACCTCAGCAAACAGCATCATTATTAAAAGGAAAAACTCCATGTGGTTCCTAGAATGGCAAAAACATCTTCACAGAGGAAATTCTTGATTAGTAATTGAATGAAAGTAAAAACGTAACAGTTAAGTGAAATCTAAAAATAGAACATATCACATAAGGTTCTGAAAAGTCACAGCAAATACTCAGTGCTATTGGTGCCCGATTTCTTGAAATTCATCTCTTCTCTTTCCTGTTCATTGTCTTCTAGAAGCAAGGAATGAATAGGACTTAGAAACACTTGGAAAAAGTGGGGCCTCAGCAGTATTGGAATCTAACTGCAAGCCATTTGCTGAAGGTTCATTAGATACCATTATTATTTATAAACTAGAGGCCCATTGCATGATTAAATCATGCATGTGTAGGGTCCCCTACACGCTTTCGCTTTCGATCACGGGGGAGCTGGGTGCCTGTCCGCTGGTGCACCAGCAGACAGGCACCCAGCTCCCTCGCTTTTGATGGTCCGCGGCGGGACATGAGCTCGCTGCCCCAGAGGCCCCTTCTGTGCCGCAGCTCAGCATCCCGCCAGCCCAATCAGCCACCCCGGCCACCCGAGTCCCGCCCTCCCGTGCCTCCTGGCCAATCGTTGGCATAGCGAAGGTACGGTCAATTTGCATATTTGTCTATTATTAGGTAGGATTGACTAGTGACCAAGTGCATGGATTCACGCACATTGAAAGGAAATTAATTAGAAGGTGGCCAGCGGGGCAGGACTGGGCGAGAAGGGCCAGACATGCCCTGGAGCCAACCTCCTGTGGTCCCTCCCCCACGTCTGTGGAGTGAGCAGGGTTCCCCTGTAAGGTGGGGTCCCTTGGCCTGGCCTGTGGGTATTGGGCTGAAACCAGCTCTCCAACATCCCCCAAGGGGTCCCGGAGTGCGAGAGGGCACTCTGCAAAGTTGCTGTCGTATAGGGTGTGGAACACAAACACAAGTGTGCAGTAAGCCAGATTGGGGGCTGACAATGCCTCAGCAACAACATAACCCACTGCCAAAGGTGGAATCACAAGGCCCCATGAGAAATCGGGCTCCCTCCTCTCTGGTTTCGGAATGCATCACCCTAGAACCACCACTGCCAAGTTAGTGCAGTTCGGCAGTTCCTGCGTTGAGCATCTGCCCCTTGGTGGTCAGTGAGTGTCATAGCGACCGGTTGGATGGTCGGACACTTAGCATATTAGCCTTTTATATATATATATAGAATACATATAGATAAGAATAACATAGTCTCAGCCAAGTGCCTTAAGTGTGATAATTAAATACTTATTGGAATAGAGTATTTAAATATTTGTTAAACTGGATGTGGGATAAAATTTGAAGAGTAGTTTACTTCTTAATTAAATATTTTATTTTTAGTTAAGCAACTGAATGTCTATTTTATCATTAAAATTACACTAGGAAGTTTTAAATCTTTGTTTGGGCTTGACTGCCCACATTTCAACAGTCCCCCAAATTAAGATGGGCTCACAAAGAAACAAGAGATATGGAAGCAACATATATCATGGCAGAACAAGTCTTGTTTCCTTTGGCAAGGAAAAAGAGGTCTCCCTCATAAAGATAAACAAACAAAAAACCCTCATAATATAAATATATCCTATTAAAACAAGTCACCAGAGAAGTCTGATTAATTTTGCTGCAGGCTATAACTCCATGGGTCTTGAGAGAAAAAGATTATTGGAAGATACTGGATCTTCCAGACAATGAAAACATATTAATATAAAATGTAAGTTACACAAAAATTTGACTATCAATTCGTGGCATATTATTCCTTTTAACAGAAACGAATCGGCATTACCTGTATTTAGCAAGATATCATAGAGAAATATACAGCTATTTCCACTACTAATTTATATAATGGAAAGTGGAAAGTTTGCTGTTTCCACATCCCAAGCCAAAGCATATAATTATTTTGGCCAAATGCTCAGCAATCTACAGTTTGAATGCGTGAGATATCCACGGGCAGGACTGCCTTCTGTTCTATGGATGTGCATGTAATGGGAATGAGGAACACAGATTTAGCCTATAACCCTCTAAACATGCAATTTAGACTTTCACTTTACAGAGAAAGTAATTGTTCATTTATTTAGTAACTTCTGAAAAGAAATTTTCCAGGTATAATGTTGGGAGATGTTTACTATTTAAAGACTATTTTAATACATAGAAGAAGTTGAGATATCCTATTGTTAGAAAAGTTACTAATATGTGCCTGAAAGTGTAGCTTTTTATTTATCAAATAAAATTATGCTTATGAACCTAAAAACCACAAGAAAAGTACACATTTATTATAATGTTCCCCACTTCTGTCTGTTAATCCAGATTTTAAAAGACATGTCTCTGTACTCTTAGGCGGGGGACATTTGCAGGCTCCAGAAACCTTCAGTTATTTTGGAGGTGGAAGCCAGGGAACTCCCAGCATTGCAAACTCTTTTCCTGTTCTATAACTGAATCCAAGGACAATCTTTAGAAACAATTCTTGCTTCACCAAATATGAAACTTTCTTTTGGAGATGGCTCAGGGGAAAGGATTAAGAGCTTAGGTGTACACAAGTCTAAACAGCACAATAGAAGCACATGAATGGGAAACTTTTGGGCCCTAGGTAGAGAATACATATGTGTCCTTGGAGTTTACAAAGAAACACTTTAGTTTCAATCAAAACAAACAGCAGAAAATACAAGGAAAGAGATACATCAGTAAAAATAAAGTTAAGATAAATGTGTGGAAATCTTCATCTTTCTTGTGAGTGTGTCACTGAACTGACCATTACCTTTTGGCCAGGCTGAGAAGAGTGATTAACATCTAGTCTAATTTAGAGTGAAAGGCATTTCATAGAGCTCCAAAAACCCAATTATAAACATGAAGTTTAAACAAAATATGAAATTATTCCAGATCTTTGTAGGGTCCTAGCAAATTACATTAAAGTTCTCTTTGTTAAAAAAAGGAAAAAAAAAAGCAAGCTCCTTTTTTGCTTAAGCTATGTAGAAGAATACTGACTTAGCATGAGGAGACAGGGAAGAGTTCACTTAAAGTTCGAATCAGAAAAGAGCAGAGTTTGTTGCTTGTTACAAAGATGACAATAAGAATTTTCCATATTAACTTTTTATGTGAACATATGTAATTCAATAAATGTTGAAATTTTTCAAAGAATTAATTTGGTTTTACTTTCTTTAGAATGTACAATTTGAATATTAATGATGCAACATGATTTATTTTTTTCAAAGAGGGGGCAAATTTTGAGGATGCTTCAAAAAAATTCACAATTGTTTTCCCCATCTCATGTTTAGTAATACTGTACAATTCGAGGTAATTGTTATTTACTATTCTAACAGAATAATTTTATTCAATGTGATTGATCAATAGCATAAAGGCTCCTGTTGGCCCCCAAAGTACAGTTAAGCTACTTTTACTTTCAATCAAAAGTTCTGGCAACTTTATTCAAAAAAGATAGAAGTTATCAATAGCTTGTGTGTTTGGGATAAATGATGGATTTACTCACTTTCCTCCTACACTTCGTGGGCAAAGATGGTAACTAACCTCTTAGAACAAAGCTCTGGACGAAGACCATAGGAAAAAGAGAATCAAAATTAGAGTTTATCACAGAGCTAACAACTTTCAAGTAAATCCAGGTTGCAAAGAACATATGAACTGAAAGCAATTTATCCACAGAAAGCAATACCAAGACTAGACAAGTTGTGCCATCATTCACCACCAAATCAATCCAACAACCCCTTAACACTGAAAACATCTCTCAAGGCCATTTAAACTGCAGAAGGAATCATCATAAAAGCACACACGGTCACTAAGAGAATCCAGTTGTAGAACTAGAGGGAAGCATCACTGCTGGCAAAGCAATTCAAAGTGCACTCTGAAACCCTAAAGTGGTGTAAACAAGGTATTGTATACAAAAGCTATCTCTGAGAATCTTCACAACTGAAATGTGTCAGCTATTTGGTCTTGTGTAAATATGAGCTGATTTGAAAGTGGTGAGATGAACTTGAATGGAGTTTTCAAATATCCAGAATTAATCTGTATAGTACAAAATAATCTGCAAACAGATAAGCTTACTCTATGGGAGGTACAGGTCTAAGAGGTTACCTAGTGTAACTCATACCCTCACATGAATCTTATATACAGTACTGTTATATGCTCAGTACACAAAGAAAGCTGAAGGAATTAGACTCTAGATCTCACAACCAGGCAGAGCCAGATCATTTAGTTGTAGAGGTTGTGATATCTGCTCTTAAATCACTGCACAAGCAGATCCCAAAGTTCTATGCTTGGTGGACCCTGGAGGACCCTGAAACCATTTCAAGAGAGTCCATGAGGTGAACACAATTTTAGCAATAATATTAAGATGAGATTTCCTCTTTTCACTGTTTACACATTTTATACTGATGGTAGAGAGCAACAGCCGGTAAAACTGTAGCAGAGGCAGCACTCTGTGCTAGAAGTCATTGTATTTGTACTGCCAGGCGCTCACAGTAGAGAGAAAAAAATTTAAAGCAAGTTTCACTTAATAATACCCTTGATGAAGCAGTAAAAACTATTAATTTTATGAAATTTCAACCCTGAGCACAATATTTTTGTTACAAAATAGCCCCTGGCTGCTCCCACAGTTATTACCCATCTTTTGGAGCTCGGCTTGCTTCTGACGTGGGATTCCCTGTTTCCCTATTAAGAAGGGCATATACTGACACAGATGTGAAAATTAGCTTGGCAATTATAATTCTATAATGCAAGAACCTGGTATTTAGCATCTTTTAAAACTATTATTTTGACTAAGCGGAAAATAATAAAAAATTAGAAAGCTCTGAGGATCAAATGACCAGCAAACCTATTTGAGTACTCCTGAATGTTTGAAGAACACAAAAGTAAATGTATGATTCACAAACAGATAGTATTTAAAATATAAAGCAAATACTGATATAAGCACAAGATAATATAATATATACCATCCATTTAAATCTTATTCATCCTTAAAAGATCCAGTTGAGACAGAAACTTCTTAAAATATGCCATAATCACACAGCAGATGCTCAATAAATGTTCACTGTTAACTAGAAAACTGAGTGAATAGACTGATTTAAATGATTTTCCTTCCTCAGACTTGTCATTGAAAATATTGTTAGGATAACTTCTATAATAATGCAAGTGTGACCTATGTGTGGTTCTAATGGTATTCCATAGATTTATACACATGCACACATACTTTTGTGTATGTATACAAATATAGGTTACATATTTATTTCTTGATACCATTTTTTTTCCTAGTGGTGTTCCAATAGATCCCAAATTAAATTTCCCAAACTGGGAAAAAAGCAATTATCAAATACAGCCTATTTCCATAGGAAAATTTTCTTCCATTTTAAATAACATACAAATAAAATTACAAATATGATCCATTTATACTATGAGTCAGTAAGTGCCCTGACATTGAGCCAATAATGCTAAAATTGGAAACTGACTAAATTTCCTGGTCCTAACACATAATCTAACAATAAAATAATAAAACATATGAGTCTTAAAAGGTATAGATAAGGCCTGATTTCAGAAAGCCCAAATCAAGAAAAATCATTTTATGAGAACTGACATTCATAGCCTAATTACTCTTTTGTAATCAAATTTGTCTTAAATAAATGGAAAAATACTAAAAATCACACTTTCATTTTGCACAATCACTGGCATAATTATTTGTATGAATCATAGATTCAACATTCACTCACTCATTCCTCTCACAATGGTTGGGTATTTACCATATATCAGATGACCATTGGCTAGACAGCTTCCTGGCCTTTTACTTGCACATATCCTTTTTATTAACTATTTAGTGAGTAGAGGAAAAGTAATGTGAAGTTAATAGCTACTTACATAATTTAATATGTTATTATAAACTGACGAATGTTAGAAGGAAGTATAGGAAAAAGTATGCCAGATTCACATTCAGACTCAATGAAACTACCTAGGTTGACGGTAACAAGATGATTTTGATCAAGTCACTTAACCTCTAAAAGTTCTGTCTGTAAAATGAAGAAACTGAGACACAGTTTATATGAATTGTCTAACTTTATACTTTCATAATTCTATTTAGCTGCTGTGAATATTTGGCATAGGAAGATTAAGTAGGGCAGAAGATTAAATGCTACTTGATGGGGAAATGAAAGTAATCTAAATGACTCATCCTAGATGTTTAAAAAATGTATTATAGGCCCTGGCCAGGTAGCTTAGTTGGTTAGAGCACTGACCCTGTACACCAAGACTGCAGGTTCGACTGTAGTGTTGGCACATACAAAGAAGCAACCAATGAATGCATAAATCAGTGGAACAACAAATCAATGTCTCTACCCCCCAACCCCACCTCTCTCTAAAATCAATCAATAACATTTGTAATGTATTATACATTAATTATTTTTCTTAAATTAAGAAACTCAAAGAGTAAAGTAAACAGTATTCAGAAAGAATCCCTTGAAAGATTCTGAAAATATGTTAGAGAATAATATTATAAGTACATAGTATCTTGAAAACAGAAAAAAGAAAATGTAACTGATGAGATTTTAATAACTATGATTTATGGAATGATACTAACTCATCATACAATAATCTGATAAAATAAGTATTTTTATTCTTATTTTTAAATGAAGAAGCCAAGGCGCAGATTAAATAATTCATCCAAAGGCCTTAAATTTAAAAATGGCACAGCTGGTATTCCAAACTGGGTCTATTTGACTCCAAAGCGATACTTTTTCTACTATCACAACACAATACATTTTTATTCTTACAAATGAGTTTTCTTTTTTACTGTCAAGTTTCAATTACTAAGGGTAATGGGAAAAGGAACAACACGGAAAAATAAATCCCAGACAAAGATGGTATAACAGCTTATAACATGGAATAAATTCCAGGAAAATGAGTTCTGGGACTTGGTGAGATTCTATCTTAGATTGCTTCTCAGGCACCATCCAAGTCTCAAATGTAAGGAATATTCTCAATTCATTAAAGCTTAAACAGGTCATCTAATCTATTTCCCACTCATTATAGAAATTTATAGCATATATTACATAAATTATAGACTACTCACAAATAATAAGCATATGATTTAAAGGAATAATGTGGGGAGTCTTCTAAGAAAAGGATCCAAAGACTTGCCTTTATTTACTTGCTGTTCTTTCACTGGGTTTAAAAAAACACACAACACACTTTGAAAATTCAAAAGGCCATTTTAACCCTGACTAATAATGCTTTCTTAGAGATGGGAAAAACTTATTCCAAAGAAGAATATACTGATTTGATTTTTCATTTCCTTGTACTTTATCTATTCTTAGGCCGAGAAAACAAAACAAAAGTGCCACACAGATCCATGCAAAGTTTTCTGAAAAAAATTAAGTAGGACACATCCAAAAAGTTTACAACTAAAAATTTATTCTTGGATAATCAGCAGAAAACTGAGAAACATTTCTAAGTATTATATAGGATAAAACTAAAAGCAAAAGACATGAACTAACAGTTGTCATATACTATATGACCTATTGCAAATAACCAAATAGCAAGAAAAGAATTAAAAATAACTGTTAACTTACTAATTGAAATAATTAATCAAGTCAGAGCTTACTGCTTGGTCTTTTAGATATTCAGAAGTGAGTTCATTTCAAAAAATCAGATCAATCAAGGAAATGTGTAAGCTACCAGGTACAATTTAAGCATTAAAATGCAAGTCTAAGGTGCCATAAAAAATATTGGGGTCATTTTTAGAACATTCCAAACAACCACAGCAGAATACACATTCTTTTCAAATGCACATGGAACATGCACCAAGATAAGCCACATCCTGGGCCAAAAAACAAGTCTCAATAAATGTAAAATAACTGAAATCATACAGAATATGTCCTCTGACCACAATAAAATTAATTTAGACATCAGTAACAGAAAAATATCTGGGAAATTCCCCAATATTTGGAAAATAAACAGCATAATTCTAAATGACCCAAGGGTCAAAAAAGAAGACACAAGGGAAACTTACAATATAACCCCATTTCTATCAGTCCAGGTTCAACCAGAGAAACAGGACTAGTAGAATATATATATATAACCAGTAAATAGTAAATCCCAAAGATCTGGACCAAGAATTTGCGCATGTGGGACATCAAGAAGGGCAAGCTGGAAGTCTCCCCCATAGCACAACTTCAAACTGCTGTGGATGACTGTGACTGGAATTTCTTCTTCAGGGAAGCCTCAGCTCTGCTTCTCGGTCTTTTAACTGATGGAATCAGACCCTAGATTCTAGGGCCTAGAATATCTTAGATAATCTCCTTTAAATAAAGTCACTGATTATGGGCTTTAATCACATCTATAGAATATCTTCAGAGCAACAACTATATTAGTGTTTGACTGAACAACTAGGGTCTATAGCTTAGGCATATGACACATAAAATAGACTGTTATACAACACTAGAGGCCCAGTGCATGAAATTCGTACACGGGGGCAGGGGGGTGGCCCTCAGCCCAGCCTGCACCCTCTCCAATCCGGGCCCCTCGGGGGATGTCCGACTGCCAGTATGGGGCCTAAACTGGCAGTCGGACATCCCTCTCACAAACCCGGACCGCTGGCTCCTAATCGCTCACCTGCCTGCCTGCCTGGTTGCCCCTCACCTGCCTGCCTGCCTGATTGCCCCCCCCCAGCCTGATTGCCCCCAACTGCCCCCCCTGCCAGCCTGGTCACCCCCAACTGCTCCCCCCCCCCCCCCGCTGCTGGCCTGGTTGCCCCTCACAGCCCCCCTGCTGGCCTGGTCGCCCCACTCAGCCTGCTGTTTAGTCGTTTGGTCATCCCTCACTAACCCCCCTGCCGGCCTGGTCTCCCCACACAGCCTGCTTGTTCAGTCGTTTGGTTGTCCCTCACTAACCCCCCTGCTGGCCTGGTTATAGGCAGCCATCTTGTGAGGGTGTGAGGGTCAATTTGCATATTACCTCTTTATTATATAGGATATTAAAATTGGTTAAATGCAGAGAAAGCAGTGCTCAGAGAGAAATTTAGAGCTTTAAATGCTTCTAGTAGAAAAGAAGAAAGTCTAGAATCAACTATCTAAGCTTCCAACAAAAGAAGCTAAAAAATAAAACAACAGTACCAACAAATCAGACTAGAAGAAGAGGGAGAAGAGGAGAAGGAGAAGAGGCAAATTAAACAGAAAGTAAGTAGACAGAAGGACTACTTGATTTCAAGACTTACTATTATAGATCACTTAAATAGAAATCTCAAGGTCTTTTAATGACATGAAAGATGTGCTATTTTGGAAAATTTCCAGCTGCAACTTCTCGCTGCTTACCATGCTCTGGATAAAATTTCCCATACAAGTTGTGCTGGATGTAACCTTAAAGGTGGAAGGTAGTTCAAACCTTTCATTTTCAAAAAAGAACACCCAAGGCCGAACAGCTGGGAAAATAAACCTGTACAAGGACTAGAACCCTGGCTTTTAAAACCCCTTCCCAGAGCTCTTCCTACTGCAATACATTGTCTCTAAGTTGTCTTATGTCACTAAAACCTGCCACACCTAGGCCTTTGTGCCACAGTAACCACTGACAAACAGACCACCATATCTACCTGCTCATTATCTTTTACTTCTAAATTTATCCACAGGCTTAGCACATGAAGTGCCTTTATGTGAACTAGAAAACGGCACCCCCTCTGTGGGAAACTCCAAGAATATAAATACATTTTTTCTTGGCTGAAAGATTAGAAAAAGGCACCCATTCCTTGAGGCTAATGAGGCCCTTCACCAACACATTTGGCTTGGAGTGGAACTACAGGTCACACTTTCTGGCTAAGCCCCCTTTTTCTGGTCATAATCTACACAACTGTTTTCAGTAGCCTTGTTCATCAATCATCTCATCAAATGCAGAAAATCAACTCATGTCAATCCATAAAACTACTCCGTTTATCGAGTAAACTTTGGGGGGAAAAAAAACCTTTAAAAAAACCTATCTTAAAACACTTAAGCTGTATCTCAAAACTCTTGGCATACCAAAATTCTAATATTGTAAATATTCAAGCAGAATCACAATGCTAAGAGTAGACAGGAAAACTTTATTACTAGTACTTCATTTTAAAAAGTGACATTTTATGTTTGTTTTGTTTAGTAAGATTTTAAGTGCTATATTAAAAAAACACATAGAAGGAAAAAATAAAACAACATGCTTTCCTAAGCAATAAATGTCATCAGTGAATTTTCAGCAGGACATTTATCTTTCTAAAATAAAACAGTTGCCTACACTAGCTAAAGTTAGAAATTTATCTTTTAAATTTGTTTCCTTAAATGAGCATGTCCATAATCACATTTGTAGACACATGCTATTTTTGTTTTATGAAGTTATGTTTTTGTTATAAACAGGATGTTCCAAAAAATAATGTTTCCATTTTTATAAATATTCAAAATGAAATAAAAAGCTAATTAACAATTTAATTAAAATACAACAAATTAGCATACCTATTAATTTAGAAAAGACCATTTCTTTTACTAGCAAAATCTCTTGTAATCTACTTATTCCACTTGAGGTTCTGGCTGTTGGCAGAATAAACCTGCCTTAACACACACCTTCAGGAATACCAATTAACCTCATTTGACTTAACAACATTTTACTTGGAATTTCCTATGTATTTAGAGTACTCAGTCTGTCTATGCCATTTGGAACTTTTTAATGTATTACTGTCTTAAGTAATTTCATGTGTTCATGTTTTATAGGAGCATGATTTTAGCAATATTCACATCTATACAAAGCACGTTCTCTGTATTCAAGAGAGGGATGTAGGAGGTGAGAGAACCAGAATGTTTATGAAGGACAGCAGTGACTACTTTTCTTTCTAGGTGAGTTTGGCTCATCTCCAAAATGTCCCTATGTATGGAGTTCATCTCTTCTGCTTCAATGGTATCATATCCCTTAAATACATACATCCCCTTAAAGACTACTCTGGTTGCCATAAATCCTATTGATAATAATTATTGTCAATTTCCTGACAAATTAATTTTTCATTTTATTTTGAAATTAGAGGCCCGGTGCACAGATTTGTGCACATTGAAAAGAAATTAATTAGAAGGTGGCTGGTGGGGCGGGACTGGGAGAGATGAGCCGGACACGCCCTGGAGCCAACCTCCCTCGGTCCCTCTCTGGCTGGCTGCACCTGGGGCAGCGCCAGGGCTTGAAGGGCGTCTGCGGAGTGAGCGGGGTCCCTCTGGCAGGTGGGGTCCCTTGGCCTGGCCTGCAGGGATTGGGTCGAAACTGGCTCTCCAACATCCCCTGAGGGGTCCCGGGGTGGGAGAGGACACTGCAAAGTTGCTGTAGCTCGGCAGCTCCTGAGTTGAGCATCTGTCCTCTGGTGGTCATTGCTCAGTCATAGCTACTGGCTGGTCGGCTGGTCACTTAGGCTTGTATATATATAGATATGCCATTGTTGAAAGGGAGTATCAAAAAGTGAGTTCGTCTATGGTTGTTAGAGGGTTGCATTGTGCAGCATCAAAGGTTTTAAACTCTATAATCATAGGCCATCAATGGCATCATGTTTTAAAAGTAGTCTCACATACATTATGGTATTTCATTTAGCCTGACCACATCCCTATTGAGACGAGGAAACAGGTTCAGAAACGCTGATTTGTTCAGATCTCATTTAGAGTAAATGATGCTGGGATCAGAATCTAAGTCTTCATAGATCACAGTTGTCATTAAATTTGAGTAAGATTCATTACACAGCCTGGCTGGAGTGGCTCAGTGGTTGAGTGTCGACCTATGAACCAGGAGGACCAGGATTCTGGGTCAGGGCACATGCCCGGGTTATGGGCTCAATCCCCAGTAGGAAGCGTGCTGGAGAAAGTTGATCAATGACTTTCTCTCATCATTGATGTTTCTACCTCTCTCTCTCTCTCTCTCTCCCTTCTTCTCAGAAGTAAATAAAAATATATTTTTTAAATGATTCATTATACAAATAACACTTTCAGCATAGTGCTAGAAATAAAATTTGTTTTCATCTTGCCACTAGGTAGATTCATTCCTCTCCCTAAACTACCACCTTATTTACTATAGGGATTTGGTATTCATTTTCAAATGATAAAAAGTAAAATAAACATAATCATCTAATATAGTAATCTCACCAAACCTTTCTACTTGTATTACTCCCCTCCAAAAATGTAGAAATACAATATTCACACAACCTTGAATCTTTCAAATTTACTCTAATTGAAAAAAGCAGTTGATCTATGTTTAGCTGTACACTTGAATTAACACATAAATCAAGCAAAATGAGTTATATTTGCCTTCAGTATTCTGATAGGTACCTCATGATCTGGTTCCAGCTTTATTTCCAACTATATCCTCTCTTCTGGTCATAACAGATTGTTCTTCAAATACACGCTGCACTTTTCTCAGTTTCCTCTACTGGAAATTCCCTTTCCCACCCATTTCCTCTTATTTAAACTCTAACTCTTCTTCAAGGCCTAGTACTAATGCTATCTAGTATGCATACATGCAGACTTCCTGATCCCTAAATTCAAAATTAATCTCTCTCTCCTCCAGAAGTTGCTATATTTTCTCTGAACCTCCATTCTATATAGAGTTCATTGTGAATACAGATGGCTATCTGCCTCAGCTGAGAGCTTTTTTGTGGGCAAGAGTAGTATCTTTCTTTATCTCTATACTAGAGGCCCGGTGCACGAATTCATGCATGGGTGGGGTCCGGCCAGCCAGCCCCGATTGGGCCGATCAGCCTGGTCAGCCAGGGGGAGGGGCCGTGGGCGGTTGGCCAACCAGCCCCGCCCCCTGGTTGAACTACCGGTCGAACTCCTGGTCAAGGGAACAATTTGCATATTAGCCTTTTATTATGTAGGATTTACTACATGCATATTGTAGATGTTTGAAAAAAAGTGTTTTCTGAATGCAAATTACCCAAGAAACAAAACACTGTCTTAATAGAGGCTTTCATCGTATCTTGTTTGGACTTGGACCATTAAAGCAATCTCCTAGTTAGTCTCCTCAACCTATAGTCTTGGCTACCTCCAATTTATTTTCCACATTACTACCACAGTGAGCCCTCTTAGACAAAAACCTAATCATGTCACTTTCCAATTTTAAACCTTTATATTGTTCTCCACCATCTGAACGTCAAAGTCCAGTTTCTCAATATGCCAATCCAAGGCCCATCTTGATCTGGCCCCAGTCTACTTTTCTAATATTTCATATCATAATTCCTACAAATGTGTGTCCATATGTACACAAGTTTCCTCAGGATATCAAACTCTCACCTATCTGCATCCTTGGTCTATTATTCTAATATCTCATTCTTTACGCCGCATCTCAGGGGAGGTATAATATGGCAGGTAAGTCAAATGTATCTGAGCTTAAATCTTAGACTGTCCATTACTTGAAGAGTAATCCTGAGTAAGTCAAACTTTGCAAGTACAATTAAGGGAAGACTGGAACGCTCTCTAGCTTCACCATTCTTCCCTTACTCTTGCAATGCTACTCTTCTCCTATGCTTTAGTAGGCAACTTCAGGATTTTATGTAAAATACAAAACTAAGAGCCAGCATTAGAAACTAAGCTCTATGTTCCCTACATGTAGAAATAATTAAATTACAGATTTAAAAAGAAATAAGGTTTTACTTTTTTTTCTCTAGCTCCTTATTCACTACATGTATTGTGAAGTAACAACACAAAGAAATTTTTAAGTCCCTTTTTGCTTATAATAGTCATCCATCTCAGAATATACATATAAAATATTTTCATATATTGTTTGCCTTATATATACCTTTGGTGAAATACATGTTCAGATCTTTTGTCTAATTTTTTTTAAATATATTTTTTATTGATTTCAGAGAGGAAGGGAGAGGGAGAGAGAAACATCAATAATGAGAATCATTGATTGGCTGCCTCCTGCATGCCCCTTCCTGGGGATCCAGCCAGCAACCCGGGTATGTGCTCTTGACCGGAATCCAACCCAGGACCCTTCAGTCCACAAGCTGATGATCTTTCCACTAAGCCAAACCAGCTAGGGCCTTTTGTCCAATTTTTAAACTGGTTTGTTTGTTATATTGCTAAGTTTTAAACAATAGAGTCCTTTATATATTCTGGGTACAAGTTTTTTATCAGATGTGTGATTGGCAAATAACGCTTCCGAGTCTACAGCTTGTCTTTTCATCCCTTTAACAGCATCTTTTGCAGAGCCAAAGTTTTTCAATTTTTTTTTTTTTAATCCTCACTGGAGGAGATGTTTCTATTGATTTTTAGAAAGCGAGAAAGGGAGAAGGAAAGAAGCATCAATCAGTTGCCACCCATGCGTGCCTGATGGGAATTGAACCTCAACCTAAGTATTGCCCTGACCAGGAATTGAACCCACAACCTTGTTTGTGTACAGACGATGCTCTAACCAACTGAGCCACCAGGCCAGGGCAAAATTTTGATGAAGTCCAATTTACCAGTGACTTTCATTTTGTGTGTGTGTGTGTATCTACAAATTCTATAAAACATTGGTCCATACAGATTTTCTCATGTGTTTTCTTTCAGAAGCTTAGTAGTTTTTGACTTAATTTTTGTATAAAGTCAGAGGTATGTGTTAAGGTTCATTTTGTTGTGTTTTTTTGTTTTTTGCATAAAGACCTCCAATTGTTCTAGCACCATTTTTTAAGTGAGTATCATTTCTCAATCAAATTGTGTTTTCACTTTTATCAAAAATTAGCTGATGATATTTGTGTGATTCTATTTCTGGGCTCTGTATTCTGTTCCATTATCTCTATTCTTTAGCCATCTTTTTTTTTTCTGTTTAAGATTTAATAAGCATGTAATCTCTAGATTTTGGTAAACAATATATACTTAAATAACCCCTCTAGTTGAAGGTATCATACATACCATAGAAGGGTATGTAACAACAGAAAGGTTAACTTAAGCAGAACTTGGCTAATGTGAAGCATGCAATAATACACTAAGGCGAGGCGACTGCTCTGCCAGGGAACTGGGAGCTTTTCACCTTAAAGAGCCAGATGAGGTGAATACCTTTGGTATACTCTACTTCCAAGTCAGATTTATAGCTTCATAGGAGGTTTTAATGTTTGCATTTTGTTTTAACCTGGTTAAGGTGCCAGGTGTTGATTAATACTAAACCTCAGCAGTTACAGTGTTTTTAAAAAGAATAATTCAAAGATAACATACAATATACAATATGAACTTACATTCTTAAAATGTTTTTAAAACTTTTAAAAAGAACAAGCAAATTAATTTTCTCACACACAAGTGATTTTTATGCTTTTTTGTTGGAATAAACAGTATTTAATCAGTGTTTTATGGAAAGTACTTTGATGAGTAGGAGCTCCTGGACATCATAAAAGGCTCCATCTAATTCCATGAATTAAGGTAGTTCAAACCTCCTTCCATATTATGGCCATAACATAAAAAACTCAAAACAGTGAAGCTGCAATTCAACCATCCTTAGGCTATTAACCCATCTCAGGGTCATAGGTGCTTAATTTTTGTTGCAGGCTGTGCTTAAGTACTATAACAAGTGTTAAGTGAAAGTCCCTTTCTTCCTACTGAAAATTGTTGGCTAGTGTGGCCAAGAGAAGGGACCCTCTCACTTGACTTCCCTAGAGTAGGGTAACCACTGTCTTCTGCAACAATTAAGTAATGGGTATTTTCATCACTAATTAATTTGCTACTAAAACTATGTGCAAAGGCCTTTCGATATCTACTAAAATGCAAACACATGTTGTTCCAACATTCTTTCTATCCTACATAGCATAGTATAAAACAATAAAAGAAATAAAACATGTTTTTTAAAACTTCACTGGCATACTGATAAATCCTGATAATAATGAGCATAAAGCCAAATAATTAAGGGTGGTGAATAACTTTGCTATGTTATCCGAGCCTTCAATCTCTAGGCTCCTCTCCAGCAGCATCAGGGTTAGACATTCCCACCTCCTATCACACCAAATGTACTCTCACAGGTCAGCCACAAATCTCTCTTTCTGGGGACCGGGCAAGTACATACAACCTGCACCTAAAACGGGTTTTACCGAATAGCAGCAGGATATAAAATACAACTGCAACACTCGTCTTTGATGCCTACAAGATATCTTTCTAAACTGTTTGAAGCCAAGCCAAGGGTTTTCTTTTTAACGCCCTTAAACAACCCTCTCTTTAAGGAATTTCAAGTTACTGTCAATATTGTGAACAAATAAGCATATCTGAAAATTTTCTATTAATTTGTAATGATTAATAAAACTAAAAAGATAAAATCTGAAAAGAAGAAATTGCCATGAAGTCATTATGTAACTTACAAAGTTAAGAAAACATTCTTTTTCATAGAATCAAGAAAATCAAATATACATTAGAGAATAATTCTAACTTCCTATTTGTTGAGTACATATATACCTTTGATCTAATGAATTTCTAGAACAAATTGAAAATACAAATTAAAAAAAAATTCAGTACTTAAACTCATATGCCAATTAATATCTGCCTTTGACCATAAGAAAAATGCTTTTCAGTAGGCACAGAAACCTACCCATTATATAATAAATATGAGACTGTTTAAACAAGACAGTTCTTTAAAGAAGCAGCTAAATCAATATCATAAAATTTAAAACAGAAATCAGAGTAAGTTGCCGTAACAACATTGGTAATTAGCAGTACCAGGAAAATGTATTAAGGATCTTTTTTTTAAAAAAAATTAAGTGAGTAGAAGAAAATTAAATATAAAATTACATTAAAAGTCTAGGAAGCTAAGGATATACTTCAAAGTATAATGGAAATCGTATTTAAGACTTAACACTCTCGTAAGTGTAATTAAATAGTAAACACATTGAAATCAATATAAATGTAAAATATATTGAATAAATCGATATACATGATATAGCTAAATAATAAAGACTAAGGAGTGAGAAGAGATCAAATATTACTAACATATCAAAATTCGCAAAAAGGTAGGAAAGAACTTTAATGAATTCTATGAGATTCCTCTTCAAAGTAAGTCATTACTGAATAGTTTATATATTGTGTCCACTTTTTAAAAGACAAGCTTAAATAAAGACAAAGATTCAGTAAGGCTAACAAAATAGAACAAAAGCACATAAACTGATGAACAAAAATAGACCAAGAGACATAGAAGCATCAAACAGACTGTCAAGCCTCAGAGGGAAGGCAGGGGAGGGGTGGGAGGGGGGTAAGGGTGGGCAGAAATCAACCAGTGAACTCATATGCATATATGCATAACCCATGGACACAGACAATAGGGTGGTGAAGGCCTAGGGAGGGGGGCAGGGGCAGGGTGGGAGAGGTCAAATGGAGAAAAAGGGGACATATGTAATACTTCCAACAATAAAGATTTAAAAACTAAGTTAAAAAATAAAAAATAAAATAAAATGAGAATATTACCCCCCCTACAAAAAGCCACTCATTTAGAAGATTAATCTTGATAATCTAGATCCAAACTTGCTTTTTAACCTTGTTTCCCTCTATTCACTTACGTTCCCAATATATAAGAAAAAGTTAAATAACGTAATTTTATCACTAATTAATTTGCTACAAAAAAAATGAGCAAATCACATGTTAGACATACTAAATGAGATTTTTTTTTGTTTGTTTGTCTGAGGGGAATGGGTCCTAAGATATGCATTTTGTAAAAGTCAAACAAAATTTTTCAATCTGTCTCTAGGTCATTTGGATAGTTCTTGTTTTATAGAGTGTGGCCTGTGTAATTTCATGTGCTTTTAACTTAGTGCTAAACAAAGAACTTTGTGCCTTGGGTGGCCCTTCTCTTCTTCATTTTATCCAACATATACCTGCTCATTTAATCTACAGGTGAATTAATTCATTAGGAAGTCTAGGAAGGCAGAAAAGCAATGAACATTTCAAAACATTCCAACGTGATTATATATGTTCCAGGGTAGAGAGAAAACACTTCCTCAAATGCTGAATATTTAAATAATGTTTTTCTGCACATAATCTCAATACTGCATGTCAAAGGTACAATTCCATTTCCTATAAACAAATGATACTGAAGGGTAACACAAATCAACACATTCTAAAGAGATGCAAGTACCCCTTTTCACTGGGACAGGAGAATCTCCCCACATGTGCATTTCACTACATCCTGTCTGCCCTACAAAATCTAATTGGAAAAACAGTAGGGTTGTCATATTTCTGAAGCATACACAGTAACTGAAATTCAAGAATTTTTTTGTTTTGTTTTATTTTGAAGGTGATTCCTTGGATATGGATTAAGGTTCTCAATGAATTAACTGGACATTTTTAAAGTGGTATTTTATTTCAAACAGCCTAAGGCATGGTTTTGTCCAGAGTATCCAAAATTCTTGCTATGAAGATCCAAACAGAAGGAAATGAGAGCTTGCCAGAAATGCCAAATGATGGTATGGTTTATATTATAATAGCTACTATTCCAAAATTTTACACATAACAGGTAAAAGTAATAAAACAACCATTAATCTATATTTGGAGATTATGCAACATTAAAGGATTTAATTTAATGCTAAAATGTTATTTCTTTTAAAGAGTGGCTCCAAAAAAAGTGTTTATCTTACTAGCATTGGGGTGAAACTTACAAAATTGCTGATATTTTACTTTTTTTGACCTACAAAAATGGCAATTTTATATTCAACCTGGTATTTTGAGTTTTTCCTGAAATATATATTGTCTACTTAGATTCCATAATTCTTTGCACACATTTTGAATTGTAGTTAATTGTTTATTAGTTCTTACTCTTACACTGTATTATGAAAGTTTGCAGACAGAAGCCCTTTCTCCTTTATTTTCATGTCCCTGGAGCCTAGTACTGTCTGGCACACAGCAGTTCCTGCACAATGACTCACAACAAGAGTAACATATGTTTGAGAATAGAATGATTGGACAGGAAAGAACATATGAAAACTGAAAACCAAGTTCTACTAAGTACAAGTTTGATTAAAATTAGGACTGCTCCAAAGCTTCAGATCTACTGTTAAACCCAAATATGTCATGAAAATACAACATCTGGACCACTACTACTCCATACCAAAGGAATAATTAATGCAATTTTCTTTATTCAGAGACCAATCACCTAGTATGTAGATTGCTGTTTCTTTTCCTTACTCCCCTTTACTGTTTGCTTAAGTACACCTGAGGCAAAGAAGGCGAAAGAAAGCAGAAATGCTCTAGCTGTTCAATTTCACTCCTTGTGAATGTTCTGATGAGATGAAGAGGGGGACTTCTTAGAGATAAAGATTCCAATGGTTTTAATAGGGTTGTTAGAATGTTTGTGGATTTCCATCCTGGTTATCATAATCTTTTAGAATTTTTAAAATTCTTTATTGTTTAAAGTATTACATGAGTCTCCTTTTTCCCCCCATTGACCTCTCCCCCACTACCTCCTCCCTCAAGAACAAGCCCTCACCCCCCTACTGTCTGTGTCCATTGGTTCTTTTAGAATTTTTACTATCATTATAAAATGTGTACTATCTTTAAATTTCTGAAATTTAAATGTTGTACTATCTTTTTGAATTTGCTAAAGCAAACAGAGTTTATGTACAAAGACAACTCTGTACTTCCTAAGTCTAATCATTAAGTAAGAGAAACCAGAACACGAAGTATATTAAAACTCAAAAATTCCCAAAAGCAAAGAGATAGGTTATTAATGTTTTTGAGAAGGCTAGAAATACTGGGGGGAAGCGGCGGGGGGGGGGGGGGGGGGGGCGGGGGGGTTGTTGTCACAGTTCCATAAGAAATCCTAACAAATGGAGATGTGAGAGACTAAAATTAGCAACAGCTCATCTGGGTGTTCACCCAGGCCTCTGGAGGTATTTATGACTCTTAGCCCTCGCTCCATAATTTAAAGTTCACTCCAACTCATTAGATCTTCAACCTCAACTGAAATATTCATATCTAAATTCCTGATGCTTTCATTACAGTAAGATATTTCATATTCAGTCAACCTAATACAGCTCATGAGTAAAACATAAATTCTACTTAACTTTACCAAATAAGAGAGCTGGTTTATGAAAAAGGAATAGTGCCACAGTAACTGTTTCAACTCTAAAACTAATACCACTCTAATTAGCCCTGAACAATTACTATCAAATCTTTAATAACTGAGATATGATGGTATGTGTCAAGATTTCTTTGATTTATATTTCAATTTGATGAAAATAATTTATAAGAGAAATCACAATAAAATTACCAATGACAGAAATAATACAATAAAAGAGAATTTCCATAATGACTGTAAAAATCACAACAAACCACTGATTTCTGACTGTCTGGTCCCTTGCTACATCTGATTTCACTGGTCATTTATTTTATTTTTAAAAATATATTCTTATTGATTTCAGAGAAGAAGGGAGAGGGAGAGAGAGAGAGAAACATCAATGATGAGATGTTTCTCCCCACCTGGTCCAGCACACAACCCAGGCATGTGCCCTGACCAGGAATCAAACCGTGACCTGGTTCATAGGTCGATGCTCAACCACCTGAGCCATGCCAGCCAGGCTCACTGGCCAATTATTATGAATCAATACACAGATGCAAAAAACAAGTAGGGCAGACAATTCAATTTGGTTTACATGATTAACTTGCAGCAGCTGAGCTCCACCTACAGGCAAGAAAAGGATTCTTTATACTAAGTTTAAAATAGGACTTTCCAAATCTTAGCTATGGTAAATTGTGCCGCTATGAACATAGGGGTGCATATATCCTTTCTCATTGGTGTTTCTAGTTTCTAGGGATAAGACACCAGGGGAGTGAGGGCATGAATGGGGGTGGGGGGCGCAGTGAGGGGATAAGGACACATATGTAGTAAGTTAATCGATAAAAAAATATGAAAAAAATAGGACTTTCCAAATACAAACTCTAATTTCCCTCAACTTTCAATTAACCTAGAGTGCACATCAGAATAACTTGAGTTCTTTTTAAAAAGTCTATGATCCCACACCAAAAATTCTGATCACTTGTTCTCAAGTAATCCAAATATACAGAAAAGGTTCAAGGAGACTGATTTAAATCCTTACCAGTACACACCTTTTAAAAACATTAGGAATACTCAAATATCATATTTTCCTTCTTCTAAAGTTACTTAATTTCCACTATACTGACCCTTATCTTTTTCAAAGATCGAAACTCACTTTAGTTGATATAAATGTCTTATCCTTGTTAGACTACAAAAACGATCTGAGGTAACACTAGAATTTTTAAAATCTCCTTCTATGTTATTCTATGCCTCAGAAATAACCAAGGGAGTGTGTGTTTGGTAGGGACTAGGTTTCTAACTGTGGGTACACAGTAGACTATCTGGAGTGCTTTTATAAAGAATTATTGTCCTAAATTAATGTATGTTTTTAGAAGTTAGAAAAGTGTTTACTATTAGAATATGAGGGAGGAAGTAACCAGAACAGAGCAAGAGTGAGACTTCCAGGTAATAGCAGTTTTGCTTCTTGATCTGGGTGGGTATATGGGTGTATTTGGCTTATAAAAATTCAGCAAGCTGTATAAGCTTATGATATATGCACTATGAAATATAATTTATACAGATATATTCCGTATGTATACGATACTTCAATTAAAAGTTAAAAAGTAAAAAAAAAAAAAAAAAAGATGTGCCCAGGCTTCACTGCAGATAAAATGGCAGAATCTGTGCGAGTGAGGCCAGGCATCCAATGTGAACCTAATATGAATCTAATGTCCAGTCAGGAGTGAAATCTAGTGAATCTAATGTGCAGTGGACAGTGAAGACCATTCCTCTAATGAATCACAACTATATTCATTCATTTGCATCCACTCATTACACACAATTTAATGACCAATTACTATATGCACATGACTCAGAGGATGTAAAGATAAATAAGACTCTTTGAAGGAGCTCAGTCTCAGCCAAGGGATAGGCAAACCAACAAATCCCATGTGATAAATACATGCAAGTTACTTACAAGATCTGGAGGAGAAACTGATTTGTCAATAAAGGATTCACTCATGTTTTGTTCATTCATTCATACAAATATTTAGGTACCTATGATGTTTGACCACAGAGATAAAACATAAAGGGACACAAGCGCTGCCTTCAAGAAAATTCAGTACAGGTACAGAAAGAGGGAGGAAATGTAAACTAATGTCATACTAACTATCACAGAAGTGGAGAAAGGTGCAATAGAGATGCCCTGGGAGTCAGAGAATGTGCCTACAAGTTGCTGACCTTGGAGTCAAGATTTTATAAACTTGAATCAGTCTAGTAGTCTAGTAGCAGCAGGTATAAAAATTAGTGTTAGAGGAGTGCTCTCAAACTTTAATAGACACACAAGGGGATCCTGTTAAAATGCAAATTCTGATTTGGAAAGTGTGGGCTGGGGCCTGTGACTCAACATTTCTAAAATCTCCCCAAGTGATATTAATACTATTGGCCCACAGATTACATTTTAAGAATCCGGTTCTTGAGGAAGATTGGTTTTGAGAGGACAGATTTAAAAATGTCAAATCCACAGCACAGACACCAAGAAAAACGAAAACTGGAAAGTAGCCATTACATTTGTCAGATAGGTGGCCTTAGTGAGAGGAGTTTTAGTGGAGTGATGAGGGGAATGCTCGATGATATGTATTTAGAAATAAGTGCAAAGTAAGGAGGTGGGAACAGGACATAAAATGGAATGGTTTTGTTTTTACTCTTGAATGCTGGAAGTTGCTTAATCACAAGCCTAAGGAAAGGAACCAGGGAAGAGAGAAAACTGAAGCCAAAGGAAAGAGAATGGGATCATTTTGAAAGGATAAAGGGATTCCTCTCCCTTTAAAGCGTAAAGTCTGAAAAGCATAAGGGTTTTAAGAGAAAAGAATAAGAGTTGAAGAAGGTACTCCTAGTTCACAGAACAGGCTGCCAGGTGACCTGATGAGAGTGAGACTGGGGTTGAAGTAAACACCATGGGAAGTGGGGAATAAAGAGGCATTGCAAGCACAGCTAAGGCTGGGCTTGTACTTGGCTGTGTGATTTTGCTCATCAACATCCAGTACTCAAGATATAGGCTTAGAGAAGGTGGGCTGAATAAGAAAGAGAGTGAGACTGATGCATTTAGAAAAGGGAGGAGGCAAGGGACCAAAATCCTAAAGAAGTCAGAATAAATATAATGAGAAAAAAGAAAGGAGAGAAGATAGAAAGAGCTTTGGACTTATTTCTCTTGAACTCCTGAGTACTTTTCAATGGAACAACTGGAGACATTGCTGAGAATAGATTATTAAGGAAAGATTGTACTCTATATAAATTTGTTGAAAACTATCTTCTTAAGTACCATTCCCCAGCTTAAATACTTAAGTACTTAGGTACTCAGCAAACTTGCTGTAGGTTTAACATACAAAGTGATAAGCAGCTTTAACAGATTCCAGATGTTTCTTTACCAGTAAAAGCAATACCAAGTGGCTCCTTGCCGAAAGCGCTGGTAGATTAGTCTAGTCCCTGGTCCCTCCTGCTTGAAAAAGAAACTGACCAAAGGATAATGGACTACTTCAGGCACATCCAGATGGAAAGTGTGTATATAGCAAAATCACTGAGTTTTAAATCTAGCTTATCTAATAAAGAGGGAATATGCTAATTGACCCTCACGCCGTCGCAAAAGATGTTGGCGTCCACGGCCAATAAGGAGTGAATATGCTAATTGACTGTCCTGCCCTCAAAGATGGTGGCACCCACAGCCAATAAGGAGGGAATATGCTAATTGACTGCCCCACCTAAAAGATGGTGGCATCCACAGCCAATAGGAGGGAATATGTTAATTGACTGTCTGGCCCTCAAAGATGGTGGCGCCACAGACAATAAGAAGGGAATATGCTAATTGACTACCCCACCCTCAAAGATGGTGGCGCCCATAGCCAATAAGGAATATGCTAATTGACTGTCATGCCCTCAAAGATGGCGGCACCCACAGCCCCGCCACATGCCTGCCTCCAGAGTCCCCCAGTCCTCTCAGCCCCACAGCCGCCCAGGGCCAGCCCAAGGTGCAGGCAAGCCTCAGATGGCAGCTGCCCAGCCACCCAGGGCCGCCCAAGGCTCAGGTAACCAGGGCCGGCCAAGGCTTGCACTGCCGGCAGTGGCAGCAGCAGAGGTGTGATGGGGCGTCGCCTTCCCCTAATCGCCGGGTCGCCACCTGCCCCTAAGGGCTCCCAGACTGTGAGAAGGGGCAGGCCAGGTTGAGGGACCCCCCCCACTCCAGTGCATGAATTTTCATGCACCGGGCCCCTAGTCTATATATATATATAAAAGCCCAGCAACCGAATGGCGAAACGACCAGAACAACCAGTCAACCAGTCACTATGACGCGCACTGACCACTAGGGGGCATATGCTCAACGCAGGAGCTGCCCCCTGGTGGTCAGTGCACTCCCACAGTGGGAGTGCTGCTCGGCTGACTGGGATGAGCAATGCTCCCACAGAGGCTGATCCCCACAGGTCACGCCCCCCCACCAGTGCGTGAATCCGTGCACCAGGCATCTAGTAGATAATAATTTTACACTAATGTCCTAGCTGGCTGGCAGCTATTTCCATTAAAATTCAACTTAGACTGAACAGTGATTTTCCTTTAAATAAAAATATCCTTTTCACCACCTTACAATTTTTTAAGATTCTTAAAGGTTTCCTGTTTTTTTAACATAAAACTCACTTGAGACTTAAACTATAGTGAAGCTAGTATAACTGACCAAAAGCAGTAATCATTTTGGAAATTTTTTGTTCTTAAAATAAATGGCAATTAGACACTCATGGAAACATTTATAAATAAGAGTGAAAAACTGTGTTTTCCCTAAGAAGTTAGTACATTCTCCTGATCTTATTTTTCTTTTATTTTCCTTTGTAGGTGGGAGAGAAACAGATGAAGGAGAGAGAGAAAAAGATATGAATATTGAAAATTTTGGAAAGAGAACACTTACAAATAGATGTTTGGTGTTTATTAAGGCCAATTTTGCTAAATAAGCTTTCTTTAGTTCTTACAGAAACTTCAACTTTGCTAAATTATAAGTTCTATTAATTAGAGGGTACATAAGTATTTGACATTGTATTAAGGCCAACAAGATAAAGTTGAGGACTTAAGGAAACATTTAAACAGAAAATATGTTTTATTTATTAAAATTAAAAATGTATTTTTTCACATTATAAACCTAGCTCATAGTTCTTAAAATGCAGAAAATCTGTTTTGAATGAGAGAGAAAAGAAGGATTCTTCACTATATTCATGATTTGACTAAGAGTTAGAAAGGTGATGAGAGGCTCATCAACTCCATTTATGAATAAGCATATACATAATCACCAAAATCTTCACTTACTAGTGGCCCAAAGTTAATATACTATATTAAATTACTCAACAGTGATTACCTGTCAGGTGAATGTTGCTGGAAAAAGAAAAGATATTTAAAGTAACTTCTAAGTACCATTTTTGGATGCAAAAGGTTATAACATCAGTGAAAATTTTTGAAAATTACTTTTCTAGTTACACAAAGGAAAAAATTAAGGGAGCTAAGCAATGACAACATGGGAATATTTTTTAAAGTTTTTTTTTTATAAGAGGTTGAGAAACAACAGCAAAAAATGTTGTTCATATGTAGTTAAATCTATCTTATCCCCAAATGTAAGCCATCCAAAGAAAACAAATAGTATTATTTTTTAAAGCAACATTATTTAAAACACATACCATGAATTTATAATAATACAATCACAAAGGAGAATTTTTCAATTAAGTTGAATTTCAGGGGAATAAAATGTTGAGTCACAAAGTTCAACAACTCTTTATCAGGCATTTGCTGAAATTTCTTTTATAGTACCATTGAGATTAGGAGGGGTATATGGTATAAATCAAACTTGAAAAGGTATTTAAAAATGCTTTCATGCCCACACATTTTCTTTAACCAGTTTTGACAAATTTTACTCACCTGAATCTGAAGACATCTCTTTTCATTCTACACAATTATTCTGCTGCTCTCATTGATATTAAACAAACACAACCTTCCCCATCTAGCTAATATATTGCTTGCTCATATATAACAAATTATATAGAGGATTTTAAAGATGAGATCAGAGAAAAATGAAGTGGAATTTGATTCATTGCTGTAATTACTTTAAAACTGGCCTATTTTCTTTTAGGTTTCCAAATGGGCTAATTTAGCACAACTAGTACATATACCAAGCATTATGAAAATAGTATTTTAAACAGTAAGTTGAACAGAGGACTCAATCTTAATTTAAAATGAAGTATAAAAAGACAAATACTCTGATACCTAGAAGCACAATAAGCAACTTACCTGCGGCTAACTGATTTCTTCTCCCCTTCTCCCTCTCCAGCTGATTTAACACTTGCACTTGGGTCCTTTTTTAACTTTTTTGCAATTCTTTCTCTCATCAGGTTCTTCTCATCACCATCAATGCTTTCATCATTCTCTGCACCTTCAAATTCTTCATCCTGTAGAAATTGAAATGGAGTATGTGCTGGGCATTCCATCTCCCCTTTCACTTCCAGACTCCTCATTGCATCTTAAGCCAGGTTTGTTTTTCTTTTTGTTGGGTTTTGAATTAGCAAAGGCTGAATGAAGAATCTGCTACAGGGGGGAATACCCCTGAGGTCTGCTCTGGGTGAACTATGTAAGTGTGAGATAACCCAGTCAGGGCTGTTTGCTCAATTCACACCCAGCCCCTCTGTGCAGTAAACTGTGCTCCTGTATCACCAGCATGCTGACCTCAACCAGGAATCAAGTAGAAGAGGTGGAGATGGGACAGCTGAGATTTCTTCCTATAATCTGTCACAGCAATTACTCCTCTTCTCACAACCCTTCAGTGGATCTCCAACTCACTCAAGACCCTACTCAATCTGTACCTCCCTGACATGATGTCACACAGCTCCACCTCAGCAACACTAGCCAACTATGGAGTTGTTATTCTCTCCGGCCTGAAACATTCTTATTCCATTTATCCGCATTGCTTGCTCTTTCATCTCAGATCTCTGCTCATATGTTACCCTCTCGGTGACACTTATTTTGGTCACCCTATTAAAATGGAAGAATCACCCACCCACCTCCAGCACTCTATTCTCCTTCCCTGTTTTCCCCCCAAAGCATTTATCACCCATCTGACCTATATTTTAATTAGTTATGTGTTTATTGTCTTGCTCCCATAATTAGAGGAAGCATTCCATGAGAGCTAATATTCTGGACCATTTTGCCTACTGCTGTATATTCAACTGCTAGAATAGTTCCCAGCACCAACAGAGAGAGGAGTGGAGAGAAAAAGGAGGAGGAAGGGAGGGAGGGGAGAAGGGAGGCTAAGAAAGATGCTATTTCAAGGGGATCTTTTTCTATTCTGTCTTTGACCAGCTGAGTCACAGTGAGGCAAGATTCTTAACTTGAGGTTGTGGACCCTTAGAGCAATGGTCCTCAAAGTTTGGTCCTCAGACCACACAACCTGGATTGTTTGTTAAAAAATATAAAATCCTAGCCCTTACCCCAGTCTTTCCAAACCAAATCTTGAAGAACAGAAATTGTGAATGTTTTCAGTAAGATGTTTAAGACATTCTTTAGCCCTAAAAGTTGATAACCATTGACCGAGGTCTTCCATACCAAACTCTCTCCTGCTTCAGAGCCTTTTGTATGTGTAGTTTCTTCTACCTTCAACACTCTTCCTCCCTACTCCTTACATAAGGCCAGTTCTTTCTCAAACTTTAACCTCAGCTTCTGCTTCCTATATAAGATATAATCTCTCCTTGTCACCGGGCTTTAGCATATGCTATTCTCCGAGCGAGAGGAACCTTCACCACCTTTTTTGATCTAGTTAACTCCTAATTCTTCTATAAGACACAACACAATCATCTCTTCCAGGAAGATTTTCTTGAACAGGTTAGATATTCATTCTTTCTCTTCCCTCCATAATCAGAAAGAACCCTCTTTTTTGACTGTGGCAATAGTATTCATGCATAGAAAGCTATGTACTTCCTACTGAATTATACGATGCACAGATCAATGGGTTTTACATAAAGTGACAAATAGATGACTTGAAAAACTTGATCTCTTATATATAAAGGAAACTGCCTTCTCTTTTATCAGCTTTAAGCAGTATAACTAAAAAGGTAACTACAGTCATGAAATAGAATCTTCTGAAATGTGTGTATAAAGAAGGAATACTACTATAAATAACTGATCCAAGTATTTCCCATACATCATATAAGATACCCATGCATCAACATTTCAACTTTTAACATAATAAAATAAAATAACATCTGAATTTTGATTATTCAAGTAATGTTATATCATAGGGAGAAAAAACAGGCTAGAAATTAATATATAAGATTCCACACACGTAGACATACACTTGGAAGAAAATATTATAATAGCAAAAATACTATATATTTTTAAATCTTTCATATTTTTTCAAAATTTGATATGCATAATTATAAAAGTAATATACAGAGTGTCCCCAGAAATATATACACATTTTAAATAATTATTAGTTCTAATGGGTTAAATCTGAAAAGTAAGGAACATCAATTGAGCTATCAGTTGTTAAAGTGTGTATACATTTGTTTTGGACACCCTGTATATAACCGTTTAAGAAAAACAATTAAATTTTTTTAAAATTTTTGAATTTTCTGTAAATTGTTCAAACTATATTTATACTAAAATACTCACATCATCTAAATCTCCTGCTGCATCATCCTTTTCACTACAAAAAAATAAGGAAAACAAGTAAATTTTAGCTTCAAAATGGAAGTAATAAAATTATTCAATAACCCAAAAATTTAGAATATTTTGTTGGATTAATACTTCAAAAACTTATTTCAACATAGAAATTTCAGAATGGCATTCTAGAGTAAGTGGAAACATCCTAAAAATGAGTCATTTTTTAATAAATAGAATAAGAGGTATGCTCCATCAGCACATACACAAAATCAATAGAATTAAAAGAAAAATTGCAAAGAAAAAATCAACAATGCTATTTTTATGAACAAAGAGCTGCAGAAAACAATTTCTTCCATTGGCTTGATGTATTCTGGTTCATGAAATCAAATCTTTCAAATACAATGATATTAAGAAAAGACTGTTTTGAAGCAGAATTTTTGAAACTCAGCTAAACTTGGTATAGTAGTATTTTAGTCCCCCTTTAAGACACTGGCCCAATATTTCACATGCAATTATATGTAACAGTAATATATCTTCCCTTCTCAAAGAGAAGCAACAAAGATAGTAAGATAATTTTCTGTTAACTCCTTTAATATATAAGAAATAATACTCAATGGATTGGCCCCAAATGTGGTGACTTTCACAAAACTCTTCAATTCTGATTTTTTTACCCAACATACCAACTGAGACAAAAATGCTCCAAGGAAAAAGTTAGCAAAGCAAATTTGAATTAAACATAAAAATGTTAAAGCAAACAGTTTCCCTAGTCTTCAAACTATCCCAAGATTTAAAAGTTTAACAATTTTAAATTTAATGAGTTCAACTGAAGTAGATAGCAAGAAGAGTGAAAGTGACTACAGTGCTTCTCTCCATATGTTAGAAGCTCTACTACCTCCATTGTCAAAATGCTTTAGCTTTTTGGATGGGTTGAAAAAAATTTGACATATGAGGAACAACTGCTTACTCACGAAGGAAGCTATAAATTATCTACTAGTAAGCCAGAAAATGAGAACTTAGAATCACACTAGCACCATACCAACCTCTCGACAACTGGAACAGAACTGAGGTGTGGATCATCCTTAAGCAAGTCGTGACTACTTTTGCTTTTCCCCTTCATGCTCTAGAAAGGAATGCATGATAAAATCATGAGTGGGGGGGGAAAGAGTCTTCCAAAAGGACAAGTGAACAAATTTACATAAAATCTAGTACATTAGCAAAAGAAATGTGTTCCTGAAAATTTCAGTATAAACTCAAGCTTTATAAATGAGAACCTTACTGAATTGGCTGAAAATATTATTTTAGAAACATCTTTTCTTTCAAAAGGTGACGTATCCTTGAAAATAAGTTTATTCATTATTATTTCCAAACACTGAACCCTCTTAAGATTTACATACAGCTAAACTAATTAATTTGACCCCGATATTAAAACTTAGAAGATAAATCATGAGTAATTTGAAATAAATGTACACTATTATCCTCCAAATGCATTCTTTACATTGCACAGAATCACTTTTTAAATGTGCCCAAGCAACCAGATGAGTGCACCTATGAGATGCTATTCACAAGCAGAAAACACAGAAGGGAAGAGCCTCTCAAGTATGACAACATTCATCAATGACCAAATGCTTAATAAATGCTTTACTTTCAAAGCTCATGTGCTCAGTAAATTTGTATTTTAGTAGAGAAACAAGTCATAGGAAGATATAAGTACAACTGTAAAATAGCAACTACTCCTACTACTAAGTATATACTTTGTGCCAGGCACTGTGCTACAGTACACTATTCCTACTCCTCGTTTCCTCCCCTCCCTTCTGAAAGATATTTCGCTATCAATATAACTTTTTCTGGGTGAGAAAAAAAAAAAAGCCTTTTTACAACTGCATTTAGAGTAAAATGTGAACATCTTGAAGTAAAAGAAGTATTATATGTATCACTATTGTAAATGTGGTACAATTTAATCACTATTTTAAAATCTAGTTATTGAGATTCTTTTATAATGAAATCTATCATTTAACTTGCCTCATAAAAACTACTTGGCTGATTATAACCTTTCATGTGAAAATATTTTATGACATTTGAATTTAAATTTTACACAAAGATTCAAGAATAAACTTTAAACCAATACAGACAACTGAATAAAGCTATTATTTAAGAAAGCAATAAGAAGGGAGGGATCTGCCAAAAACCTTTCAAATATGTGAAGCCTAGGATTACATTTTCACTTAGTTTTTACTTCTCCAAAGTCTATCGCATTCCTCAAGCAGTCCCTATGTGAGATGGGTTCTGGTATTATCCCCATCCTCCTCACAACCCTCCCAGCCTCTGGATGCAGCTAGTTTGTCAATATCCTTCTTAAATGTGTTCAGAACTGAACAAAATGCTGCAAATGTGAGCAAAAATGCAAAGAATGTTAATTTCCTTATTCCAGAGACCTTACTCTCTTAATAATTCAACCAGGGCTTACAGGCTATTAAGTCTTATACCTATTCAGCTGATTTCATTAAACTCAAGTATAGAATTTACATGTGCTCCTATTACATTTCAACTGACTAGTTCAAATAATCAGGCACAGATTGACAACAAAGCACTCTTTGGGCAGAAGTATTCAATCAGCTATAAATCCATCTAACTGTACTATCTCCCGGATCACATTTCCTCATGCTGTCCACAAGAATATGAGAGACTCTGACAATGTGCTTTCCTGAACTCAAGATGTGTCATTATGGCACCCCCCCTATCATGCAATCCTATCAAAAAGGAAATGAGTCAGTCTGGAAAGTCATTTAACCAGAGTCTTAGTTTCCCCATCTATAAAGAAAGGAAGTTGGACTAGATCCCTTTGAGCTATAAAATTCTATTATTCTAAAAGAGATTTTTATCAGGTAGTAGAAAGATACTGAAATAAATAATGAAGGAAAGTGAACCCACGTGGGAGAGGCGCCTTGTCACGAATAAATGAGTGGGGTGAAGCGGTGTCTGTAATCCCACACTGATAATCCATAAACCAGGGGGGACTCTATCTTATTTCTCCTTTCACATAAAGTAAAGCCTCAGTTCAGACTTCACCAATTATTAACTTGTGATGTTAGACTGGTTCTGGAATAAAGCTTAACACTGTGGAGTCACTGACAAAAGAAACTTGATAAGCAAATGAATAATGAAACAATTATTTTCAAGTCCTCTAGAAATATTTAATTTCATGCAACTACTAAAACTGCACATTGTTCTTAGTCATTGTAAAAGACACTTGACTCTGTTTCTGGTTATTATATACATTTTAAAACAGTAAGGCTAAATTTTAAAATATAGGTATTCTATAGGTCATTCAACATTCAAGCTAGCCTCCTCTCCCCCCCCCCCTTTTTTTCCTAAGGGTTCATTTTACCCATAAGGTAAAATGTATTTGAATGGTGCTCATAGTCTAAAGAATAGTTCAAAAGCAAAATAAACCAAATACACTTCCATTTTGAATCTCTTTTGAATTTATCTCGTGCCCTGTAGAGAAATTTTCTTTCCTCTATGCCAGTAAATTTCAACAATTTTTGTTGTTGTTCTATTTTCTCAAGATGAATTTAACAAAGACTCCATCATATAAACAGACAAAACAGCTGAATTCTGTAGGCCAAAGACTCTGCACAGCATGCCAAGACACACTTCCATGTGGAGAACAGGCTGTGGGTGGGTCATGCTGTACAGGTGTCCACTTGTGCTCTCCAGGCTGCTCAAGCTAGTGTCCAGGACCCTCTGGGAGGGCTCTGGAAGGGCACTAGGCTAGTTATACCCCGCATATGGCTTCCTACCCCAGAAAGCTGAACTGCTGGGGAAGTTTCTCCCCACCCTCTAGATTGCTTGAGCATGAGGGTGGCAGCTTCTGCGTAACAGTTATGGTCATATTAGAGATTGTTTAATAATTTTTAGCTCTCTGAGAATAAAATACAAATTATAACAGAGTATATTGTTTAAGACATTTAACATTCAAAAACATTTCCAAGATTGTATAATATATCAATGTAAGGATATACATAGCCTAATTTCACTACTCTAAATGGTACATATTATTTCCATGTTACAAAGAGAAAAATTGAGGCTCAGAGAGACTGTTATCCAAGATCACCAAGTACCGGTGGAAAGTGAAGTGCCAACGTAAGTTTGTATGACCTCAAATCCATGCTATTTCTACTCCAACACACTCTCACTCAAAGATGACACAAAGTTTACCATCAAGGAGCTCACAGCCTGGAACTCCACACAATAAGGCAGAAAGAAAAGGGGAAAATGTTTCAGTAGTATACAATGAGAACAAAGTCAGGGTTCTTATACAATAAAGCAAAAAGAATATTTTTAAAAAGAAAACGTAAGGATCACAAGGCAAAGGTTAGACCAGAAAAAGAAAAGACATTTAGAAAAGACGGTATTTTAGGTTATGAAAATAAATATGACTTTGATACCCAGAAGGGGGATAGGACACTTCAGGCAGGGAGAAGAACACAAAGACACAAACACAAAAGGGAAAATACCAGGCATTTATGTAAAACTAGAAGCCCGATGCACGAAAATCATGCAAGAGGCTCGGTCCCTGCGACCGCCTCTGCCTCAGCCCTCACGTCCGGTCTAACTAGCATATTAGGCTTTTATTATATAGGATAGCAAACAGTTCAGATCTGCTGATGCAGTGTTTCCTACATTTCCCTGATAAGAATTACAGGGAATTAACAAAAGTACAGCTTCCCAGGCCTCTCCTCCCTTGTTGATTCTGATTCAGTAGGTCTGAGATCTAGGAATCTACTTTTTAAAAAAGTACTATCAGTGATTTTTACCAGCAGGGAAATTTAAGAAGTATGAGGCTAAAAGACAGAGTTGGCAAAGAGGAGTCAGGAACGCAGAGGCTTGAAGTAACAGGCCAAAGAATTTGGCCTTATTTCTACAGTCAGCAGAGAGCAACTATACATTTTAATGAGGCTTCAGAAAAAATATTCTGAGAGTAATGAATGGAAGGGGAAGAAGAGAAGGGAGATGGGAGACCAGTCTGTAGACTACGTAGCAGCTGAGGCTAGAGATAATGAAGGCCTAAAAAAAGGTAGCAGCAATATAAATTAAAAGGAAAAAATAGATTTGAGATACAGTATGAATGAAAAACTGGTAAAACAATACAACTGGTTATGCAGAGTAAAATTAAGAAAAAAGTCAAAACTGAATCTAAAATGTTTTAGAGGACACCAATGCCAGGGAATAGAAAGAAAAGTCACAGGACACAGAGAAGTTTGAGAAGAAAATATAACAAATTAAGCCTTGGCTAGGACTTGGATAACTAGCAGGATATTCAAATAGGGAGATATCCAGTAGGCAGCTAAAGGAAAAAAGAGTAAGCCAGCTGAGAGATATAGATTTGAAAGTCAAAAATAAAAATGTGATAATTTTATCACATAGCCCAACCTATTTAAGAGTCAGATGAGAGAAATATGATGACACAATGCTACAGTTATACTACTCATTTGCTAATGGACTGTAGGTTGCAATTTTCTTGACAAAGAGGAAAGCATTTACCTAGTCTTTCTAATGTTTGAAGTATTTTTCAGATTTAAGGACAAACATAAAGAACCAGCTGACATTATCTATGGTGGTATCCCTCCACATAACAACCTCGTAGCAAGCTCAAAGTGCTTTTGGAATATCAAATTTACTATATTCAGTATAAGTTAAACATTTAACATATGCTGCTGTTACAAATAGAAAAACTTTAAACTAATTTCCTAGTAAAGTCAATCTCCCAGTAACTGTGAACAAAACTTACTTTTAACCAGATATTTAACTCAACAAAATTAAATATTTAATTCAAGATTGTCAGGAAAAACTCCTTTGTCCTACTCTTGATCTCCAAAGGCTGCTCAACCTAGAATCCAGGACCCTACGGGAGATAGGGAACGGCACAAGCAAATTGCACTAGGCTGCCTTCCATCCCAGAATGCTGTGCTCCCAGTGAAATTTCTGGCCAGCCTTTTAAATGGCTTATGTTTGAACTAGGCAGCTTCTGCAGCATTCAAAATCATATTAGAGACTTAAATAGCTACAGAAACCTAACTTCAAATTTCTGATTCCACCATCTTGTAATTACACAGTTTTGGAAAAGCTACATATCCTGAGTATTGGTTTCTTCATTCACAAAATTTACATGATATATGGTTGTGATAAAGATTATATAAAATAAGTATTTGGCACAGTCAAATATTTATTAAATCAATACAATGCAGTATAATAGGTGCTTCGGAAGGCCAGAGGCAGGTTACCACTGAAAGAAATTAAGTTCAGCCTGGGCAGGAGTTGGGTAGGGGAGGGAGGTAGAGGTAGTCAGGAGTTGATAGTGGAGCTAAATCTTAAAGAAAAAACAACAATTAGCCACATAAAGGAGAGAGCATGCTTCGAGCAAAAGGGAAAATGGGTAGGAAGACTGTGGGGAAGGCATGAGTATACAAGGAAACTTAACATCTTTAGACAACATCAATGAAAGGGAATCCTGGCAATTCCTAGATCTAACATTTGTGGTTTTGTCCATTTACAAATATACCCATAGGATCATGACATAATAAATCTTTCATGTTAATGAGACACACATTTGAATCACGAATAGTGCAAGACTAGTGCACTGACATCTAATGAAGATGATTTTATTGGGGTGACAGACATATCAGTGATATTGATAAGAAATGGGGAAAGGAAGTTCTCATGTAAAGAGGAATTTAATTTTGACACCTGAAGTAGAGATGCTTCCTCAAGGCACTCAGAATGAGGAAGAGCCAGAAGAAATATTCAGTCTTATCTCCTTGTTCAGAATATTAGTTTATAGGTGATAATTGAATCACAGTAGCAAATAGATCACTCAAGAATACTGTAGTGAGAGAAAAAATTATGACCAAAATATTTCTAATATGTGCCCACGTTAATTCAGTTTTAACGCAAGGGGTATAAGCAGTGTGCTTACTGTATGCTCAATATTAGCCCACCAAAACTATGCTCAATGGTTAGGGGAGCAAATACATGGATAAAGAAGTAAAGACCAGGGTAACAATAATGTGCTTTTAAGTCAATGCTAGTGTTAGTGTTGGTAAGAAATAGGTGACTAAGTTAAGCAAGTAAGGCAGTGTTAGGTTATAGAGTTTTAATTACTACAGTAAAGACTTTGAACCTAATCCTTAGATCTCAGTGTTCGCGAACTTTCCAAAAAGGAAGACATATCAGAATATCTGGGAGTGAAAACACTTTAGATGATTTTCTTGAAGTGTACTTATTAGAATCACTGCTCTGAACAATGGCAGGGCACTGTAAGGAGTACTGTGGGGAAAGTGAGACTGAGGAACACCACACTAGAAGGCATATGGGACGTATTGTGAGGTAAAAGGCCCACAGGCGATATATAATCCAAAGACATGGATTTTATAGTGAGATAGATGTAGGTTCAAATCCCAGGTCTTGATAACTTACTGCTTCTGTGACTTTGAGCAAATTATAACCTATCTATACCTTAATAGAATCATGGGTAAAATGGGGATATTAATAATACCTATCTTAAAGGGCTGTGATGAGAACTGATAAAATGAATAAATATATATAAATATTTAAATGAATATAAGAGTTTTTGGTCTATCACTGTTTATAATACTAACAATAATCATTATCATCTAGCAAACCCATTAAACAAATAGCAATTAAAATCTGAATCATAAAGTTCTTTAACTTTAGTTCTAACTGACTGGAAAAATAATCCCAGGTTTAAAAAAACTGTCAATTATTTTCTTTTTTTCCATCACCATTTATCCCCCCATACCTTCTTCCACCTCCCCCACCTGCCCCATGCTATCACCACTGTTGTCCGTGTCCATGAGTTCTTTTTAAGAGGGCAAATCTTCTCAGAAGATGCAAATATTACTGACCATAAATCATTTTACAAATTAGTTCCATGAACGTTTACTGAATGTGCTCTGTGTACAGCAGGAAATACAAAAATGAGTAAGATATAATCCTTAATTTTTTTACAATTCAGAAAAAAGGGCAAATTACGGTTTTACCTGACTAACTCGATTTACTTCCTCCTCTTCTTCCTCAGCTTCCTCTCCAAATGAAAGCAAACTAAAATTTCTAATTAAAAAAAGGGAAAAAGAATGAAAGAAAATTAGAAAGAAAAAGTTAAACAAAACTTATAAATATCCTATTCCCCCCCGCCAAAAAAAGAGTAGAACTTACAAGAAGAAACACTTTCTGTTTAACAGTAGACAATATTACTTAATATTCAGTAGAAATATACTAACGACCTATATTTTCAGCATAATGTTATGGTTTTAGCCTCAGACCACATATGATTCATATACTAGACTAAACTAATGACCAAAAATCCATTCTGAGCACTACCATTAAATATACTAAGTCAAACAGGACAGAAATAATTAAGCTTTTTATATTTATCAAAATTGGTTATCAATTGAGAATTCTGAAAAACTAATAAATATATAGACCTGAGAGCACTACAAATGGGAAGCAATTAATCTAGTGTCTGCCAAAATATGGCTTAATATTTTAAAATTAATAAGTTAAACAAAACTGTCAAATAAAATAGTCTATGGGGAGAAAAATAAATAAATCTCTTCTTTGAGCCTTCAAACCAAAGATTTCCCAAGAAAAATAAATAATTTGTTATTAAAACTCTTCTTCAAGCCCTAGCTGATTTGGCTCAATGGATAGAGTGTCGGCCTGCAGACTGAAGGGATCCAGGTTCAATTCCAGTCAAGGGCACATGCCTGGGTTGTAGGCTCAATCCCCAGTAGGGGGAGTGCAGGAGGTAGCTGATCAATGATTCATTCTCATCATTGATGTTTCTATCTCTCTCTCCCTCTCCCTTCCTCTCTGAAATCAATAAAAAATAAATAAATAAGTAAAAAAAAAAACTCTTCCTCAAATATTATAAAAATAAAAGATTTGGTAACAAAAGAGAAACTTTTATTTCAAAACCTAGATGCAATCAATGAATACCACATAATTCCCAATATATTTACTATGAATTAAAAACAAAAATAAAAACACCCAACTTCAGAGCTTGTTGTCAAGATAAACTATAGAAAAAAAAATATTGTATCAGAACACAGTGAGAGTGACCTTTCACCCAAAGATAAATTAGTCAAACTAAATAAATAAAAAAGTAAAAGGAAACTAAATACAAAGCTCTATATGAAGTTATTTTGCCATAAGACATCAACTGCTTATTAAAATGTCTGCCTCATATATGAGAGTTTAAACAACTTACCTTACTTATATTATAGGTTATCAAGGAAAGAAATGAATATGTATTAAATGCCTGTACTACTGGGCATTTTCAAATTCCCCTTCTCATTTAATCTTCATAACAACCAGGTGTTGTATTTATTATAATCTCCATTTTATAAGATGGGGAAACTAAAGGCCAAAAAGATTAATAAAGTTTGGTTTTTTATTTACTGGGTTAGGCAGGATTATATTTAGAACTGTTTGAACCTAACACTTTAAGTACAATAAAATCCCTAATATGGATTCCATAATTCAATAAAAGAATGAACTGAAATCTAACTCTCAGATATCTATTTTAATAAAACAGACTAATAATGTAAAGAATACTGTTCAAAAAATACTGGAACTTATTAAAAAAATAAATTTCTATTTTTTGAAAACTATTCTAAGGAAATATCTAGAATACAGAAACAGCTTTATACTTAAAAATATTTATAAACACCAAAAAAGGAGTGAAAAGTTATATAAACATTGTCATATACTTCATATTCTACTTTCCAAGTTCTTTATACTGAGCATATATTAATTGAAAAACAAGTAAAAAACAGAATTCTCAATAACTCATTTATATAAGTAATTGCTATAGTAATCCCTACTTATTTATATTAACACAGATTTTATATGGACATCGGAGGCAATACTTCTTTAGCTTAAGTTTAAGTTATATACTGTCTTTGAATACAAGAAATGCCCATGCAGAATAGAACACACACGCTCGTAATTCAGTTATCTCCCTGGTCCAAACTGGCCTACCTCTCACTAGTAAACTGTGTTTACAAAAGGAAATGAAGTGAACTATATGAATCAGTGTTGCTTTTCAAGCTGAAGAAAAATCTTACTACTATGATTACTTTGTGCCTTTGGGTTTCAATGTCTTTACTTTCTCCTCTGGTTTCTCTTTTTTCAGCTTTTTAATTTCCCTTGGAATGATGTCATCAAAAGGATTAAACAAAACCTATGAAAAGAAACATTTTTAAAATTAAAAACAATTTTTAATTGTATTGACATTAGTGTCTATAATTTTTCCTCACAAAAACATTGTAAGTATAGTGAAACATATACTACATGTTGCTTCCACTTACATGGCCTCAATATATTCTCCCAAAAATCCTATGTGCTATTAAGTAAAGGATAGCTTATTCTTATTTTACAAAGGGAAAAAATATTCAAGAAAACTTAATATATAGTATGAGAAACAAAATCAGGTCTCTTCTGATTTTGACTCCAAATCAAATGTTCTTAAAGATCACCCTCAATGGCTCCCTCAATGAAGGATCACTCTTAAGTTACCAATGAAGTCACTTCATTGGATTAAATAAACCTAATTCCTCTAACTTTCCATTCTACTTTGAGCTTTTCATTCATTAGATTATCATCTAAAATTTCATCTTAGAATTCAAAACTTTCAATTTAAAAAAAGTCTTAATCAGAAATTGTTCCTAGCCCTGATCATGTTATTCAATGGTTAATGCTGATCCACACACCACTGAAGGGTCTCGGATTTGATTCCCAGTCAAATATCTGGGTTGCAGGTTTGACCCCTGGCCCTGTCAGAGAACATGCAGGAGGCAACCAATTGATGTGTCTCTCTTACATTGATGTTTCTCTCTCTTCTCTCTCTCTACTTTCTTTCCCCTCCCCTCTCCCTTCCACTCTTTCTGAAAATCAATGGAAAAAATATCCTCGAGCGAGGATTAAAGAAAAAATAAAAAAAAGAAAATGTACCTAAATTACACAAATAAAATCTGAGTTGTGACTTAATTTAGTATAAAGACTTCATCTGATAGTTTAAAAATAGTAACAATCAGCCCTGGCTGGTGTAGCTCAGTTGGTTGCCAAAAGGTTGCCAGTTCGATTCCCAGTCAGAGCGCACATGCCAGGGTTGTAGGTTTGACCCCAGTAGGGGGCATGCTGGAGGAAGCCGATTGATGTTAGGCTCTCACATCGATTGTTTCTCTCTCCCTCTCCCTGCCTCTCTCTTTAAAAAACAATCAATAAACTATTCTCTTTTAAAAAAAACTGACAATTTCTTATATGACCATTTAAGTGCTATATCTTATACTAATCATGCTCCTACCTCACAACTTTTTATTCTGTGTGGATTAAGTGGTCTTTCTTCATTATCAGTGTCTACTTCTGCCAGTCGCAGCATGTTATATATTGTATCCCCTGTAATCTATTAAATAAAAACAAAAATTTAATTGCAAATTATTACATTCATTCTTTGAAATAAGGGAACACTTTTGAAAATAAATTTTAAATAATTAAAAGGGAATTTCATATTATTATATAAGAGTACATGCATTAAATAATGCAAACAAAGCAACTTCATCTTAAGAGGAAAAAGCATAGATGAAGGAAACCCCTCAATAAAATTTTTGTGAAATTTCCAATATATAATTTTATTAAAAACTAAAATATGATGCCAAATAACTGAATGACAACTTTTCATTCAAACATCAGAAACAAATGTAGACTTTATAATAGGGTAGAACAAGCAAATAACAATGTGGTAATTGCTTTGCAGTTATTATCTCATTTAATCCTCACAAATATCCTAAAAGTAGCTACTAATATTATCTTCCTTCTCCAGATAAGAAAACCGAAGTTCAAAGAAGTTATAGAGCCCACGGTGATGGCCTTTCAGAATTCTAACCATTGTTAGTTATATTATGTGTAGATTATATAACATCAACTGTAAACAATGGTGCAGAATGGCAACCTAAATCTCATCTTATTAAACACTTTTTATTTTTTTAAATAGTAGAAATAAAATCTATGAACATCAGCAACCTGTGTCAGAGTGGCTCAACTGTGCCAACGTATACTTCTTAACCCACGTTAAGTATTAAGCAACAATATTGTATTGCATGTTTTTAACGGGACTCCTTTCATTCAACATTTATCATGTTTTAAAATAATACCAATTTTATATTTGTGCTAAGTTTGTTTTTTCCCTTTCATCCTCCCAACATCCAGTTTTGCCTAGGATATGGAGAAACCATTCTTACCAAACCAGTAGAGGGAGCTGATACACTAGTGATGTCTATCATGCCTAAGACAAAACATATAGGAATGTAGTATTTATGAGAAGGGAGAAGAGTAAGAAAAGAAAACCTTCAGAAACCTTTTTAAGGGAAACTGTTAAAAATTCTATGGAAATGACATTCCCTGATATGATGCTGATTGTGTGCAGGATTAAATAGTTATTACTGAAAGTAGTATTTCAGGTAAACACTTTTAATGTTTATATAACTTCCACTTTAAACTTATGGGAATTCATCATTAACAAAATAAACATTAAACTGCTAGTAAGTTTTATTTCCTAGGTATCTTTCAAAAAACATAAAAAATGGTATCAGCTGAATGGCATAGTAGCTAATACGGTTAGTATGATTTTAGAAAAAGAAAGTTTAAAGTCACAACCAATGTCTTATTTGAAACACACACAAAACTTCATAGTTCATTATAACAGGAATATAGTCCATCATTTTTGAAAATAAATAAATATCCCAGGGAATAATTTATGAAGGCAGCTCATAGATAAGTTGATCATATGTATCACAGAAGCCTAATATAATGGACACAAACCTTTCCAAAGATGGTGTGCTTATTGTTAAGTTCATCTGCTCGACCCAGTGTAAAAAAAAACTGGCTGCCATTATCATGAGGACCAGCATTTGCCATGGCAACCAGTCCTCGCCGATTAAAACGCAACCGTGAGTGGAATTCATCCTGAAGCATAAAAAGAAAAGATTTAGTGAATGACCTCAGTGATAAGGCCCTTCATATTCAGCTAACCAACAAAGTTCCATAAAGCTTCTAATAAAAAATGCTGAAGTTGTATTTAACTGTTTTTCAAGTATAATCATATCCAATATTTACTATTCCTTCAATGCTATTAAACTTGACTTCAGTAGCCTGTATCTTCTGAATATAATCAGCTACAAATTTAGCCTATTTCGTGGAAATCTGCCTGCCTACCTACACAGAGAAAGGGTACTTGAAGAGGAATGGATTTCTAAGAGTCATTCCCCTATTTTCCCATCCTTCAAAGTCATCTAAGCTTTTAGAACCTTCTATTTTTTTTTCACAAGAAAATTACCTTTGAATTACTGCAGAGTCTTCAACTATTGACCCCCTTCCACAACCCATTCTAAGCCAGGAAACAATTGCTTTCTCCTTGTTTTTTAATTCAAGAAATCTACTATGATTATGTTATGTGCTTTACTGTGTTTTTTAGAGTCCTAAATTGAATTTTTAAAAGGGCAGTAGCAAGCCTTTTTAAGGTGGTTTCCTTGCCATGGTCAGGCTACATAACATAAACATTAGTCTCTTAGTTAATAGAATTTCTGTCCAGGCCCCATTCTAGACTCATTTATAATATAGTTGTTATATAATCAATACTTTTCAGAAAGGAGGTTATTTTCCCTTAACGAATAATTTTCAAGAGATTTAAACTCAAAGGATCATAACTCTACATACTGTATTAAAAATGACGTAATTGAAAAACTTACCAAGATAACTCATTAACTGAACATGATTAGCAAAAAATCTCAATTTATAAATAAACTGTCAAAAAGAGCTATTCTGTTTCACAAGATAATAAAGAAATGATTCTTACTAGGTCGAGGCTGTTAAACTGTAAGATATCTCAATTTGGTAAAATATAAATATGTGAGAAACTTTTATAACCATCCCACATTTTCTAAAAATATCATCATCTGGAAATTAAAGCAAACAAAAATAGTTCAAGTATTTTTTGCAAGAATCACACAGTGACCCAGTTAAATATTAAAGGAAACTCCAGGTACTCTATCCCATTTGTATAAAGACAAAGTCTTCAAAAACACCCATATTTTAAGAGCTGTTAAAGTTTACTCATTCAAAGAACATGATATTGGTACTATCAGATTAACAAATAACTTAACTTTCAGCTTTTACCTGAACCCATGTTATTCTTAAGAATAACATCAACTCTTTTTTCTTTTTAGATCTATGTTGGTAATTAACAAACGACTGACCTATTCTTTATTAATACTCACTCCTTTTGCTAACAATTTTATGTTTCTTCTTTCTTCTTTTCCACTGAGTTCCTGTTATGGCATGTGTTTTGTGCTACAGAGTTCTATCTATTGTATAAAATTTAGAATTACATCTGTTATGGACTGAATTGTGCTCCCCCAAATTCCTGTTTTGAATCTCTAACCCCAATGTGACTATATCTGACATAGGGCCTGTGAAGAAGATCCTAAGGGTTAAAGGAGGTCATAAGAATGAAGCCCAAATCCAGTAGGGCTGGTGCCCTTATAAGAAGAGGAGAGACACCAGAGCTAGCGTGCGCACGTTCTCTCTCTCTCTCTCTCTCTCTCTCTCTCTCTCTCTCTCTCTCTCTCCAGGGAGAGAACCTTCACCAGGAACCCACATCGTGATCTTGGACTTCCTAGCTTCAAGAATTGTAGAAAATAAATTGCTGTTGTTTAAGACATCCAGTCAATGGTACTTTGTTATAGAGGTCCAAGCAGATTGATACAAAGTTCATATAGTATTAAATAAAATGTTTCAAAATGGAATAGCATATGCAATGTTCTAAAAATGTTTTACATTTACAGAGTTGCAGAATCAAATATAGGCAAATATCAGGAAATATGTTATATCAGGTTTTTCTATTTTTCACTCACCGTTATCTCCACCTGAATTCAATCTAGCATAAAAGTTTGTGATAAGACAACTTAGAAAGAATTCTTGATAGGGTAAGTGCTGTTATTATACCTGTGTAATTATAATTATGTGATAGACACCTGATTTTGTGCACTAATGTGAAATACATTCTCTTCTTGTGGGGCATAATTCTTTTCAATTAAGAAATCCAAGCTGATTTGCAAATAAGTAGTAATAATAAATTAGGTCTCACCTTGAATGGGGCTCCATAGATAGACTCTCCACCAGTTCCTGTGCCAGTAGGATCTCCCCCTTGGACTATAAAACCAGGTACAACTCTATGAAAAATGGTCTTGTCATAATATGCTGAAAGAAAGAAAAAATAATTTATCAAAGTCTAAAACCAAGCGTACCTGGTATCTGTAGTTACCAGAATTACTACAACTAGAGTCATAAGGTTCCCCCTCCCCTGAATGTTAAGTAGGTTCCTAAACCAAAACCTTTTCTTCCCTACTTATTATAAAACTAGAGGCCCGGTGCACAAAATTCATGCATGGGGAGGTGGGGTGGGGGGGAGTTCCCTCAGCCCAGCCTGCACCCTCTCCAATCGGGGACCCCTTGGGGGATGTCCGACTGCCGGGGTTTAGGTCACAACTGGGACCGCTGGCTCCTAATTGCTCACCTGCCTGTCTGCCTGATTGCCCCTAACCACTCTGTCTGCCTGCCTGATTGGCCCTAACCCCTCTGCCTGCCTGACTGATGGCCCCTAACCTCTCTGCCTGCCTGCCTGCCTGATCACACCTAACTGCCCCCAACTGCCCCCTCCTGCAGGCTTGATCGACCCTAACTGCCCTCCCCTGCCGGCCTGATTGCCCCTAACCCTGTGCTAGCCTGATCTCACTCCCAACTGCCCTCTCCTGCAGGCCTGATCACCCCTAGCTGCCTCTACCTCGGCCCCCACCACCATGGCTTTGTCCAGAAGGAAGTCAGACGTCCGGAAGATGGTCGGTCAACCAGGTCTAATTAGCATATTACCCTTATAGTAGTATAGATTATATAGGATAGGATTGCTTAAATGGGGGTGGGGAGCCTTTTTCAGCAGGAGGAGATGCTCTTGGCAGACAAAAATATGTAATCCCTATATCTGGACTGATAGCCAGGCATATGCACTATACTGCCAAACCGGTCATTAAAAAATTGAACCGCTTTCTTACACCTTACACCAAACAGCGTTGCCCTTAAAACCCCTCCTCAGCCCCCACCTTAGGTTCTGCCTTCGCAGTTCACCCAGATTAGGTTCTGATTGGTCGGTTTCTATGCCAGTCAGTGTCAAAAGCTCCTAGGCAGCCATTGGCTCCTCGCAGTTCACCCAGATTTGGTTCTGATTGGTCAGTTTCTATGCCAGTCAGCATCTCTGGGCCTCTCCCCGGGCCTGATCTGCAGCCATCGTGCCCACCTCGACCACCCGGCTGCCGGCCGCCAGCCTTGCTGTGATAGGAGCCTGTGGGCCACGGGGGAGGGACCAAGAGGTGCTCCATGCAGTTCCTGGTGACCAGTCGTATGCCTGGTTGTTTAGGTCGTGACGGCCCCTGGCCTTTTATAATGTATATACTTCTCAAAACAGCACAATTTCCACAGAAACCATGGTGGTGGTGGTTTTTTAAAAATTATTTTAAGAATTCTCTCAAACTCTGGATTACAGTTTTCAAAATAAAAATTTGAGAGTTTTGGTATAGATCCATGGTTCTCAGCTGGGGGAGGGTGTGCTAAGAAAAAAAGCCCCACACAATTTTGTTCCCTAGGGGATATTTGTCAATATCTAGAAGTATATGATTGTCACATGTGGGAGATGCTACTGGCATTTAGTGGGTAGAGGCCAGGAATACTCATAAACATCCTATAAAACACAGGACGTCACCAAATAATTACTGGCCCAAAATGTCAACAGTGCTGAGATTCAGAAATCGTAGTGGAGATCAATGCCTTCTTTCTTACTCTCCCCCTAGAAAATTAATTTACACAAACAATATACAAACCCAAAATATATCAAAAGTACTCACTGATTATAGGTCTACTATCAATGCACCACCCCCACCCCCAGAGAAGTTTTCAATAATCAACACAATATATAACTGAGTCCAATTAAATTCTCAATAAGCTTGCTAAATGATTGAAAGAAATTATTAATATATAACTAGTATATGTATATATATTATTTGGAAGCCATCAACATACAAGATGATCATATATGATCTCCTAAAAGTTACTATCTGGAACCTAGGATCATTTTGGAGACTTACTTCACAGAGGAGAAAGAATATGGCAGAATCATGACAGCTAAATGAGGTAAAGCATAAGCAAAGAATCTGGTGGGGGTGGAAAGGAAAGAATTAGGGCTTGACTGAATCATAGAATTTATATTAGTAAGTAGCAACAAGGGCCAATATGCATAAGAAAAAATTCTCAACATCTTTAGTCATTAGTCAATGCATAGCAAAACTACAGAGAAATACTACTTTATACCCACTAGAATGGCTATCAATAAAAAAAAAAAAAAGGGAAAACAAGTGTTAATGAGGAGATAGAGAAACTGGAACCCTCTTACATTGCTAGTTGGGTTGTAAAATGGTATAGTTACTATGGAAGAATGGAACTGACATAATTACACAGATTTAATTACTGATATATGTAATAGGTACTTTGTGATACTTTATGGGTTAAAACATGACTATGGTCTATCATAATTCATAAAGTACTATGATATAGGGGCTGGCTTGCTGACTTACATTTATAAGTTACCAATGGATATAAAATCCGTATTTCAAAAAATGTATTCTGTAATCTAACTACTTTATCCAGTACATAGGATGGATTTGAAGAAGTTGAAAGAAAGACCACTAACTTTTTTCAATCCCTTCTCCCAGTGAAGAGCTGTTGGGCTATATTCACAAGAGCTCCCCAGTAGAGACAAGTTCTCCCTAGTAATAAATAGAAACTGTAAAAACCAAGAGGGGTAAAAGTATCTCTCCTGTATCCCTAAGTAACCATTTACTTGGACGAACACTGTATGCAGAAGTCAGGAATTCCTGAGTTTTGCTTCCAATTCAGGTATACAACATAATGATTGGAAACTTATTCAACATTGTGAAATGATCCTTAATGACAATGTCTAGTTAACATCTGTCACATAGTTACATTTTTTTTTCTTGTGATGAGAATTTTTAAGATCTATTCTTTAGCAACTTCCAAAAATTCAATATCGTATTATCTATAGTCACCATGCTGTACATGTAATGTTCTCATTATAAAACTAAAAACATAGATGAACTCACATAGTTGCTCTAAACATTAAATAAGGTAATATAGAGGCAACCTATAAGCTTTCAAGTTCAACACAAATATGATGTCAAACTTTAATACTTTTACAAAAATATTCTACAAATTCCTTTTCAAATCTGAATATAAAACAAACCCCAGTCTATATCAGAAAATGAAAATAATCCCTCAGGGCAGAGGAAGGGAGGGGAGTAAGAGAAAGAGGGAGAGAAAAAAAACTACTGTTGTCCTAAGAGTCAAAACATTCTTGAAATGAACAGACCCAAGAATTCTCTGGGAAGCAGATTGTTAAGACTCAGAGAGATTTATTAGATGTAAGGGAAGGGGGACATGAAAGAGGTCTTTGTTAATTATGCTTTCAAATTTTAAAATTACCTATCCTTTTCTTTTCTATTTCTTACGAAGCCTTTCAGAGATGTTGCTTTTTACTTTATGCTTTTCTTTTTTACTTTCCCTAATTATATTATTGTTGAATGACTAAAACTACACACACATTGAGTAGGAATTTTCCAGTTTCTCTACACCATAATCTTGTATTCATGGCTAGAATTTCAAATTTCCACAAAATTTTCATGTCCACCATTTTTATTTCCTTGCAATTTATTAATGACTAGCGGTCCGGTGCATGAATTCGTGCACCAATGGGGTCCCTTGGCCTGGCCTGTGGGATTGGGCCAAAACTGGCTCTCCGACATCCCCTGAGGGGTCCCGGATTGCAAGAGGGCACAGGCCAGGCCAAGGGACCACACTGGTGCACGATCGGGGCATGATCAGGGCCGGGGAGGGACGCAGGAGGTTGGCCAGCTGCGGAGGGACTGCAGGAGGGCTCTAGGGCATGTCTGGCCCATCTTGCTCAGTCCCAAGGCAAGGCCGGACCCCAGCAGCAAGCTAACCTACCAGAGCATTGGCCCCCAGGTTGTCAGTACATGTCATAGCAAGTGGTGGAGTGACCTTAGCATATCATTAGCATACTAGAAGCCCGATGCATGAAAATTCATGCACTGGAGGGGGGTCCCTCAGCCCGTCCTGCCCCCTCTCACAGTCCAGGAGCCCTCAGGGGCGGGAGGCGACCCGGCGATCAGGGGAAGGCAACACTCCATCACACCTCTGCTGCTGCCACTGCCAGCAGTGCAATTCTCGGCCAGCCCTGGTTACCTGAGCCTCGCGCCGGCCCTGGGTAGCTGGGTAGCCACCATCCGAGGCTTGCATGCACCTCGGGCCGGTCCTGGGCGGCTGGGCAGCCGACATCCGAGGCTTGCCTGCGCTTTGGGCCGGCCCTGGGCGGCTGGGGGGCTGAGGGAACTGGGATACTCTGAAGGCAGGCACGCGTAGCGGCCGGGCTCACCTCGGGGATGAGCCCAGCTTTACCACGCACCTGCTGCCCTGGCGGGGCTGAGGGGACTTGGAACCGCCATCTTTAAGGGTGTGGCAGTCAATTAGCATATTCCCTCCTTATTGGCTGTGGGCGTTGCCATATTTGAGGTTGGGGCAGTCAATTAGCATATTCCCTCCTTATTGGCTGTGGGTGTCACCATCTTTGCGACAGTGTGAGGGTCAATTAGCATATTCCCTCTTTATTAGATAGGATTACGCTTTGGTTGAACGGCTAACCAGACAACCGGACACTTAGCATATTAGGCTTTTATTATATAGAATCACTGTTGAACTATGCATTTCTAGCTGAGGCTGTGCTTCCCCTTCCTCGTTTTCATTCATTTACTTCTAATTATGGAAACCATGTTTAAAATATATATATAAGAACATTACAAGGTCTAGAAATATGATGACTTGTTAATAAATCATAAATAAATAAATCACGGAAAGAGAATTAAAATGGGGTTCTCGCCCAGCTGGCGTGGCTCAGTGGTTGACTGTCCACCTAAGAACCAGGAGGTCAGGGTTTGATTCCCGGTCAGGGCACATGCCTGGGTTGCGGGCTTGTTCCCCGGTAGGCGGTGTGCAGGAGGCAGCCAATCGATGATTCTCTCATTGATGTTTCTCTCGCTCTCTCTTCTTCTCCCTTCCTCTCTGAAATCAATAAAAATATATTTAAAAAAAAATTTTTAAATGGTGTTCTCTGAATCATATTTTTAAAACCCTGACTTTATTCATTTATGAGTATCTTCATTTAAATTAGTCTGCTCGGGTTTCTTGTTATCCTTTGCAATGATAATTCTATCTCTCATCTGTTCAATTAAGATAACTGCTCTAGTTATTTTTTCTATTCTTTCTTTCTTCTTATACTCTTAGAAATAGAGGAATGAGTTCTTATTGTTGCAATTAAGTTTCATCATTACCTAACTTAAGTAACTTCTTTCTTCTTCATTGTCATATTATATCCAGATGTTCCCTGCTTCTTTCATTTGCCTGATCATAGACTGTAATCTACTATTCATTCTTTCTAATGTTTTTCTACTGTAAAATTTGAGCTTTCAATTCTTCAAAACTTCTTTCCAGAAACAAGTCTGACTCTTCTACTGTGTTGACTATGTTGACAGTTATTTGATGCTTCTCTAACTGAACTACCTGTCTGACTCAATTTCCTTCCTGCCTGCCATAGCAATTATTAATAATGGCCTTTGCAGGCGTCTTTTTTTCTATCTTTCTTTCTTTCTTTTTTTGGTCTGAGTATGTTTATTCCTTAGATCTTCCCTGGTATTATCTATTGTTCTAATTATCTATTGAAAGAGCTCTGTCTGTGCCCTCCTATTGGATATTTTGGATTCTCTTTCACACCTTGCTCTGGACTCAAAATGCTGTTTTCTGAACCTTGATTAACCTTGTCTGTCTCTAAAAATCCGATATAACTTAGGACAATGATTTATAATAACTGGAGATATTCAAATCCATATGCAATGTATTCTAAATGCCAAGAAGTTACCAAAATGTATGAAATATTTTAGTTCTGTAAGGAAATATTCTGAAGGGGTAAACACTCAAGTGAATGTATAATTCTGTAAAGTTTGTTAAAAAGAAAAATATTGCCTGGCTCTCGGGTGGTTGGAGTTTCATCCCATGCACCAAAATGGTTGCAAGTTTGATCACTGGTTGGGGCGAGTATGGGAGGCAACTGATTGATGTTTTTCTCTCATACCAATGTTTCTCTCTCTCTCTCTCTCTCTCTCTCTCTCTCTCTCTCTCAAATCAATAAACATATCCTTGGGTGAGGATTAAACAGAAAAAGAAAAATAGTCACTTTATGACTCAAATCTAAAAAAATACTACAGGCATTGAATGCTAAATGGAAAGCTTCATAGAGAAAGTGGAATTTTGAACAGACATTAAAAAGTAGGTTGACTTAAGCAGAAAAAAAGGAAGAGAAAGTATTCCAAAAAGGAAACTGAAGATATGAAGAAACTGAGGATTTGAAGCAGGTATGCATCTATGGTCATACCACCCTGAATGTGCCCGATCTCATCTTGTCTGAATGAGGTCTGAGGATATGTGTGAAAGTGGGAATGAGAATAAACTGCTTCAGGAGGTAAAGATGATCAACTAACACCATGGGGTTATTGAGTGCAATAAAAATAAAGTTGAAAAGCTAGGAAGCCATGCTGCCTGAAGATTCAACTACCAGACGAATAAAGAAGAGGGTAAAGATACTAAAGGTGAGTTGGAGGAAGACCAGGTAAAAGGCAATTACAATCATATAGGTGAAAGTCAAGGCAGACTGGGGAAGAACCTGGTAAATTTGGTTTTACACTGGTTTTAGTTATAATTGACACTGGAAGATTTGAAGACAAAAGTCCACTCGGCAATTTGATACGTAAATTAGCACTAAGACGAGAAGAAATGGCTGGAATTCTAAATTTAATAGTCATTTGGATGAAGTAGCAACTCAAGAGTAAAGGCAATAGAGAACTAGAGGCAATCTTAGGGAATGCCCATATTTAGAGGATGAAAGAAAGAAATGGAAAATAGCCACGGACACCAAAAAGTATCAAAGTATCGTATGGTGAGTAAATTTCTCTGTTAAAGATGCAGAGATTTATTTATTAATTTTTATCTCCTCTATTTCCTGAAACATAGCTCAACACCTTATCACTTCTTTTAACTCCTATCATTCATTACTATTTAACACCAGTCTTCAATGTTGTAGAAAAACACACTGCAGTTTATTTGTGTATTTTTACAAAATTTATCCTACAGAATAAAGCTCAAGAATTATGATTACCTTCCAAACAAAGCTGAATGAAATTTCTGCAAGCTTTAGGTGCTTCTTTTGACCACAACTCTATATCAATATCTCCAGCTGTAGTTTTCAATAAAACCTGTAGAAAGAATAGAACCTCATTATATCAAATTATCATTTTGCTTGATAACCAGTTGAATGACCTATCAACTTTGAAGCATTCTCTAATGAGTTTTCAGTTTTAAAATAAAAATTAGAAACTTTGCTTGGCTTGTGTTGTTATACTCATAAAAATTTCAACTATTCATACAAGTCACTGTACATTTGTAGCTTTCAAATATCATTTCCAGAACTAGTTTAGGATTTAAGAAAAATAGCATACACCTTGTTCAATCAAAGAAAAAAGCTCATTCACTTAAAAATCAATAATTTAAACTTATTTTAATCAGGACAGTTTCCCACAGCATTTCTTCTAATAAAATTGGTGTAGCAAATTAAGAAATTAAAGAACTATAAACACATGAAATTGTGAAACTATAAGACAATTTTACAATTACCCTTTTACATATAAACACTCTACTTTCTCATTCAAACTCATGAATGAGAAAGTTTATAAAGGAATAGTCTTAATCTTATTCTGGGTTGTATATTATTAAAATGCTATGCCTAAAAATCACCATCTACAGTAAATGGAATCTTTTGATAACCTCCTTTCTAACAACTCATAAAGGCAGTTATTCCTTGGTGCAACCAGCCATCTTTTAACAATCAGAACCCCTACTGACCCCAGAGGAAGAAACAGCTGTTAACCATTTTATTAATAAACTAGAGGCCCGGTGCACAAAATTCATGCATGGGGAGGGGGGGTCCCTCAGCACGGCCTGCCCCCTCTCACAGTCCAGGAGCCCTCAGGGGATGTCCTACTGATGGCTTAGGCCCGCTCCCCGGCAGTCTGGCCTCCCTCTGCAGGAGACGACTGAACAATCAGGGGAAGGCACTGGCCCCATCACCCCGCCACTGCTGCCGCTTTCAGCTGCCGTGGTTGCCTGCCCACGGCCCTCACAGCCGGCGCAGCTTTGTCCAGAAGGACATCTGGAAGGACGTTTGGCTGTCTGGTCTAATTAGCATATTATGTTTTTATTATTATAGAGGATAACCAAAAAGAAGGTCAGACTCTAAATTTGACTATTGTGGCACATTGGGAATCCAACTTCTCTAGGATCACTTTTTCTCCCCCAATGTACCAATATAGATCAGTATCAATCAATGACCAATGGTCAATGATTTGTGACCAGCACCAACATTTAGAATGTTTTTACAAATAAAGCGCATGCAGTGTGATTATGTATTTAAAAACATGAAACTGATTTCTCACGGGATGTCAGTATCAATGAGATCAGTCATACTTTTTATTTTCTAAAACTCCTTTACTAATTTCCACAAATTTTTTTAAACTGGAAAGAATTTAGAAGTCATTCAGCTAAGCCCCACCACCCAATCCATTATACAGATGCCTCAAAGAAACTGTAAATTGCCCAGAATCTGAGAGCTTGTTAATAGCAAAGCAGGAATAGCATTTCTCTCACTCCTTCCTCATCCAGTGTATTTTCGCTCAGTTGTCTTTCAATTTGTTTCAGAAGTCCAGATATTACCATAATTTATATGACATTAATGATTTTATTATATGCTTTTGGGCCTTTACTAGCTTCATAGTTCTTTTATACATATTCTTTAATGACCATGGGGGTGGAGAGGTGGAAATATCTATATTACTAGAAGCCCGGTGCACGAAATTCGTGCACGGCGGGGGGTTGTCCCTCAGCCCAGCCTGTACCCTCTCCAATCTGGGACTCCTGGAGGGATGTCCGACTGCCCGTTTAGGCCCGATCCTGGGATCGGGCCTAAACGGGCAGTCGGACATACCTCTCACAATCCAGGACTGCTGGCTCCCAACTGCTTGCCTGCCTGCCTTGCTGATTGCCCCTAACCGCTTCTGCCTGCCAGCCTGATCACCCCCTAACCACTCCGCTGCCAGCCTGTTTGCCCCCAACTTCCCTCTTCTGCCGGGCTGGTCACCCCTAACTGCCCTCTCCTGCAGGGTTGATCACCTCCAACTGCCCTCCCTTGCAAGCCTGGTCCCTCTCAACTGCCCTCCCTTGCAGGCCTGGTCCCTCACAACTTCCCTCCCTTGCAGGCCGGGTGCCTCCCAACTGCTCTCTCCTGCTGGCCATCTTGTAGTGGCCATCTTGTGTCCACATGGGGGCAGGATCTTTGATCACATGGGGGCAGCTATATTGTGTGTTGCAGTGATGATCAATCTGTATATTACTCTTTTATTAGATAGGATAGAGGCCTGGTGCACAGGTGTGGGCCAGCTGGTTTGCCCTGAAGGGTGTCACAGATAAGGGTCGGGGTTCCCTTGGGGTGTGGGGCGGCCAGAGCGAGGGGCCTGTGGTGGTTTGCAGGCCAGCCACGCCCCCTGGCAACCCAAGGGGAGGCCCTGGTATCTGGAATTTATTTTCCTTCTACAATTAAAACTTTGTAGCCTGGGGTGGCAGCCATTTCTGGGGCAGTTAATTCACCTTCTACAATTGAAACTTTGTAGCCTTAAGCGGGTGAGCCGGGCCAGGGTGTACGGAAACCTTTGCTTCCCCTGTTGCCGCCGGCAACCCTGGCCTGCTCTCTCAAGCTCCATTCTGCCGCCATTTGTTTGAATTTGTTTACCTTCTATAATTGAAACTTTGTAGCTTGAGTGGAGGCTTAGGCCTGCAACAGCTATGGAAAGCTTGGCTTTCTCTGTTGCCTGGGAAACCTTGCTCTCTGTGGCTGTAGCCATCTTGGATTGGGGTTAATTTGCATACTTGCCCTGATTGGCTGGTGGGCGTGGCTTGACTGGTGGGTGTGGCTTATGTAGCGGAGTGATGGTTAATTTGCATATTACCATTTTATTAGAGAGGATGGTAGTTTTTATTTTAAAAATATATTATTATATTATTATATTATTGATTTCAGAGAAGAAAGGAGAGGGAGAGAGATAGAAACATCAATGATGAGAGAGAATCATCGATCAGATGCCTCCTTACACACCCCAACTGGGGAGAGAACCCACAACCTTTTGGTGCACAGGACAATGCTCAAAAACTGACCCACACTGGCCAGGGTGAGTAAGTGACCTTATATGTTCCTTTTATATATTAAATACTGCATTTAAACAAGTAAAGGACAAAATAAATATGAAGAGAAGTATGTCGATTTTCTCCCTGTATCTCATGGATGATTTTCCACACCCCTGGAGTGTGTACTCACTGGTTTAGAACCCACTGCTCTAAAAAACAATCTAATGCACATCACCCCCATCCCTTTACAGGCTCGAGTCAGGCTGCCCAAATTCAAATACTGACCCATGCACTGATAAAGGGTAAGGTAGCTTCCTTACCTTGGGCATGATGTCTAACATTCCTGTGACTCAATTTCCTAATCTAAAACTAAGAATAAGAATAATCTCGTAGCTTTGTTGTGATGACGAAATGAGTTATTATACATAGACTGCTTAGAACAGCACCTGACAAAATAGTAAATGCTCAAAAAATGGTAGCTATTATTGTTGTCATTATTTTCATACAATTTTTTTTGACACATACCACTTACATCTTGTAAAAAGAATGCATAAAAGTAAGGTTGGGTCACCTTGCTTACCAGGGTTTCTTAATCTTCACTGATAAGCTACTGAATTAAAAAAGAAGACACCTGGCTCCCTCCTCCTTTGGCCATACATACATTCCTATTGGCCATTACATTTTGTCAGGCATCAGTAGCTTCCTTTCTTTTTTGTTAATATTCACATGAGAATACTTTTTCCATTGCTTTTTTTAGAGAGAATGAAAGGGAAGGGGAAGGAGAGAAACATCAATGTGAGAGGGACACCTGCAAGGTTTCCTCTCTCATGTGTCCCAATCAGGGTGGGGAACAAACCTGAAACCCAGGTTTGGATCGGGCCAAAACCAGCTCTTCGACATCTCCCGAGGGGTCCCGGATTGTGAGAGGGTGCAGGCCAGGCCGAGGGACCCCACTGATGCACGAATCAGTGCACCGGGCCTCTAGTAAACAATAGAAAAAACCACAAAGGTTAAGGGGACCAGGGAATGCTGGGATGCAGAACATAAATGAGGTTTGCTATTTTATAAAAGAGTAGATAGGAAAGGCCTCTGTTAAAGTGACATTTGCCCAGGCTAAAGAGTATACTACTATTAGAGAAAGGAACCACAAGTGTAAAGACCCTGCCTAGCAGTATAGGCAATGTATTCAATCCCTACCAGTATTTATCAACTGGGGAGGATTATCACCCTAAAAAAAGAAAAACATTTGGAAATAAAAAGAGGTAGCTATTCTGGGTTTTCACAGTGATATGGGGGAGGGGTGAAGAGTAAAGAAAAGTTCAAACACCCAAGAATTAAAATAATTGCTTTGCCCAAAATACCTACTAAAATTTTTGCTGGGGCTATCAGTTACAAAACTTCCATTTTCAAATTGCCCTCATTATATTACCAAATGTCAATCAACAAAAGATTGCATAAGTAACATGATATAGACATGCAACAGAATTATATCTGATATAAATTTAGTTCACCCTAATTCAGTCCCATTGTTTTCTACATTTTGCCGTTTCATATGTGATGATAAAGACTAGGTCTTAGATCAGGTGATATTTATTACTTTACTGACTCCTCTACTTCATACTGCATATGAACACCTTGGAAGAGAACTGAGACCCCTTGACTCGCAAATCAATCAGAAAATTATTCCCCCATTCCAATGTGGGAACATTTCCCATGCCCCCCTTTCTATGACTGACAATGATCTCATGTTTTAAGACCAGCAATACCTCATCCATGAAGCTTTCCCCTACTTTCCCAGTTGCTCACTTCTCAGTACTACCATAAGCAACATGCTTCTCTCTCATAAGCATGCCTACTAGACATGTCCTAAGATTTTTCTTTACCTGTCTGCCTCCAAACTAAACCATAAGCTCGTCCAGGGCAACAACTAGACCTTATCCATCCGTCTTTGTATCCCCAGCACCTAGTTCAGTATCAGGTGCCTAGTTCAATGGTTGTAGAATGAATGGAGAAAGAGCAAGTGAGTAAGAAAAAAACAAAAAACAGTAAGTCAAATGTGTTAATGTATTTAGGTTTTTACCCAAGACCCTCGCCTGCATGAGTTAGGCTGAAGCAAGAAACAGGACCACAGGCTGGTAGATGGAGAAATCTCCACCTGGGGACTTTTTCGAAGTGTGCCTATGCTGGGAGGTGCCAATAGGTGGTTTTCGATGCCATCCTGATCAGAGGCCGGAGGAAGGACAAGCCTCCTGGTGATCCTTTCCAACCCTAGAACTACCTTAATCGGTGAGGTATCACTTTGGGGGACCCAGGTATCCTAGGTGGGGATCTCACCTTCCCGTTCGTGGGAGGCTCCTGAATGTAGATATTGCTCATGCTGGTCAATGCTCAGGACTCTGCTCCTAATTGAGGAGGAGCGCGGGTGGCCGGTCACTAAAGTTATCCACGTATCACGCTTCCTTTCGTCGTTCGGTCGCGGAAAGCTCCAGTCTGTCAATATCCCGAAAGAAAACGTCAACAAACACTATCTTTGCCCGTAGCTAGCCTCTCACGGACGCCGCCATGTTGCTCCGGGATTCGAGCACCGCTAATCCTGAGAAGGGGGGATTCTAATGTCCTCCAGGGGAAGAGAAAAAGCATTAAGCTCCTATATAGATAACTTTAATTTTTATTACAACTTTTTAAATACCTATTCCTAATTCTTGGTGGAGTTTACTTCTCTACATGTGTAGGCAGGTATCCTTGCTTCCCCGAAACTGGCAGGAATGGTACGGCCCGTGTGCCCTGCAATAGGACTCCCCCGGAAACCGCACCGGCGGCTACTTGGTTCCTCTCTGCTAGAGTCTTAGAGGGCCTCCCCGGACTGTCGCCGAGGCGCCGCGGCGCGGGGGCAAAGAAGCCGCCACCCGTGCAGCGCGTTGTCCTCGCAGCCGGCGGCGGGAAGCGAGCGTGCCCTCCGAAGCCTAGGGCTCCTGCGATCCCTTTCACCCGCGCCATGGCAGTCCCAGGTGAAGAGCGAACAGCAGGCCCCCTGGGTTTGAGGGTGGGGGGAAGGAAGCGGGGAGGGTAGGTTGGGGTGCGCAGGGTGGGGAGTAGCGCCCATGGGGCTTTAGGCGGAGGCTTTCAAATGAGCAGGTTCGTTTGGCTTACGTGAAAAAGTTTACCCTCCAAAAATAAACTCAGATGGAAAGTAGGAAAGAAAGAAACTGTCTACCCCGCCCCAGCCAAGCTCCAAGTGCATTGGATGGTCCCAGGGAAAGGCGGGGGCGGGGGGGGGGAGGCAGTCCGTAGGCCTGGCTGGCGGGTGGCCCAGAGGAGCTGACCTTCCTCTGTTGTGGCTTGAAAATAAAACCTATGGGGTGGGGACGCTTGGCGTGCCCCGCTAGCCGGAGGCATTGTCGGTGGTGGAAGTCGCAGGGACAGGGACGGAACGGGCGTCGGGGGTTCTGCTCTTCCTGTTTGTGGTGCGTAGTGGCTCGGTGGCCGCGCACCAGTCGCTTTGCCCTAATGGGCCTCCGTTTCTGCACCTGTAGATCTATGTCTGTGCTTACCAACAGCCCTCAGATTCTGGGTCCAGTGGGTGCCGACCCCAACACAGCGAACGCTGCGAAATAAGTGCTTCAGAGACTTCCCGTCCACAACTACCAACTTACTTGGACGTTCTAGTAGGGGAGGCATCTCCCGAACCCAGCTTTGCCAGGATGTTTTTAGGGAACACTGCTGGCAGGAGATACTGATACTTTGAAAAACGTACTCCCCTTTCTCCCTGCCTCCCCCCCCCTCTAACCACACCCCCCCCACACACACACACACCACACACACACACACACACACACACACGTGCACACACACACACGGGGACCTTGGAGATTGGCAGTGCACTTTAGCATAGAAAAGCCTGGGAAATAATGTGGTTCAAAAGTTACAACTTTGTTTCAACCTACCCTTCCCAGTATTGTGTGACCACGTTTGTTCTGCACCTTATTTTACGGAGAGCTGCTATGGGAGAGTTGTGCTTGTCCACCAACTGTAGTTTGGGGAAGAACGCAGAGGGGACTGTGAGAGAGGAAAAGTACCCTCATTCATACACATAATTTTTTCTTAAGTGCCTACTGCGTGCTAGGCGCTGTCTTTGCCAAGCATTGGGAATACAATGGTGAGCAAGACAGTTATTCTTCTAACTGAACTTACTAAATAGCTGTAAAGAGTGAAAAGGTAGCAGAAACTCAGACCAGTGTATGGCAGGGGATATACAGAACCTCCAGGAGCACATAGTCAGGCCACCTAACAGGAGCCAGGAGGAGCCAGAAGGCCTTTCCAGAGGATGTGGCACCTGGGATGAGACCTGAAGAGGTGCGGGAGCGGGTGGGGTGGTGGGAGGGGCAGTTGCAGTCAGAGGGACTGGGTTAGGGAACACAGAAGAGGAAATGTGTGAGAGGAGGAAATGAAAGATGTTCACTATGGATGGGGCTCAATATAAATGGAAGAGAATTGAGAAATTAACTAGAGAGATAACAGCAGCTAGTGTTTATGACGCTTTTGCTACGCGTCAGACACTGTGTCACACATCGGGTTTTATCTCGTTTTAACATTCACACAGTGAAATAGATATTAGCATTTCCACTTTACATATGAGGACACCGAGGGACAGAGAAATCAAGTAACTTGCCTATTTTGAGTCAGCTAGTGAGTGACAGGTCAGTCTGGCTCCTGAGACCCTGTGTGCTTTATACATTTTGCCATGTTACAGTATAAATTACACGGTAGTTTCCAGCTCTGAAAGGGTCTTGTACGCGTGACAGAGTTTGAATGTTAACCTGAGGAGGATAGGAAGCCTTTTAAAGGTTTAAAACAGATGCACATTTTGGAAAGATCATTCTGACTGCATATTGGATTGGAGGGGAGCCATTTTGAAAGCAAAGTCACCAGTTAGAAGTAATTCTGGTATGTTATGATGATGCCTCAGGTGTGGTCTCAGTAGGAAAGGAGAGAAGCAGATAGATTAGAGATATACTTTTGGTAGTAGAATTACTGGGAATTACCAACGCAGGTGTGTAAGAGAAGAAATGAGGTATACCTGAGTTTCCCTGTTAGGTAATTGGGAGGGCATAGTTACTAAAATAGACAACCCCGGAGAAGGAGCAGGTTTTGGGGTATGATGATGACCAGTTTGGAGCCTTTGCTGAGGTGTCGTCAGCCATAGGAATGGCAATATCTAATAACTGATAAAATTTGTAGCTTAGGAAAGAAGCCAGAGTCAACAATAATGTCATCCACACGTGTAATAACTAAGGCCAAGCAAGTGGATGCCTTTGCTCAGGTGGAGAGTGGAGAGTGCGAAGGGAAGGTCTGTAGCTGAAGCCTGGAGAAGATCAACATGCGAGGGGCCATCAGAGAGAAGCCAGTGTGCATAGTAGATTACCTAAGCATCCTGGCAGGCCAAGTCAGCCCTGGGCATCTTTGCATCACAGAGCTGCATCCAAAGTTGGCCTGCTGTCACTGTCCGTTTCATTACTTAAGCAAATATTTTGAGCACCTACATGGTATAGGCACTCTAAGGGACAGTGTCACAGTCTCTGCCCTCATAAAACTTACCTAGTAATGAAAATATACTGCTTAAGGAAGAGGACAGAAGTGATTTTTTTTTAAGTCCTTATTGAAATTCCCTTTAACCTAGACCACAGGTATAGATATGTTAACTTTCTTTCAATTCAAAATAATAGGTTAAAGTGTAATAATCTTAAATGGTGCCATTAAGCTAGATCAGTGGTCAGCAAACTCATTAGTCAACAGAGCCAAATATCAACAGTACAACGATTGAAATTTCTTTTGAGAACCAAATTTTTTAAACTTAAACTTCTTCTAACACCACTTCTTCAAAATAGACTCGCCCAGGCCGTGGTATTTTGTGGAAGAGCCACACTCAAGGGGCCAAAGAGCCGCATGTGGCTCATGAGCCGCAGTTTGCCGACCACTGAGCTAGATGGTAAGACAGATAAACTGTTTAAACCAAGCAAGTCAAACTCGTGGCCCATAATGAATATTTTTGGGGCCCAGCCAATATAACGGTATGTAAGAAACGTTTTAATAAAAATTTTGTAACTTAATTTTTACAATATCCTGTTATACATAATTATTAATAACGAACTACAATGTTCGCTAATGACTGATTACTATAATCGTGTTGCATTCATTTCCCTTATGCGCCTTATGCACAGGTGCACCATTTCTCTCCACTAATACTAGCAGCGAATATTTTAGCAGCCGATGGCCATGTCATTAGTCTTGGACTGACTTGGTTGGTGTGCGCAACAGGAAATATTTCGCTTTCGGAGAACAAAAAAAATAGGTTTATTTGCATTATGCTTATTAATTTATGCAGTTATTCAGTGTCTGGCAAGTTAATGTTCAAGAAAAAATATTAATTTTTATTTAAATGTTCTATTATTTTATGTTAATGATTACTCATTTATTTCAGTCCTTTGTATTCAGCATGTCTCTATTGAAATAAACCTATGTTTCTATGAAAATTGAAGCTTTTTTTTTTGTGGCCCACATAAACTTAAACCTTGTTTATTTGGCCTGTTTTAGCCTTTTGAGTTTGACATGCTTCGTTTAAACCCAGAAAAAAAAAAAAAGATAATAGGCATGACAGCACTGCAGGAATATAATGCAAGTGCCATTAGAAAATATAGACACAGAAAATGGTAAGATAATTTCTTGATCGATCCAGATAGTGTATTAAAGGAAATAGGGCTCCGTCAGAAACATTTTGAGATAATCATCAAGAAGGACAAGTATTGTTATGCCTTTTATTTGTAGGTGTAATGATCCTATGGATTCAGCATGGCGTGGCCTGGGTGGTTGTACTAGTGATTATTACAAGGCATGACTATAAAGTAATGAGGCTGCTTCCACAATGAAAATCAGCCTCGCCTATTTTATGGTCACCTGCTTCAGCTGTTTTTCCACAGCATTGTGTATAAGCTTACCCCATTATGTAACTAACAATGAAGTATGTACTCTCTTGGTAAGGGAAATCATAGGCTCTTAGTGGTTATTAAAGAAATTACATTTAAACATGGGTTTCAGTGAAGTTTACTTTCTTCTACAAACTGCTTGAATTTAGTTCTGACACTCATTTTAATGAGTCTCCATTCCCCATGAAGAGGTGACCTGGCACAATTGGCATCTATGTTACTGATGTGGTTGACACAAAAACTCTATTTGTTTCTCTCCTTCAGGGAAATCTATATAGCCAAGGTAGGGTTTTCTGTAGCCAAATTAACGTTACATCTGATATGTCAAATGAGTAAAATTCTTAAAACACATTACTAGAGCATCTTAGTCATAGAAGAATTCTGAATCACACTACATCCAGTCTTCTCACTCAGAAGTCATTTCTTTTCTCTCAAGTCTATGCTGCACATTGCTGCTGAAATAATTTTCCTAAATCATATATCTGATCCTGTCATTGACTCGTACTTGTGAGTTTAGTGTTTCTCTTCATGTGACTTACCCTTTCTGAGGCTCCATTTCCTTATCTCTGTAATGGAGGCGTTGTAATCAATTCTTGTAATGCCAAAGCTCCCATCTCTGCGAGAATGAAGTGCTTGCTCCTGCTACGCTGTCCTCCCATCTCTCCTCTCGTGCATTCCACAGTCTAGAGGCACGGCCAGCTATGCCTGGAACCTCTCCTGTGCTTTTCTATGTACAAACTTGGTTCTCACTGTCCCTCCTCTACTGTGCTAGGTACCTGTGGGAAACTTGCCTGATCCCTCAGCTGAGAGTCTTGCCTGCCAGTTCTTCCTGCTTGTTAATAGAACTACGTGTCTTATACTGGCACATGCTAGCATGTATTACAGCTCTGGGTGCATTATCCTAACCTAGTATATTATAGTTTCCTTTACTGTAGGAACTTTATTCATCTTTATGGCTTCTCTAACATCATTTCAGAGTCTATCCATAGTAGGTAAATAATGTTTAGGGGGTTAATCATTAGAATTGCTGCTGAGTGGAATCTAGTACTCAAATAAACAGACTAAACCTGACAGCAATCTTGATTCTGTTTCATTAGATAACTAGAGGCCCTGTGCATGAAAATTCATGCACTGGAGGGGGGTCCCTCAGCCTGGCCTGCCCCCTCTCACAGTCCAGAAGCCCTCAGGGGCGGGAAGCGACCCAGCGATCAGGGGAAGGTGACACCCCATCACACCTCTGATGCTGCCACTGCCGGCAGCGCAAGCCTCGGTCGGCCCTGGTTACCTGAGCCTCGGGCAGCCCTAGGTGGCTGGGCAGCTGCCATCCGAGGCTTGCCTGTGTCGGAAGTGAAGGGACTGGGGGACTCCAGAGACAGGCGCATGGAGCTGAGGGGACGGGGCACAGCCATCTTGTGGCTGTGGCGCCACCATCTGTGAGGGTGTGGCAGTCAATTAGCATATTCCCTCCTTATTGGCTGTGGGCACTGCCATCTTTGTGAGGGCATGATGGTCAATTAGCAGATTCCCTCTTTATTAGATAGGATAAACATCTCCATGTCTCTTCTTAGCCTAAAGTGGTACTACCTATAGCTTTTTTTTCTTCACAAGTTATTTGTATTTTCTGAGGCAAGTGAATGAAAGCATTTTATGCATTTAATTTTCTTTAAGGGTCCCCAAATTACGATAAATGAAACTATAATGGAGTAGCCAAGTATAAAATTTCAAGTGTTACAAACAGAAAAGGAATCTAATCGAATCAAATCAAATTAAAAAGGAAAAGAATGGACAGAGGTGATTGCAATTACCAACTGCTTAATAGAAAGAAAACTTATTTACTTAAGCTGTTTAATTTTAAATTTAAATGATTACAGAAGGTATTTTCATATAAAGAAAACTTTGACAGCCTTTCCCAAAGTCAGAAGTAGTAAGAGAGAAATATTCAGTTTCAAGTGTCACTGTTAACTTTCCAATGACTAATTTGTTGACTTTGGAAACATTAGGTGGTAGGAAATTTCAAGAAAATAAATTTAGATCAATATGATGGCTTGCCATACCTTTGGGAGCCACTGAACAACCTGAGGCAACTGTGAGGGGTATTCTATCCCTTTCTCTCACATTTACTCATTCCTTTAATCATTGTTCCTCCTTCTTGGTTGGTCTTCTCTAACCTTTATCTTTTCTCTTCTTCCTTCTTTGCCCAACTTATTTTTTCCCTTTTATGCTAACTACTTTACTGAGGTATAATTTACATGTTTAAACACACAAATCACAAATGGACAGCTTGAAAAATTATATGTATATGTTTATTTATTTTTTCTACCTATCACCCAGATCAAGATTTTGACTATTTCTATCACCTCAAAAAGTTGCCATGTACCTACTTCTGTCTTTCCTCCCTTCCCCTGCCCAGCAATTGTTATTTTGATTTCTATTTTCCTTCTTTCTTTTATTCCTTTTCCTCTAGTGCCTATCATGCCTCAGATAGGCCAGTGACACTACAGACACTATCTAGTTCCATAGCTGGCAACTCGGAGCTACAGAAGTTACCTGTTCCCCGGTGCTGAAGTATTTTCTTAATTTTAAACCTCAAGGCAACAAATATTTGTTGAAGACTTCATAAGAACTCTACACTATGCTAAGCACTGAGTTGTATACAACATTATCTGGCATGGTCCAGAATTTTGAGAAACTGATCATTTCCCTTTAAGTTACTGGGAGGTAAAGGACTATCACCATTACCTGTGCTCTTCCCTACCACTCAAGTTGTGTAATAGAATTCTAGATTCAGAGGAAGCCTTTTCTACCCTTAACAAACACATGAGGTAAAAACCTCTAAACTTTGTTCCTGAAACTATCAGTTAATCAAATTGTATTGAAAATCTGCAGTGTAACTTCTCTGAGATATTTACAGCTGCAATCATTGCCTTTGGTCACAGAATGTTCGCATGACAGCAGCTCTTTTTAGTGTAGGGATTTGGTTTGAGTGAGGTTTTTTGGTTGGGTTTTTGAGAAGGCAGTTTATTCACACGTTTCAAATTTTAAAGGACCCAAAAGGTGTATAGTGACATGTCTCCCACCCTTTCTTCCCCAGGACCCAGTTCTCCATTCTTCAGGTAACCAGTGTCTATCCTTATAAAGATTTTTTATAACTTTATCCTTAAATATAATCTTATATAATCTATATTATATATATTAAATCTGTTCTACATGTCGCTCTTTTCTCTTTATATTTTAAAAGTTATTTCCCATTATTAAAGACCATCCTTATTCTTTCATACCATAATTTGTCTAAATTATTTCTACTCTTTTACTATTACAAAAAATGCTGTGGTGAATAACTTTGTACATAAGTCAGTATGCGTTTGTGCACGTATATTGAGAGGATGAATTCCAGATGTGGAAGTGCTGGGTTACAGGAGCATGCACGTGGAGAGTTCTGGTAAATTTTGATAGCTTGCTTTCCATAGAGATGGCACTGATTTACTCTCCCACCAACAGTATTTGGGGTATGTTCCCCCAAACCCTCTTCTGCCCTTTCAATCTTTCCTATTCTGGTAAGTGAAAATAGAATCCTAGTATAGATTTTAATGTACACTTTACTTAGTATGAATAAGGCTGAGCATCTCTTCATATGTTTCAAAGTTGTTTCTGTTTCCTTTTCTGTGAACTTTCTGTTCAGTTTCTTTGTCCATTTTTCCCCTTTTGGTTATCGGTCTTTTTCTTAATGATTTGGTGGAACTTATATAGTAGGGATAATATCTTTTGTTGGCTCTATGATTTGCAAATATTTTTTACAAGTGTTCATGTGTCTTTTGAGTTTATTTTTGGTCGTCTTTGTCATTCAGATTTTTTATGCAGTCAAATTTATAAGTTTTTATTCAAAGGCTTTTTTGGGATTATGGGTCATGATTATAAAGGAACATTTTGAGTAGGAGCCTCACAATGTAGTCTTGCTATTCAATTTGAGGTGGATTTTGAGTATGTACAATTGTATTGCTCACAGGCTCTACACAAAGGCTGGAAAATACTAGTAATACTAGTAAGGCTCAGAAAATTGATAAGACCAAGGGAACCCAGAGCCAGGATCCCTCACAGGCCTATACCAGGTTAGGGCTGCTGCATCCAGTACCATCACTGCCACTAAGCACTGCCCCTACTTCATTGTCATTCGTCTCACATGTATCAGTTGCATCAAATTCTAAGTTTCAGGCACAAGCATTTCATTGGCCAGGCAGTCATGCAAAGTATAGACAAATGAAGCTTGAAATCTTAATTACCAACATTTTATGAGGAAATAGACATATGGAGTTACTTTATTTAGAGTTCTTGTTATATTTTCCTTTCTTGTAAAATTTATAACTTTGTTAAATATGACCTGCTCTGAAAAAGTTTTATATTTCATTTATTCGACAAATATGAGATACTTGGATGATATGAGTTTTATCAATGTCTTTAGTCATAAATGAGTTAATTTCTTTTCTTTTTTTTTTTTTTTTTAGTTTCTAATACAACCTCAGATGAGGTCATTTCGGATCTGTCATTATAACATTTTTAGTTTTTTATAAGAATGGTAATGGTGCATTTAGCACAGTTTTATTCAGTATTATTCAGCATCTATGGTTTCTATGGATACATACTTCATATTGACCTGGATTCTCTGAGCTTTTTTTTCAACGTGCAATTATTTCATATTGAAAGAGCCTCAGATTTTATTATTAATCCAATTTTATTCCACAGTTCTGCTATAAGCACAGCATATGTGTTCCTACTCTATGCAATAAGAACCATAACATTTATGAGAAAAACATGAGATTGGGCACAATACTCAAAAACTTCATCCCTGATACATAAAAAAAGTAATAGGAACCTGATGAAAATAGTAGTATAATTTTGCACATGTTAATTGGTTAAAAGATACATAAAAACTGCAATAAATAGGGCACTATACCTTTAAAAGACCTGAAGTTTGCAGCTTGTGCGTTGTTTTGAAGTAATGGTAGGAAGGTGATGATATGAAATCAGATGGAAAGTTGTCACACCTGATGTGTATGGGCACTGCTCACAAGACACACAGTGCAGCATATGTTGATGCTGCATTTGTTGAATTAGAGAAAAATATGTTCTTAAAGTATTTGTTAAAAAAAATAATTTGAGTAAACTGACTTTTTCAATAATTTCTAATAAACATAATAATGGAGTAATGTTATTAAGCTAGGTTGAGATGATTTTTTTTTTTTTTTTAGAAATAAATTCTTCAAGTGTTTTTTTAGGTTTTTTAAGTGATAAAATTTTTATGTTTTTACTTTATATGTCTCCTAAAATGTTATCCATTTGTATTTTAGGTTGCAACAAGGATAGTGTTCGAGCAGGGTGTAAAAAATGTGGCTACCGTAAGTACATTAAAAAATAACATTCTGTATGGTGAATCACTACTTCATTGGACAGTGTGATTTAGCATCCAGATTTCAGGGCCCTGTGCATAGTCCTTCAGTCCTGTTATTTAGTGCACATTTGCAGATGACTTAGAAATGTATCTGTCAGACTAAGTGAAAACTATTAATGAAACATTTTCTATTTGTTGAACTTACTCTTCTTTATAAGGGTGAAAAGGGACCCAGAATTTCTGCTCACTGTCAAAATTTGGTTTATATGGTCCACTAATCTCTATTATGATTAATGGAATGGAAAAGTAAGCTTTAACAAGTGTCATTATATACTCAGAATTTGTCATTATGTATTATAAACAGCTATTTGTCTAGTTAAATGTAGCAATCCCTAAGGCTTTGATAAAGCTGTAATAATATTTGCTGTTTTTTAAGTTGTTTGGAGACCATGCAAATGAGCCTGGATTGTTGTTAATGTCATAAATTATTTTTTAACAAAATAAAGGTCATTTTAAAAAAAGATTTCCATGCAAGAACACATGATAAAAATGCAACCTAGTCATTGATATTATTCATCAGAAGGATTCAGAATAAAAGCACACTAGGAGAACCAACTCGCATGCCTCCAGTCAAAGGCTGGGATCTGGATCAAAGGAAGCTTGCTCAATTAACAAAGTGGGTACATAAGTATACGTATTCTTCATATAAATAAAAACTTTTGAAGAATGTACTTGCATGTAAAGAATGAGTGCAGTGAAACCTTTTCTGTTGTTTAAATTTGTTTATATTTATTTCTACTTTGTTTATTTTCTTCCAATCCTTGCTAATTTCCATGTCTCATTTTTTTATTCAAGATTTAAGAACCTACTATATATATTGTATTTACTTCAAATCCAGAATAAATTGCCAGTCTGTATACTATCAGTTTATCTACTTGGACTTCTTTTAACTTAAGACCTGTAAGGAAACAATTAAAATCTTTTTTTGTTGTTGTTGTTTTTTTTGGAAATAGAATATTTGTTGATCTAGTCTCTTCATTGCTATTTTATTTTAGACATTAATAGAAGCATCTGTAGTAATTAGACATTTAAAAAAATATTTTTATTGATTTTCAGAGACAGAGGGAGAGAGAGAGAAAGGAGAGGAGAGAGGAGAGAGAGAGCGATTGAGATGAGAAACATTGATCTGCTTCCTGCCTGCCCCCCTACCGGGGATTGAGCTCACAACCTGGGTATGCACCCTTACTGGGAATCCAACCAGCACCCTGTCGGTGCATGGGATGATGCCCAATCAACTGAGCCACATTGGCTAGGGCAGAATTTTTTTTAGAGAAGCCTAGTAAGGAAATAGTGCTGACAGTCTTCCAAGTTGAGTTCTGCTTGATTTTTCAGATCATTGATTTTAGTAATTAAGTTATTAAACACCTTCTAATTTGTCTCCTGTGGAAAAGTTTAGTAATATTTTCCTCTGGGTTAAACTTACATCTTACAGCTGTTAGAGGTTAAGGGTCTTTTTCATTTACAGATCTTTTTGGTAGAAACTAAATTTTTTAAAATGTTCTGTTATATGGAGGCCAGAACATTTGTATTGCTTATGGAGGTAAGAGAAAGGCAACAAAACCCTTTGAATGTTTTTAATGGCTGAAAATGTAGCTATTCATCAGTCAGTTACAAAAGAGTATTAATCTCTTTTTATTGTTGTGAAAACAGGGGTTTGATTTTATAATATTAAATATATTAATATTTGATTTAAAAATTTTTCAGCCTTATCTGGGTAGCTCAGTTGGTTCGAGTGTCATCCCCATACACCATGGTTGAAGGTTTGATACCCAGTCAGGGTGCATACAAGAAGCAACCAATGAATGCATAAATGAGTGGAACAACAAATATATGGGTTTTTTTCTCTTTCTCTCTTCCCTCCTCCCTCTGTTCCTCTCTCCCCCTTTACTCTCTTCCTCCCTCCCTTCCTCTCTCTGTCTCTAAGTTCAATAAATAAAAACTAAAAAGAAAAATAGAATAATGTTTTGTCAATATTTCAATAGTAGTTATACTGTTTTTAAAACTTTCAAGTTAAGGATGAGTGTGCTACTAAATAACATGGATCTCTTTTTTTTTTCATGGCAGAATTTCTTCAGTAACTTTAGAAGAATGGTTATTTCTATAATTAGTTTTATTTTTTTTTAATTGACAGTTTCTGAAAATTGAAAAGCTACAAGGACACTAAGCCTTTGTCCATGGAAGACATTATTTGAGACATGTATTCCATTGACAAAGGCTTAGTGTCCTTGTAGACTCTAGCTGAGCATTTGATTACAGAAGCAGGAAATAAAAACATACCTGAATACCCTAACAATTTATATAACTTAAAATCCTAATCTACTGATATATAGTCATAACCTTTTGTCTGTGGATCTGCTAATTGGTGTTACACCGTCTTTTGAGTGCAAATCATATCTGAAATGCATTTTCCACTTTTATTGTTGTTTCTTCAAAGGTAGAGAAACAGTTAAGATACTTGTAAAGAAATCTGAGTGCAAAATTCTTCTATCATTAGTTCTCAACTCAGGGTGATAAAGCCTTCCAGAAATCTGGAGTTTTTGTTGTTGTCCATAGGGGTGGGGAGCAATATGACATTTTTAGTATGTAGGGCCCAGGGACTATAAACGACCTGCAATGTGTAGGACATTCCTAAACAATGAAGAATTGCTTGGCCTAAAATACTAATGGCATCCCCTTTCAGAAATAGGCCATTTTTTCATTGTTTTAGATCCCCCCAATCCCCATCTTGTACAATTTTCTTGCCAAAGCCTATTTTGAAAACTGCTTTTTAAAAACAATTCATCTAAATCAAGTCTTTCTAAAAGTACATCTTTGTTTCATAGAAATTGCCACTCATTATTTTTTCCACACTTACATTTTTTGGCCTGCATGATGTTATATAAGCAAATTTTGAAACAGTCAGTAACCGACTCTTGGGGGGAGTATGATATCAGCATATGGAGTAAAATGTATAGGTGTGAGCTGAGGGAAGGGTGAGCAGGAAAGTACATGGCCGGGGGGAGCAGGAGAGGGCAGCCGCACATCAACCAAAGAAGCACAGATCTTTTTGAAATTGCGGGGCGTTGTCAGGTGTAACAGATAAGGTCAGTAAGAAGTGGACTGAGAGATGTTCATTGGATTTGCCAGGTAGGATGCTTGCTGGCCTTAGTAAGATTAGCTTAAGTTGATTTGTAGATTATAAAACAAACTATATAGATACAGGCCTGAATAGTGAGGAATAAGAAATATGGAGAGAGTCTGTGATGTCTCTGTTTTCCAGAGATTTACATGAGGAAAGTATGGAATTGCCTCAGTGCATGTGAGCTGTTATACAGAATACTACAGGCCAGGCAGCTTATAAACAGATAAATGTATTGCTCACAGATCCAGAGGCTACAAGTCCAAGATCAGGGTGCCAACGTGGTCTGGTGAAGGCCCTCTCCAAGTCACCGGCTTTTTGTTTCATCCTCACGTAGGGGGAGGGGCTAACGATCCCTTTGGAGTCCCTTTTATAAGGAAGGCATTGATCCCCTTTATGAGGGTACCACCCAGTGAGGCAGAAACTGTTTTCCCAAGCTAAAAAAATTAACATTAAAAATTGGTATCACATTTCATTAAAAAACTTAATTCCATCTACATGTCAGTATTAAAAGTATGTAGAAAACTAAAAACTACTTAGAAAATTTCAAAATAAAGAGGTGGGGCAAACATAAATATTAGGTTGAATCTTGTTGATATTCAGCGGTTTCACTCATAGAAATTGTTACTTCATATGATTAAACAATAATAACCAAAAAACACTAGTGGAGCAATTTTAATATCAGACTTTTGAAGCAAGAGCAGTACTAGGGATAAAGAGAGATTTAAGAACAGTCAACCAAGAAGATAAATTAATAATGTTCTTGAATTTGCTTACTAATATAATCTCAAAATATGTGCAGCAAAAGCTTTCACAAAGAGAAATGGATAAATCTGATAGAGGTACGTAAAATTTAACTATTTTCAGAAGTTATTAGATAAAACTATAAGGTAAAGAAGACTTGAACAATAAAATAGACAAAGAACCATATTCATCAAATACTGATGTATATCCTTTTAAAATATATAAATGTACTATATGGAAGAACACAAAAGAAATCTCAGCAAATACCAAAGAACTGATATCATACAGATCCCATTCTCTCATAGCAGTGTAATAAATTTAGAAATCATCAAAAGCATAGTCTGAAAACACCCTGTGTTTGGAAACTATTTATAATAGCAAAAGACTGGAAGCAACCTAACATTCTGTCAGTAGCAGAAAGTATAAATAAATACTGTTTTTATACAATGGAACTTTATTCATCAGGTAAAATTACATCTACTTATGTTAACACAGATAAAGCACAAAATGTAATATTAAGTGTCAGAAATAAGTTACAGAATGATTGGTAAGTATAATTGAGTTTATGTGGGGGTTTTTATTCTTTTTGAAAGCTGTAACATTTTTTCTAATTTTAGAGAGGTAGGAAGAAAGAGAAACATTGATCAGTTGCCTCCCATACATGTCCGACTAGGTATGTGCCCTGACCTAGGTATGTGCCCTGACCGGAAATCAAAACCAGACCTTCCAGTGCACAGGATGATACTCAAACCAACCTAACTACGCTAGCCAGGGCTTGAGTTTATGTTTTAAAAAATAATAATACAATATGCTGTTTCATTAAGGTAGACACCAACTTCAGTATATCAACTACTGAAGACACAAATAATGGGATGGACTGAAGTCAGGCTTCCAAAGGATAGGGCAGCTCTCCAACTTTGTGTGTGTGTGCACAGGCATGCAAACATTTCCCTTACAAAAATTTTAGGTGAATATGACAAAATGTTAACGTGTGGGTGATTGGCACTTGGGTATTGGTTATATTATTCCCTGTAGTTTTCTGGTGTTTGTAATTTGTAATAATTGATTTTTAAAAAATTGTATCATGCTATAAGTAGACAACTGCTGTAGTTTTCTTATAGAAAGAACCTTTAGGAGGTGAATGATGTCAGAATTAAATTTTAGGTGTTTTTCAAAAAAGCACATTCCATTAGGTTATTATGGTACCTTTCATTATGAAAGCTGTTTAATTGCATGAGTATAGTAGTAAGCTGAGAAGAAAAAGGTATGGGAAAGGAATTAAATATCCTAAATATGAGAATATTTTCTTTAATATCCTATATAATAAAAGCCTAATATGCTAACTGTCCAACCGTTTGTTAGACCGTTTGACCAGTCCTTGTGACGCACACTGACCACCAGGGGGTAGACGCTCTGACCAGTAGGTTAGCTTGCTGCTGGGGTCCGGCTGATCAAGACTGGGTGAGATGGGCCGAACACGCCCTGGAGTCAACCTCCTGCAGTCCCTCCCTGGCCAGCCAATCTCCTGCAGTCCCTCCCCAGCCTCTAAACATTTCTTCTAATTAATTTCCTTTCAATGTGCATGAATCCATGCACCAGCCCTGTAGTCTATATATATATAAAAGCCTAAGTGGCCATTACGGTGGAACGACCAGAACAACCAGTCGCTATGACGCACACTGAGCAGGCAGGCAGCTGAGTGGTTAGGAGTGAGCAGGCAGGCAGGCGAGCAGTTAGGGGCAAGCGGTCCCAGATTGTGAGAGGGATGTCGGACTGCAGGGATTGGGCCTAAACCGGCAGTTGGACATCCCCCAAGGGATCCCGGATTGCGAGAGGGCACAGGCTGGGCTAAGGCCCATCCCCCCCCCATGCACGAATTTCATGCACCGGGCCTCTAGTATTTTAAAAAAATGGAAAACTATAGTGATTCGGTACCCAGAAAAAAGTGCTTATTGAATTAGAAGCCCTGATGAAGAAAGGAAAAGTTCTTTCTCTGAGTGTTGCATTCAGGGAAAGCAAACCACCACCCACTGAGTAAACGTTAAAACTAAACATTATATTATTAAAATTGCAGCTTGTTGCTTACAAGGAGGCAACAAAGCAATAATTGTGTAACGTATCTCTTATTTTGTCATTCACATTTTTTCGTTTTACTTAGCTGGTCACCTGACTTTTGAATGCCGCAATTTCCTCCGAGTAGACCCCAAGAGGGACATAGTCTTGGATGTCAGCAGCACAAGCAGTGAAGAGAGTGACGAAGAGAATGAGGAACTGAATAAATTGCAGGCACTACAAGAAAAAAGTAAGCGATGCCTTTTTTCTCTTCATTTTTTATAAATGTTTGGAAATGTAACATTAACAGCTGTAATAATATTGGAAATGTGTCTATTGTGTCATGCTTATCTATTGTTCTATTGCATTTATCACTAAGATACCTTTTCTGTTTAATGTAAGAGATACTGCAGAGGTAAGGAAATAGGCTTTGAATGTTGTAAATAATTCTCCCAAAATCAAACAGCTGATCAGTTGCAGAACCAGGAGGCAAGTCAGTTTTTGATTCTAGAACCCAGGTTTTGTTGTTATTCGTGTTATTCCATCACCCTAGCAGGTGTCAGTGGGACAGAGCGTCTGATTTAAGACTTGGTTTCTGGCCCTATTGGGCCATTTTTTAGCACGTGACTTTCAACAAGTCACTTAACCAGTCTGAACGTAATTTCCTTGTGGGAAGCACAAAAGATTGGGTTGTCAAATCACACTTTCAAATCAGTGATCTTAGCCAACATCAAGCTTTGCTAATGATGGGAGTATATCAATGATCCTGAGGCAGAGGCGGAGCAGCCCGAGCTCTGGGCTGGCCAGTACAGCTCCCAGGTATTTTCTTTCTACTTCAGCACCCACTCTAGCTGGGGTCAACATAAGACGTTTCTAAGTACTTACACAAAAGGAAGTCATTTTATCATGAAACACCTGTATTTTTTAAGGAACCATGCCCCATAAATCCATAGGTTCCAGATTATTAATCATAACCCTAGCAAAGCCAGTACATCCTGCTACAAGCAGTCTGTTAATAAGGATTCTCTTGCTAACAGCTTGAGCATGGACTTTTAGCTTTCAGAACTGTGAGAAAATAAGTTACTGTTATTTAAGTCACTCCCTTCTCCCTAAAAGGGTTCTCTTGCTAGCAAGTACCATTCATTTGTTCCCAGGAGGTCTATAATTAGCATGTGTGTAATTTCTTTCCTGGGGACATCCTCGCCCCCCTCAAAGAGAAGAGAGATTACAGACCTACTGTTTAACCATTTCTCTCCCATCTTGTCTATAAAATGGCCTCTCCTTGCACTGAGGTTTTTAGGAATAAAATGTTGTATGTGAGAATGCTTTGTGAAATATGATAGCAAAATGCAATTTATTTGAATATGGATTTAGGCATGGGATGAGAGAAATTCAAAAAGTTAAACTCATTTTAGATCATCAGATAACAATAAACACTTTAAAAATTTTTCAGCTTTCCATATTACTAGTATATCCAATGAAAGTAAGTGAAGATATCAAATGCACCAGGGTAGTAGGGCAAGTGAGAAGGCAAAGAGGGCAAATGAGAGGGACATTACATATGAGTATGTACAGCTGCAGGGTAAAGACAGCCTTTGAATACACACACGTACATTTGTTCCCTACTGAAGCATCACTGAAATGATAGTAAAGGAATTTTTTTAAAAGACATAAATTGACAAGGGCAAAGAAAATGGGATAGGAAGCAGTAGTAACAAAATTTTGCTGAAAAGCAGGTGTATTAGTGATGACCGACTGTTTACTTGAGAAAGATATAACCTGTAACAGTGTGGAAAGCTGAGAAGTAAGCTGACACACACTTCAAATCCCCCCAAAGACTTGCTAATGAGGTACCTTTGTAACTGAGGAATTATATAAGGCTAAAAATAGAGGGTTGGTTAAAAATCTGAAGCAGTTAGATACTCAATTCCCTTCCCTGCTCTGTGAAGCTGGATGGCTTGCTTTCCTCCATCACCTCACAGACTATTGTAGGTTTGTTTTCTAGACAGCATTAGACAAAGGGTCCTTAAACAGGGGTAGCCCAAACACAGAGGGAAACATAAGCTATGGGTTAGATACTGAATGGTGAGAATCTCTCAGCCATCTTCACCTGTTTGGTTCCCAGACATAAGATTTGAAGATTCTTCCCTGGGAACTCTGCCTAATCTAAGAGGAAAGTAATAAAGATACTGACACATCTAGGATTCTTCAAGGACGTGGCCCTAGCCAGATTACCAGGAAATCCAGGTTTCCAAGCTTTGCTTGCTGAAAGCTTCCAGTCAGCTTTTTAGATAATCAAGGAGCACTACATTTCTGAGGAAAGACTCCAGCATAAAATAAAAATACTAAATCCAACGAACAAAAACATCAACTTGAAGAATCCATTCTATGAAGGGAGAAGAAAACCTAACAGGAATAATTAATATCCAGTTTCATGGACAAAAACAACCAAAGAACTTTTAGAAATTGAAAAAGAAGCAGGCATAAAAATGTGATAAAGTGGGAAGATAAAGATGATGTAATCTTAAAAGAGCCAAACGAGAGAAAAAAAATAAGACAACTGAAGGATATGTCTAGGAAATACTTTATTCACATGAGTCCCAGAAAGAGAAAACAGAAAATATTTCCAAGAACTGAAGGACATTAGTTTCCAGACGAAAAGATTCAATAAGTACCAAACACAGTATTAAAAATAGACCCACACAGAGGCATACCATTGTGAAACTTACACCATAAGAAACAAGGATAACATAATTCAAACTTTTTGGAGCCAGGGCCAAAACTGGTCATAGGTAAAGGATCAGGAATCAGAATAGCTTTGTACTTCTCTAAAGCAATACTTGTAAGCTAGTAGATGTAGATAATGCTTTCATATTTTTGAAGGAAAATTATATCCATATTAGACTGATACACTAACCAAATTATCAACCAAGTATAAAAGTAGAGTAAAGGTATTGTCAGACATTCAAAGTTTCAAAAAAATATGCCTCTCACATACCCTTATTCCAGAGGTTATCTGTCAAAATAAGGGAGTAGACCCAAAAAAGGAAGACATGGAACATGGGAAATAGAAGAGAGAAGAAGGGAATACCTGGGATGTTGGTACAGGGAGATCCCAGGCACAGAGAGCAGCCAAATCACCTAGGAGCAGAACAGAAGCTTCTAGGAGAGAAAGCCTAAGCTTGTCCATTCCTTAAGGACAGTTTCTACCCCATCTGTCTACACCAAGCATGTCAGACTTGTGGCCCGCGGACCCCAGGCCTAGTTTATTTGGCCCGTGTTAGCCTTTGAGTTTGACATGCTTGATCTACACTGCCCTATTTTTTAAAAAACAAATGCATAAAATTTTAGAATTAGGAAGGATCTTAGAGAACACATAGGGTAAACACCTAGTTTTAAATAAAAATAAATTAAGAACAAGTAACTTCTCCAAATCACTAACTGGTCACAGTAAAGCCAGAACCATGATCCAGGTTTCCTGACTACTAGCCCTGTACTCTTTTCATTCTAACATGCTGCTCTCCAAACTTAAAAAATCATCCAGGTTCTTGATTCTTGACCATTTTTTCCCTCATCACATCAGTCTAGAAGGATAAAGAACATAAATAGTGGGGTGATTTACTCTAGAGGTGATTGTTTAATCAGAAGACCTTGGACAAATCCACCCTAGGAGGAAGGGGAAGGAATTAACATATTACCTCCAGGATAAGAAGTAGTTGGTAAATCTTCCTTATTAGAATCAGCTTTCCTCCAACCTCACATTGAGAATGATGGACTCCATGTAGCTTTTTTTTTTTTTCTCCTTAAAAAGATGCTTGCCTGTGGTTGCTTAAAGGCTCAGAACTTGTTTCCAAGTCTCGTCACTTCCGCTCAGAACAGTGCTCATTTCAGTACTAGTATATCATGCAGATTCCAATAATAAAGTACTATTAAAGGGATCCATATTTATTTCATGGTCACCTAATACTAGCCCAGTGACCCACCCCTACCCAAACAAACAATAGGTTGGTTCCTGAGTACATGGAGGAAGAGGGTGTACAGATCGTGGTGCTTAGTTCCATTGATAACTTTCTGATATGGCTCAGATCTCTAAAGTGGTGAGGGTGAAACATGGACTTGTTGAGGGTGAGTTCTCATCCCACATCACCCTTCCTTTGGTCCTTGGAGGTAGAGGTGTCTTGTACCAACTATCTTGAATATGGTAAGGTTTTTGTGTGTTTATTTGTTTTAATAAGAGAATAAAAATAGTGAGCCAGGAGAAAGCAAAGAGTTCTTAGTGTACTTATGTAAATAGTTGTTCTGCTTTTATGAAATAGTCATGAAAGGGAAGAGAGAGAAATGTCACCTAAAAAACAAGACTCAAAACTTACTTTTATATAAATTCTACTTTCTATTTTGCCTCTCTAGATATATACTAGAGGCCCAATGCACAAAATTCGTGCAAGGGGCTCGGCCCTCACAGCCCCAGCTTCATCCGGAGGGTCATCCAGCTGTCCAGTCTAATTAGCATATTACACTTTTATTATTATCATTATTTTATTATTTGCTTCTATTTTAGTGCATATTTTCCAATGCATTTAATATCTTAATATCTTTCATTTAAAACAAATATAATTCTAAATGACAAATACAGTTTTTGATGGAATTAAAGAATGTGAGAGTAGGACTTGGATTTTCCATACTCTGTTTAACCTAGTGCTATTTAATATTAATCAGCAGTTTGCCTAATATTAGGAAATAGTTCTCTTCTCATATTTCATCCCTTAATATTTTTTATATTCTTTTGTTTAGTCCAGAAAAGTAATGTTGTATTTTGACAAATTTTGGTTTGGGGCCTTTTTTGGTTTTGTTTTGTTTGTTTTAAGAGAGTTTTATGTTAAATTTATACTTGATTTTATTTAAAGATGGTTGACATTGAAAACTACATAGGTATTTGCATTTTGCCATAATTGTCTCTCTCCTTTCCTGCTGAAATCAGATTCAGGTGAATAACTTACAACAGTGGCTTCAAGCTTTATAAAGATAGGGCTTAAATGAATTCACACAGTAATTGGAGTAAAGCCTATATTTAGTTCAGCTCTAAAAGATAGTTGTTAAGTAATTAGAAGATACAAGAGGGAATGAGAAATTTAGATTAATGGGTCTAGGTTTGGAACTGCCTACTCAGGTATTTAAAAGTAGCTGGTGACAGATATACAAACAAAGATCTAGTAGCTGAGCCAGCTTGTACTACTAGGATGGATCTTCCATTCTATCCCAAGTATATGTGTAAGCACTGGATCCTAACCTCCGACTCCTGTATGTTACATAAGAGGCCACCACTGTTGCTGATCATTACAAAATTTAGTGGTAAAGTACACAAGGCCTTCTTGCCTTCTATTTTGTATTCCAAAGGTTGGTTGTATCATTTTCTAAGAAATTATTATTATGCAAAACCTTAAATTTTCCCCCTGCTACACTTGTGTACATTTTGACATTCTGTCTCAGAAAGAACCTCAATAAATAGATGTGGAAAAGTTTTAAGAGTGGTGGTATAGAAACACTGAACTCTCTAAAATAAACTTTTGTCTTCAGTGCTTGGATTCTCATATCCTATTGTCAGTACTGGTTGTTCCTAAGGGTAGATGGCTCTGCAGAAGTATTTATTGAATTCTAGGATTGTTTTATTTCTATTAGAACTAATTTCTCTATATAATCTAGTCAGTAGGCTAGTTATTCATCATTCCTAAATGGCTGAGGTAATTATCCCCATAACTATTGTTTTATTTGCTTAGTTATTCAATCTTTTTGCAGGGGAGGTGTTGGGGGCATTTTTACAATTAATTATTCTGAACTTATTGTAACTACAAAAAAAAAAAAGAGACAGCTATTCAAGAAACAGCTAAAGTGACTATTAAATGTCAAATCAAGCAGATTTCAAACAAAAGAATATTACTATGGATAAAGATAGTTTTTTTTTTCGTAATGATAAAAGGGTCAGTTAATCAAGAGGACATAAAAATACTGTTTATGCACCTAATAACAAAATTTAAAATATATGAAGCAAACCCCTGCTAGAATTCCCAGGGAAAATTTGTGTGGATACACAAATCCACAATTATAGTTGGAGATTTCAACACACCTTTCTCAATAATTGATGGAACAAGTAGGCATTAAATCAGAAAATATATAAAAGATGAATAACACTGTCAACCAACTTGACCTGTTTAACGTTTATAGAAAATCTTACCAAACAACAGTAGAATATCTTTTTTCTTTAAGTGCGTGCAGAACATCTACCAAGATGGACCTTATTCTGTGCTATAAATCAAGTCTCAATAATTTTAAATGATTCAAGTTATGCAAAGCATATTCTCTATCCACAAGAAAATTAAATTAGAAATCAATAACAGATAGCTTCTTGGAAATTTTCCAAATATTTGTAATTTAATACTCTTCTAAATAACCCACAGGTCAAAGCAAAAAAGGCAAAAGGAAATTAGAAAATATTTTGAAATGAATTAAAATATAAATACAACATACAATTTATTGGATGCCCCTAACGCTGTAATTAGAGACAAATTTTAGCACTAATTGCCTGTGATAGAAAAGAAGAAGCGCCTCAAAGTTATGACTTTCAGCTTCTACTGTAACACACAAGAAAAGGAGAGTCAATGGAACCCAGAAACAGACAGAAGAAAGGAAATAAGAGAGATGAAATAGGAAATGGAAAGTAGAAAAACAGTAGAGAAAATTAGTGAATCAAAAAGCTGGTTCTTTGAGAAGATTTATAAAATTGAAAAATTATTATTCAAACACATCAGATTTAAAAAAGTCATATGCCTGGCTCGCGTGGCTCAGTGGTTGAGCATCAGCCTATGAACCAGGAGGTCACAGTTTGATTCCTGGTCAGGGCACATGCCAGTGTTGCAGGCTGGATCCCCAGTGGGATTCCCTCTCATCATTGATGTTTCTCTCCCTCTCCCTTCCTCTCTGAAATCAATAAAAATATATTTTTAAAAAGGCTTAAATTACCAATATCAGAAATTAAAGAAATGAAAATACTACAGATTATACAGATACTAAGGGAATTTTAATAACTAAATTCAACAACTTAGGTAAAATGGACATGTGAAAGATACAAAGCACCGAAACTTTCAAAAAGAAACTGAGTGGCTGCATTTATTAAAGTAGTTAAATGTTCAGTGTTAGAACTTTCAGCAAAGAAATCCCGATAGCCAATTGGCTTCTTTCATGAATTTACCAAGCATTTAAAGGAAAAAAAAATACAATTTCTACATCAAATATTTTAAAAATTAAAGAGAAGGGAATACTTTCCAACTCAATTTTTAAGTCCAGCATTACCCTGATAGCAAAACCAGATAGAGGCACTACAAGAAAAGTAGACTCTCATAAATACAGACACAGAGGATTTTTAAGAAATTAAAAGAATTTTAACAAATTGAATTCAACAATATGTAAAAGTGATGTTATGAACAAGTATCATGTATCCCAGGAATATGAGATTTAGTCTCAAATAAAAATCAGTCAATGCAATTTGCCATTTTTAACAGACGGAAAAAAGAACACCTATATGATAACTACAATATTTTCAGAAATTATTTGAGGAAGTCCATTGTATATTACTGATAAAAATAATTCTTAGCAAACTAGGGAATTTCATCATCCTAATAAAGAATGTCTTTTAAAAAAACTGAAAGATTATATCATACTTAAAGATAAAAGACTGAATGTTTACATAATGTAAGGAGCAAACCAAAGATGTCACTCCTACCACTTCTATTCAACATTGTAGTGGAGATTGTAGTGATGCAATAAGGAGATATAGACATGAATTTTACTTGCTAATATTTTCTTAAGGATGTTTGCATTATATGCATGGGGGATGTTGGTCTGTAGTTTTCTTATTGTATGCTATTTTAGTCTGATTATGGTATCAGTAACATTCGTTTCTTAAAATAGTAAGGAGAGTTTTCTTCTCTTTTATATTTTGGATAAGATTGTGTAAAATTGGTGTTATTTCTTTTTTAAATGTTTGGTAGACTTCTTCAGTGAGGTTATCTGGGCCTGGAGATTTTCTTTTTGGGAGTTTTTTGTTACAATTTCAAGTTCCTTAATAGTTAAAAGGTTATTGAAATTACCTACTTCATCTTAGACTAGTGGCAATTTGTGTTTTTTTAAAAAGGGGTTTATTTTGTCTTAAGTTGTCAAATTTATGTTTGTAGAGTTGTTAACAGTATTTACTTACACTTTTGATTTTTGTAGTGTCTAGTGATGTCCCCTGTTTTACTCCTGATATTGGTAATTTGTGTCTTCTCATTTTTTTCTTGTTTTTAATTTCATTAATTCCTGTTCTTTGTTATTTTCTTCTACTGGCTTTGGGTTTATTTAGTTTTTCCCCCCTAAGTTTTTGAGATGGAAACTTAGAATATCAATTTGAGACTTTTCTCCTTTTCTTTTGTAAGCATTTAGTGGTATAAATTTCCCTCTTATCCCTGGATTGCACAAATTTTGATATATTATATTTCAGTTTAACTTGGTTCAATGTATTTTCTTATTTTTCTTGAGATTTTTCTCTTTGCCCGATGGATTATTTATGTTCTTTTTTTTCCAAGTATTTGGAGATTTTTCTGTTATCTTTGTTACTGATTTCTCATTTGAATCCACTGTGTAAGACATATTCTGTGTGATTTCAGTTCTTTTAAGTTTGGTGAGGTTTGCTTTATGGCCCAGGATATATTCTATCTTGGTCTATGTTCTATAGGCACTTGGAAAAAAATGTGTATTTTACTCTTACCAGGTGGAATGTTTTTTAAAGATGGTTTAGATTCTGGTAATAGCTGGTGTTGTTGAGTTCTTCTGTATCTTGGACTTTTTGTAGGGTTTCTATCAATTGTTGAGAGAGGGGTGTTGAAGTCTCCAACTACCATTGTGGATTTGTCTTTCTCCTTTCAAGTCTATCATGTTTTCTTCATGTATTTTTCAGCTCTGTTGTTTGATCCGTATTAATTTAGGATTGCTCATAGGTGAGTTGAAACTTTTATCATTATGTAATGTCTCTCTCTCACACTGGTGATTTTCTTTGCTCTGAAGTCAATTTTATCTGATATTAATAAAACCACTTTAGCTTCCCTTTGGGAATGTTTGTGTGGCATATACATTTCTATTCTTTCACTTTCAATGTACTTATGTTATCTATATATATAAAAGCCTAAGCAACTAGCCAACCGGCTGGTAGCTATGACACGCAATGACCACCAGGGGGCAGACTCTCAATGCAGGAGCTGCCGAGCTGCGGTGACTTGGCAGCTGTGGTTCTTGGGTGATGCACCTGGAACCAGAGAGGAGGGAGCCCTATTACAGTGTGCATCACCCAAGAACCGCCCTCTCGCAATCTGGGACCCCTCGGGGGAAATCGGAGAGCCGGTTTTGGCCTGATCCCCACAGGCCAGGCTGAGGGACCCCACCAGTGCACAAATCTATGCACCGGGCCTCTAGTTATATATAAAAGGCTAATATGCTAAGTGTCCCCCCACCCATCTGACCGGTCGCTATGATGCGCAGTGACCACCAGGGGGAAGATGCTCAACGCAGGAGCTGCCGTGACGCACACTGGCCATTTACAGAGAAACAGCACCGCAGACCTGACGCCAACAAAGCAACACTTGGCTTCCCCCAAGTGGGACACAGGCCCCGCCACCACCCTGGAGTGACAGCCCACCAAATAGCAGCTGATGCTGCCATGGTGCAAAATGCAGCCCACAGCCCAGCCCAACCCGGAAACGGTGGCTGAGGACACTGGGTAATGATGTCACATAGCAACGCCCGGCTTCCTCTCCCTAGCGACAGGCCATCCTATATAATAAAGTGGTAATATACAAATTGACCATCACTCAAACACACAAGATGGCCGCCCCTATGTGGTCAAAGATGGCCGCCCCCATGAGGACACAAGAAGGCTGCCACAAGATGGCTGGCAGTAGAGGGCAGTTGTGGGCAATCAGGCCTGTAGGGGAGGGCTGTTGGGGGAGGACAAGGCCTGCAAGGGAGGGCAGTTAGGGGTGACCGGGCCAGCAGAGGGGGGCAGTTGGGGGCGACCAGGCCTGCAGGGGAGGACAGTTGGGGGGACCCAGGTCTGCAGGGGAGGGCAATTGGGAGCGACCAGGCCAGCAGGGGAGAACAGTTAGGGGTGACCAGGCTGGCAGGGGAGGACAGTTAGGGGTGACCAGGCCGGCTGGGGAGGGCAGTTAGGGGAAATTGGGCTGGCAGGGGAGCAGTTAGGCGTAGATCAGGCTGGCAGCAGAGTGGTTAGGGGGTGATCAGGCTGGCAGGCAGAAGTGATTAGGGGCAATCAGGCAGGCAGGCAGGTGAGCAGTTGGGAGCCCACAGTCCCAGATTGTGAGAGGGATCCCAGATTGGAGAGAGTGCAGGCTGGGCTGAGGGACACACCCCCTGTGCATAAATTTCGTGCACCGGGCCTCTAGTCTATATATAAAAGGCTAATATGCTAGTGTCCATCCAGGTAATGACATCACCTAGCAAGGCCTGGCTTCCTCTCCCTAGTGACAACTAGCCTCCTTGCAGTTTCTTCAGCCCAGGAACACAACTTGCTTTATAGCCTGGTGCAAACATTTCACAATTTAACCAAATGTCTGTGAAGCATCTTCACATGCCTCATCTCATTTGATCCTCACAGAAGTCCTGGAGTAGGTAGATAGGAGACTCGGTGGAATCCTATTTTCTTTTCATTAGCCAGAAAAATGGAGATTTAGAAAGTTTATAAACTTGACCCGACTGAAAAGAAGTAAGAAATGGTGGACCTTGAAAATGACTTCAGGTTTTCTCACTACGTCAAACACTGCTGCAGTTAAATATTTTACCCTTTGTTCTCCCTGTGTGATCTATAATAATAATCTGCTTCGTGTTGATATTTACTGCTGTGTTGCTGAAAATTACCTGAAAGAGAAGTTGGGGTGCTTCACTGGGCTGTAAATAGTTTAGCTACATCAGAAAGCAGGTCTAATTAAGCAAGTTTATTTTATATCTATAAAAGGCTAAGTTGACTCACGCATGCACAATACATATAAAGCTCTCGCTAGCACCAATCGCATGCATGTGTTTCCATCTGTCATTGTCGATCATGAATTTGGTTGACACTTCTATTATAGAGTGATATTTAAGGGCAAATAGTGATATTTAAGTATTTTTTCTAATTAATTTCCTTTCAATGGGCACAAATTTGTGCACTGAGCCACTAGTGTTATTATATTGTAGGTGAAAGTCTTATAGAAATTATGCAGATGGGTCATATTTTTCAATTCACTCTGTCAGTTTCTTTTAACTGGTATCCTTTTTAAAATTTAATGTAATTATTTATATGTTAGGGATAATTGTTATTTTATTATTTGTTCTCTGCCTGTTCTGTTTTGCATTTTTGTTTTATTTTCCCTGCCTTCCTGAGGGTTACTTGAACATTTTTTAGAATTATCTATAGTGCTTTGATTTATCTAGTATCACTTGAACACTTATAGAATTCCATATTGATTCATCTAGTGTCCTTGAATATATCATGGTGTTTTTAAGTTTTTCTGTGGTATTTTGTATAGCATTTTTAGTGGTTACTCCAGGTATTGGATATAGGTAATTTATCAGTCTACTTGTATTGTCACTTTTCCAGTTCAAGTAAAATGTGGAAACCTTACCTTCCTTTCTGTCCCTGTACTCTCTCCTAGCAGTATGTATTCTATCCATCTAGAATACCAATTGCATAAATATTAAATCTACTGTTATTGTCCCATGATCCTAGGATCCCACAATCCCAATTTTGTTTGTAAAAAAAATTTTTTAACTATACTTAATTATATCATTTGTTTTTTAAGGCCTGGAATGGTGCCCACCAAAAATTGATTTGCTATAGGAATTAACATTAAAATACTAAAATTTGTTACTCAATATACATAATAATATTTGAAATGTTTATAAAAAGCATATAATAAAAATAATCAATGCAGGCATTATGATAAGCAAAATAAGTCAGAGAGAGAAATACCAATACAGTATGATCTCACTTGTATGTGTAATATAAAGGGGAAAAAAGCTAAGCTCATAGATAGAGAGAACAGATTGATGATTGCCAGAGGCAGGGTTGGGGGTGGGGGCAAAATAGGTGAAGGGGGTCAAAAGGTACAAATTTCCAGTTATGGAATAAGTAAGTCATGGGGATGTAATATACAGCATAGTGACTCTAGTTTATTACTGTATTGTACATTTGAAAATTGGTAAGAGATTAGATCTTAAATGTTTTCATCAAAGAAAAATACTATTTTTGTAATTATATATGGTGACAGATGTGAGCTAGATTTATTGTGGTGATTGTTTTGCAATATACTAAATTATTGAATCAGCATGTTGTACACCTGAAGGTAACATAGTGTTATGTCTATTATACTTCAATTTTAAAAAATTAAGAAGGGGGAAATTGTTACAAGAAAAGTGCAATATCCTAACCAGTGAAAATTATCTACCAACAACCAAAATTTTAAAATATGTACATAATATATTAGTATTTGGACCCATAGTGACCTGATTCTTTTCCCTCAACACACAGGAATAAATGAAGAAGAGGAGAAGAAAAAAGCAAAAAGCAAAGAGAAAATCAAGTTGAAAAAAAAAAGGAAAAGGTATTTTTTAACATCATTTTTTTAAAGTAGGACTGAATCCAGAATTGATTATAGATTTTTTTCCTGTATAGTCCAGTTTATTTATCATTTTTTTCTTAGTAGAAGTTAGATACTCAATTGTCTCGATGAAATAACAAAAGTCCTTCATTTCAGGAATCAAAAATAAAGTCAGCACTTAGCCACCTTAAATATTCTTCTTGGAGCAAATCCTATCTAATAAAGAGTGAATATGCTAATTGACCCTCACACTGTCACAAAGATGGCACATGCCCACAGCCAATAAGGAGGGAATATGCTAATTGACTGTCACACCCTCAAATATGGTGGCACCCACAACCAATAAGGAGGGAATATGCTAATTGACTACCACACCGTCAAAGATGCTGCCCACAGCCCCAAGATGGCGGCGCCCAGTCCCCTCAGTTCAGCTGGAGATGGTAGCTGCCCAGCTGCCCAGGGCCTGCCCGAGGTGCAGGCAAGCCTCGGATGGCGGCTGCCCCACCGCCCAGGGCTGCCCAAGGCTCAGGTAACCATTCTGACCAAAGCTAGCGCTGCTGGCAGTGGCAGCAGCAGAGGTGTGATGGGGGCGTCACCTTCCTCTGATCGCTGGGTTGCCTCCCGTCTCTGAGGGCTCCTGGACTGTGAGAGGTGGCAGGCTGGGCTGAGGGACCCCCCCCACTCCAATGCATGAATTTTCATGCACCGGGCCTCTAGTCAAGGTATAAATAATGAACACCCCTCCCCTTCTTTTATATATTATAGTTTTAGAACATCAGCTAATCTTTTAAAGGAATATAAGTCTGACTTATTCACATATATATTTTCCCCTCATTTGTATGAATTGGGAGCTTATATTTATATAAATATTTTTATTTTCAAAATATCATTTGAAATTTATATTTATATAAATATTTGTATTTTCAAAATATCATTGCCATGCCTAGAAGTTAATTTATTAATAGAACTTATATACTCATTTGTCATGCTAAAAATTCCTTCAAGTCTTTCAAAACCTTCATCAGCCACCTATGAATTTTTATAGCAACTCTTTTAACAATTAACTGGTTAAAGAAATAGATTAAAAGAATTAAGTGGCAAAACTTTCTCCATGGTTAATGAGTACAGTTTCATTTATACTAGAACAAACATGTGCATACAGACATTTTTTAAAACACTCAGCAATAGTAATTGGACTTTGACAGTAGATTCTGCAAATTAGGTGTTGTCATTTTGTAGTTTTTATAGAGCATTTAATATATACATTTTAACACCTCAGCTATTTTATAAATTGGAATAGTTAGTTATTAGGAGTTAAATAACAATCTATACTAATAAAATGGTAATATGCTAATTAGACTGGGAGACCTTCCAGATGTTCTTCTGGACAAAGCCATGGTGGCGGGGGCCGAGGTAGAGGTAGTTAGGAGCCAAGAGGGGAGGGCTGTTGTGGGTGCTCAGGTCAGGATGGGACGGCAGTTGTGGGTGATTAGGCCAGCAGGGGGAGGGGGCAGTTGGGGGCGAGCAGGCCAGCAGGCAGAGTGGTTAGCAGCAATCAGGCAGGCAAGCAGGTGAGCGGTTAGGAGCCAGCAGTCCCGGCTTGCAAGAGGGATGTTCCAGATTGGAGAGGGTGCAGGCCGGGCTGAGAGACACCCCCATCCCCACCCCCCATGCATGAATTTCATGCACCAGGCCACTAGTATTTAATATAAAAACTAATAGGAAGGTAGATCTCAAGTGTATTGTGTAGTCTGATTAGTATATTGTTGAATTATTGCATTGCCACAGCAATGTGGTTTGCTTATAGGAAAAGTTAGGTTATTTTCTTCCAAATCTAATATACTTGTTTTATTGTAACAGATTATTTATTCAATCTTTTCTATCTTGGGCCTCATAAACCTCAGACAGAGGTGAAATCATATGAACTTTTCTAGGCACCCTTAGCAGAGATAATACCACCTAATAGAGTTGCTGTACCAAGAAGGAGAACATCTGTAATAGTGTCAACAATAAAATAAAATGAGAATCCAGAACCAAAAAGACAAAAACTGCAGGCTGAGAAGAAGCTCTCAGCAGAATCCAAAGGTCAAGTAGGCTCTTTAAAACAGGAAGACAAGGAAGAGTTGAGAATGATAGAGTTGAAGAGGGAATAAGAGAATGCATGTAAAAAGGCTCAGGAAATGGCCAGAAGTCTTAAGTAAGTAGATGAGGAGAAACGAATACAACCTCACAGAATCAGGGAAACTCCTGGTCCCTAAACAAGGCAGGCAGTCAGGGAGTTCACACAAGTCAATCTGCAGGAACAGCCTTGTAGTCTCATGTGTTTACTTTTCTCCTTTTTAAATGTCTGGAGTTTTTTTAGTTTGGGTTTTAACTTCTAATGTCTAGATCCCTGAACTATCTCTTGAGCTGCCTATTTTAAATTGACACAATTCCTGTATAGTCATACATATTTGGGGTTTGGGTAAGGGTGGGTTGTTGCACACTTCATATAAGGTCTTAAGAGATGTCTTCTCTGCTTTCTGTTTTCTTTTTTTTTCTTTTTTTAATATTAGAGGAAGGATTCTATAGTTTTTTTTCCCCAATTTAGTATTACAGTAATATTAGAAAAATAAAGTATAATAATAAATCATTATAATTAATTTATATAGAATATTCATTTAAAAGCATCTTTTCTGTAACTCATGAAAATTATTTTGAAATAAAAATGTGTATCTGTTATCACTGCATCTAGAAAAATCAAGTACTTTAACTTGAAAAATCAAAAGAATTAACCCTGAAGGGATTGAGCAAAAAGAAAAAAAAGAACTCATGGACATGGACAACAGTGCAGTGACTGCTGGGGGGATGTGAGTGGGTGGAAGTGGAAGAGGGTATATGGGGGATAATGGTAAAGGAAAAAAATAATAATAAAGGGAGAAAAAAGAAAGAACAAAAGTGCTTTTATCCATTTATACTGCATTATATAATTATAACCCTTTTTATATAATCACATTCTTTGTGGCTCTTTTAAAAGAATATGCCAACTATTTTCTACTGGAGTGCCACAAGAATTTTTAAAACATGCAACATCTGACTATATAGTCAGAGGCACTGACCTTTTTTCACTTAGATTGTCAATTAAAAAAATGACAACAGTCAACACAACAATAGCCATCTGGTGTGAATGAATCAAAATTATACCTATTTTTTTTTTGTCAGATCGGCAAAAGTAATATATATTTTTGGTGTGCTGCAGAATTTTACAAATTAGTATTTTTGCCATGATATGAAAAAGGTTGAAGATTGATGGACTATGCTAACAAGTTATTGCAATACAAGTGAGTTATCCTATATAATAAAAGCCTAATATGCAAATTGTTCCCTCAACCACTTGCTATGACATGCGCTGACCACCAGGGGGTGGCATGGAACTTGGTGGGCGTCAGCAACGCAGCGCTGGCAGCAGGCAGCAGTGGAGGCACTGTCGGCCCCAGTGGGCCCCAACGAGAGCGGGACTGTGGTAGGATGGTGGAGCAGGTGAGCGGGCGGTGCCAGGTCAAGGCGGGTGCGAGCAGGGCCCAATCGCCCCACCGATCACCCCGCAGATGGCGACCAGTGGCAGCAGTGTGGGGCAGGGCCACCGCCAGGCTCCCAGGCACTGAGGGAGCCAGGCAGGGGCCCAATGACTCAGGGGGAGGGGGACACATACGGGTGTGGGGGCCCAGGTGCTGCCCACGGCCCAGAGGTCAGCTGGGACCTGCCCTTCCACACCAGACACTTGCACTTCGATCGCCGGCCAGGCTTAGGGACCACACCCATGCCCAAGTTTTGTGCACCGAGCCTCTAGTGTATATAATAAGGCTTGATAAATGCAACTTTGCCTTATAAGATTTTGAAGGGTACGATAGGATGAAAAACTGAAAATCAGAAAAATAGTTTTCATGCTCACCAAATTTATAATTTATAAAACTGTAACTATGTAACTATATAAAACTATATATAATTACTAGAGGCCCGGTGCACAAATTCATGCCTGCGGGATCGGGCTGAAACTGGCTCTCCGACATCCCCCAAGGGGTCCCAGATTGCAAGACGGCACAGGCCAGGCCGAGGAACCCCACTAGTGCACAGTCAGGGCCGGTGAGGGATGCAGGAGGTTGGCCAGCCAGGGAGGGACCACGGGAGGGCTCCAGGGCGTGTCTGGACCATCTCACTCAGTCCTGATCAGCCGCACCCCAGCAGCAAGCTAACCTACCAGTCAGAGCATCTGCCCCTTCGTGGTCAGTGCACATCATAGCAACTAGTCAACCGGTCGACTATCTGCCCCCTGGTGGTCAGTGCACATCATAGTGACTGGTCGACCAGTCGACTGTCTGCCCCCTGGTGGTCAGGACACATCATAGCGAGTGGTTGAGCGGCCTTAGCATATCATTAGCATATTACGCTTTGATTGTTTGAACGGCCAACTAGACGACCAGACACTTAGCATATTAGGCTTTTATTATATAGGATATGAAACTTATATAACTAGAGTTGAGCAGAATAGAGCTATTTGTTTTGTCAGTTTCAGTGACCAAGTAGCAAAACTTCTAAATTCAGCATTTTAAGAGGACCCAAGTATATACAGCACATTTTGAGTTCTTTGTTTATACTCCCACCTTGCTCCAAGAAGGATTTAAGGCAGATAAAATCCCATTTAAATTTACCTACCAGCTATAAATGCAGTTAACAGTCAGTATACATTATTGCCCATAGGTCTTATTCATCCAGTTCTGCTGAAGAGGACACCTCAAAACCAAAGAAACAAAAATATCAGAAGAAAGAAAAGAAAAAAGAAAAAAAGAATAAGTCAAAAAAGGGGAAACATCACAAAAAGGAAAAAAAGAAGAGGAAAAAGGAAAAGCATTCTTCCACCCCTACTATTTCTGAAATCTCCAAAAAGTAACAGACTATGGCTTAAGCCATTAAATTTAAAATTTTGGTTTTGAGAATGATTTCACCTTCCTTGGAATTTGCTATATAATTATGCTTTGCAATAAATCACAGGCTTGTTCATATGGACATTTTTTTCACATATGGGACCATTATCCTCTGGCAATATATTTTTAATGTACTATGATTATAAAGTATGAATCAGTCTTATTACTTGATAGCCGTGCCCCAATATGAATATCTGTACATACAAACACATCAGTTTTGGTATCCGTGTTTCTGTATGTTTGACTAGTATTTTTACTTCGTAAGTTGATTGTACTACAGTCAACACAGGTAATCTACCAGGCAGTTAATAAGTATTGCCGAATCAAGTGTCTGCCTTCCAGTGATACAGTGAGATAGGGGATAATGCTTTGCTCTTGACACTGATAAATTTAATAGCTTTTTATATCCTATGATAATGTATGAAGATAGTAATATTCTTCATTGTTGTTTTTTAATCTCTGGGTTTTTTTTGGATGTCATAGAAGATGAAGCTGATTTATTGATCTTGACTAGAACTTTTTAAATGAATGGAAGAGGATAATGAAAATATTTATAACAAAGTTTCATTGTGTTATGACATGCAGCATGTCTAGTACCTGCCTCCTTATTTTTGTAACTATTAAAATATTTCTTCCTGTTTAAAAACACAAGCCTAGTTCAGCCTATTAGTCTCATAGAGATAATGTTGTGTTGGGCAGGATTTTTAGAATAGACTCCTGGGTTGTTTTACAAATGTGCCATATTGGCATGTCTCAGAGTGATACCTCAAGAACAGAACTTTTTATTTAGGAGATGACAGCAAAATCTTCATTAGAACTGATTTTTATTGTTTTCAGTATGTAAATTTTATGAAACTTGTTTCTATGTGGAAAATTTTTATAAATGTGAACATATATATTTATTTGTCTGAAATAATTTGTAGTTTTGAAGCAGGTTTCACACTGAATTTATGGTTTCATAAATGACCAGTTTGGGGTGTTTCTTTCTTTTACTTCAGTCATAAACCTCAGGAGCAGTGATAAAAATTTAGGATTAAGAATTTTATTCTGTACTTTTTAAAATTTAAGAACCAGGGAATTGCATCATGAAAGTCTTTATATAATGGAAATTTTATAAGGGTAAGCATTTTCAAACAATATTAGTAGATATAAGTGTTTCTTACATTTTAACTGTCACAATGATCAGTGTTAGTGACTTTGCTTAACATTTGGGTACCCCTTATGCCCAATAACTTACTTTTATTGTAGCAGCATCAGGAGTCAATCCATTACCAATGCACAGCACCAAAGACTGCAGGTACCTCACTGCAGTGCAGTTACAAGTTTTAAAATTGGTAACCTACAGACATGGCTACAGATGAACTCATTATGGGGAAATCAGGTAAGTACACGTAACCTCACAGGCTGGAGAGGTGTACTGATTCTTTCTTCACCATACACCCCTACCTGGCATGGCCTCAGTAAGCCTGGGAGCCTCACAACTCCTGTTAACATATGCTGACCATGCTCAACTTCTGGGGATGCTGCACCCACATCCCTGTCCTATCGCTTTATAGCCATGGAAGCTCTCACACTGACAGCTTTTCCATACCTAATTAGTCATATGGCCATGAAAAGAAATTTTCTTGTTTAAATTAAGTTCAGTCGGTTGTTTGGAGAGAAACACAGAGTTATTAGGTTTTTAAGGGCTTGTTTTGCCTTGGCTGTACTTTATGTATTTTTGAAAACTGTATTTTCTGAAAATATAGTTATTTGGCTATCAAAATGACCAAATAAGTAAAAAAAAAAATCTTTTTTAAATGATTGGAAAGTGCCGTATGCAAAAGGATGGTCTCATCCTCTTGAGTGTGTAATGTGGTTAAATAAGATAATTTTAGTGAATAGAGTTAATTTAGTTATTCGTAAGTTAAATTCTGTTAATTGTAAAGATTATAATTTGGCTCATTAAATTTGTTTCTGCATGGTGATATGATTAATAATGGTTCAGAGAGTTACATAAAATTTAGCTCTCATTAACTCTGGTATACAAATTAAAAGATTTTAATAGTTGGTAATTATTTTCCCCCAGAAACAATCTTGGAATTATTAAGTAAATTTTCTATCATATGAGAATAGTTTATGAAACACCTCCGCTGAATTAAATAAATTTATTTTTACTAAAGTAATTTTCTTCTAAAGTGATATTATTATTATTGGTCTTTGATGCAAATTTCAGTAGTATATTTTAAGGGGAAAAAATAGTGAAATTTCTTCTCCAGCAGTATTAGCAGGCAGAAAGTCAATTTTATAGTAAAAATCCTAAAAGTCCTGGACTTTCTAACTACCTATGTGACCTTCAGCAGAGTCATTTAGTTTCTCTCGGCCTTGGCGTTTTTCATCTATAAAACATTGTACCAAATTATCTCTAAGACCCCTTCCAGTCCTTAATGTATGAATATTGATATTTTAGTAAAATCCAAGTGATACTGTTCATTTTAGAAATTATTACAGATGAGCAGGTAGCAGTCTGCCATGATAAAGGTCAAATTTATTAATACTACTGTTAAGCACATTTAGCTTCTGTAAGCAGAAAATTGATATTTGGTTCTCATCCTCACCATCCAATGTGCACCATTTTTGCTAGATGCAGACAGAATTTTTGTTTAGACCTGTATCAGTAATCACATTATCTGAACATTTTGAGGCTACTGCTTTTGGGGTGATGGACCCACTCCCCACACAATTCCCTATTTTCTCTGGATCATCTGTTGAATAAAATCTCTCAGAGGACTCCCCAGTGCTTCACACTTAATACTCACCTGATTTTGGATCTCCGAGACCAAAACATGAGCAAATGACTGTACGCATCTATTCTTACCACTCTCAAATTATAGAACCCTATGTCACCTTCAGTTAAACTAGGTTGAAGAGTTATTAATAGTGTTCATAAAAATGCCATCGTGGCCTTTCTTCAACAAACATTTATTGCATGCCTAGCACGGCAAACACTCTACTAAGCACTGGGGATACACAGATTAAAAAGACTCATTTGCTTCCCTGAAGACGTTCGTCATTCAGTTGGTAGGAGAAACACATCACTTTAGTGCTGTAATTGACTGGAACGTGGGTTTAGAGAAACACATAGGGGTACTTCACCTGCTCTGGAGAAGTTGGAAGAGGCTCCTTAGGGAAAGTAGTGCTTGAAGTGCATTTTGATTGAGGATGAGGGTGGCAGTTATGGTAGTTCCTGACCAGTGGGCACTGTGAACAAAGACCACAATGGAGGCTGGGGGGTCTGTGTGTCAGAATTAACAAGCAGTATGTGAGGCAGGAAGAGGTAAGATTTCAGACTCCCATTCTAGGTTCTCAGGAACAAAAGGAGGCGGTCTTAGGTTCCATTTTTAGGGAGTTTGGACTCAAATGTGTAAGCAGTGAGGCACCATGACAGAATTTTAAGGAAAGAAATGACTTACTGGGGTTTGGTTTCATTTATTTCGTAATTCCTCCAGTTTTAAAAGATGAAATTGCTCTCACTAGAAGGTCCCATAAAAATGATTAGAATCTTTATGTCCTATTATTTGTACTCTTCTAGTCCCACTTTTCTAAGATCTGGTTATTACCGAAAATCATACAGTGACTTGTCTCCTAAAAACACATAAAGTTACAGTATTCTTTATCAGACCTGTCCCCAGAATTACATGCATATGTACGTACTATGAAATGTGTTTTGTTTTTAATTTTATTTTAGATTATTTTTGACTGACAAATTCTGTTACTATGCTAGTATTTGTTATGTCCAAATAAATCATTTAAAATGTACTTTTCAATGTACCGGCTGTGCTGTAATTTGATAAGCCTTCTTGCTTTTTAAAAAAAAAAAAAAACGTACTGATGTGACATTGTTTCACAAAACCATACATGTTTCAAGTGTACAACACAACAAAACATCATCACACTGCAACGAATGGCCTCCACCCCAAGCAAAGTCTGTTTCCGTTCCCATTCTCCCCCTTTGCCCACCTCCAGATACCTCCATCCTTTCCCTCTGGCCATCACCACACTGTCATCTGTAAGGCTTCTTGCCTTTAATATTTTGTCTCAATCTATGAAGCACAACTGCTTCAAAGTGACAGAGACAACCTGCTGGTTCACTGGGTGAGCTCTGTGGCGCCCCCTCAGGTTACCTGGCTAGACAGGGAGTGCTTCAGGAACTCTGTCTGGTCCTAGTGCTGGGATTCAAGCCTCTTGGGCAGTCGGCATTCAAGAACAGGTTTCGTAGGCCTGCATAACACTAATCCCACTTGTGAAGCTCAGGGTCTTCTGACCTCATCTGTCTTCTCCCAACTCCTCTGAAAATATGCAGTGCTCGAGACTGAGATGTGTCTCCCAGAGCACACCCATGAGGCATCCAGCCCAGCCCATGCCTGTCCCACAGGTCAGTTGTCAGGGGACCATGAGCATTTTGCTGACCCTGAGTCTTAAGTTTTCTACTTCTTATTTCATTTATGGCCTGTGTCCTTCCCCTTGAACTGTACTAGTGCCTTAACTAAACTTAATCTACATTTATTTTCACCAGAGGCAATATCTAATTAGTAATATAATTATTAACGTGTGTATTAAAGTAGCTGATTTTCTGGGATTTTTTTTTTTAATCAAGCTAGATAAAAGATCAAGAAGTACCACAAATGCTATACATGCTTTCACAAAAAGAAATGAAAATTCTGGGCTTTTGTGACCACATGAGAACTTTTATAATGTAGTGTTTTAACTTCCAAACTTCCCATTCACTCTAAGCAATCTTAATATCTAAACATTGACCGCCCTAACCGGTTTGGCTCAGTGGATAGAGCATCAGCCTGCAGACTGAAGGGTCCCAGGTTCGATTCCAGTCAAGGGCATGTACCTTGGTTGCGGGCACATCCCAGTAGGGGGTGTGCAGGAGGCAGCTGATCAATGTTTTTCTCTCGTCGATGTTTCTAACTCTCCCTCTCCCTTCTTCTCTGTAAAAAAATCAATAAAATATTTTTAAAAATAAAATAAAAAATAAACATTGACCAAACTGTGATTTTTTTGGAACGTAAAATGTAACAGGCAGTAGATGTTACATCTGGAACTATGATGTCAGTATAACCACATGTGGCTATATAATTTAAATTAACTAAAAAATAAAAATGTGCTCTATTTCATTGGTCACATTTCAAGTGCTCAGTAGCCACATTGTGTAGAGTGGCTACTCTGCCATACCATGCACATATAGAAAGGACATTCACATCTTCTCAGAAACGTTCACTGGACAGCACTCGTTTAGAAGATACCCCCAGTTCTTGGTAGAAATTTTGGCCACCTAATGATCAAAAGTTCTATCCCTGAGAGCAATAAGTCATTCGTTTTTTTCCTATCAGAACACAGAAGCTGTATTCATCACTTTTGAAGAAGACTAGTCTTCCAACTGCAGAGACTTTATGCAACACAGAGATATATATGTTCAGCAGAGCCAGCTTAAAACGATTCCTTTTCCCTATTGAATTCTATTACAAAAACAAGTCTGTGTTCTTACAATAGAAATCACACGTAAGGAAAAAAATCTTTTAAGACAATGATAATTTACAGAAACTGTAGTTTTATTTCTAGCTAAGTGGTATTAAGTAGATCCAGGAACTTTCTCAGTGAAGGATTTTTGTCATGGTTATCCTTCAGTATGCAGAAAACATGTATTAGGCAGATTATACATTGTAATATATTTTGTTTTTGAATGTTAGCTTTTATAAAGGCAATAAATATATGGTGAGTGTGCCAGCAAGTCCTCTAAAAAAGGCATGGATTAACTTTTAAGAGACTTAAGAGCATACCACCTCTAGATTATAAGGTCATTCTCCCAAAATCTACCTATCTGTACCATCTCTTAAAAAAAAAATGATTGCCTCTAAGTACCAAAAAATCTTGAAATGCTGATAATATTTCTTGTTGTTCCTCACTGAGACAGGCTTGCTTATCTGTGTTATTGATAAATTATTTAACTTTGCCTAAAGTATTAGCATAATCTATACTAATAAAAGGGTAATATGCTAATTAGACCAGATAGACTGGATGTCTTCTGGAGGTCCTTCCAGACAAAGCCACAGCAGTGGCAAGGGCCAAGGGCCAGCAGCGTGGGAGGGACAGCGCTGTGGGGAGCAGGGGAGCAGGCCTAAGCCGTCGGTAGGACATCCCCTGAGAGCTCCCAGACTTTGAGAGGTGGCAGGCCGGGCTGAGGACCCCTTCACCCCCACAGTGCATGAATTTTCATGCACCGGGCCTCTAGTTTTGTATAATGTACACTTTAGTTAGCAAATAAAAGTAAACTTATATACATGAAAATCTATCAAAACCTTAGTGGGTGTTTAATAAAAAGATTGATAACAAATGCAGCTATGTTTTGCTTTGTGAGTGGCGAATTCTTGAAAAGTACTATTATGAAGTATTTAAAATGCACTTTATTTTTACTGTTCCATCTCTCCTGTGAGCTTTTATAACACAGGATTTTTAATAATACACGATGTTGATTTGTGTTGTATCCATTGTTTTTCCCTCAATTATATCATCAGCTTCATAGATTGTTTCGTTCGTTGAATTTGATGCTGCGTTTGAATTAGGGGTTTTGATTTTCCTATTTGAGTTGCCTGCAAATACACAAAACAAAATGAAATAATTAATGTGAAATTATGTCATGAAACTTGACTTTGCAACATTTTTGCTTAACAACATACATTGTGTAGCAATATGGAAAATACGATGTCCTGAAAACACCATGTGGATAAGTGAGAATTGAATCCCTTCAAAGTTGTTTTTGAGCGTTTTCTCCTGAAAGTCAAATAAGGGAAATGTTCAGTAGCGGAAGTCAGGTTTTATTTCCATGCTTACCTTTCTCCACGCTTCCTTGGAGATAACTACACACTTGAAGAGAAGGTAACGATTTCTGAGTTGTCGAACAAAAGTGTGACTATCCCTGTTCATGAAGTGAACAAAACTGTACGGAAGCCAATCATCATAATTTGCAGCACTTTAAGGCTTTGCCATCATAGTCGATTTAGATGTAATTTTAAAAAAGAACACATTTGTGCCACAGTCTCATTCACTCATGTAAGTATGAGTCCAGAGTGTACAAGAATAGAGAACTTTTTGGTGGCAAAACAATGTTCTACTTCTAAACATCCAGGCAGAGTGTTTCAACCGTTTGATTTGTAAAAGCTAATTTGTTGAAGGCACATTTTCTGACTTGGCAAGTAGCCCTCTGCCCTAACAAGCAAGTAAAGCTGTTTAAAGTAAACATAGGAGGGAAAGCTGGCATGAAAATTGGGTGAAATGATAAGTTCTTGATGGTTATTTGCAAAGTAGACTTTAAAAATATATTTGCTTCAAATTTAAATACTATTAAAATACTTAAGTAATAGAATATATTCTACACGAGGGCCCTTGAAATTATTTTCCTCATATAACATATGAAAAACAATGTTTGTGGTTTACTTTTCAATTGTCTAGTACTATTTTTACTCTTCTGTATCATAGCAGGTAAAGGTAAAAGATCAAAGTTTCATATTATCTGCATAGCATTTGTACTTATGTAAGCATGTCTTTAGACATCTAAAATTTGAATATTTTATTGGAATTCCAGGAAATCTGAAAACTAATGTGAATTCAAGTCCTTCATATTTCCGAAGCTTTTCACTTAATTAAATTCATAATATTTTAATCAGGGTTGCAAGGTTTTTGTTTACCTTATCACATACCGTTTTGTGTTTTTTTTCTCTTTTTAAGATGAATACATTCAGGAAGTTATTTCCCAGCTTAGTTTGAGGTTCTCTCTAAGTCATCAACATTCTGACATCTCTAGTTTCCATTGTGTTTTTTTCTGGCAACAACTCAAGGACTTTATCTAACCTGTCTACTGCCCTCTGAGACCTAGAGGTTCACAAAGTGCCTTTCAGTTACTATAGATTTTTTTCAGCAAGGACTTGTGAAGTCCCCTTCCTCCAGCCCTGACTCCCTGTTTCCTTGGCTACTGACTGGATTCCTCTAACCAGTGTACGTACAGAGATCTTTTCTTAGATTGGCCTCTTAAGGTAAGGTAGTTCCCCTAACAACCAATTTGCTCCACAAACAAGAAAATATTTGTTATAAACATCATACTGACCAAGGAGCTTTGATGAACATGTTACCATCCCCAATGTTCTCTTCCTGCAGCTGATTTCATCCTTTTGGAAGAATTTTGTTTTTCATATATTTTTATTGATTTCAGAGAGGAAGGGAGAGGGAGAGAGAGACAGAAACATCAATGATGAGAGAGGATCATTGATTGGCTGCCTTCTGCACTCCCCACACTGGGGATCGAGCCCCCAACCCAGGGATATGCCCTGACCAGGAATCGAACTGTGACCTCCTGGTTCATATGTTGAAGTTCAACCACTGAGCCATTCTGGCCAGGCCCCTTTAGGAGAATTTTAAAAAAGAAAGAAGGAACTGTCTCAACCACCTCACCTTTTCCTAGTTTTGCTTTAAGAAACAGAAGCTAATTTTTAACCAACAAAATAGGGGTAAAACCAGCTGCCTCTTTTGGGTCAAAAAATTACAATATGAATTTGATTTAAAGTAAGAAATCTGTAATTCCATTGAGCTTCCAAGGGATTTGTTACACATAAAGCATTTTTTCTTATCTAATGCCTCTTTTTTTTAACCTGAGTACAGATTGCAAAAAAAAAAAAAAATCATGTTCTTTCCTGGGTTGACATTAGTTGCTTTCTGCTGCTGGCATCCCCCCCCCCCACCCCTTTTTTTTCTTTTTAAAATAAAATCTGGTCATCATATGTAAATCTCAATCTTCCTTTAATCCTATACTTCTGAGACTGGCGTTTAAATTAAAAATTTAATCTTTACCAACATTTAAATTAATTTAATCAAACTAATAGAATTCACTTAAATTCATCAATCTACTTACCCTCATCACAGTCTAGGGCCTATATATCTACAGGCCAATATATTTTTCTGATAAGATTTAAATTTTGTATTCATTTTCAGAACCATTCCTCAGGGATCCACTTATCCTATAAACTCTTCTATGAACGCTGCTTACTAAACTTAAATATATTGGGGTAACCATTGGTCAATAACATTATATAAATTTTCAGGTATACAATTCTATAATACACCTTCTATACATTGCATTGTGTTCTCACCACCCAAAGTCTAGCCCTTTCTGTCACCTTATATTTGACCATCTTTACCCCGCCCACCTTCCCCTCTGGTAACACCATACTGTTGTCTGTGTCTATGAGTTTATTGCTTTCTGTTTTATATCCCACATATGAGTGAAACCATATTGTTCTTATCCTTTTCAATGTGACTTATTTAACTTAGCATGATACTTGAGAGTTCAGGATCCATCTATGTTGTCCCATGTGACAGTGCTTCATCCTTTCTTATGGCTGAGTAGTATTCCATTTTATACTAGTATATGTACCACATCTTCATATCAATCATCCATCGAAGGGCACTTAGGTTGTTTCCATGTCTTGCCTACCATGAATAATGCTGCAGTGAACATAGGGGTACATATCCTATATCTTCACAAATAAATATTTTCAAATTTTGGGGGTAGATATTCAGAAGAGGGGTTGCTAAGTCATATGGTAACTTTATTCTTAATTTTTTTTTTTTGAGGAACCTCCATACTGTTTTCCATAATGGCTGTACCAATTTACATTGCCACCAGCAGTGTATAAGGTTCCTTTTTCTCTACAGCCTCCCCAACATATCTTATTGATAATAGCCATTCTAATAAGTGTGAGTTAATATCTCATGGTTTTGACTTGTGTTTCCCTTATAGGTAGTGAAGTTGAGCATTTTAAAATATATCTGTTGGTCATCTGTATGTCTTCATGGGAAAAGTGTCTTTCTGGTTCTCGGCCCATTTTTTAATTGGTTTGTTTTATTGTTGCTGAGTTGTATGAGTTCTTTATATATTTTGGATATTAGACCTTTATTGGAGGTATCACTTGCAAATATCTTCTCCCACTCAGTTGGTTGCCTTTATGTTTCGTTGATGATTTCTTTTGCTGCGCGGAAGCTCTTTAGTTTGGTGTAGTCTCATTCATTTATTTTTGCTTTTACTTTCCTTGCCTTTAGCAGCAAGTTCACATAAACCTCTCTGAGACCAAGGTCCATAAGTTTAGTACCTATGTTCTCCTGTATGTATTTTTTCCTTTTTCTATTAACCCTCACACAAGAATATTTTTTCCTTTGGTTTTTAGAGAGAGTGGGAGGGAGTGACTGAGAGAGGGGAAGAGAGAGAGAAAGAGAAATATTGATGTGAAAGAGGCACATCAATTGGTTGCCTCCTGTACGCACCACAACCAGGGCTGGGGATCAAACCTGCAACCCAGGTATGTGCCCTTGATGGGGAATCATACCATGACCCTTCAGTTTGCATGCTGATGCTCTAACCACTGAGAACATGGCCAGGACTCCTCTATGTATTTTATTATTTATGAACAATTCTCTTGCCTGCCATTTCAAAATAAAAATAAAACAATGCTGGGACCTCTGCCAGTCTTCATCTCCTGGCTCTCTAGCAGAATTTTAATTAAACTTTTCTGCCATTGTCTGCCTAGCTCTTAGCTTCTGTGTACCATTCTACAGGCTCACAACAGCTTCTAACTACTAGTCAGCTGGCTCAATTTACTAGTATTATTTAATAGAAAATCTACATATCCCACTCATACCACAGTACCTTCTAGTGGAAATAAGCAATCTTAGATTTTCACCTAAGAGGGTTTTTTTATTTGCAAGAAGACATTTTCCTCTCAAGTTTAACATGATGCACAGGGCTGGATCTGAAGTAAATGGTGAAGAGCAAAATTATAGACCTCTCCCCTCTTGCTCCCCTGCCTTCCCTTAAGGATATGTAGGTTATCTCATATGAAGTATACTTCAAAATTCATTGTGAAAGTTTAAATCCTAGTCTTGCCTTTTTGCTTTGTCTATTTGTCAATGAGTAAAGACAATTCTATCCAGAAATGTTTTCCTACCCTATTTTTTTCCACAGTTGGTCTTCGTTTTTCTTTACATTTTGTGCATTGTTAATTTTTTGCATCCATTGATGACTAACGTAACTAACAAAGGAATTTAACTGATACTTTAAGTCCTTTCAATGAATTTTCACACTGAGAGACTGGCTTCTATTTTGCTTATTGTTTCCAACATCAACCAGGATTGCCTAACACTGTGCCCCGAGGAGGACTCAGAGATGCTAAATGTAACCATAGACTGCTGAGCAATTTGGTTTTCTACATTTGAGGAACAAAAACAGCCATAGGAAATTCCAGGCTCATTATTTTAAGTAGAAAATTCTCTTTAGGAGACACAAGTGGCCTCTTCTGTCATTGCATTCAAATTAGTCCATCCTCTACTAAGATCTCTGTGAATTCTTAAAGCCCTTCTAAATAGAATAGTATTATTAAATAATCTAGCAGCCTAATTAACGAGTTCTAAGCAGTGTTTTGTTGGAGTGGTGTTAAACCTACTAAGAAAAATAGCTCCCCAAATTATCTATACATTGAGAGAAAAAAACATCAAAATACCACTTGATTTTTAAAATCTTCACTGTGTGATTCCTAAATTTATTTGGAAATCTGACCCTTACAAGAGTAGCCAGGAAATTTTGAAAAAGAAGCATAATGGAGAGAAGAGAAAGTCTTGCCTAATCAGATATTAAACTATAGAGCTATAATAATTTTAAAAGTATATTACTGGCTTAAGAATAAACAGACTGATAAATTTGATGCAACAGAAAATCTGAAAACAAATCCCTGTGTATATAAAAATTTAGTTTATGACAAAGATGATATATTAAATTGGCAAAAGAAATATGGCTTTTTTAAACATTGGCTCATTATTTGCAAAATAAAAATGAAGGCAGATCCCTACCTCACACTTTACACCAAAGTTAAAAATTCCTGGCTTATTGAAGATTTAAATGTTAAAAAGAAATGAATAAATGTATTATATGAAACTAAAGGGAGAAATCACAAAAGGTGAAACAAATTAAAAAATTGTCACTTACAAAATTAAAAAGGAAATAACTATAAAAATATTTGCAATATATATGAAAAAGACTTTATTTGTTGTAAGGGAAGTTCTTATAAAATAATGAAAAAAGAATACTGCCATGGAAAAATGTGTATTAGCAACAACATGCCACAAAAAAATAATGACAAATAAACATTAGAGTATACACTCTCCTAATTAGATAAAATCAAAACACTACATTATTTCTCTCAATGAAATTAGTAGAACGTATGTCTTTTGAAATAATACCCATGAAATAGTAATTTTCTGGTGGGCCATTAGCAGCTTGTATCCAAAGCCTTTAATATGTGCCCCTCCTTTTGGTCAGCAACTTCACTCCCAGGGATCTGTGCTAAGAAAACGCTTAAATGTTCATTGTATGTACTAGTATGTAATAGGGGGGGGGGGATGGAAGCTAGTTCAAAATAAATAATTTAATAAAATATTCTATACCCAGACTTTGGTTTCTAAACACCATTCGCAACTAAAATGCACCAGGTTTCTTGGAGAAATGTCAAGTTCATGGGATGGAACAGGGAAAGTACAGGACACCTTGGAACATCTTGTGACAGGAGGCAAAAAAGGCTTTAAAAAGAATAAACATTTTCAAGAGGACACCGGACCTTGTATAAAGTGACTCCCCTGGGTCAAATCTGAAACAATTCAAGGATCAAAATAAATAACGGTAGTAGTAGAATATATTAGGATAAGGAATCTGAGTTCATACTGATCTTAATAAATGAATAGGTAAATAAATAGGGGAGAATGGAAAGTAGAATTCCTGTAATTAAATAACAGCTAATAGATGTATTGTAGAAGGAATGATGAAGTTAGAAAATCACCATTTTACACCGATCATAATAATAATCCTGAAATTATTCTGAATGAAAAAATTACAACTAACAACAATTAATGGGTGGGTTGTCAGTTTGAGGAGGAACAGGACATTTTCATAATTTCAAAGTACCTGCCAACGAACTACTTAGTAATGACAAAGGCAAAAATAGTGACCTTACAATGGATTAATCTAGCAAATCCAGCCTTAACCAAAGAATCCAAGTTAACATCACCAGTAATGGAACAAACCAACCTAGTATGTGCTTCCTGTTATGGTGCCCTGAGCATATTAACATCTATGGTATTCTTGTCAAAATGTATAATCTCTCTCCAATCATGAGAAAACATCAGACAAATTTAAATTGAGGGACACTGTACAAAATAACTGGCTTTTTCTTTTCAAAAATGTCAAGGCCATGAAAGACGAAGAAAGACTGAAGATTGAAGGAAACTAAAGAAATATGACATCTAATTACAAGGTGTAATTCTGAGACAAGAAAAAAATAGCTATTAAGTATATTGGCAAATTTTGAATATGAACTACGGATTTGATAATATTCCTGTATCAATGTTACATTCCCTGGCTTTGATAAATTTACTGTAATTATGTAAAAATACAGTTTGTTCTTAGGAAGTTCACACTGAAATATTTATGGTTAAAAGACAGGATATCTGAAAATTATTTTCAAATTGTTCAGAAAATATATATCAAGAGAAAGTCAAAAATGAAAACAATGAGGCAAAATATTAAGTTAGTAAATCTAAGAAAAGGTATACAACTTTCTCTATAATTTTTTGGTAACTTTTCTGGAATGTGAAATTATATCAAAATAAAAGAATATCCTGGCCGGTGTGGCTCAATGGTTGTGCATCGACCCAAAAACCAAGAGTTCACTGGTTCAATTCCTGGTCAGGGCACATGCCTGGGTTGTGGGCTTGATCCCCAGTAGGGAGCGTGCAGGAGGCATCCAATCAATGATTCTCTTTCACCATTGATGTTTTTTATCTCTCTCTCTTTCCCTTCCTCTCTGAAATCAATAGAAAAAATAAATACTCATAGCACTCCATCATGGTAATACAATGTAACCATTAAAAATTATAGCAAAGGTATTTATTTATTGGTAAACAAAGATATCGGTATTATTCAGTGAAAAAAAAAAGCATGTTATTATAAGACTCACCCTCTCCCCATTTTGTTATATATGTCTGTAGATGCAAAGAAAAAAATCCATGGATATTCACCATGGTTTAATATCTATTATCTTTGTATGGTGGGATCATGGATGACATTTATTTGTTTGTTTCTCTATATTTTCTAATTTTCCTACAATTAAAGTGAAGTGAGTTGTTGCTTTCGTTTTTGTTTTTAACTCAGGAGTAAGGGTGTCTTCTAAAAAGAAAAAAGAGATCATTCTGAGCCAGTCTAAGTCCTATTTTGCTCACAGACAGAATAAATGATTATATGATCTTCAATTTGCTTTCTTTCTCGGTACTCCAGATGTAATTTATGTTTTTCTCCTAGACAACTGTGTCTTACTGCTGATTTGTTTATCCTTTTTCATTTGCATCACCTGCCTTTACAAAAGAAATCACCAAATACAGGCCTGGAGTTGTCTATTATTCCCATACAATTGTATTATTTATGTGTACCAGGCAACCCTGCTAATATCTGCCTTCTAATTTTCATAAAAAATTCTGCTCCTAAGAATGCCTCTCCTCTATCCTCCACCCCTTTCCACAGCTGCAGGGTGTCAATGGGCACTCAAAATCACAGGGTGAATATGCTGTCAGTCCTGGAGCATCAGTTTTACTCATATCTGAAAATAAGGTGTTATTGGAGTAAAGCCAGCCATTACATTATGCAGTCAAATAGAACATTCCCATAAATTAAAAAAGAAAGTGGGTAACTTCAAACAATTGAAAGCTCATAAGGCTTAAGCAGGCCTTTCCACTCTAGCCCTTGTGATTCTGGAGGCATAAGTGCCTCTCTTATTGACCTTCAAGGATTCACCAATGGAAAAGCTTGAGAAGCAGGGATCTAAGACTCGTTGCTCCTCTACTAGCTATTAATTCTTCCATATGTTTTCTTTTCTTTTTGGAGCATTTTCTTTATTTTTTAAAAAAGTTTTATTGTTTAAGGTTTTACAAATAGTAGTACATATGTCTCTTCCCTCCCCCCACTGACCTCCCCCTCCCCCCGCCCCGCCTCCCCGACCCACCCACCCCCGCACTTGCCCTCATCCCCCCTCCCCCCACCCCCAGTGTCTTGCATCTGTTGGTTGTGCTTATATGCATGCATACTAGTCCTTCCGTTGATCTCTTACCTCCCCCACCAACCCTCCCCTACCTTCCCGCAGTAGTTTGACAGTCTGTTCGATGCTTCTTTTGCCTCTGTCTATTTTTGTTCAACCGTTTGTAATGTTCTTTATTATCCATAAATGAGTGAGATCATGTGGTATTTATCTTTCACTGACTGGCTTCTTTCACTTTGCATAATGCTCTCTAGATCCATCCATGCTGTTGCAAATGGTAAGAATTCCTTCTTTTTCATGTTTTCAAATGAGCCTTCACCCTCAGGAGTGTCTACTCAGAAAGATGCCCGTCACACAGCCATCTTCTGCTCAGAACTGTACATCTTTACAGTATGATTTACAAGCTGTGCTGTTCTTTCAAAAGTTGGCATTTGAAACGTGTGTAACTCAAAATACAAAAGTTAAAAAGGAAGAAATGGTTATGGCACACAATTAAAGGCCAATCAATTGCTTAGAAATAGGATCTCTACACAGAGTGAGCCCTGGAGGTAGCCCAATTAAACGCTACAGTCACTGCCAGAGACCAGCTTCTTTCAGGATCAATTCAAAATGTATAAAGCCTTAAACTATACACATTGAAAAAAAATGAAACCCAATAGAATAAAGATATAGAAAGAAAAAGTCTTGGCAAAATTATTTAAGATTTGACTATTTTAAACTTACTGTCATTTATAGAGACAAAATAAAAAATAAATAAAAATCCAGTGCCCTAAGTCAGTTTTAGTGTGTACACAAAAAATACATTTCCCTTAAGGCCATGCAAATTGCTTGTAATGAAAACAGTCTCAATTATAAAAATTAATTAAAAATAATGGGAGAGATTAACCAAAGAACATATATGAATATATACATAACCTATGGACACAGACAACAATGTAAGGAAGGCCTGGGGTGCGGTGAGGGCTGGATAGTGGGGGGCTAAAAGGATGGGAATGGGGGACATCTGTAATACTTTCAACAATTAAATAAATAAATAAATAAATAAGTAAATAAATAAATAAATAAATAAAGGGAGGTTGGAGATCCAAGATGGTGATGAATTAGGAGGATGCTACACTCACCTCCCAGGACCAAACTGGAATTACAACTAAAGTATAGAAAGATCATCCTGAATAACCAACTGAAGGCTAGCTGGAGAGAAACCTATAACCAAGGACTTGCAGAGGAGGCCACATCAAGGCTAGTAGGAAGTGTGGAGGACAAGAGGGCTGGCCAGACTCCCAGGGATGGCAACTGAAGTTCTGGAGGAATAGCTCAGCTGTGGGGGATTCCCCCTGAGAAGCCTGGGGTCTAAACCCCAACGCAGGTTCCCCAGCCCAAAGCACCAGAACTGGGAAAGGTGCCTACATAATATCTGACTGTGAAAAGCATTGGGGTTTCTGTCTGCCTCTTAAAGGGCCAACACACAAAATTTTGTTTGCAGCCATTCACCCTGGGCTTCAGGACTAGAGCTACATGAGGAGTGTCTGGGGTTGGTGGCTCTGGGGAGAGAGCTGAGAGGTCAGCCACCAGTATCCCTGTGCTGAGTCATTCCCCTATACTGCAGAAGCCACCTTTCTCAACAGCATTAGAAAGGACCAGTCCTGCCTGGCCAGCGTGGGCAGTAGACAGCATGGGAGCAAGGATAAGAAAAGGGGCTACTTGTTTTAAAGTTTGTAGTTTTTACAAGCTCCCTATGTGATTCTCATGCATCGTAAAACTTAAGAACTGGTACCTTACATTATCTAAGCAGTTGAGACAAAAATTGATTATTTGATCCGGTTATTTCATAATCACTAATCCACTGCTTCATTTTGCGTGTGGAAAAAACAAGGGTTTAACCCATAAAAACCTGTCAAGTCTTCCATACAATCTCCAAACTTCAGAAATTGCTTTAGAAGAGGACTGTAACGAGATACCCCTGAGAGAGCTCCCCACAGAGAAGGCAAGGAGAGCTAATGCAATCACGTAGCCGCAGTGGATTGAAAGGTCACAGAGCATGTGCTCCATACATATAAGCCTCAGGATTCAGCTAAAATAGAGCAGAGAATTTTCTAATTTTTAAAAAATAACTCTTAAAATTTTCTTTTTAAATGGTAGTCAGCATGTGTGTCATGTTTTAAATATATATACGTATATTCTAAATTTTTATTAAAATTATATATATATATATATATATATATATATATATATATATCAAAATACAATTTATGATTACTACTTTTTTAAAAATTCTTACCCAAGGATATGTTTTTATTGATTTAGAGAGGAAGGGAGAGGGAAAAGGAGAAACATCGATATGAGAGAGAAACATCAATTGGTTGCCTCCTGTATGCACCCCAAACAGGACCGAACCCGCATCCTGGGTATATGCCCTGACCGGGAATTGAGCCTGTGATCCTTTGGTGCACAGGACAATGCTCTAACCTACTAAGCAACTCTGGCTAGGACCATAATTACTACTTTTTAAATACACTTATAGAAATTTATATTCACAAAATATTAACAATTCTTTCTGAGTTTCTTAATAATAACAATTAGCATTTGTGTAGCACGTCTTAACTGAGGTAACAGTGAAACTCAGTTCCATGAACCACACATAAAAATGTCTTCCTACTTTATAGTCACACTAAACACATCACTATGTGTTAACTAGTTCATAATCTATTCAAGAACAGACAGAGACAGTAAAGCAACAAACAGACTTTCAAATTACAGGGGGAAAGTTAGGGAGAGGTGGGGGAGATAAGAAATCAAACGAAGGACTTGTATGCATGCATATAAGCATAAACAATGGACGCAAAACTCTGGGGGGTGAGGGCATGTATGGGTGTGGGGTGGGGGGGGCAATGGTAAGATATGTACACATATAATACCTCAATAAAAAAAAAAAAGAACAGGACTATCTTCTATTTTTCTGTTTCTTTTACATGCTTCTGAATTATTTTACACACCTCCTCCGAATTCACCATAGGTGCAAAAGGTGAATGCTTAATTGGCCATTGACTAACCCAGTAGTCGGCAAAACGTGGCTCGGCATTAGAACCACTTCTTCAAAATAGACTCGTCCAGGCCGAAAACCGACTTCTGCGCATGGGCCACGAAGTTTCAATTGCACTGTACGTGCGCGCCCACATGTGGTATTTTGTGGAAGAGCCACACTCAAGGGGCCAAAGAGCCACATGTGGCTCGTGAGCTGTGGTTTGCCGACCACTGGACTAACCAATCTAGAGTAACGCAACACTGAGAATTCATTATCAGGTATGTCGTTTCTTTATGTGACTTCTGTGGCTACATCAAAAACAAAATTTAGGCTGGGGGTGGGGGAGGAGGTCAATTGGGGAAAAAGAAGACATATGTAAACTTTAGACAATAAAAAAAACCCCACAAAATGTAAAAATTCCAAAAAGATAAAACCTTTGTAACTGAGTCATACATATCTTAAAGTGGATTTATTGGATCTATGTATTATTTTTCACAAGGACATCTACATCCTGCTGCTATTTTTCCCCGGGCACAATTTCTCTAAGGTATTTCATCATTAAGGCCTAATTTAGCATGTATTTCTACAAAGAAACATAATGAATTGAATTTTTAAAAAGCACTCATTAACAGTATCATCTGTTACCCAGGTACAGGTTATTCTTTTCAACAGAGTACAGGTAATTGGCTACAAATAATGGGCACTGATTACCTTCTTGAGTGGAAGAAGCCTCTAGGTGTTGAAGTTTAAGGCCAGTGTCTAATCTTTGAGGCTTTGTATGCAGAAATAGATAGCAAAGGACACAGACACTGATGACAAAGGCAAGTAAAACAAGGGCAGCAATTCCCAATCCAATCAGGGCACCGATGCTGAGGAAAACAGAGAAAACATTGTGAGTGTCACACAGACCAGTTTGCATAAGAACTAAAGGAGGTTTAAATACTGTTAGTTCTTGCTTCAGTTACTCATAATCAAATTATATTTTAGGACAATAGTATATGATTGCAATCTACAGCTCTCCTTTTTCTACCATGAAATTCTTACTATATTTTTTCTATACATTTATATGTTAATATTAGTATAGAATATCATGTGAATTCATATGATAGTAAAAGGTTACATGATTCTCTAGAGATAGTTAAAAAAAAATCTCAATCACGACTCTGTTATTAATATACTAGAGGCCCGGTGCATGAAATTCATGCGCTGGGGGTGGGGGGTGTCCCTCAATCCAGCCTGCACCCTCTCCAATCTGGGACACTGTGGGGGATGTCTGACTACCTAAATGGGCAGTCGAACATCCCTCTCACAATCTGGGACTGCTTGCTCCCAACAGCTCATCTGCCTGCCTGCCTGATTGCCCCTAACCTCTTCTACCTACCAGCCTGATCACCTCCTAACCACTCCCCTGCTGGCCTGATCGCCCCTAACTGCCCTCCCCTGCCAGCCATCTTGTGGTGGCCATCTTGTGACCACATGGGGGCGGCCATCTTGTGCAAGGGTGTGATGGTCAATTTGCATACTACCTCTTTATTATATAGGACTCCAGAAGCAAAGACCAGGTTCAGCAATAAAAGATGACTATAAAAACATTTACCTCCACAAAAGTAGTGAAGTAAATGATTATCAGAAATGCAGAACTTTTTTTCTTTTGGAGATATGTGTGGGAGATATTGTTTACTATTATACAAAACCACAACTATCACAAAAGAGGAGAAGGTTTAATTAAAGGAAAGCAATAGTTATGAGATTTACATAAAGTTCCTGTTCAGTGTGAGTTTTTCCTTTCTAAAAGAGCATAATATCAATGACTTACAGCATTAAGGAAGAAACCCTTGTACTTTTCTCTAAAAATAAAGTGTATATCTGATATTATTTGCTCTGCACTAAATTTGTAATAATTCCTTCTGATACAATTGTCTATACAACTAATCAGATGAGAACTAACATAGTTTACATAAACCTGTGAACTTACTGCTTTTAAATGGGAGATGGAGCTTGAAAAAAAAGGATTACTTTGAAAAACTAATGCAAATATATGTACCTTCATGAGCCATATGTATGTGTGGGTGTGTAAATATGTAATTAGGTTTTAAGCTGCTCAAGGGCAGATACTTCTGTTGACTTTCCTATGGTGTTTTGCATAATTATTAAACGTGTTTACAGAATCCGTAGCTTGTAATAAATGTTCCATAAGTGGAAGTAAATGATAATTTACTGGTGATGGGTCTACTTGTAGTAATTAAAAAGTCATCATTATTGAAAAGTAATGACCTTTTCCTTCATTATCTTCCTGGCTTGCCTGTAGGCTCCTGCTATTTCCTAGAGTTAGGGCCTTGACAAGTTTGACATCTACCAAAAGGGAGGGAAGGGAGAATTTGAGTAGCGATGCCTTGGGAGTAAGGATAACAGAATTAAAAGTAAGGGGCTAAGCTCATCTAATTTAACCTTGTTTTTAGGAGATAAATCATCCCTGCAAGTTAGAGGTTGCCTCCTGAGCCACAGACATGGAAATTCTTATTCTGGATTTATTAATATCAGCCCACTTCCCCTAGCCTTGTACACAAGTGAAGACTGGGTAATTCTGTGGCTAGAATGAGTATATAGTTATACTTGGTGCACTCCAAGGGGTAGACTCCTGGCTTTGACAACTCCTCTGTCCTGCTTGTTTGCCCCAAAGATGACTTTTGTGTATTGTACAGGTCAAGGAGGGTGAGGACTCTACACAGATACATGGGAACATAACCCATTTCATTAATATTATCTGCTGCACAAGGCAGCTGAGAGACCAGACATCTGGCAAGATTCCTGAAGTGAGAGCCTGGTTATTAAAAAAATGAAATCTAAAAAACAAACAAACAAAAAAAACAAACCCACATAATTTAGTCAATTTAAAAGTAAAATTGTCAAATTAGTTGAATTCAACATACATATAGTGGGCTTTTAATGTACACAATTTAATAAACCAGTCCACATGATTTAAAGAAAAACAAAAACAGAGCATGCTGTTTCTGCTTTCTGTTTTTTTTTTTTTTTTTTAATATATTTTTATTGATTTCAGAGAGGAAGGAAGAGTGAGAGAGAGATAGAAGCATCAATGATGAGAGAGAATCATTGATTGGCTGCCTTCTGCATGCCCCACACTGGGGATCGAGCCCACAACCCTGGCATATGCCCTACTGAGCCAGGCTGGACGGGCTCTGTTTTCTGTTTTAAAAGGAGGTCTTCCCAATCTTGACAAACTATTTCAATGTCACAGTTCCACTTTTTAGAAATACTAGAGGCCCAATGCACGAAATTCGTGCATGGGGTGAGACGGGCTGTCCCTCAGCCTGGCTTGTGCACTCTCACAATCCAGGAGCCATCAGTTAGATATCCTTAGCACTGCTGTGGAGGCGGGAGAGGCTCCTGCCACCGCCACTGCGCTTGCCAGCTGTAAGCCCAGCTCAGGGCTTCTGGCTGAGCAGCGCACCCCCTGTGGGAGCACACTGACCACCAGGGGGCAGCTCCTGTGTTGAGCATCTGCTCCCTGGTGGTCAGTGTGCATCATAGCGACCAGTCGTTCCACTGTTCGGTCAATTTGCATATTAGCCTTTTATTATATAGGATTGCTCTATGCATGCGAACCTAGATGGAGCTCTGGGAATCTCCTAAGATATTCATTTCAACACATACTTATTGAATTCATGCATAGCCCTGTGCAATAGGCATTATTTTCCTAGGTCCTGAAGAAGACTACCAAAGAGGTTAGGGATCTATAAGAGGAGAAAAGATGGAAGTGGGCTAGACACAGAAAAGAAAGAATTATTCTTCCTCACAGCACCATCTGGCAGTCCCTGAGAGAAGGTCTGCAGCTGTCATCATGTTAATGAGCAATTCTCCTACTCAGCAACTTTACTTAGCTGGTAGTAGCTATACCTGTGCCTTTCTCCAGCAGCTGCAGAATCTCAGAACAAATGGTAGTGACTTCTGGAATATTTTTCGCAATTGAACTCTTTTAAATTAGGGGTGGAGCTCCCCAGTGTGTCCTCAGAGCTCAATAACTAACAAGTTCCTCAGGTTTAACATTGTCAACTGAGGCCATCAGCTGAGAACATGTTTATAATTCCCAGGAACTGAGGTGCACTGTCCACTTTGTCAGTGCTGAACGAAGACCCCAGCAAACTGTTCAATCCTTTGTGCCCTCATAAACCTTAGGACAGGTTTCAACCTCTGCTGCCTGTCACTTTGCAGTAAGCTAGACACTTTGGGGATTTAAGTCAAACAATTGAGTTTGCGTTATGGCTTGCCGTCTCTATTGGTGGCACTGCTACCTTTATTAACATCTCCAAAGTCTCAGAGCTGGGTTATTACATTATTTTCCAAAAGGCCAAATAATATGCCAGTGCAACATACAATGCTTCTCCAAATAATAAGGATAAGCTGTCATTATATTTTTGAGATTTTGCCCCACTCTGACACATCACAATTTTGCTAGTTGAACTCATTGGTAAGTGGGCACTCCTTTGGAGATTTTTTGAGGCTTGCAATACATTAAAAAATTATTGTACTGCTTCAGGAAATAACATTTAAAGTCATTTGCTGTAGATTTGGCATGCCTGCCAAATTCTGGATCCTCCTAGGAGATTGGGAGAAATAATACAGGGTGGGGCAAAAGTAGGTTTACAGTTGTTTGTATGGAAAATAATACAACAATTAATAAATAATAATACAAGAATATTCAAAACTGTCAACATATTTTTACTGAAATAAAATTGTACTTTTATGTTCAGAATGCTTACCTTTAAACTTAACTGAAAGTTAAAATTATCTGTTTGCCAATAAAGTTAACATTCAAAACTGTTAAATTCAATATTAAGAGTTTATAACAAAAATGTGGTCTTAGCTGATGTTTGAATAGTACTATATACACTGTGCAATGGCACATATTTTTTGATCAGTTCATACTCTCCCAAGACCTTGAAATACAAATGTAACCATTGCATTTTTTCCTATGTTCCAGTACAAGATTTTAGTTTCTAGAATTCATAAATTCAAAATTATTTACACAGATTTAGGGGTTTTTTTTCTTGTTCATGTCTGAAAAGCTTCTTTCTCTAAGAAAATTTACATTTTATAATCTTTCCCTTGAAATGGAATTTCCTGAGTTATATATGCAGCTTATACATTCTTTAAAAGTTATTTTAAAATATCATAAATCAGTCATATACATATAACCATAACACACATCCTTGATATTCACATCCTTTTTTTTTTCTTAATCCTCACCTGAGAATATGTTTTCATTGATTTTAGAGAAAAGGAGAGAGAGAGAGATGTAAGAGAGAAACATCGATGGGTTGCCTCCCATATACTCCCCGGCCGGGGATCGCATCCGCGACCTTCTGGTGTACAGGATGATGCTCCAACCAACTGAACCCCCTGGCCAGAGCCACATACTTCTTAAAGCAAGATTCCAGTTTATTTGTGCTTTGTATGTTTGCATTACTTTAGCGCCTATTGTTAATTTTCAGTAAAACTCTCTATAAAGATTTCTCAGATATTTAATAAATGAAGCAGGACAGTCATTATGAAAATATAGACTGCTATTATAGCTTTTTATCTTTAATGTGTATGTGTTTTCTGTGAACCATGTAATTTCCTGTCCTTTCAGAAGTTGATAAATTTTTATCTTTGTAATCTCAACACTGCTGATTTCCCAGCTTGGCATAACAGTGTGTCACAGGTTTTCTGAACACACAGTGTTCACTCTGTGATAGCAGCGATGGCAGTGGAATCTGATAATGCTGGTGATAGTCATCATTTCCAGTTATTTCAAAGGCAGGATGACCTTATTAGTTGCTGCCAAGACATTTCCAGGTTCTGCAGCTCTTCTTCACTCCTTCCAACAGAATACGGTTTGACTCCACCGTTTTCTTTTACATGTAGATGAAGGTTGAAAAGTGGCATTTGTAATGTAGCAATTTTGTCTATAGAAAGCACAAGCTTTAACTGCCAATCAAAATCCTGTAGCTGTGCAGAGGAAATACCAACTATTTCCTCTGACGGGGCCTGTTTAATTTCATCTTTCCTGGTTTTCAAGCATTTCATGATCGCTTCTTGATGAAATGAATTCAACTTATTCAATTGCTGAGATTTTTTTTATCACATAAACTTTTATCAACTGCAGCTCTTTTTTTTTTTTTTTGGCTAGACTGAGATCATCTATTAAAACTATTGAAATACATGCATAAACTATGCCTAACTTGCTACCAAGATATACATGCAGTTCTACTTCTGTTTTGTAAAAGAAGTAAGTAAATGTGCAGCAGTAATGGTACACATTTTCTACACAAGTTCCAAATGCTCAGACACGTGACCCGTGACATGACACAAAGTTGGATACTGTGAATCCCAGGTAGCCAATACACATCAGACATGGAATGCAAACAAAATATTTCAGTGAATCCCTGTGAAAGGATGCACAGGCCCACACTTAGCCCTAAAACTTAGCGGTCCTGCTGGTCAGGTGATACAAAAGATAGAAGATAGTCATCTGAAGTCTCCCGGGGCCTCTCATACAACGACAGCTTTGAAAACTTCGGTAATATCTTCCAGAATCTAGAACATGCATCCATGCTGTGGAGTCCCAAACACTGATAATCCTACTAGAGAGGGTCAGTTGGGCCACAAATGCCATCAATTATTTTGTGAGGAAGCTGCAGGCCCAGAAGCTTCTGCAGTGACCACAAGGGTGTCCCCTCTTCCAGCTCCATCCTTGGCTGTAAACCTGCTTCTCCCCCTTCTCCCCCCCCCCCCCCCCGCCTCATTCATTCTCTCTCTCTCTCTCTCTCTCTCTCTCTCTCTCTCTCTCTCTCTCTCTCCTCTCTCTCTCTCTCCAGTTTAAGGTGGGTTTGAGTTCTTTCCTATAATCCTGACACCCCATTCATTCTCCAGGCAAAAGGAAGGAAACAAGTGCAAAGTGTGCAACCTTTGGAGTGGAAGGGGGGGAAAAGCGCTTCATAATTTAAAATATCCGCGTAAATACTAGTTGGAATAAGTACAATTCCCATCATCGGAAAAAGAGGCAAGAAAGACCCCACCCGAGAAAGCCTCTTCAGCAATGGCCACCCCATTTAGAAAGGGGGTGTCCTGGAAAGGTTCTACAGAGTGTGAAATCATAACACCTCAAACTGTACCTCTGTGGGTCTCCAGTTCGGTTCGGGGTGTATCAGATTAAAGCCCAGTTGCTTGCTCGCGAGCGCACATACACACCCCGACCTTTTTGATCGTTTCAAGAATACAGCCAATTCCTTCTTACCTCCAAAGAGACTTAAACTACTCTGATCCTCAGTTAATGCCTTAAAATTGGCTCCATAGGAGCCCCTTTCTATTTAAATGCGCCAAATAAAAAAGAATTAAAATCTCCTTAAGTTATGTGCGTGTCTTGTCTGCCAGGCAGAAGAGTCGCCCGCCTGGGTCTGGACCCTGGGGAGAGTGAAGAGCAATCCGCTCCCGCGAGGCTGGCGGGGAACTGAGCCTGGCCCGCCGGGCTGGCTGGGTGCGCCCCGGGCGCAGAGCCCGCGCTCCTCCCGCGCGCGCCTCGCCTGGGGTCCCAGAGCGGATTCACACCTCTGGCGGCCGGAGTCCGACCCTCGCCCGAGGAGTCCCGGCTCCCGGGGCATCTCCGAGCCGGCAGGGGGTTTCTCTGCAGAGCCCTTACGGTCTAGGAGGCTCCGGGTCCTGCCGGAGGGACCGCCCTGAGCGGGTCGTGGGGACGCGGGCGCCTTCCCTCCTCCCGAGGCGGCACTGCCCTTGGCCGTCGCCTCCCCGCCTCCCCGGCCCGCCAGCCGCCTGCCCTGCCCACCTGAGGCTCCACATGTAGCTGTGCTTGTAGGGGAAGTAGCTGCCCGGCTCGCTGCAGCAGTACTTGAGGTCTGCGAAGCCGCAGCAGTAGCGGAGCGCGGCCGCCTCCCCGCGCCGGGGGCACGGGAAGGGCTCCACGAAGCTGTGGTTGAGGCTGTAGTAGCCGGAGCACACCCGGCTCGCCTCCCCCATCGCCGCCGCCGGCGTGCAGGGCCACGCCAGGTCCCCGATCTGCCCTCGGACAGCACGCGCCCCGCACCACCAGCGCCCGGCTCCCCTCTTCGGATCTGGAGTCTGGCTGCCGGGGGTTCAGCCTTCGCGCGCCTCCTCTGCTCTCTCTCCTCCCCCTGCGCACATGGTGTCTGGCCGCTGGACTCGCGCTTCTCCCTCTCGCTACAGAGCGGTCGGTCCTTCCATCGGCGAGGTTCCAGCCCTGTGCCGCCTGTCCCGCGCTCTTCCTCTGCTTTCTTCGCGCTCCCCAGACACCCCTCCAACTTCCCCTCACTTCCCCAACAGCCTGCCCCCACTCCATGCCAGGAAGACTTCACCGGAGGAAAACGTGGAGGTGCAGGACACGTTTGCCCAGTACACAGATGCGCCCACGTTGCAGTTCTGTTTGCCCAAGCACAGGGCAGGTGGGTTCCAGGCAAACCGAGCAGGGCTGGGGGAGCCCTCGCCCACCACGGGCCATCGCCCCGAGGAGTGGGGGCGTGGGCCGAACAAAAGGCACTGAACCACCTGCCGGCGAGGGGGTGTCGAGAAGTACCCCTTCTTTGAGGAGTACATGTGAAACATTAAAATCTGCCCAGGCCATGGTTTCACTCATATGTGGGATACAAAACTGAAACTCAGGAACACAAACAGTATGTGGTGGTTGCCCGAGGGAAGGAGGTGGGGGGCAGCGGGAGCCTAATAAAAGGTGACAGGAGAAGAGTTGACTTTGGGTGGTGGGCACGCGGTGCAATAGACAGATTTTGTGACATAGAAACCCACACCTGAAACCTATATGATCATAGTAACCAATGTCACCCCAATAAATTTAATAAAAAGGGGGGGAAACATTAAAAAAATAAAATAAAATCTGCCCATGTAAAAATCAGAAAAGGAACAAAATTTTCTCCGGAAACCAGCCATGCATTGGGTTCAATTAAACATCCTGGAAAGACAAGGAAAGCGGAGAGACTCGGTTAAGAGAGGGAGGGCTCTCTGGAGAGGCGGGCAGCCAGGGAAACCGCGAGGAAGAGGCCTAGGCCGGTTTTAAAACGCCGCACAAACTTCCGTGTCTCCTCTGTGTTTGGCATTCTCATTTTTCTAATTTGTTCACAAAGCCTTTTTAAATAACAACAGTCATGGAGGCTTCTTGTAATAAGTCAAACAATAGTTTGGTTTGTGAAGAAGAAAACACTAATAGCCTTGTGATGGGAGAGGAGGCAACAATAACAGCCACAGCATTTCTGACAGATTGAGCAGAGTTCCTTCCCTTTCGTTTTCTGCTTCTTTGTTGATTGGATGCCAGCATCCTGAGTTTTACCTGGGCGGAGGGGGGGGGGGGGGTGTATTTTTGTGTTCCTATAAGTAATCTTGAACTTTGTTCTGGGACACAGTGAAGATACTTGAACACAGTTGGATTCTCTCAGGTTTACTTCTAAGGTCTGTTAGGCAGGACCAGAGCAGGCTTGAGAACTAAATGTTTCCTGACAATCTGAGAATTCCACTGGATACCTTGTCAATTACAAGACTTACCCCGTGGTCTGACTGGTGGAAACAAACCGTGTCAGGCCCTGTGACAGCTCCATTTAGGTGGCCCTTTTCCTGCCTTCCAGCGGTTTCTTTACAGGGATGTACTGGTCAGTATTCAGCTGAAGACTCAGTGAGATCTTCCCCCCCTCCCCCTTCTTTCCAGTTCTCTTCTCTGGTATTCTGTCCTGCTACTTCTAGCCACCATGTCTTGCTCAGACTCCCAGCTCTGTTTTCTCAACTCAGGGAGACTACGGGGCTCCTCTCGGGTTCCCCCACCTGTGCTGCAGCCTGGAAACTCTCCAGGCAGCAAGTCGAGGCAACCATAAGGCTCACCTCCTCTGTTTCCTCTTTCGAGGATCACTGTCCTGCACCTCCTGGTATCCATGTTCAAAACCCAGTGCTTCTATATTTTGTGGAGTTACTTGTTTCAGGCAGCAGGGTAAATCTGGTCCCTGTTAAGCTATTTTAGCTGGACTTGCCAGCAAACTGAACCTGATCCAAGCTAGTCAAGTGAGGTTCTTGCTCCTGGAGCTGGGCTTCTGCCTTGAGGATATGAAGCCACAGGAAGTGAGTGTACAAAATGGAGCCAATAAGAGGAGCAGAAAAGAAGGGTGGAAAGAGTGCTGATGGCTTCACAGTTCATGGTCAGATCCTTTCCTGACACCATGGCATTCCGACCATTGGGTTTCTTGAGACGTCCTGGATTCCTTAGAACAGCGGTCGGCAAACTCATTAGTCAACAGAGCCAAATATCAACAGTACGACGATTGAAATTTCTTTTGAGAGCCAAATTTTTTAAACTTAAACTTCTTCTAATGCCACTTCTTCAAAATAGACTCGCCCAGGCTGTGGTATTTTGTGGAAGAGCCACACTCAAGGGGCCAAAGAGCCGCATGTGGCTCGCGAGCCGCAGTTTGCTGACCACTGCCTTAGAATAAAATCCCCTTTTCTGGCTAAAGTACATTGCAGTTGTACTCTACGCCTTGCAACTGAAGGGTGCTGACTCATCGCGCACATCTTCAGGCAAAGGTGGGGGGAGAAGGCAGTTGAAAGGGAAAGACTGAAGCTCTTTAATCTATGGAGCAGGTTCCCTTGGAAGGGGGAGAAACAGGCAGTACAGGCAACAAAGGACATTGCTTCCTCTTGTGCAAGAGGAAAAGAAATGTTGAGGGGAGAAGGCGGGAAGTCCTTCAGGACAATGATGGCGGTAAAAGGTACAAAAGTCTTCTACAGAGCATGACCACAAGGCGGAATTTGACTGCTTGAAGAGAATGGAAGGTTGAGAGTAAGCACAGCCGGGAGCATGCCTGGGTGACAGCAGAGAGGAGCAAAGGTTTGAGTGCACTGTTCGGGTCCCAGTGATAGTTAGAGATCATGGCTTTCTGGTGGAACCAACTTGTTGGTTCATGTGATCTTCTCCAACAATGAATGGTCAATAGTCCAGGAACAGGGGCAGGGAAATGAACAATAGGATTAGTCAGGATGCTTCTCTGTGGCTGTGCACGGGCTCACACCTGTCTCGGTAATCACAGCAGCACTCTTAGCAACACCCATGAACACACAGAGAGAAAGGCAGGCCCACAGCTGCTAGTCAGTACCAAACTTCAAATACCTTGAGGCCTCTGAAGTCTAAGCACACAAAGGAGCCCTTTCTGCACTGAGGCTTAAGGTCAATGTCAAGACTGGCTTTCAACAGTACCAGTTCAGAAGATGTATACCACTTGCTTGACTTGCCTACTCTGTGGTCCCATGTCACCTAGTCCCCAGGTCTCTGTCTCCAGGCAGGAGTGGTTCTGGCAGGGAGTAGGAGTAGGGCTGGACCAATACCCATAACCCAAAAGTTAACCATAAATTGCCTCTTTTATTTCCTTGTGCCTCACTGGTTCTCAACAAAAGTGGTACTCCCCTTTAGGGAACACTTAGGGAATATTTTGGAAATGAGGGAACATTATTGGTTGTCATGATGATTTAGATGGGTACTAAACATCCTGATATCCTGCAACATGTACAGAAAAAATGAAGAACTGCTGTGACTTTCAAATGTTCCATGGGACATTTATGTAGTTGAAAAACCTATTTGTAATTATCTGCACATAGCACCTGTTCCTGTGTTACAATAAATACAACGTAGTTCTTGAATTTTCCAGGAATGTAACTACCATTTAAATTGAGGGAAGATTGTTGCTTGTCTCCTTTGGCATTTTACCAAGAGTTTTTCATTCTTTCAGAAAATGATGTACCAATAGTAATGCTGCTCGAGGTTTTGTACCTGAGTTGCCAATACTGCAAGCCATCTGTGTCAGCCTGCATTTGAACTTTCACTCCACAGTGATTTCTAGCTGGTTGCACGCACAGTAGTGGTGTAAATGTTTGGTATAGATGTGCTTGAGCATTTACAAGTAGAAAAACATATTTTATTGTAAATCACATTCCATTTATTTCTTCTTTACATTATAGAAAAGTCATTTGTATCTATCATTAGTGTACTACTTTGCTAGGGCTGCCATAACCTCAGGCTGGGAGGCTTAAACAACAGAGATTTACTTTCTCATAGTAATGTAAGCTACGAGTCTGAGATCAAGATGTCTACTGTTTCCTTCTGAGGGCTGTGAAGGACGAATCTGCTCCAGGCCTTTCTTTGTGACTTACAGTCGGCTGTCTTCTCCCTGGGTCTTCACATTGTCTTTCCTCCCTTCGTGTTTTTTCCCAAATTTCCTCTTCTTGTGAGGGACAGTCATAATGGTTCAGGGCCCACCCATATGACCTCATTTTAACTTAATTACCTCTGTAAACATCTTATCTCCAAATACAGATATATTCTAAGGTACTAGGGTGAAGACTTCATCATACGGATTTGAGGGGACACAGTTCATCTATTATAATTATGTATGAAGATCCATCATATTGCAGGCAAATTTTATTCAAGATAGTAAAAGAAGAATTACAGAAATCGTTCTCATAAAATGAACATTGAGTCTGATGGGTTTGAGAATTGCTGATCTAACTTAACCATAGGACAATGGCCAGTGTTGTGTCTCAAAGGTAAGTGCTGTTCCTTCCTTCTCATCACTAGCCCACCAGGCTCACCCAAAACTGGCATGAATAGAACAAATGGGGAGCAATTAGCAACAAGAAATATCTGCTATTGGGTAAAAGCAAGATAAGAGTTCAAACAAAGTTGACGTGGATATAGAAATAATGAAGAGGCCGGATGAGTGATTTGCTCAAAAGCCTTCAATAGACCCTTATTTCCCAAACTTCTATAATCAGTGCCACTCGACTTTCCAATGTTATTGCTCTCTTGATCATCTCTAGCACGCTCTCCTGCTCTGGCTAATCAGTCTTCTTTCTGCCCCAGAAACATCTTCATGTTATGTTTTTCTATCCAAAAATTACCATGACTTTCTTTTTTCTCTCCAAGGCTTTGTCAGTTTTCAAAGCCTAGCCATAGGATTTTCTCACCATGTAGCTCCCTGAAACTGATAGAACTGAGCAATTACTGGGTAGAGGAGAATCTGAAAAGACACACATAGGGAGACCATGAGGAAGCAGAGGTCATGAGGAAGCTGAAATCATGGTTTACACGCTATAAGGCAGCAGAACATATGCATAAACATATGGAAGACCAAAAGGAGTGAAATGGCTTGTTGGCAATAAAAGGAGGTGAGAAGCAGAGAGGAGACTTACTGAGTGAACCTAATGGTGGTGGTTGGGTATTAATGAGCTCGTGCTGCTGAAGGGTTGATAACAAACCCTGTCCCTGGGGTTGATAACAAACCATGAGTTGTGCTGTATTCTTCAGGTAAAAGTCTCCAGGAGAGCTGGATATTCCTGGAGTCCTGTGAGTGCCCCATTGCTGGGATCAAAGTCCTTAATATATTCCACATGACAACTGACACTTACTCTTTGGGAACACATAGCTAAGGTCAGAGGACCTCCAGATGCATAACCTTTCACAATTTCCAAACCACATCATGCCTATAATGGATATTTGTTGCTGCATCCACCCATTCCTCCCTTCTTTCTAAGGTTATCCTATATTAGTTTTTCCACACAGCCCCTGAACTTCAGAAGTGGCTTCCCTCCCCCCCTACCCCAACACCAGGGACAGCCCCCAGCTGATTGGCTGCAATCATTGGTTCCAGGGTTAAGCATAGGCCCTAAGTATGTCAAACCTGGGTGAGTTTCAAACTCCTGCTTGAATGCTAGGACAAGCCGTCTGTCTCCTCCTGGCAGTAGGAAAGCGCAGCTGGCAGTCAGCCATCCAGAACCACGATGGGAGTCTGCCTTGGGGTGAAGAGGGCACTGCAGGTGCCCGGCGGAGAGGCAGAAGGAAACTGAGTCTTTTCCCCACACTGAGTCATGGGATCAGCCAACCCCATGAGGTTGTTGTTACATGAGGCCATTCATTGCCTTTATTGTTTAAACCTCTTTGAGTGGGTTTTCTGCTATAACCAGAAGTAGCCTAACAAACACTGTGCCCTCTTTGACATTCCTTCTTGGATAAGCCGCAGGAAGAGGAGGAACAGGACACCATTTGGGGCAGTTGGTGTGTAAGTACCCTGCTCTCTGGCCAGAGGGTGGTTTAGAGGCTGATTCTTGTGCTGTAAATTCCAGAGCAGCTTCCACTGCAAATGCCTACAGCGAACAGCAGTGCCTTTACTAAACCACACATTAGATTAAAGCCATGGGACTAACTTTCTAGCTGGCACACAGAATCAGCGACAGCAGCATTGTCAGACAGCCGGCTATGGAGCCTCATTCATATGCACAGTGGCAATGGGGACGCCTGCAAATCCCAAAGGCGCTGGGTGGGGGGAGATCAGCGACATGGCTAGGGAAGTCGTCCAACACTTATTGTCCTTATTTCCAGGTGTGGCCTTACAACACCCCCTCATTACCAGAGTAAAGCAGAGTGGCTCCCTTTTCCTTCCCACCAAAGGATCCCAACCACATACAGACGAACTGAATGCTAACAGTTACCATTGATTGATCATTCTTTATGTACCACCAAGTGCTGCCAGGCACACTTCACATATATTGTCTCACTTAATTCTCATGTTGTACTTGGAAGTAGGAACTATGGGTATCTCCTCTTCAGAGGTTAGGAAACTGAGGCACAGAGAGGTTAAGGTCTGATGGCTTTACGTAAGAGACAGAGTAGGAATTTCACCACTGCAATGTGACTCTGGTTTCTGAACCCCTACACTACACACCATACTTCCTTTTCTGCTCCCGGACTCCTCTAGTAATTTGTGGAAGGATATTCATCTTTATAGTTTTAAATTATGTATTTTGTATGTGCACATATACTGTCCATGTATACTTTATCTGTATAAAATTACACATTATTTACTTTTTATATTTATATTATTGTTGTTTTTTTAATCTAAATCCCCAGAGTGCCCCCTCCCCTAAGAGGCTGGGATCCACCCTGGGACCGTCAGCATCCTGGTGGAGGAAGGGTGCCTGGCCCAAGAGTAGGCTCCCCTCCTGCAGGGTAGAAACAGCTGGCAAACTCAGAATTCACAGTCTGGTGTGGAAAGAAGTGTCCGATTCCATCCAAGACCTGAATGTACCTGGTGAACATTCTGGCCAGTGAATTAGCTAAAAGGGCTCAGGACTCATGGCCCAGCAGACACAGCTGATTGCACCCTTCTCCTTTGGATGAGTATCACTGTGTCTAGACGTTGGCAGAGTTGGTGCTCACCTATGAGAACATGGCTGACCATGGTAGAGTTGAGGGATCTAGCCAATGACTGTGAAGACAAATAGCACTTTACTGGAAAGTGGTGGCTATCACCAACAAATGATACAAATGTCCCATGGAAAGCACATCACACTATGTAAAATTCATGACTTGAGCTGAGAAAAGGGTCTTTCCCAACTCTTAAGGGCCTCAGTCTTTCTTCCTTTAGTCGCTGGGGTGGGGCAGAAATGAGACAAGGTTACTGTATTATAACACAACCAAGCGACTGATTTCCGACCCTCCTCTTTCCCTGGACATCTCAGGATATGGGGAGAGGGAAAAAAGTCTCTTCTTCATTTGAGGAGGCAGTTTAATTAGCATTCCATTTGTCAGTGTACTACTTTCTAAAGCATTTTCTCTTACAGCAGTAACCTACACTTAGTCATTATTAACCTACTTTTATAGTCACTGTTTGAGTTATCCTTTCCACTCCCAAGAAACTGAAAAGGCACTCCTTCAGTTAGCATTCACTATGAATCAGGTATAATGATAAAGAGTAACTCATCTTCCCTTCTTTTCGCAGATTAAAGTGAAACTTGTTTGTGTTCTTGGAGTTTGGTATAAGGATGGCAGGGGTACTGTCCTGATTGAGGCTGTTACATATGGTGAGAATGGGTGGTCCACAGCAGTGAGTCCCATAGAGTGATAGAAGTGGGGTAGCCTAATACATCTAGATCTTTAGCTTTGGTCCATGGAACCAGCTGTCCCCAAGGACAAATTGCTAGTCAATTTACCAAGGTTCTGTTTGACATGTATGGCTGAGAAACAAATCTAAACCAGCATTTACTCAAAGATTCTGCCTCTCTCTCTCTCTCTCTGCTAGATTATGAAGGTCTGAGAATCAAGGACTGGGGATGGGCTCCGCTGGTCTGAAAGTTTGGGTACCTTGGGGAGCAGGGATGCTCCTGCCAGGAGAAATGATCTTGGTTCCTATACTCTGGGAACGGAGGCTGCTTCTTGGCCATCTCAGATTCTTCATGCCTCCTGGGGAACTGTCTTTCCTTGTTTTCTTCCTGCCCATCCTCTTAGCTTTGGAAATAATTTCAAGTGCTGCTACCAATATTCAAATGAGTTGTAGGGTCAAGTCTAAGCCGGGACACTGCACCAGTACTGGCTACGGCAACAGCAATGACAGCAACAGCTTTGTGGAGGCGACATGAGTGTGCTCAGTGGAAGCAAAGGGCCATTGTGGCAGCATAGGTGGCCTTAGAAGGCTCTAAAGCTTTTGGGGAGGGGAGAGGCAGTAGAGATCTCTGAGCTGATGAAAGCCACAAAGTTTATCTGCAAAATTTAGCTACCCCGCTGAATTCAGCTATATATAAGTGCAGGTAATTGGGAGGTAGAAAGTGACTGGAAGTGCTGAGACAGTGGGTGGAGCTGAGTCAAAGAAATGCTTTTAGTTACTATTTATATGACATCACTTTACTTCTAGAACGGTGCAACCTGGGAAAACACAGTCTGAACAATTTTTAAGCCTGGAACACTTTTAATGACTACCAACTTGGAGAGGAAAAATATAAAAGTTTGTGTTTGTGGTTTTTTTTGTTTGTTTGTTTTTTACCATACCTATATAAGATTTTCTGGTAATAGAATTATTTAGAAAAACATTGTTCCTAATTCTGTGATTGATTTAGTTTATACATTTTTGAAAATTTGACCACCTCTTCCCATATTTTGTCAGGAAAAAAATACACCCAAGGATGCTTAGATATTTTTAAAAATATATATTTTTATTGATTTCTGAGAGGAAGAGAGAGATAGAAACATCAATGATGAGAAAGAATCATTGATTTCCTGCCTCCTGCATGCCTCCTACTAGGGATCGAGCCTGCAACCTGGGCATGTGCCATTGACTGGAATCAAACCCAGGACCCTTTAGTCCACAGGCTGATGCTCTATCCATTGAGCCAAACCAGGTAGGGCTGTTTAGATATTTTTATTTAGAAAAATAAAATGTTTAATCATATACTATATTACTTATATAAGTTATGCTATGGCCATATTTATTATATTATAGTATTACCAGAGGCCCAGTGCATGAAATTCATGCACGGAGGGGGGAGGGGAGGTCCCTCAGCCCGGCCTGCACCCTCTCCAATCCCGGACCCCTCTCACAATCTGGGACCACTGGCTCCTAACCACTCTGCCTGCCTGCCTGCCTGATTGCCCCTAACTGCTCTGCCCTGCCAGCCTGATTGCCCCTAACCACCTTTGCCTCAGCCCCGGCCACCGTGTCTTTGTCTGGAAGGACAACCGGAAGATGTCCTGTCGACCCGGTCTAATTAGCATATTACCCTTTTATTAGTATAGAGTAGTCAGCTCAGACGGCCATAACAAAATATCATAAATTTGTGTGGCTTAAACAACAGAAATGTGTTTTTCTCACAGTTCTGGAGGCTGGAATTTGGGGTCAGGGTACCAACATAGCATCTTCCCATACACCAAAAAGTGGTGAATCAATTGCCAGTCAGGGCACATGCCCAGGTTGCAGATTCAATACCCAGTCCAGTGAGTGCAGGAAACAACAGAATAATGTTTCTCTCTCTCTCCCTTCTTCTCTCTGAGATCAGTTAAAATGAATAATAAATAAATAATTTCTCTAAGTATGGTTTTAACAGGAAAGACATTAGTGATTTATGAAGTGAAAAACTCATTATAACACATATTTACAGCATGACCCCATTTAAAAAATATTTATTGATTTCAGAGGAAGGGAGAAGGAGAGATAGATAGAAAGATTAATTATGAGAATCATTAATCAGCTGCCTCCTGCACGCCCCTACTGAAGATCAAGCCCGAAATTTGACCAGGAATCATATCATGACCTCCTGGTTCATAGACTGATGCTCAACCACTGAGCCCCACCAGCTGGGCCCCATTTTTATCAATACCAGGCACATGAGGTACATTGACAAGATATTACTCCTAGACAAAAGTCTGAAATTGCCCAAACTCCTTTGCAGCTAGGTTTCTGGATATGAATTCGTTTCTGCCAATTGGATGCACTTGCACAATATTTTGAAGGCAGAAGTGGGGCAGAGGCATCTTCCCGCAGTTTGGGCTGTTTGCTGCTGGTGATCATGTTTGCAGAGATGTGTGAGGTTTTCTGCAGCAGAATCCAGGCTGTGCACAGGCAGTTGTGGCAGAGGCAGTGCCCAGTGACCTGTTTTGTGGGAGCTGGAGGGCACTTGTGGGGGCAGCAGTTTCCTGATCCCTGGGTCACAGCTGTGCCAGAGTGTCCTAGAATTCAGTTGTGGCTGAGGGGGCAGCTCCTCCCACTGGGCAGGGAGTCTTTCCTGGCGGCCCAGCCTAAAACCCACTCCTCCAGCTTTCCAGTGATTTCCCAAGCACCAATTCCCTGTGCTAGATTCTTTTCTGCCTAAAATAGCAAAGATCTAAAAACGTTTTGGATCCTCTACTTTCAATGAAAACAATGCTGCACAGGGTCAGGTCTGAGAAGTGGGTGAGGTATTGTGGAAGGCTCCCTTCTTTGAGTCTCAGCTTCCTCTTCTGTAGAACAGAGACCAAAGATTATCTCTTCATAGTTACTGAAGACTGTGGCAGCTGTGTTTCCCGAAGATGGCCACAACATTTCCTATCCCTCCTGTGGCCTTGCCACGTTCCACCACATCCTCTCTCTTGAAGTGGGGCTGACCTCTGAATTCCAAGGCCAAGGCCAAAAAGGTGCAGGGCTGCAGCCCCGCCCACCCCACCAGGGTTTCCAGCTCTGGCCCCTGCCATGCCGCTCAGGGCTCTGGTGCGGGGCCTTGCCCTCCTGGCTCGCTTCTCCTCCCATCTGAGGCCCAGTGCCTCGCTGCACATCATGGCCCACCTGCTGGTAAGAGCCACTTCGGGGTAAGAGCCACTTCGGGCCTCGCACCTCCTGGCTCCCGTGTGCCGCTGCCCCCTACGCCCCCTGGCCCCTATTCCTGCCACGGTTCTGACGAGGACCAGATGCCCAGGTAGTGTGCAAGGCCCACAGGGAGTGCTGTGACCACCAGGAAAGCCTTCCCACTCCATCCCCGACTTCAGCGCCCTGACCCCAGGCCCACTTCCGCCAAAGGAGAGCTTTGCCTGTGCAGCTGCCCTGAGACTGAGACCTAGCATCTCCAAGGTCCCCGGACCCCAAATTTCTGCCAGCCAAGGTGGTTGGCTTGCTGACCCCACCCTGATCGGGGTGTTGGGGGCGATCCGGCCCGGATCAGGCTGGTTTGCTGGCCGCAGTGGGTGTCATAGCGACCGGTCGTTAGGTTGTTATGGTTGTGACGGCATTATGGTCTCTGGATTTTTATATATATAGATAACTGATACAAATTTACCTTACAACACACAAGTGAAAATCATTCCTTAAAATCAAATGAAATCTGATGCAAGCAGCAGTGTAACTGGTGGGGAATTTAAGCTCAGTTATACTTTGGGAGGCCTTTTGCTATTCCCCTAGCACAGCAAGTGTCCTGGAAAGATTATGCAATTTCAAATAATTTGTAAGTACCACGAGTGGATGGTAGGAACAGTCTGCCCGGGTACAGGCAATAGGGGGTGCATTTTTGTAAGTAATTACGTACAATAATAATGCTGATTAAAAAGTTGTTCTGCTTTTTATTATCACCACACACTGGCAATTTTAAACAGTGATAGATATTCCACTGTGAAAAACAAATTTTATGGGTATAAATATTCAACATTTGCTGTGAATATTGTTGAGTTTTAATAATATATGTAAACCACATTGGCACTTTTTCTTAAATATCCTTTAAAAATATTTTATTCTACATGGACTCCAGTTAGAAAACCCATTAGTTATTCAGTTCTTACCCGCTCATCACCTCCATCTCTGCCAGGGACCCATCATCATACACATTTGTTTAGCTATGAGTTCCTGAAGATTAGGAATCATTTGAAGGAAGCCCTGTGTGCTACATATTCCTGCATCTAAACAGTAGATTCAATTCAAAACAAGTAAAGATAACACACTCATTATAAAGATGAAACAATAGGACTTCAGTTTTCCTTATATGACAACTCATAATTTTGTATTTAAAATTTAAAGCAATGAATTAAAATGAAAATTGCAGATAATATTTTTGTTTGATTAGTGCCTTTTAGTTCCTAAATGAAATATCCTACTTAGTTTGCATAAGTTTTAAGTTAGAAATTTATATTCTATATTACTAACTCTTTTACAACTAAGAAATAAATCAAGAAAATAGTTATTATTATGTGGTTAATTTTTTAAGAAGTCTGGCCGATGGAGATAAGGATGTCAAAATAATGATTCGCTACTGGTGTCAAATGTGCTAGCTATGCCCCTGCTCTGTTGTTCACCCCAATGCAGGTGCCACTGTTCTGGGCAGTAGGTCTATTTAAAGGTGGCAGATCTGCCTGCCCAGTCACTGGGGCAGTCTCAATGGCTCCTGGGCATTCATGTACTACCTATCAATAAAATAGCCACTGTTTGCCTTGTTGTAGGCAATGTGGGGCCATTGGTAACTGTCACTCGTTCCTTAGTCTGGTGTTGGGTCAGGCCACCCTTTTCCTCTCCACGCTTCATACCTTACCCTTCCTGGACAATTATGCTTGTTGCTAAGGTTTTCAGAAACCAAATTCTCCTAACATAGCCCTCCTGCAGAGAGAGCTCAATTTTCCTCTTTGTGTATATCATTAAAAGGAGATAGGTCAGGATGGGGTCAGGGAATTTGGAGGAATATATCTCGTTGTTTTGTCTTGAGACTGGAGAAACATGAAACACAGTCAAATTTTCCCTTGGGTTATCTTGCCACATTAGTCAAGAGTACCATGAAATTTTATTGAAGCAGACATTGTTGTGAGTACTATCAATTTAGAGAAATAAAAACTATTGCATTTGTAGTGCTCTTAAATCACACATGCTTAGAAATATTATATTCCACTCGAGTCACTGAGTTTGTTAATTACAATTTGGCTTCATTTTTGTGGGACATGGCAGTGTCCATCACCGATTATATTATTGTTCTGTAGTCTTGTTAGTATAACGTGTTATTGTGTATCACAGGGGTGATGGTGTTTCTTTGAAGCTGACAGAGATCCCGGTTGTGTAAGAGAGGGTTCATCAATTAAACCATGACGTATTAACTGAGCTCTCAATTGTGCATAATATTATGCCAGGTGCTTCATGGACCTTGCGGACTGTTGGGGGTTCTGTCTCAGGATGCTGCCTTCCTCAGCACTAACCACTGGTTTGCTTTGCAACACTGTGGCTATTCAAACTAGGTGCATATGGAAAACAACAAGTTACTAATCCTCAGAGGTTATCCACGGAGGTTCTCTTAGGTCTGCTACCACTCAGCAAGAGAAGAAAAACCATTTTTAGTGATAGGACTGAGGTCCCTGGGGTCCCTGGGTAGGCATCCCAAACAGCCAAGGTATGTCCTTGGAGTCTGGCTCCTAATTAATCATCACAAACAAATTATTCCTCCTACTGACTATATCACCCGTTCCTAAGCCATCGTCTGGGTTTCTCTGCAGCCTCTGTGTAATCTCCTGTTTAGCACGTACACTCTGGTGAAACATTAGTTCCCTTCTTCTCCCTTCCCTTTACCCCTTCACTGAATGATTGAACACATGATTTAATTCTTCTCTGCTGCATGCCAGTTTTCTCTGATCCGTGGCCACATGGCAGAACATGCCAACACGTAGTCCCTGAAGTTTTGTATTTTACATCCAGGTATACCCAGAGTGCCTCAAACCTCCCAATCTTAAAATCCAGTTCCTGGGAGGAAGCAAGGCCCTTCATTTGACTGGAATGACATGCCTATGGATACGGGTAGGGAGCAGGGAACAATTTCTTCAAAGGAGATTCTGGGCACAATCTGCATAGGTTTTTAGCACTCCTGGTACCTCCTTTCTGTATAATGTTGGTTCGGTCCCAGATTTGTCCTGTCCCGGATTTGATACAAATCCCCCTGTCAACATCTTGGGCCATGTTAGTTCCCCGTCTCTCTATCAATGGTATTGACAGCCCAGAAATGAGGGTTCTCAACAGACAGTTTCTCTTTCCCTGCTTCTCCATCAGCTGAGCTCCCCACTCCCCAGCTTCTGTGCCAATAGCTGAGGTCAATGTGCTTCTAGCCCTTTTATTCCTTCTCCAGCTGCAATAAACTCTTCTTATTCCAGTGCCTTTCTGACGCCACCTGCCCTCATTAGTAGGCAATGAAGTTCCTGCTGCAGCTCAGGGACTTGGGCCTGGAAGTGCTCGTTAGAACCCAAATTCCATTTCTCCACAGAAACAGTTTTTGTCAGAGCTGAACTAATGCTTGGGGGCAGTACCTCTCATGGCTGGTGCCTATCGTATCAAGTAGGCTTTTTATAGGCTGACATGAGAGCCCAGCTACAATTAAATGTCAATTCTGAAATGTTTGTTCCTGTAGCTCAATTGTTGTCTTAGGAATAGAGTTTTCTGGGGAACAAAACCTATTTGTAAATTAGAAACCCTCTGATACGTCACAAACAGTCTGGGCCATGTACTCGAGCCTGTGCCTAAAGCACAGTGTGGGCCTCAATGTTCAGAACAAAAGTTCAAACGAAGGACATCAAAGCAAGGCACAAATGGATAGTCACGTCTTACCTCAGGATTTATCAGAGAGACATGGACGCCAGAACTTGGGGTGTATGTGGGGGAACGGATTGTAGTTAGAAGGGGGAATGAGGGCCCTGGCCTGATATTAGACCCCACTATCCAGGCAGGGCAAAAACTGGGATGGGACCCAGGAAGGAGCTGGGAAATGGTTATTGCCAGTCATGGAGAATACAGGAAGCCCCCAACAGACGTTGGACTCAGTTGTGTTGGAGCTGGGACAGGTGATAATAGCTAGAAGGTACAATTGTCATTATCAAGGCATCTGTCACAGGCTGGGGCTAAGATTGAAGACCCTAAGTAGGATCTCAAGAATGAAACAGGATCTCCAACTGGGAACAGTTGGAACTAAAATGTATCAGGAGAAGAAAGGAGAATGTACGTCTACTGGGCACGGCAGCCGCATTATCAGAATGAGCATCTGGGGAGGGAATGAATGGTGACCATCAAGCTAGGGCCTCAGAGAGAAGCCCAGATGCGAGTGCTGAATCTCCACATTTTCAGCTTACCCTGCACCTGCACTTTAAATGGTCCCCTGAGGACAAGAAATGATTGGCAGGTCTTCTTTATTCCTAGTGCACTGCCAAAACCCAAACACAAGGCATCCTGCTTGCGTTTCTGTTGCTTAGCAACAACCACCTCCTTGATTACCAGAGTTTTTCTGAGCTGTCTACTCAGAAACTGGGTACATGGGGCTACAATGAAGAAGGCAAAGGCCTGCTTGTTCAATCAAATACAAGTTCACTTGAAAGTACCAGCAAGTGCATTCCCAGTACAAGCTCCAAGTGGGAACAACAGACTGATGTCATGCTGAACCCAAATACAGATGGGAGGGGAGTGGGGGTGAGAGGGAGAGGAAATTCTAATGTTCTATAAATCCTGGAATTCTCAGAAATGGGAAGAAGGAGAGAGAGAAGTAAATAAATAAAATGTCAGATGAAGTTATTTTAAATATTAGATGATATGTTTTAAATATATATTAAAATCAAATTTCATCATTCTCTTTCTAGTATAGAGATTAATTAATTCTGTCAAACATGAAGAAAAGCAAGTACCTTGACATTCAAAGAGCTTCAAACTTCCAAGATTAAAATGGTCATAAATGTTCCTCAGGAATTGCAGAAATGAAATGCTAACATATTAAATTGCTGGGAAATTCTGTTCTCTACAAGGTAGAACAAGGACCGAGTCATCAAAGAGATGACATAATGCCACAGAGAGTTTTGAAAAGTCAAGGGTAAAGATCTGAAGGTTCTATTCCCACCTGGAAGACCATCAGATGGAAAACCTTCTACCTCCAGAGGTCACATTTGAATCTGGAGGCACTGTACTTAGGAGGAGAGCAGCGAGTCGAGAGTCTCTGTGTCTGTCCGTTAAAGCCTTAAGCTATGTGTCTATCAGTCATAGCCTGATGGAAAACACGCCTGTGCATTTCTCTTCTTGGAAATTAGGGATGTAGAATATTCTATTATGATTAGGTATCGCTGACACTCCCACCCAAATCAACATTCTCAAGCAAGTTAAAAAATGTACGTAGTCCTTTTGGTCTTTGTGGACTTAAAAAATCATTTTTGTTTAAAAAGAAGATTTTGCCATTTCACTCATCACTTATTTATTCATTGAGGTATACCTAAAAAGAGAAATCTTTCAGGTCATATTATGGCAAGTGCTGTTAAAAGTTGTAGTAGGAGAGAGGAGAGAAGGGACAGGAGGAAGAAAGGGGGCAGGAAGGAAGGTAGAGAAGGTGGAAGGGGGTAAGGAACTAGGACTGTGAGGGGTAGAGGTAACCTGGCTCTCACATCCTCTAGGCCAGTGGTCAGCAAACTCATTAGTCAACAGAGCCAAATATCATCAGTACAACGATTGAAATTTCTTTTGAGAGCCGAAAACCGACTTCTGCGCATGGGCCACGAAATTTCAATCTCACTGTACGTGTGCGCCCGCACGTGGTATTTTGTGGGCCAAAGAGCCGCATGTGGCTCGCAAGCCACGGTTTGCCAACCACTGGTATAGATGATTTAGCTTTTTTCATATATATTCCTCTATTTCTTTTTTCCCCTCCCAATATAGTTATATCACCTTATTTAGCTCTGTGAGTTGTGTGGGCTTGCCAAATTTGTATTGGGAAACCGCTAACTATAATTTGTGGAAGCCCTTTTTTTCTGGAGCGTTCAGTTTTTTTCTGGAAAAGAAATTGCTAATTTCCTGTCCGTGTGTGTGTGTGTGTGTGTGTGTGTGTGTGTGTGTGTGGCTGTGTGTGATCTTGGCTGCTGGTATTATTGCTGGGAGTGGGTTGGGTGAAGGAGGCTGCCTATCCTACTGTTCAGTGTACAGATCGTCACTTAATTGTTTTTAGACCCTTGGGTCTCCTTCAGGTGCTGGCTACGTGAGTGCTGAGTCAGCCTGTGTCAGGCTCCTGGGTGCCGTGCCTGCAGTGAGTGCTGTGCGGTCTGAGAGGAGAGTGTCTCCCTCACCTCTGGTTGGTGACCCCTCTGCAAACCCCAGGTTCTAGCTTCTTTAGATTCTTCTCCAAATCTCCATGCAATTTCCATTGCAATGACCGTGTTTCATGGGGAGTCTTACTTAAGAAATTAATCATGAATGAAAAACACAATCCAAAGCCATTGAAATATACACTTTAGTGGGTTAATTGTATGGTATGTGAATTGTATCTCAGCTGTAAAAAAATTATCCTCACATCAAAACAGCGTACAAACAAGGGAACACTACTTTTCTAATGAAATAAACTGGGTAGGTCTATGTGTGTACATAAAATAATTCAAATTTACTTTTCATATTGGAGATGAAAAATAAATAGTAAAAAGGCTACGAATAACAGTCAACTTGGTAGCAATAAATAAAATAATGTAAATAATAGAAACTGTCAAATTTGAACTAACTTCCTAATTGTTATGTAAATTATAGGAAAATCTGAGAAATAATATGGACATATGCAGCAGAGAAAACAAATCTCTGTAAATGTTCCATTTTCTATAGAAGTTACTCACATAGGAATAATTCCCAAAGAAAACAAACAAAAAACACACACAAAACACCCCCATAATAGAAAAACATAAAAGGCAACTTCTATAATAAATGGTGTTTGTGGCATGCACACACACTGAAATAAACAACACTGCCACATTTACATTTCCAATTTAATAAATAATCATAGAAAACACACTGTACAAAGAAACCATTCATACAAAAATGTAATAAGAAATGAAATTTTGGATGCAGTATAATGAAAATTGTAAGCCGAGGAACATGGTTTGAAAAAAGTCTATCTCTCAAAACATGTATGATTAAAATAAAGTTTAAAAGTGTCTTCTATCCAATCCTACAAATAAACCTAGAAAATCAACAGGGACTTTTTAAATCTTCAATAACATTAATTAGAAGAACAGACGGACCAAAGAAGATAAGTAGCTAAAGAATACTAAAATAAGAGGAACTCATACGTCTTAATGGACAAAACCACAAGATTTCTTTTGTGAAACAATCACCCCAATACCTATATTATACATAAGGACTTGTTTACTGTTGAAGGCTGATCTTAGGTAATGAAGATAGAAATGGTTAATCTTACAATTTTAAAAATAGGTAGATGGGGTGCACTCTTGCTCTGTAGAGCATGCCCGCCTGAATCTTCCTTTGGAGTGTACTTCGCTTTCTTCCTCTTAAGATTCCAGGGCCCTTCTTTTGCCCGTCACTGCTTTCCTGAGCCCATGCCCAACTGGCTCACTTTTCCTACTTCTGTGACTTTCTAAATAAAAAGGAATCGACAGATGGAAACCTCTGCTTTTCTTACCGTTGCTCTTTCAGAGGTAATGGCTTTATCTCCTTCCAGAATACCTTAAGCATATTATTTAGATACAGGCAGATTAGGTACCCCAATCAAACTACTCACAGCTCTGCTCTTTTAGTTTTGAGGAAATAAATGATGGAGAGCTATGTCAGTTTCCTGTGGGTGCTGTAACAAAATGACCACAAATTGACATCTTAGTTCACAGAAGTTTATCTCTCATAGTGGGCTGAATTCAAGGTGCCAGCAGACCAAATATTAGAACAAGAGATGCCCCTAGTGTTCTTATCATTTAGAAAATTGTAAGGATTTTTTAAAAATATATTTTTATTGATTTCAGAGAGGAAGGGAAAGGGAGAGAGAGAAACATCAATGACGAGAGAGAATTATTGATCGGCCGCCTACTACACATCCCCCACTGGGGATTGAGCCCACAACCTGGGCATATGCCCTGACTGGTAATTGAACCGTGACCTCCTGGTTCATAGGTTGACGCTCAACCACTGAGCCACACTGGTCAGGCAAGAAAATTGTAAGGATTTTAAGAGCTCTGTGTGGAGCTGGGGCAGGGACCAATATATACAGTTTATAGTATTTCACATATACCAAAACAAGTTTCAAGTCAGAAGTCATTTTGCTGGGGAGGTCCGTCTTCTTCTATTAAGGCCTTCAACTGATTAAGTGAAGCCCGTCCACATTATGGAGGAGAGTCATTTTCCTCAAAGTCTGCTGATTTGAATGTTCATCTCATCTAAAAAAATACCTTCACAGAACATCCAGAATAATATTTGGCCAAATATCTGGGCACTGTGGTCTCGCTAAATTGACACTTAAAATTAACCATCACAGTGATCTTTGCTTCAGAGCTAGCTCCCCATTGGTTCGGCTGACATGATTGGGTCTGCATTGCAATCCGAGAGTCTTCCTAACAATTCTGATTCTCTCCCCACCCCTTTCTTTTCACAGAATCATGGTCCAAGAACTCTTCCTGCCCATTCCTGCTTCCTTCTCCTGTTTCTCTTCAAGGTGTTGCACTGCCCCTCCCCCACCTCTTACCTGTTACACTCCTAACTGCCTCAGTGTGCTTCCTGAAGACCTACGCGGACACACCCTCAGAGAAGAGTTTTGGAATAAATACTTGCAGGCCTCTTTTTTTAACCCCTTCCTCCCATTGGATTTCCTGGGAGATGGGAGCGTCTTCTGTTCTAATAGGCAACTCTTGGTGGGCTAACTAGTCAGGATGGGAGTTGGTCAACAGAAAGACAAAACCATATTTAGAAGTTTGGAACTTTTCACCCCATCCTCCATCCTCTGGGAAGGAGAGAGGGAATGGTGAATGAGTTATTGATAAATCACAACTAGATGATACAACCTCCATAAAAATCCCCAATATTTGGGGTCAGAGAGCTTCCAGGTTGGTAAAGATATGAAGGTCCTGGGAGAGCAGTGTCCCTGGAGGGAACATGGCAGCTCCGAGTCCTTCCCACACACCTTGCCCTGTGTGTCTCCTCATCTGGTTGTTCATCTGTATCCTTCATTGTATTCTTTATGATAGATCTGTGTGTTTCCCTGAGTTCTGTGAGCCACCCTAGTAAATTATCAAACTCAAGGAGGGGATAAAGGAACCCCAATCTATGGCTGATTGGTTGGAAGTACAGGTGACAATCTGGAACTTGTGGTTGGCATCTGAATGGGGCAAGTAAGGCACTGAACCCATGTGGGATGCACTAAGTCTAGATAGATAGTGTCAGAATTTAATTGAATTACAGGTCACCCCCCCAGCCCCGGTGCTGCAGAGAACTGTGCCATGTATGTAAAACCCACACATCTGGTGCCAGAGTACTATCTATATATATAAAAGCCTAAGTGACCATCACAACCAAAACAACGGAACGGACAATCGAACAGGCTGCATGGGGCAACCAGGCTGGCAGGGGGGTTAGTGAGGGACAACCAAATGACTGAGCAGCAGGCTGCATGGGATGACCAGGCTGGCAGGGGGGTTAGTGAGGGCTGACCAAATGACTGAGCAGCAGGCTGTGTGGGGTGACCAGGCTGGCAGGGGGGGCAGTTGGGGGCGACCAAACGACTGAACAGCAGGCTGCGTGGGGCGACCAGGCTGGCAGGGGGGGCAGTTGGGGGCGACCAGGCTGGCAGGCAGGTGAGCAGTTAGGAGCCAGCGGTCCAGGATTGTGAGAGGGATGACCAACTGCCGGTTTAGGCCCGATTCCCAAGGATCGGGCCTAAACCGGCAGTTGGACATCCCCCGAGGGGTCCCGGATTGGAAAGGGTGCAGGCTTGGCTGAAGGGACCCTCCCCCTCCCGTGCACAAATTTCATGCACCAGGCCTCTAGTGAGTAAAGAAAAACACAGGGGTATTTCTTCTAAACAGAGTTATCAGGTTGAGCCCGCACTCAAGGAAAGGGGATTGATTACACAGGGTGTAAGACCCTGGAGGCAAGGATCACTGGGGCCATTTTAGAGGTGGCCTACCATCTATGCTAAAGTAAGTCAGCTTTACTATTCATGTTTTCAGATGGTAAGGAAAGACCACACCGTATCACATTGTGATAATGGTTTTAAAATTGGTATTTATGTTCCAATAGCACTGACAAACATTTCTGCCAGAGCCCAAGCCCTGAGGAGAAAAGGGTGTTAACTTTTAGAGAAATGGAATGGTGGAACATACACCTTTTCTCATTTGTCCTCTGCCTACTCTTGTCATGCTTATATGTTGCCTCCTCACTCGCCTTAGGCTTGGCCATCTGACTTGTTCTGACCGAAGGGACGTGAGGTGAAGGAACACAGTGCCAGTTCTGAATGGAACTTTAAGAGGCATTGTGTGTTCCCACTTACCTTCTTGCACTCCTGCCTGCCAGAATGAAAACACACAGAATGAGAGACACAGGACACAGACCCCACCCGAAGTCAGGTCTAAGCCAGCTGAGCCACCGTCACCTGCAGACCTGAAAGCAAGGAGCGTGTCCTTGTTGTGGACAGCCTTGACAGTTTGTGGTATATTAATGCTGTGGCAAAAGTTGATTGGGGACAGCGGGGATAGAGCCAACTTCCCAAAGAGTATCTAGTTCTGTCAGTATTCTGTTTCCAAATCCCACTGAGACTGATTGAGCCCAGAGGATACTGTGTTTTAGGAGCTTTGATCCCCATGGCCTGCTGTATGACTCTAGAAAAATTCACAGTGCTGCCTGGCCAATGTGGCTCACATCGACCTACGAACTAGAAGGTCACGGTTCGATTTCTGGTCAGGGCACATGCCTGGGTTGCGGGCTTTATCCCCAGTGTGGAGCGTGCAGGTATCAGCCAATCAATGATTCTCTCTCATCATTGATGTTTCTCCCTGTACCTCTCTCTTCCTCTCTGAAATCAATAAAATATTTCATTTAAAAAAATTCTCAGTGCCTTCAGTAAAGACTTTGGCAAGAAAGGAATTTTTTTTTTAAAAAAAAAACACTGATGACAAGCTATTGTCTTTAAAACTTAGGGAATGTTCAGTTTCTAAAATTTCAGGTACCATATTTTACCTCTGTCCAAAACTTTTCAATTTGGTTTACTTTTTAACTGAGATAATTGCCATTGAATCCAAATAGTGGAAAAGGAACTCCTAAAATGAAATAGTGAGTGGGCTGACTATTATTGACTCAGTAGGACAGCTGTTTAGATGGCTATTTAATTGTGCTACATCTCTGAACATAGAGGAAAAACCTGAAAGGGATTTGGTAAACAACATATTGCCTCTCAACATCTCTGGGAACACTGATGTAAATGAAGCAATTATATTTCTTATCTGAAAAAGAGCAAAGCAAAACAAAACACTGAACAATGTGGGAGACATTCATTATAGAGTTTAATTTTTTAAACATTTTTTTAACATTTATTTGTTTCTTAATCCTTTGCCTGCATAGTCAAAGAAAAGCCAAGGTTGCAAAATTGTTTAATGCTATGAGGATCAGAAATCATCTTGAATATAGTATTTGGGTTATTCTGGAATATCGTGTGTGTGTGTGTGTGTGTGTGTGTGTGTGTGTGTGTGTTAGCTTTGGTATTTTTTAAATGCTCTCCAGGAGATTGTAATCCAGATAAACTCTAAATTTGCAATCCTCTGGTGAACTCTTAAGTTCCAACTGTAAGACAGGCTCTACCTGGTTCATACCTTCCATTAGCCCCAAGCCAGCTAGCATTTCATTCTGATTCCATGTTTACTGAGCAATTCCCTGCTCACTGGAGATCGGCTATAGAAGGAATTCACACTCATCAACTTCTTGTGATGATTCTCTTGCACATTCTAAAAGAGCTTCTTGTCATGATTTTCCAATTCAAGATGGAAAGAATACGTTCCATTTCTTGACATGAGAATTTTCATTCTGTGGGACATTATACTTCTCACAGTAAATAAACGAATTGGAATTCCTGTGTTCATTCTAGTCTCCTGTGGATTTTAATTATCATGGTCTATCTTTCACTCCTTAGTGCAAACAAGGTCCTTGCCTGGGGACTTCAAAGTAGAAGGCAAGATTTAGCAGGTTTTTCCTACAGACCCAGCTACCCTGCTTTCACCTGCTCCTAGTGTCTACATCTGCAGCTAAATTAAATCTCTCTAAAATGCAGTTTTGGTCCTGTTACAATTCTGCTTAAAAATCTTTCAGGTCTGGCCGGCATGGCTCAGTGGTTGAGCGTAGACCTATGAACCAGGAGGTCTTAGTTTGAATCCTGGCCAGGGCACATGCCTGGGTTGTGGGCTCTATCACCAGTGTGGGGTGTGCAAGAGGCAGCAGATCAATGATTCTCTCTCATCATTGATGTTTCTATCTCTCTCTCTCCCATTCTCTCTGAAATCAATAAAAATATTTTTTAAAATAAATCTTTCAGGACTTCTTCATTGCCTCTGGCCCCAACCTACTTTTCTTCACTCAGTGTTTTCCTTGAGAACCCACTCCTATGCTCCAGGCAAACTGAACTGTGTAAGCTCCACATTTGCCTGCCCATTAAATTTAAGCTGAAACTGGTTCCTTCATCTGACACACTCTCACTTCCACCCTCTTATCAATCCTTCCATATTACCTGGCTAATTCAATTTACCTTTAGATGTGATCTCAGTCTTGCTGCCTTCCCCCATCACCCTAGCCATCAGCGAACTATTCCTTGTAGGCATTCCTTTATCAATACCATCCCAATGTGTTTTCTTAGTGTAAATCTTTCTCCATGCCCTCCTACTAGCTGGTCCCCTTCTACATTTTATTCATGTCTGAACTTAAATCTTTTCCTTGTGGAGGCTTTTTGTGACTCCTAAGCCTCAGTGGGATTCCTAATATATGTCCCATAATGCTCTTTACTAGTACTTCCTCTGTTGCGACAATCATCACATTGCAATTACTTGCCCAGAATCCGTGATCCCTGATGGTCTGTGAGTTTCATGAACATAAGGATAAGTCTATTTTATTCATTGCTGAATATCAAGCCTCTGAGCACAGTGCCTGGCACATAGTAGATACTAAATATATATTTGTCAAATGGATGTTGAATGAATTCAATTTCAATTCAAAAAATTTCATTAAGCACCTTCAACATCCCAGACAGTGTTCTAGGTGTTTGAGAGTTTTATCAGTGAATAAAGAGAAGATGAAATACTGCCATTTGCAACAACATGGATAGACCTTGAGGATATTATGCTAAGCGAAATAAGTTATTCAGAATAAGCTAAGGATCATCTGATTTCACCCATATGTGGGATATAAAACTGAAACTCATAGACATGAACAGTAGTACAGTGGTTATCAGAGGGAAGGGTGTGGGGAGTAGTAAAGGGTAAAGAGGGCCAAATATATGGTGACAAAAGATTATTTGACTTTGTGGTGGGCACACAGTGAAATATACAGGTTGTGTATTATTGAAATGTACCCTTGAAACCTATATAATCTTATTAACCAATGTAACTCGAATAAATTTAATTTAAAAATAAAGAAAAGAAAGATCCCTTCCTTCATGGAGCTCAGCAGGGAGAGGCAAACAATACACATGATAGTAAGAAAATTATATATGTTAGAAAGTGATAACTGCTATGGAAAAATGACAAGGTAAGGTAAAATGAAAATGAAAAACTGAAGTATAAAGAAAAAATGGAGGTGCATAACCTGCAGCATTAAATAAGGTGGTCAGGCGGGTCCAATTGCAATGGTGGCTTTTGAGCCAAGACTTAAAGGAGCAGAAGGAGTTAGTCATGCAGGCATCTGGGCTAGGGGTAGAGTGGTTAGGAGGGATGACCCATGCAGAGGCCCTGAGGATTCCTGGTGTGTTGGGGAAATAGCAGGAGGCAGTGTGTCAAGAGCAAGTAAGCAAGGAGAAGGAGAAGAGTAACATCATTGGCGGCCTTTTGGCCATTTGTCAAGACTTCGGCTTTCATGATAAGTTGAAAAGAGAAGCTATTGTGGCGTTTTGGACATGATTTGAGTTATCTGACTTAAGTTTTTCAAGAATTACTCTGGCAGCCAGGTTAATAATAGTCTAAGGTAGGAAGGTAAAGGTTGAAGTAGAGAGATCAGTTAGAATGTAAGAAAACCTAACAGGACCAGGTTACTTAGAACACAGTGGTAGCTTTGAAGATGGTGAGAAATGATAAAGTTTTAGACTTTTTTAAAAAGGTAGAGCCAACAAGAGTTCCAAAAATATTTGCATATGAGATGTGAGAGAGAGAGGAACCACAGATGACTCCAAGGTTTTAAGCCTGAGTGAATAGAAGAATAGAGTTGTCATAAACGGAGAAAGGGAAAAATTGTGGGTTAAGTAGATTTGGCGGAATGGGGGGATAGAGATCAGAAGTTCAGTTTTGGATAGGTTGGACATGAGATGTTTATTAGATGTTCAAGTTTGGGTATCAAGAACCCAGTTGGATATATGAATCTCAAGTTCAGAAAGAAGGTCTAGGTTGGAGCTATAAATTTGGGAGTTATCAGCAAGAAGGTGGTATTTAGAGTCATAAGCCTAGATGAGATCCTCAAGGGGGTGACTGTAGACAGAGAGCAGAAGAGGACAACAATCAAGTTCTGGAACATGTCAGCATAAAAAAATATGAGAGAAGCTGATGAACTAACAAAGGATTCAAAAAGAGACAGAAGAGAGAGGATGAAACCAAGAGTGCATGTTTTGGAAGCCAAGAGAAGACTATTTCAGGGAGAATGCTGGGTTGTGACAAATACTGCTAATAAGTGAGATAAGAACTGAGAACTGGCCATTACATTTAACATTTGATCATGGGTGACCTTTCTGAAAGCAGTTTTGGAGGAGTAGTGGGGGTAAGAACCTTTTTAGAGCGGACTTAAGAGAAAATGGAGGAGAGGAATTCCAGGATGAATGAATGCACAGCCTTGATCTCATTCTACCTTCTGTTAACATCATTGTCTTCACCTTTTCTCCTCTTCTAGATTATACAATCCTTGAAGACAGGAAGAAGCTGTGTCTTTGACCCCTGTACAGCATGGAAGTGGCACAGCACCAGCATACAGCAGGCATGCAATAAATGTTGGTTGACTGACTGATGGGCTGCATGAACATTAAGGGTGAAATTATCCTTATTTCTTATCTGTTTTGCCTTCTCCTGTTTCCCTTATAATTTTCCTTCCCTTCTCCTCTCCCATCTAGACAGATGCCCATTGTCCTCCTGCCCCAGCTTTCCCCATCCTCCCTGCACCCCTAATCGACTTGACATTTTAGCCACATTGAACCTAGTCCCTCAGGAAGGCCAAGGGGGTAAAAACAAGATAGCTAATCTAATAAAAAAAATGCCAACGTGGGGATCTAGCATTTTATAGGGGCTTGTAATGGGTAAAATCCACCTAAGAAATGTATTCTAAGGCTGGGTAGTAAAGGAGCCAGATCTCAGAATACAAGAAAAAGAGCTTAAAATATGAAAGTGTAGTTTTTTTTCCTTCCTTTAATATGAATTACACACAACTAACAGGAATGTTAATCAGCTGTTTCTAATAGAGTCAGAAAACAAACCAAATTGCCTTCTCATGGTATTAGCTTTTAAAGTTGTAAAAGAGAATTACATTTTTAAAATGAGTCTTGGGCGCATCTGTCTAATGATTTAATGTGCTTTCTTCAAATTCATCACTGTAATGGGTTGGTTTTAGGCTGCCATATAGTCTTTAATTAATTCTGGAATATAGTACTTAAATTTCTGGATTTTGTTAATTCATTTATTTAAGGGATATTTATATATGTGAGACACTGTGGTTTAACAACAACAACAATAAAAATATATTTAAATCAAAGGCCAGATAATATCAGTTTAAGAATTAGCAGCCACTGTTGCCCATTAGTGTTTGTAGGCTAAAACTAAAAGTTTTCCTGTTACCTTCCTATCCCCTCCTTTGCAATTATGATACACAATTCAACGATGAACCTCAAACATTTAAAAATATATTTTGAACAACTGAATCCTCAACAGATAGAAGCTATTTGCTGTTGGAAATGAAAACATTACGGTACAAAGAAAGAAATGAACTTAGTTCAATTATTTGACAACCAACGAGAAAATGAGCTCAAGAATTACCCAGGTGTGAAGTCTGAAAGCAGCTTGATAAATACCGTCCACCAGCCTGAAGGTAAGAACGGTATTAATTCAATAAACCAAATTATTTCCACAGGGAGAAAGCCACAGGAAGGGCACCGAGAACATTTCTGTCATCTGGGTCTCTTATATTTCCAGGCAATCAGCAAAAAGTGACCATGATTTTCCCTTGTTTACAAAGACTGCCTGGAAGCCAAAGATCAGCATGTGGGGTGAACAGACAGGTCTCAGGAAAGTGAAAGGAGCTGAGTGCAACGTGTAAACAATGTGGTCATTAAAGAACATAAGTGCATAGATTATAAATTCATTAGATTTTAATCAAAGGAAAACAGAAAATGATGAAGAAGTAAATCCTAACTGCTGAGTTTATTCAGGAAATAAAAGGATTATCTGCTCAGGAAAGTGTAATAGTCATGTTTCAGCTAATCCCTGAACCTCCCTAGTCTAGGTGGTCCAGGCGAGGCTGCACCAGCTGTAGCCATTCAAGCTTGTTCTTGTATTATTCAGGCAATTTTGTAATAAGATCGAGTTAAAATCAGCTAGTTTTTTGCAATTCTTTTTGCAGCCCTCCCCCAACAATCAAGCTATCAGAACAACAAAATAAAACCAAAACAGTCTCTCAGTAAGAACATTTTATGAGTTTCTTCTCTATCATTATTCTTTTTGGCTGAGCTCTCCTTTTTTTTGACATGCGTATTTATCTTCTTTGCAATGCCTGGATTCATAGTCTTCTTCCATCCACTGTAGTCATAATTTAGCTGGATAAAAGGTAAAGAGCAAGTTCATTTTGAAAGTCAATTTGTCATTTTTTGCATTTTAAACTATTTTTGTTCATTCTCAAAATCCATTTCAGATACATGTAAGAGTTATACTAATAAAATACTAACATTTAGAAATCAGAGTAAAATATAATTAACAGCTATAAAAATTGTGAAGAGATATCTTTATAATTATAAGTTTAGAAACAATAGATATAATAGTAAAGAAATATTGCTAAATTTGAATGCGTACAAAGAACAGCCTTTGCACATAAAAAACAAAAAGAAATTACAGTATTTTAAGAGCTATTGAAGAAGAATGAATTAATCTCTGCAGTGTCATCAGATCTTCTATTATTGCTTTTTCTATAACAAAGGCCTTTTATAATATACTTCTAAAAATCCTCAAAGTCATAATACATCATAAACCATAGAAAATTGAATAAATGAGAAAAGAATACTAAGCCTTAAAAACATAAGTGAGCAAATTCTACAAACAGTCTAATTCTCACAAGAAGAAATCCATGGACTCAATATACATATTAGAAAAAAGTTCAAATTCTTTAGTGAAAAAAGAAATGAAAACCAATCAATGAGGTGTACTTCTCTCCCCACCCCACTTAATTAGAAAATCATATAATTATACACATTTCTTGTGAAGGTACAAAACAGTGGCTATACAAATTGCTTCAAAATTTTTGGACCCAATGTTGTGTCCAAAATGTTGGATCTACTATAGATCAAGAGCTATAAAAATGTCTAAGTTTCTGCTCTCTGCCAACGTGAGAGACTAGCCTGAGTGCCAGTCTCCAACACTCAAAGCTCTGGTGTAACTATGTAACTATAGAAGTGAGAGAGTGGCATGGATCCCAGGAACCAACATCACCAACAATAGTAATCATTGAAAAATTCACTGAGGATCCTTGTTTTGATCAACTATTATGTTGAGAGTTGCAAAATGTTCGTTTCCTCCTCCTACCATTTCATCTACATTTATTAGTTGCATTCTTTTATAAAAAAGAACTTTCAGTTTTTTCTTTTAAATGTAACTATGGACTTTTGGAGGTTATAATTAATTGTCATCATTATTCCAAATTTAACCAGTGGAAGTCTCTATGTCCCTTTGATATGACCCAATTAGTTTTCGAGCACTTCTTTCTTTGAAAATCTTTATTGTTGAAAGTATTACGTATGTCCCCTTTTTCCCACCACCCCCCATCCCCCGACCCAGTTGAGCATTTCTTTGGTTTGTGAGACAAGATGTTCGGGGCTCACATTGAACTTTTCCTGCCCTTGACCTGGAATCAGCCATTTTCCAAGATGTGCTATTCCTTTTCGTGGGGAATGGTATTTAGAAACTCATCTGGGCTTAGATGAATCTTTAATGATGAGATTTCCGGCATTGCTATTATTATTTATTTATTTTTTATTTTTGCAAGGGATCTGTTGGAGTAGTCATGCCCTTCTGAAAGCTTCTCCAAGCACACTGTGTATAATACTGTTTATAACATTTGTCATTTGAACGCATAAGGCTGGCCTGTGAGTCAGACACCTTCCTGGAGCTTCAGAAAGCTGAATGAGACTGAGAAGGGGTGATTAGAGCAGAATCTACCATCTTAGTTTCAACTTCAGTGTCATAGAACAAAAATAACTTTAGGAAGAATTATGTTTTTTCCCCACTGACATTTCTACTTCGTTTGGGTCATTGAATAGACAGAAATAATCCAAAGCTAAAACTTCTTCCAGATGTATTCTTTATGTCCTCATTTATTTCACCCACAGAATTCAGTCTATTCTAAGGTGATTTTAGTCTATTCTAAGGCTTTATTTGTCTCCAGGCCGTAGGCCTATACCAGAATAAACTTTCTTCTGGCCTTAACAGGAGAATGTGGAATACCCAATTACTGAATATGAACATGTGTGGTCTGTGTAAATTCTTTGTAGCATAGCCCGGTTGGTGTGGCTCAGTGGTTGAGCATTGATCTATGAACCAAGAGGTCACTGTCCAATTCCCAGTCATGGGAACATGCCCAAGTTGCAGGCTCAATCCCCAGTAGGTGACATGCAGGAGGCAGCTGATCAATGATTCTCTCTCATCGTTGATGTTTCTATCCCTCTTCCCCTCTCCTTTCCTCTCTGAAATCAATAAAAATATAATTTAAAAATGTATTTATATCAAAAATACCAATGTATCATTCATACCCAATTTAATTTTCTAGTTTTAAACTCTCTTGCTCTAGCCATGCTGAGTGGACAGTAGGTGATCCTGTTAAGAGATAGTCACCACACTCAATCAGATTCCTTTTCTCAAGGATTTGAACCAAGAGACCTAGAGGGAGGGTTCAATCATTGGTGGTCTAATGTGGAGTTGGGCCAATGGCCCAATATAAGATGAGGAGGTAAAGAAAAATGATTGAGGTGATGACAGTTGGAGTAGACTGTAGAAAGAATCAGAGATGAAGGAGACCACACCACCACTAAGACAGAGAGCTTCTGATAGTCCAGCCCTCTGTCTCATTGTCTTGGAGTCTGTGAAGTTTATGTAGCCTTGAAATTAACTTATTTCTTTAGTAGGATTAATTTAATTGCTCTTTGCAACTGACAAATCTTGGCTCTAATATTATACTATCCTAGAGGCTCAGTGTATGAAATTCGTACAAGGGTGGGGGGATCCCTCAGCCTGGCCTGCACCCTCTCGCAATCCGGGACATCCCCCTCACAATCTGGGACTGCTGGCTCCTGATGGCTCACCTGCCTGCTTGCCTGATCACCACTAACCACTCTGCCTGCCTGCCTGCCTGACTGCCCCTGACCACTCACTTGCCTGCCTGAATACCCCTAACTGCCTCTGCCTGCCTGCCTCATCACCCCTAACCCCTCTGCCTGCCTGCCTCATCGCCCCTAACCACTCACTTGCCTGCCTGATTGCCCCTAACCCCCTCTGCCTCGGCCCCCCCACTGCCACAGCTTTGTCTGGAAGGACATCCGGAATGACATCCAGAAGGTCGTTCGGCTGTCCGGTCTATTTAGATATTATGCTTTTATTATTATAGATAATGGTGCATACTTTATTTCAATTCTTTTTTGTTATAAGCAACCATTGTGTTTTGGGTTATTTTTATCTGTAGTTATCAGATAAAAAGACATTGTCAAATATTTGCTTAGAACAAACTGCTCTATAAAATATTAAATGAATATGACATCTTGTTTTGTAAGAGCAATCAAATATTTGTGAATCTTTGCCTCTCTAGCTAAGATTTGGATCAATCAATCTACAGTTGACCCTGAATAATGGGTTTGAACTGCATGTGTCCACTTATCTGTGGATTTTTTTCCATCTTGTAAATAAACTATGTAAACTTATAGTATTGATAAATATAGTATAGTACTGTAAATGTATTTTCTCTTCTTTTCAACTTTCTTAATAACATTTTATTTTCTCTAGCTTACTTTATTGTAAGACTATAGTATATGATATATAATATATATATATATATATATATATATATATATATATATATATACACACACACACACTGAGTGGCCAGATTATTATGATCTCTGAATGCATAATAATCTGGCCACTCAGTGTACTTCTCTTGAGTACCTCATTTATTTGATATCAAAGATACTATAAATAGTGCACCTGATCAGTTTTCCCCTTTGCATTGGCTGATAGAAATCTCAGGGCAAATAAGTGGTTGATCTCCAGCAAAAGTCTAGAATACTTTTGGTACCCATCTGAGATACAAATACACTGAGTGGCCAGATTATTATGCGTTCAGAGATCATAATAATCTGGCCACTCAGTGTATACAAAATATGTATTAATCAACTTTATGTTATTGGTAAGGCTTCCAGTCAATAGTAGGCTATTAGTAGTTAAGTTTAAAAGTTATACATGGGTTTTTGACTGTATAAGAGTTGGCACCCTTAACTCCAACATTGTTCAAGGGTCAACGGTAACCCAACCAATCAGAAGGCAGTAATACCTCGATCCTTTATAAGCCTCATACATATGTCCAGCTATGCTATCTAACAGAATTTGGTAGCTCAACTATAGTGGTGCCCATTGTGGAGCCAATCAAAATTCATCAGAACATAAATGTTTATGGTTAGCGAGTCAACAAAATAAAATATAAAGATATAAAAGGGGTAGAAATTTTAAATTGGAGAAGATAAAAATGCAACACAAAGTGACTGGCGGAATGCAGTTTGATGTATATTTGATCTCCGGGGTCTGGCCAGTTCCAGAGCTGCCTAATTGGCTCCAGGCCTGGCCCCCTTGTCTTGAGTCAGGATAACTCTCTGGTATTATTCTTGCTGCAGAGTTCCCTGTGGGGTCAAGCTAGGGCTCATATTGATTGAACCCACATCTTTACCTGGCTTTTCCCCTGACCTCATCCTGCTTTCCCCATTCCTACAGGCTTTCCCTGCAGGCATTTTCTCAATGAAACAACTTGCACAGTAATTTGCATCTCAGTTCCATTTCTAGGGAATCCAACTTAAGACAGTCATCTAACATTTGACCTGACTAAGCAAAGATGGTCTTCCACTTTGCTGCTGTCTGTGGATTTGTTAGCACATCAGTGGAGGGATAACTATCCAGGGTGATCCTTTCATATTCAGTTGCAGGCACATTTCATATGATTGCACTTTCTTTATTGCACTTCACAGATACTGAGTTTTTTATGAATTTCAGAAGGCAAGGCCTTCCACCAGCAAAATGATTACGACTTGCTTTATTGTGACACTGGCTTTACTGCCACTGTCTGGAACCCACAGTATCTCAGAGGCATGATTGTACAGTTTTCCTCTGTGAAAATTCTTCTCCATCTCATCACATGTTTACCATTTAGCACCTGGTGCCAGAACTCTCTTCAGAGTTGTCTTCATGTCTTTATTTGGAAAATGCCTTGATGAGCTGTCTGAGGATGAAAGGAAAGACCTGGAGGCATGTATTTAAAGAGAATGATAAAACTAAAAGATAGATAAGTTATTTGCATAAGAATAAACAGAGTTTATATTGGAGTGAATCTAAAAGGACAGAGGATTCAGAGAGGAGAGGGAGATTTGGCAATAAGACCAGGAAGAAAATTTCCAATAGTAGAGTAGTGTAGGGAGCGGCTATAGGGTTAAGCCTCGGACTGACCTGTTGGCAAAGCCACAAAAAAAGTCCCAGCTTAGAGGGCACAGCCCTCTTAGCATAAATAAGCTTGACCTGATGATACTTCCTAGATCTTATCTGGGTAGCTAATGGGCTATGCGAGGTGCAGCAAGTGCTGCCAAAACCAGTGAAACTCAAAAGAACATTTAACTATGGTGACCACTACTTTGTTTACCTCTGGCTATAAAATAAAGGCTCAGCTAGCCGTCTGGATCTTGCTTTGTGGCCTTAGCCAGGCATAGAAGATCCACCTAGACCCAGCTTATTCTCTTTGTCTGTCTTTTCTTCAATCCTTCGCTGCACACACACCCCCCCCCCCCGCCCCCCGCAACCCCTCAGGCTCACCAAACCCTTGGCTGGGCTGGGCTGGCACAGATTAGCTGGAAGACATTTAAGACTAAGGACATCTAATAGTCCATTTTAAGTTGTGTTGTTATGAAGTAAACTTCCTATAACTAAATATTCAGTGTAAATTAAATTTGTCAGAACAGCCTTGTGATGGGGTAAAGAAAAAGTCAGGGCAGTAAAAATGCCAGCCCTTTGCTGACACCTACAATTAGTAGTAACAACATGCTTTCACTGGGACAATGGGCCAAGTGTCCTGGCAGCAACTAGCAGTAAAGTGAATGATGGCCCTGGGGACCCTAACAGAGACAGAGAGGTGCAGCTGTGGCAAGAAACTGATTTAGGAAAGGTATGAAACAAATCCTCTTTTCCCCTGAAAAAAAAAAAAGACAGAATGGGGAGAGAAGGCTGGAATCTGGATCACACACACACACACACACACACACACACACACACACACACGCAAGCAGTTGGTACTTCCTAACTATTGTAAACTCACAGACTTTAATGAAATTCTGCCACAGTGGAACACAAAGACTTTAAATGTGTTATGTAACCTTTACTTGTCTTTCTCCTCAACCCCACACAATAGACAACATCAGAGACTATTAGTGTTGTCCTTGGGCGGATGAAGTGCTTTTGGAAAGTGTACCCCGGAATAAACAAAAGACAAGCACAATTTGGGAAAGAGTACCTTTCCTTTCCTCCTCCTCTAAGTCCTACTGATTATTTTATGTTCTGTCTCAAATACCCACCTTTGTAAAGGGCCTTCTGACCTGTTCTCAATCAGCAATGACCTCTTCCTGCTTTGAGTACTCTGAAGCTTAGAGTTTGAAGAGTTCTTATAAAACATTTACCTGACAGAACATTAAGAGTTTTTCTGGCCACATGGAATTCTTCACACCAAGAAAGTCAATCCAGACAAGCCATGTCTAATTCAGAGACAGGGTTTTAGAATCTATACTAATCAAAGGGTAATATGCTAATTAGACCAGATAGACAGCTGTCTTCCGGATGTCCTTCGGGACAAAGCCGCAGCAGCTGCAAAGGCCAAGGAAGGCTGGTAGCCAGCAGTGGCAGGAGCAGCAGGGTGATGGGGGCGGTGCCTTCCTCTGATCAGCCCGGTCGCCTCCCGCAGAGGGAGGCCAGACTGTGGCTTAGGCCCGCTCCCCATGGGCTCCCGGACTATGAGAGGGGGCAGGCCAGGCTGAGGGACCCCCCACCCCAGTGCACAAATTTTCATGCACCAGGCCTCTAGTATCTTTATAAGCTCCAAAAATACAAGAACAATGGGTATATAGCATGTGCTGCGTATAAACGCTTTGCTCATACTGACTCATCTAATTCTCATTGTGATCCTATGAGATAAGTACAGCTCTTACTCTCATTTTATAGGTAAGATAAATGAAAAACAGAAATGCTAACCAGCTTCTCTAAGGAAATAGCAAAGCTAAGATTGAACCTAAGCAGTCTGATCTAAACTGGTAAGCCACGGTGCCTGTTGAATAAATTTTAAAATCCTGGTTCACAGATTCTATTCTTCTTCCAACAAAACACTGTAAGAGCTCCCATGACAAAGCTCAGGAGGGCAGACAAAAGTGAACAGGATCAGGAAAACAGATTCCCCCCGCCCCCCCTCTGTTCTGGGAAATCACCAACTGTAAATCCTGAACTCTTGGTATTCTTCACTTTTTACCAAAAAGATTATGCATCATAAATATTAGTGGATCTGGGCCTTTGCTATATATCTTATTGCCCCATGTCAGCCTTCAAAGGTCATAAACGTATATCAGATAGGTGCTGGAGTGAGTCCCAGGTCCAGAAACATGTATATTAAGGTAACTATTCTGCCTTGTTCTTACACAAGATAAGGCAGATATGTGCCCACTCAGTCACTAGCCCTTGAAGAGCTTTTTTTTTTTTTTTCAATAGGTAACAGAGCAAATTTGAACATTGTCTGCCTTCTCTGAGTTTACCAATTATTCTATTTTAATATTTATCTATAATGAATAAAATTGATCTGTATGTTGATTATGTAATTATTTGGGGTTTTTTCAAAATATATTTTTATTGACCTCATAGAGGTAGAGAGAGAGAGAGGGAGAGAGAGAGAGAAAGAAAGAAACATCATTGATTGGCTGCCTCCCATCTCCCCCCCTACCCCTCGACTTGGAATGGAGTCCACAACCTGGGCATGTGCCCTGGCTGGGAATCGAACCGTGACCTCCTGGATAATAGGTCAATGCTCAACCACTGAGCCATGCCAGCTGGGCTACTATGTAATTATTTGTATGTCTTCTCATTTTTCCTCACTGGATTGAAAAACTAAAAGGCAAGACTGAATCTTTGTTTCCCCTGTATTACCTTGTACAATGCCTTGCACCCTAAAGACTCATTGAATTGGACTACTAGTAAGTATATTACGTATGTGTTGAATCTGACAAGGTTTGAGCAGGAAATAGGAGAGAAATCAGGAAGACAATGAATCAAAAGAGAAATAGAAGGAGTTTAAAGAAGGGACTCTTTACGAAGAGGTGGGTTAAGGGAAGGTGGAGAAGCATATAGGGGCTAGAAAGAGCAGAGAGCTTTCTCCTTCTCAGGGTCTGAAGGGACAAGGAGAGGGTGTGGCTGCTGGAATCTGGCAAGATCTGAAGCTGTAGGAGAAAGGCTGCCTAGCAAGAGCTGTGAACTTGGGTGGGGGAACACAGACACTGCCAAACAGTGACCTAGCAGAGACAGAGAGAAGGGGACAGAGGAAGAGCTGATGGAGCAAATACCTGGACCTCTTTCTCTTCCCATAATCAGATCTCCTGGAGGGGCCTCCCAATGGCCCAGTCAACTGGAAGCCAACAGACAGCGTGGGTGCAGTTAGATATAGAGCAAGGTCCGTTTATTCATTCAATACCTGTTGATTACTTAGTATGTGCAAAGCACGGGACTCAGTAATGTGAAAGAAACAAATATAAAAATGGCACAATTGCTATTTACATTTTGAAAATGATTCATAATGGATTGCACCAATTACCTGTTTAAAACCTGAAGAGTGCAGTGCGGGTGGGAGTCATTCATACCAGAGGAGCCGAGGGGTGCTGGGACCAAGGGCTAGGAGTGCCACCACCCCACTCCTTTCCTCTCCCCTCGTGGCGCACACCAAGCTTTGAAGCTGTAAGTGTTCCCAGTAGGCTTGAATGCAAAGTGACAATTTGCTCTTCTCAACTCCTCACCATCACTCCTTCTTAGAGAAAAAAAAAATCTGTTTAATTCTGGTGACAATCTCTAAAAATATGCTTATACTGACATTTTGATTGATCAACTGTAGACACTATTAACTGATTTCAGAAAAATAGCCACAGAGAAAAGACCTTCATTTAATAACAATCACAGATGCCTGGTCCCCAAGGCCTACCCATCACCCAGAGTGAAGGTCAGTAGCTGCCCAGCTCCACCCAGGCCTTGCAGAACCTCCAGTTGGCTCCTCAGTATCTCACACTTTTTAAAAAAAATTAACTTTAGTTTTTTCAAAGTAATACATAAATAGCTTTTTAAAACCCATTAGTATTACAAAACTTACAATGAAAATAACCTAGACCCTGTTCCCTATCCTAGTCCGTCTCCATTTTTCTTTCCACAGAGGAACTATTTTCAAATCTTTTAGTTGTTTCTTCTGGTATTTTCCCCTATATTTCTAAATATATAATGGTAACATTTTGACTTTTATACACATCAAAAATATTCACAGTAGTTATATAGGTAACATCATGCTCACAAAATCTTTAACCTTTGCTTTTTTGGGGTCTCTATTTCATTCGCTTTTTTATTTCAATTTCTCCACACCTCTGGATGAGATTCCCAACTGAAAATTCCAGACCTTAAAGATTAATAAATTGCAATGGAACGTAAAGAATATATCTTAATGCCCACAAGTATTTAATACATTTATTCTTGAGATATGCATGAACTACATTAATAAACGATTTTAAGTTCATTTAAGGAAACTTTAAGAAACTTTTGTCAAAAATTATTTTGTTTTCCAATCCCTGTTCATTAGTATTATATGCCTTCTTCATCCTCTCCAATGTCATATTTACTCTAAAAATATTCTTACATTCCATTTATGACCTAATGTGACATGAAGGTAATTTCTTTCTCTATTTCTTTGTCTTGCATTTTGTAAGGTTTTTCTCTATTAAGTGAATTGCTCAGTCTCTATTATCTCATTTGGATCCTAAATTATTTCCCTCCCCCTGCAGACATATCTGTATATGCTAGACCTGTACGCTTTGTTCAACAAATTTTTAAGATTATTATGTTGCAAAGTTGTTTTTCAAAGAACCAATTCAGTTCTATTTCTGAATACCATCATTTCCCATCATTATAAAATCTTTCCAAAAGCATTCTTTCTCCTAAGTGATTTGATATGGTGTCTATTTTGAACATATGAGCAAGCAGAATTATTTCTAAATCATAGCAAAGTGTTGAAATTACAGCTGAAAGTTTTATTCAATTCTGGAAGCCTTTATTAGAGTGGATGTGGATGTCCTCATCGCAGAACAAGATGTGAAAATATCAGATACAACACCTGAATTCAGGAAGTTTTGGTGTTTGGAGTGATGCATACATGAAAGAAGTAAAACATAACATGTATGGAGTTTAAAAACCCAAAGTGAATGATGCAGGTAAGCAGTGCTTATAGGGTCTCCAAGAAATGAAGAGATCAGTGTGGGCTGTGGTAGTCAATGGAAGGTTTTGTGTGGTTATTGAGATCGGAAAGCTTTAAAAACGGAGCAGGGCATAGGCAGGGGGGACAGTGCAGAACAAGAGACAGTGCTGTGGCGGAAATGACCTGTGGTATCTGGGAGACATTGAAGGCCCTGACTTGCTTGCACTGAGCTGGAGCTGAGAGCTAAAATGGAACCTATCAGACAGCAAGAGCTTCCTTCCACATTGTGGAGTATGACATTGGGATACTTTTTATGGTAAGGGTGTCTTATTACAGATGTGCTGGGGACACTTGAGTCTCAACTTATGCAAAGTAGACCTTAGAAAAAAATGTTGCATACTATGCACCAACAAAGTGCATAAGAAAGAATTCTGTGTGGTATGAAACTGCAAAGTGGTTTGAAGTGGGGAAGATTATCTCCAAGAAGCACAAAACGTGCATTTTCAGGCATTAGTGCAGGTTGCTTCAGGGTTATTTGTATCATTCCACCTCCTCTCTCCCTCCTCCCACCTTTCCTCTTTTGCATTCTGATCATGCCTGGGAGGATTCTGCTAAGGCTGGACCTGTATTAAGAGAGCCACTCACACCAGATTCATGACTAGTCATGCATGGTTCATTAGATTTTATGTTCATGCCAAAATGGTGAAGCTTTGGGTGCTAATATGGAAGCAATATAAATGTTTCTTAAAGTGTTTTCAACTAGTGCAAAATTTGAGTGGCTAAAATAGTACAGAGTCAAAATAAATATCATGGAAGTAGGGATTCTTTGCATTTTCTTACCAGGAGTGCAAAACAGATCAATTCACTGTTTATCAAAAGATCAGTTTTCTAAAACACCAATTTGCTGAGTACCAGTTCATGATTTATGATCGAGTGATTAGCTGATTGATTGCTTCATCAAAAGACCTGCTTGCTGAATTATCAATACACTTAAAACTTTATTCCATTAGCCACTACAGCAAAATGGCATATTTACTCATTCTATCCATAAAAATGCAAAGAAAATTGTGGCTTTTTATTTTTCAACAATTAATTCAATCTCCCTTATGAGCATTCCCTTCAGTCCCCACACTCCTTCCCTATTTGTTAGTGTGGGCCAGGGAAACTTAAATTAAGGGTATATTATTATATTCTGGTTTCAAATGTCTCCTTTTAGTCTATGCCTTTTAAATGCTTGTTCTTTCCCAGTTTTTCACTCTCCGCCTTGTCCCTGACAAAGATGGCTTCTGGGATCATGCTCTTATGTGTCCTTGTGGCAGTGATGGGGGGAGGGGGGTGCTCTGATCTGTGAGTGGATCCTTACGATTTTGTGGAAAGAATGTCACCTGTCCATCTTGTCCCTGCTCTCCCCACTGGCTCACATAGCTGAAGCCTGGTAAGGTTACTGGAGAGCTTGTGCTCTAGTTTCTCTCAGACTAGTCTAGTTTGTTAACTCAGACTCCCCTCAGCTGTTAGGGATGCTGTATATTCCCCCTAAGATCTGGCTGTGAATCCTTTTTGCTTCTTGCCCTGGGTCATGACCCTGGAGACATGGCTCTCACTGCAGAATGACCCTGAAAAGCTTATCAGCCAGCAATATCCACTCCTGTGTGCTCTACTACTGCCACATGGTAGCTATGAGTAATTTTCCGTATCACCAGAAGCTGAGGAAGATTAGGCAGCCTCCAAGACCATGCAATCTCATAACCCTTGCAACTTTACTCTAAAGCAGCTGCCTCCAGTTGTTGAAGGGCTGCTCCGGTAGTTGTGCCCTCGGACATTGTGTGATGCAAGGATCCCAGATACCTCCGCGAAGTTTGCATCTTTCTTCTCAGCCTATCTTCTTCTGGGATACCAGCCCAGAAATCAGAAATTAGACAGCAAGCATCACAAATCTTGCTTTGTCTCTACTTCTGTCCTCTTCTCTTCTCCATAATCTCCTAGAGCCTGAAAGGGTCCCAACTGCCACCTCTTGCCTTCCATCATAACTTTCTTCCTTGGAGGGGGGCTTTGTCATTCTGTTCCTCCCTTCTTTGGGGCTATCACATAATGGCTCCCTGCCTGAGAACTTAATTTACTGAGGAGAAGAAAGACAACTTGAACTTCTGAGAGATCTGACTTTGTTTATGTTCTCAGGGGCATGTTAATTTTCACATATCCATAATTTAAAGGATAATGAAAGGCTGACCATTTGTGTATCACACATTCAACACTGACCAAGTGCTTAAATATCTGAAATGGGGGAAATAACTTGGTTTTGCTTTATGATGTGTTGGTCTAGAGCAGTGGTTCTCAACCTTTCTAATGCCGCGACCCTTTAATACAGTTGAGAACCACTGGTCTAGAGGCAAGTAAAGAAATGACCTCTTATAGTCACAATATCTTTCAGCTCTGGTATTTTGCTGCCCTCTCACAAAAAGCTGCCTCTGAATAGCATATTAAAACTTCAAGGAAATTTGAACCAAGCTGAGACCAGAGTGGATAATGATGCCAAATGGGTTGAGCCAATAAGTCTCGAATCAACAAGAGTAACTCCAAAGATTATGTCCTATCTGGGAAGTAGCAGAAAAGATTTTTCCCCAAACAAAACATAACACTGAATTATAACTCCATAGATATTTGCTGAAGTATTAAGGGTAAGGCAATGTGCTGGGCACCACTTGACAGAACTTCCACAGAGCCATTGAACTGCCATTAGGTAACCAATGGACAAGGTGATTCAGGACACTCATTACCAACTGTTCTGTTTTGCTTGGGACTCAGGGGGTTCCCAGGATGTGGAACTTTCAGTGCTAAAACTGGTAAAGTCCCAAGCAAACCAGGATGAATTGTTCATCTTACTGAGACAACCTCAGCTCCAAATTTTATGATTTTAATCCCAAATTTCTGCTGGATAATAATATCCCCTGGATGTCCCAGTTAAGATGGTGGAGTAGGTAAATGCAATATTGGGGACCTCCTACAACCACATCAAAATTACAACTAAATTACAGAACCACCATTATTCATAACTGCTTGAAATCTAGCTGAACACAAGTGCTATAACTAAGGACATAAAGAAGAAGCCATATTGAGACTGGGAGGAGGAACGAAGACAGGAATGGCCTGGTTCCACACCCACGTATGGTGGATAAAAATTGGGAGGGATATCTTGGCTATAGAGAACCCCCCTGAGGAGCTAGGGGGTCTTAGCCCCACACCAGTATCCTAAGCCCATAGTTCCAGTGCCAGAAAGAGAAGTCCCCATAACGTCTGACTATGAAAACCAGCATGGATTGTGGATGAGTGAGATGGAGGGCTGCTGGAGTCCCAGGTGTTCCTCTTAAAGGGCCCACACAGGAACTTACTCAGATTTTCTTGCTTTGAGCTCCAGCCACTAGGGCAGCAGCTCAAAAGGAACCAGAGACATTAGGGAACTGATTTGTCTGGCTTCAGGGTGAAGGCTGGGTGGACAGTTTTCTCCCAGACAGAAGTTTTGGCAGAGGCCATTGTTCCCTTTCTGAGCCCTCCCTCACAGACCCCCAGGCGGGTGCTATATCTGAATCTCTATCAACTTCACTAACACTGTTGGCCCTACCCTGGTGATTCCCTGAGACCCCACCCCACCCAACTTGTGGGCCCAACCCAAGACATTTCCAATGGCTTTTCTGTACAAATGGCCTCTCTTCTTCAGGCTTCGGAAAAGAAGCAGAATCTGGCTTCTTCTTACCTTGTACCACTGACTAATTGGACCCAGGCCTGGCACTAGCAGTAGCTGGCCTTGGTTTAGCAGTATGGCCTCTCCTGGGCACCTCCAAGCCCAGCAGTTATCTGCAGATTGCTCTATAGTTCTTGCCAGCTGGCCCCAGGTAGGGCACAAGCAATAGCTGACCTTTCACCTCCTAGGAGGCCCCAGAGTTAATGCACCTAGTGGACAGCTGTAGACCATGCCAGATTACCACCCTACCACATCCACAAGCCACACATTCAAGGGGAGAACTCAGTGAGCACCAAAGCCACACTAAAGCAAGTCCTGCTCTGTGGGGTCAGCCCCTACACATCAGCTCCTCCTCTGTAGTTACAGCTACTCCTTGCAGCCAATTAGCCAGGGGGTCAATCCCTCCAAGTGATATGCTACCAAGGCTCAACTACAACAGGACAGTGTACACAGCCCACACAGGGTTGCACTCAGCATAGGACACTGGGGAGGCTGTGCCACTGGGACCTATAGGACACTACATAAGGCCACTCTACCATATCCAGGAGATGTAGCAGCTCTACCTCATACACAGAAACAAATACAAGGAAGCAACCAAAATGAGACAAAGAAACAGGTCCCAAATGAAAGAACAGGAGAAATCTCCAAAAATGAAATGGAGGCAAGCAAACTACCAGATACAGAATTCAAAACAATGGTTATAAGGATGCTTAAGGAACTCAATGAGAACTTCAACAGCATAAAACAACAACAACATAGAAACCACAAAAAGAACCAGTCAGAAATGAAGAATGCAATAACTGAAATAAGGAATACACTAAAGGAATCAACAACAGATTAAATGAAGCAGGGGATTGAATTGGTGATTTGGAAAACACCCTATCAGAACAGAAAAAAAGAAAAAAGAATTTAAAAAATTGAGGATAGTGTAAGGAGCTTCTGGGACAACTTTAAGAGTATCAGCATTCACATCATGGGGGTGCTAGAAGGAGAAGAGAAAGAGCAAAAAATTGAAACCTATTTGAAAAATAATGATGGAAAACTTCCCTAACCTGATGAAGGAAATAAACATACAAGTCCAGGAGGTGCAGACAGTCCCAAACAAGATGAATCCAAAGAGGCTCACACCAAGACACACCATAATTAAAATGCCAAGATTAAAGACAAAGGGAGAATCTTAAAAGCAGCAGGTGAAAAGCAGTTAGTTATCTACAAGAGATCTCCCATAAGACTGTCAACTGATTTCTCAACAGAAACTTCCCAGGCCAGAAAGGGATTGGCACAAAATATTCAGAGTGATGAAAAGCAAGGACCTACAACCAAGATTACTTTACCCAGCCAAGCTATCATTTAGAATTGAAAGACATATAAAGAGCTTCCCAGACAAGAAAAGTTAAGAGTTCATCACCACCAAACGAGTATTACAAGAAATGAAAAACAGGGTCTTCTTGAAGAAGAAGAAGAGGAAGAAGAAGAAGAAGAAGAAGAGGAGGAAAAAGAAAAAGAACAAGAAGAAAGATACAGATTTGAATAATAAATTTTTCATAAATACAATGAAATCTCACCTTTGTGACAGCAGGGATGGACCTAAAGCAGTGGTCGGCAAACCTCGGCTCGCAAACCCCTTGAGTGTGGCTCTTCCACAAAATACCAAGTGTGGGCGCTCACGTACAGTGCAATTGAAACTTCGTGGCCCATGCGCAGAAGTCAGTTTTCGGGCTGGGTAAGTCTATTTTGAAGAAGTGGCGTTAAAGCATTCAAGGGTCCAAAGAGCCGCATGTGGCTCGCAAGCCGCAGTTTGCCGACCACTGACCTAAAGGGTATTACGCTAAACGAAATAAGTCAGTCAGAGAATTATACCATAGGATTATACTTTTATGTGGAATTTAAAGAATAGTATAAAGGAACAAACAAAACAGAAACAGATTCATAGATACAGAGAATAGACTGATGATTGGCAGAGGGGAGGGAAGTTGGGGCAGTGAGTGAAAAAGGTGAATAGATTAAGAAGTACAGATTCATAATTACAAAATAGTTATGGGAAGGTAAAGTACAGCATAGGGAATCTAATCTAATAATAGACAAATATGCAAATTGACCGCACCTTCGCTACGCTCAAGCCACGCCCACCAGCCAAGCCACGCCCACCAACCAATCAGGACAAATATGCAAATTATCCAAACAAAAATGGCGGCTAATTTGCATATCGCGACAGCGTAGAAAGAAGCCAAGAGCTGCAGAAGGGAGCAAAGCTGCAGAGAAGCAAGCAAGCCGGGGGGAGGAGAAGGGAGGAGCGGAGGCGGGGCCGGGGGACAAGGAAGTTGAGCAGGCGGGGCCGGGGAATAAGGGGCGGGGCCAGGGGAGAAGGGAGGAGTGGAGGCGGGGCCAGGGGAGAAGGGAGGAGCGGAGGCGGGGCCGGGGGAGAAGGAAGGAGAGCGGGCTGGCGGAGAAGTTAGAAAAGCAGGGGGGCTGGCGGAGATCGCGGGGCGGGGGACAAGGGAGGAGAGCAGGCAGGGTGGGGTAGAGTGCAGCAGGAAACCCTATTGCAGGATTTTTCCTGCAACGGGAACGCTAGTCCTATATAATAAAAGCTTAATAGCTAAGTGTCTGGTCGCCTGGCCATCCAACCAATCAAAGCATAATATGTTAATGATATGCTCGCTATGATGTTCACTGACCACCAGAGGACAGACACTCCGACTGGTAGGTTAGCTTGCTGCTAGGGTCCAGCCAATCAGGACTGAGCGAGACGGGCTGGACATGCCCTGGAGCCCTCCCATGGTCCCTCCCCAGCTGGCCAACCTCCTGCATCCCTCACCAGCCCCGATCATGCACCAATGGGGTCCCTTGGCCTGGTCTGCGCCCTCTCGCAATTCAGAACCCCTCAGGGCATGTCAGAGAGCCAGTTTTGACCCGATCCTGCAGGCCAGGCTGAGGGACCCGACTGGTGCATGAATTTGTGCACTGGGCCTCTAGTATAGTCAATAATATTGCAATAACTCTGTATGGTGCCAGGTGCATACTGGAAATATCAAGGGGACCACTTTGTAAAGTATGTGATTATCTAACCACTATACTGTACACCTGATATTAAATACAAGATAATATTGAATGTAAACTATAATTAAAAATTTTTTAAGTTAAAAAAAATGATAACCGTTGATATTTGAAGTAATTTATGGACCTGTAGAAATAAGCAGAGGTGTATAGGAAAGAGTTCTCTGGTCTTTGGAAAACTGGTTCTGCTGCTTTACTAGCTGAATGACCTGAATTAGTCATGATACATGATATAAATGGAAATAACCATCATAAAGGTTTGTTGTGAGGATTACTAGTAAATAAAATTATGTATGCAATGGTGTTTTGCATTATTTACAATATTATTTCTTTGCAGTTATATTCCTGCAGCAATAATAGAGTAATAGAAAACAAAAATTCTATTTTCCCGCAGTTTCTCATGATGTTTTCCCCTCAGCATGCTTTATAATTCACCAGTTAAAAATATTTGAAGATACAGCAGAACACAAAGTATTATTTTACTGCCCTCTTTGGGACACATTTGGAACTACGCTCATGTGCAGTTTTCCAAAAGCAATGTAGCTATGTTTTAAACGTTATCAGCAACAGTGATCATGATCACCAATGTAGAGCCTGAAGGCTTCTTAGCTACTAGATCAATCATAAGGAATTGAGTCAACAATGACTAACACCTGCCACAGAGCTATGCAAAGGGATGAGGCTGGTCTCCTGGAATGATTAGCTGTTAAAACTGGAAGGAACATTAGAAGCCAGTCCTTGCAGATGGCTTCCTGTCTGCTGCCCCCGAGCTCAACTCAGGGATTTAGTAACAGGAGAGTAGTAGATTTTGGGTCTGGGAGGCGCCCTGAAGAGGAGAAAGTCAATCTCTGGCACAAGGGAGAGACAACAGCCATCAGGATCTACACGTATGTATCGTCTATGTATCTATATGTGAAAGAAAGAAAGAATGAATAATGAAACTGGTGGCAGAGCTATTTGTTTCTGACCCTGGGCTCTGTCTGGGTTGACAGTGGAAATCAGAGACTCAGCCTTAGAGCCTCTGATCTGCGAATGTGAGCTCTGGCTGGAGGGGAACTTTGAGGGGGAGGTGTGATGGAAATGTTTTTTTGTTTGTTTGTTTGTCTTTATGTTTTTGGTTGTTGTTTTTTTATCTTGATCTAGTGGTGATCCAATACTGGTGCATATAAGTAGGCAAAGTTGTCAAGCAGTACACATAAGGTTCGTACATTTTTACGTCCTGTGAATTGTGGCTCAGTAAGATACTGTTAAAATCTACTTTCCTCTCCTTCAACCTTTCCACCAATTAGAATTCCATTCTGGTTTCCTGGCTCCTCTTTTACAACATTCTGGTGTGGTAATGGTAGGGGTTAGGTCATCCGGAGGGATCTTCCTTACAGGAAGCAGGAAGGAGGTAGAAAATTTCCAAAGATGACTTGCCTCCACCTTGCAACTTTATGCAGGAGTCAAGTAGTAGCAACTGTTTCAAATGTCACAAAAGAACATCCCCACCTACTCCTTGCTTACCCGGATGGATGGAGCTGGAGAAGAAACACAGCTGTGCTCATTTAGTCTCACATTACGTTTATCACCACATATCTCAAGTAGGCTCTCCGAAAATCCTTGCAATCCTATTATATTGCGCGAGTCGTTGCTTTCCTACTTCCTAAAATTATTTCATACCTAACGCCCTCTCTCTTTAAACCAACAAGACCCTTTCAGCTCAGGCTTTGTTTCATATTTCACTGAGAAAACAGATGCAATCAGAGGAAAACTGCCTTATCTTCCAGCTACCAAGTCGATTAGACTACCTGCATTTGTATGCAAGCTCTGTGTTCCTGTCCCACAGTGCATCAGTGGTTATTAGTGGGGGCTATACCTAGAATTCTTTTAAATCCTGGTGTCCAAACCCTACTCCTAGGGAATATTTTTTAATCTGGTGTGGGACTTTTTTTTTTTTTTAATTCTCAAAGGATTTATAATACATGGCTATGATTTAGAACCAATAATTTAGAATGCCTGAGCTCCTATAAGGCAACAACTCCTCTGCTTACAGAGTGGATCTTACTCCCTTTCATCTCCTCAAAACCTTGTTACTCTACTTATCTCCCCACTAGTGACCTGGTGCACGAAATTCATGCACATTAAAAGGGAATTAATTAGAGGAAACAATTTAATATTGCTATTTGCTCTTTCTCTATAATAGAAGTGTCAGAGATAAAGGAAATTAGTAAAATGTATATGAAAACCTTCCTCCTGTCAGAGTCTGGGGCTCACCATGGGACCCAGAATTAAGTCCCTGCATGTACCTCAAAATCATGTGAGACCCAGACCCGGCCGCCCCCTCCCCCATTGGGCTAGATCCAGAACCGGCCAGTCCCACCCTTGTCAAGCCCTGCTGGGCAGGGGGCATAGCCTCAGGTCCCCTGGCACGGTGCTAGGACAGGGGGCATGGCCTGAGGTCCCCCAGCCTAGACCGGGGTGGGGGGCGTGCCTTGAGGTCCTCCGTCAAGCCCCACCAGGTAGAGGACACAGCCTGAGATCCCCTGTCAAGCCCCACTGGGTGGGGGCATGGCCTGAGGTCCCCTGTCAAGCCCCGCCAGGTGGGGGGCACGGCCTGAGGTCCCCCGGCCTGGCGCTGGGCAGGGGGAGCAGCTTGAGGTCCCCTAGCCCAGCACCAGGACGGGAAGCACACCTTGAGGTCCCCTGTCAAGCCCTGCCGGGTGGGGGGCGCGGCCTGAGGTCCCCTGTCAAGCCCTGCCGGGTGGGTGACACGGCCTGAGTGCCCCTGTCAAGCCCCACGGGAGCGGGGGAGAGAGTAGCCTCAGGTCCCTGCTGATTGCTTGTTAAGGCTCCTTATGGAAACTTAGCCTCAGCTGTGGGTGCAGCCATCTTTGTGATGGAGTGATGGTCAATTAGCATATTCCCTCTTTATTAGGTAGGATTTTCCTGCATGATTATTTTTTTCTCTCTCTGCTAGATAATTCCCATCAGCATACAAACATGCTTTAATATCTTCTGTCTTAGGAACAGCCCTTCCTTAACTCCACCTTCCCTTCTAGCTGCCACCTTATAGCAAAACGCAATAGGCTGTCTCCATTCTATAACCTTCAATTTTTCATTAGCCTCCTCCTGTCTCTATCATTCAACATTGAAATTATCAACATCCTACAAGTTGGCAAGCCTAATAATTACCAGCTTTGTCTTATTCTACTTTTCAGCAATATTTAGCACAACTGATTTTTCTTGACTAGGTGAGAGAGCTTTCAGTCTTACATGGTTCCTTGAGCACCCATTACTATCATCTTCCTTCTTCCTTATTGGTGCTCTTTCTCAGACTTCTTTGCCAGCTCCTCCTCTTTTCCCAGCTCAGTCTCTGTTCCTAATCTTCAACCACGCTGTTTCTCAAGGTAATCTCATCCAGACCCATATGTTGTGGGTTCACACATATGTATCTTGAACTCTCATCTCTTTCCCAAGAGCCAGGCTCATACTCAACTGCCTCCTCAACACTTCAATTTGGGTATTTCAAAGAAATTTTTAAATTTATTTGAGTATATTTAGAACTATCTCGGAGGTTTTTAGTGTTTTGGGATCATTTGTTTGATGATAGCCTTTCTGTTTCAAGTTGTAGACTGTTCTATGAGCCTTGTGTGTCTGTTTATGATTAAGAATTAGTAGTTAAAGGTGATTGGGAGTAGTAGTTGTTGACTAATGGGCTTCATCCTAAGGTAAATATATGGGGCACAAGCATAGGCTCTATCATTAGAATTTTGTGGCATGGTGGGCATAATTCCTATAATAGGCAGGAAGATCATAATGGTAGCAGGAGAGGATGACCAGTATGTATCTTTGGAGATGGCTAATAATGACGATCATGGTATTCCTAAGGGTAAGACATGTGGGTAGGGTATTACTTTATATATATATAGAACTAGAGGCCCGGTGCATGAAAATTCGTGCACTAGGGTGGTATCCCTCAGCCTGGCCTGCCCCTCTCACAGTCCAGGAACCCTCAGGGGATGTCCTACTGACAGTCTGGCCGCCTTCTGTGGGAGGCAACTGGGCTGATCAGGGGAAGGCACCACCATCACCCTGTAGCTGCTGCCACTGCTGGTCATGGCGGCTGTGAGGCCTGAGCCCCAGGCCTCACAGCTGCCGGGGCTCACAGTTGCCTGAGCCCACAGCTGCCGTGAGCCCCGGGCCTCACAGCTGCTGTGGGTCCATGGACACAGCTGGCCCCACTATGAGGCAGATCTGGGTTAGGATTCCATCTATGACTTTAGCACCATTTGTTCTTCCCCTAATAGATGTTGGGTCCCTGAGTATCAGTGTCAGCTCAGATCCTTTATCTGAATCCCTTGACGGATCTCAATATTCTCCTTTGCCCATTGTTTGATTACCTGGATAAATGGTAATAGGGCCCTTTGTGAAATCACTACTGTATACACTTTGTAATCTTGCAGGGACCATCTTAATGTCCATGCAGACTCTTCTTTGGTAGACAGGTTAGGGTTTAGATCACTGTTTCAGGTCTGGAAACTGGATAAGAGAATGCCACTTTCCTTTGGGGAAGCAGATGCCAGCCTCCTGCTCATCCATTTTTGACCTCTTCAAATCTATACTAATAAAAGGGTAATATGCTAATTAGGGTGGATGTCTTCCGGACGTCCATCCGGATGTCCATCTGGACAAAGCAGCTGTGAGGCCTGGGGCTCACGGCAGCTGTGGGCTCAGGCAGAATCCAGAAGCTTTATCTGGATGGAGCAAATCCATGTGAGAAGCTAGTGGATCTGCGCAGTCCTGGGGTGAGCTGTTCTAGGTGCCATGGTGTCTGTTTCACTGAGCCAGGACATCCATCTCTCGGTGGCTGTGAATGTTGGCTGCTAATGGCAGTGTGTATATTCTTTCACATCTCGCTTTCTTGCATTCAACATTATTATGGTTTCATTATTTTATGTGGTTGTATATGGCTGTAATGCAGTTCATTTCTCTTTACTGCCCTATAGTATTCAATTACATCAATATAACACAATTTACTTTGCCATTCTTCTGTTGAAAGATCTTTGAATAGTTTATGGCTTTGGCTATTAAAAATAATGCCAATACGAATATTCTTTTACCTGTCTTTGAGTATATACACACACACACAATTCTGTTGGGTCTCTATCGAGGAGTGAAACTATTGGATCACAGGGGACACATGTATTCTACAATAGTAAATAGTGTTAAACAGTTTTCCAAAGAGGTTTGAGTCCTGTTAGAAACAATTTCACAGCTCTACAGTTATGAAGATATTCTACTATATCTTCTGGAAGCTTTATTGTTTTATTACCATTTACCTTAAGGTCAATAATCAACTTGGAATGAGGCAAAATAGAAGTTTAATTTGTTTTTTCATATGCAAACCAATTGACCATTTGATTTAAAAACACTTTATTTAAAAGATTTCCCTTTGTCCACTGTTCTGTGCACAGTCTCATGCAATGATTCATTTGTTGGATTGTTCTCATAAATGAGCTTTGGTGCTAAGCCAAGAACTGGACAATTATTGGGTTGAACCTTTTGTGATATTCATATTATCTTCATTTTACTCTGAGGCAACCGAGGCTCACAGATGTTAATTAGTTTAGTGAGCAGGTTCTACTGTACAAAGATTCACCTTATTAATGCCTTAAATGAGATATAAATTATAAATGGATTCATCATTTAGCAGATAACAGGAAGAAGAAAGGGGATTCGGGTCTGCTAAGGCACTTGTTAACTTCATGTAGTGTCCATTTCTGACTCCAAGACAGTTTGTTTCAGCTCCACCTTTATGCTTTCATTGCAGCCCAGTGGGAAAAGAGGAAGAGCATAGAAATGCATGACCCTTATTTTAGGAATGTTACCAGAAATCACACAACTCCACTCATATCCTGTAGTCCAAAATTCAGATATACAGTGTAGCCACAGGGAGCCTGGGAAATGGAGTCTTTACTTTAGGTGGCCAGTGTCTCGCTGAAATTTGGGGTCTCTGTTACTACAGGAAAAAAGGAGAGAATGGATATTGGAACTGCTAGCCATAGTCGTATACTTAGTTGCAGAATAGCCGAGATGCAGACAAAAGTCCGTGTGACTCTAGGCTGCACTGCACAGATCATGACAACTAGCTGGACTGCAAAGCTTGCCTTTGGAGAAACTTCTTGGGAGACATTCCTGTCAGAGCTTAATTCCTAGATGTCTCTCCACATGTGTATAATTTTCTTTTATTAGAAAATAAAATTATTTAACTCAATGTATTTTGCTGTTGTTGTAGCTTTCCGAAAAATGGAACTAAATTTAGATACAGTGCTATTGTGAGTAAAATAGTTTCCAAAGCCTGTTTTAATCCTTCCTCCACTGACTTGACTTTGACTTCTTTCTCTTACCCTTTTTCCGTTCTTCCTTCTCTCCTTACTGCCTAGTTTCCCCCCACCCCCCACCTTTCCTCTCTTCTCTTCTCCTCTCCTCTCTCCCTTTTTCTCTGCTTCTCTGGATATGGGGAGGATGAAGGCAAGTGATGAGTAACAATGTCTATTCCACTTTTTAATTCTTTTTTTAAAACTTTTATTAATAGTTTTTATTACACAAGTAATACATATTCATTGTAGAAAAATTAGAAAACACAGAAAAGCAAAAAGAAAAAATAATCACCCATAATCCCACTACCCATAAATAACTACTATTAACATTTAATGTATGTCCTTCTAGCTTTCTTATGCATATATATACATACATAGATAGATTTATATATAATTTTCTTTTTTACAAATATTGTATCATACTATCCATACTGTTTTATAACATGTGTTTTATATTTAATATATATTGTGAACATTGCTATTTATTCCCTGAAAAATTATACAGATACTACATGCTTATTGTGGAAAATTCAGAAATTACAGATATGCAAAAAGAAAATATAATTGCTCCAAATCTCACCTCTCAGAGATAATTGCTGTTAACATTTTAGCAAATAGCCTTTCAGACTCTTTAATGCACACATGTATATGTATATTTTTAAAAATGGATTTTTTCTGTAACTTTCTTTTTTCATTTAACAATATAGCTTCTTTATTTCCCTGCATATACATATGATGCTTATTCTTAATTGGTGCACAGTATTCCATTGAAAGGATATACCATATTTAACCAGCCCTTTACTGTAGACGTATTTACATTTTTCTATTTCTCCAAATATTGCTACTATCAGCATCCTTTCTTGCATATATTTTTTGAATGATGAATGAATGCAACTTAGTTCATTTTTTTCTGACCTTTTCGGGGAGAATCTCCCTGAAGTGGAATTACCTGGCATACATGTAAAATACATTGCCAAAATATTTTCCAGAAAGATTGACTCAATTTACACTCATGTTGACTCTGTAAGAGAATATTCATTTCCACACTTCCTTCAGTCCCTGGGCATTTTAATTATTTATACCTTTCTGATACACAAAAAGGAATATATTACAATAATTTACATTTTTGATTACCAGTATATTCAAATAGTTTCATAATTATCATTAGTGCATTATTTAAATTTATGGTACATTGCCAGTTTGTATCTTGGCTCAATTTTCTACTGGAAAGTTTGATATTTTTTTGAGTCATAAAATGTCATTTATTCATGAATTCATTATTCACTCATCCAATAAATGTTTTTAGTATTTGCTTTGTGTCTAGCACTGTGTTAGGTGTAGAAGATATAGCAGTAAGCAAAATAGACATGGTTGCTGCCCTCTTGAACTTCCAGTTTAGTAGATATAGACAATTAAATAAGCAATAATGAAAAAGTGCAGTAGAAAAGAAAATAATGAAATGGCAACATTTGGATGGATAGGGGATTGTAAACCATGGAAACTTATCAAAGTAGTGGAATTTAAACTCCTGATATATATTACAGGTCTATACTTTTTGTTGCACATATTTAAACTTTTATTTTCTCCTTATCTGATTTATTTTTCATTGTATAGGAGTTTTGGATTTTCAATTGGTCAAATCCATCCATCTTTTCCTTTGTGGTTTCTTCCTTTTGTGTCATGCTTAGAAAGGCTGTTTTCCACATGAAAATTATTTAAATGTTCATCAGTATTGCCTGCTAGTCCTTTTATATGTTTATTTATTTGCTTTAGCATTTTAATCTTTACTGCAGTCATAATTGATTTTGATAAAAGTTATGAGGCATAGATATAATAATTCCCCCAAAATGGCTAGCCAGTTATCTATCTATCTATATAAAAGCCTAAGCGACCGTCCGACCGGTCAATCATCCAACCTGTATCTATGACACTCACTGACCACCAGGGGGCAGTCACTCAACGCAGGAACTGCTGAGCTGCGGTGACTTGGCAGCTGCGGTTCTCGGGTGACACACCCGGAACCACAGAGGAGGGAGCCCGATTCTGGGGTGCATTACCCGAGAACTGCCCTCTCACAATCCGGGACCCCTTGGGGGATGTCGGAGAGCCGGTTTCAGCCGATCCCTGCAGGCCAGGCTGAGGTACCCCACTGGTGCATGAATCCATGCATCAGGCCTCTAATACCAATATAATTTACTTAATAATCCAATCTTTCCTCATGGATTTGAAATGTCATTTTTATAATGTACTCCATTCTTCTATGTTCTTGGGTTTATTTCTGGACTTTATATTTAATGCTAATGATTTATTTTGAGCCAATACCATCACTACTCTTTTTCATGCTATCTATAGTTAACTGAAACTTGAGCATTTTGCATTTGGTGACATTCTAGAATACAAAGAAATGATAGACATTGCTTAGGGATGTGTGTGGGGTGGGAAATTAATCTGGATGATATCCCTGATCCTTTCAACTCTGATACGTCCAGAGTCTGAAATTCATATAGGATCATTGTTAATATGGCCCATTTGTTTGCTGTCTAAGATAAATTAGATGCTTTTATACTTGGTTTCCCCCTCTCACTCGAAAGCTCAGCTTTCAGAAGGTGGCAGTATTGCCAAACAGTAAGTATCAAATGTTACATGGAGCACCAAGGAGCCAAAGGATCTGGCAGGATTTTAGAATCTCCCCACGAGCTTTCACTAGAGGAGGCAGCAGGGCTTCTAAAGTCTTCTTTGTACTCCAGAACAATGGCACACCCAGAAGAGTGCCGTGAATCTGTCCTCGATGTGCGCAAAACATTAGTGGACCCATATTTTAAAGTGACACCTTGGCCTTCCGGGCATTTCTTTACAAACCTTATCCAAAAGTGTCTTTGAGCCCCACCACTGACTGATGCAATGCCGAGAAATGTGGATTTAAACAATGTGATCGTGGTGGGATCCGGGTGATTTTTATTTTCTTTATACTTAGTGGTATTTTTCAGATTTCCTGCAAAGGACATGTATTGCCTCATAATCATAAAAAAAATAAATAAAAAGAAGAAGAAGGCAGCATGGGGCATTAAAAATATGTGGAAGTAAAGTGGAAGATTGTGTGCCAGAAGCAGCTCACATCCTTTTCTTTTTCAAGCATGTGGGTACATGCAACAAAATGGATTCAATGTTCTCTCCTTATCCCTAGAGATCAGCTCAGTGTTATTGCTAATCTGGAAGCAGATGCCAGCAGGAAGCTGAGACATTAGAACTCTATCTCATGGAACTACACCTGAGAAAGTCCCTTGGTGGGGAGAGGACAGGGGTCAGGCTCCTAAAGAGACACATTGGCATATCTAATGGGAGACTGTGAATTACCTGTTGCAACTATGAGCCAGTGTAGGTTATCAGGACTTTGAGGACTAAATTTAATTTTAGGACCTGCCACTGAAAAAAGATCTATAAATCTTGGAGTGTGTCTAAGGGAACTACAAAACTGATCAAAGGCTGGGAAACAGGCACTATGAATAGAAGATAAAGTGGTTGCATTTATTTACCTTAGGTATGAAAAGCCTAGCTAGGGAATTAGACAAATTCCCATCTCCATGAAATGCTACTATGGTCCTCCCAATCATGGAGGTGAGACCTGAATTTATTAACAGTCTTCAGTTGTACAAAGCACAATTGCACAGAAGGTAAGTGTTACTTTTACGCTGAGACTAAGAGACTAAGGCTAGAGTGAGCACAAATTAACCAAGCAGAAGTGACTTAGGCCAGGCATTTAGAAGAACGTGCTGAACACCAAGGTTAGAGTTATCAGTTAATAACTGCGCATGGATTAGTAGGAACTAGAATGAAGCTAAGGGTTTAATATAGTAGAAAGATGGGAGAGGACAGAGACTAAGTGAGAATGTGCCAAATTAGGCTACTTCATAATCTCTAAAACAATGGACCTGAAGTCAATTAACTCCAGGGGATAAAAATGAACCACATTCAGGAAAGGACATTAAGCTTAAATCAAACCTCATTTATGAAAACCAGAGTTTGCAGACCAGGTAAATCTGGGAATGGTTACCTGCTTTGCAGGGGAGTACTCACCTGAGGTGTCTTTTAAATAGCATATTCCCACAACTGTTTGTTTTACAAGTATTTGATTTAGAAAATTGTGATTTTCTTGGGTAATTTTTGAGGGTACTTCTTTATATGAAGCCAAGCATACCTATAATCATGCATCCATTACCAGTTCATTGGAACACAACTCTGACTCTACGAATAAGGCCAACAGCCAGCTGGTGTGATCCACACAGCGACCTGTGTAGCCTTTGAGATCTCTTCCAACCCTTTAATCCTTTCAACCTGAAAAACCTAGAAGACAATTCCAAAGATTATTTCCACAACACTAGATATTATGTTGAACTATATGAAATTGCCGTTTCTTAGGTCAAAACAGTCAAATATCAGCTATTTCATATAATTCAGCCTAATACAATAATTATTCCAGTAATTTGTCTGTACCTGTCTTCATCTTCACTAAAGCTAAAGGCTTTAATATACTTAGTTTTCAGGTCAAGATATTGGTGGGCATGTAAATGCCTGTGTACATAAGTAGGAAGAAATTATAGGGTTGGGATTAAAGATGCGCTTTGAATACACCACTTATAGGCATCTTGATCCTCCTTTTATTATACCAGACACTGGTGCCTCTTGTCTAACTTCAGGATTTTTCAGACTATGGAAAAAAGAAAAGTCCAAAGGCCTGATCTGCCAACCTATGGGAAATTCTGTCTGGGAAATGGGCCAAAGAAAGAACAGTGGGGAATACAACAAAATGTGTAGCATGTTACAAGTTTAGTGGAGGAAGATCACAACAAAGTTGTGAGCAGAAAAACAGCACGTGGCTTCCTCCTTTCTAAAGTATAGTATTGCTTTATGTGTCCTGCTTTCAAGAATCTGCATAAGGTAAGACACCGAGTACACATTGGAAAAGTCATATCTGCATCGTCATCTAAAATGAGACAAGCTTAGCTGAACTGAAAAGATTTTATTAACAATGTAAAATGTTAAATATTTTTACGATCTGAGCTAATTCCAGCATGCCCTAAAGAGTTAACACTATGCTGATGCGCAGACTTCATGCTTCAGATTTCAATTAGAACAAAATGTCATAATATTCAAATTTTACATTTGAGGGTAATTGTATATGTTACTACACCATTTCCTAACTGGATTACTTCATTCTCCAAGAAGCTGAAAAAGACACCATTGGATTGAAAGGAAATTAGTTGCCCATATGCACTGTACGAAGGTATTAGGATTATTGTGTATTTACAAAATTTAAACACTTTTCATAGATGGTCTTTGCTGCATTATAAATTAAGATATTTTTCTGTTGAAGCTCTTAGATTCTGATGGAATGGAAGACTAAATGTAAATGAAAGCAGAGAAAGCAATAGGTGGGGTGGTGTGTTTGCTTATATTGTTTCTAATGATATTGATAGATTGGATTTTAACACAGTTTTGCAGTTTTAAATGGATTTCTATGTTTAAAGACTTCTTCCACATAAGATAAATTGTTAACATGAGATCAGCAAAAGTTATAGGTTTACTAGTATACATGAAATGATTTTTCTCTGTATAATCCATTTTAAAAGACCTTTAAATAATTTAAAAATCATAATTCTTGCATCTGTCATGGTATGGTTTGGAGCAGACATGCACAATGTTGACTTTAAAAATCCTTTTAAAAACAGCCTGCGTTTTGAATCTGTGTTTTTTCTTTCCCCGTTGACAGCAGCTACTTTCAAATGTAAAATCATTTAAGAGGGTAGAGAGTGGCGGATAAAAGTAATAAGGAAGCATAGAAAACATAGTCAGAAACCAATAACTGTGGTTCAGCTGTCTGGAGGTCCTCGGCGTCTGTGGTTTTTTTTCAGGTCTCTCCTGGGGTGGGTTTCCAGGAGGAATTGTCTAGCTTGAGACGAGACAACATAGCCCAAAGAACCTTCTCTTCCGTCTTCTAACCAGAGGGTAGGAAGTTAGATTTAGAAGACTGCTGTCATCTGTGATGGGACAAAGTACATATGAGTGAGGCACAGACAAAACCTTCTTCTTGTGAATTGGCTTTAAAAATCCACCATCTTTTGAATCAAGGTTTCTTAACCTTATCACTATTGACATTCTGGATCAGATAATTCTTTTTAAAAAAAATATATATTTTATTGATTTTTTACAGAGAGGAAGGGAGAAGGAGAGACAGTTAGAAACATCGATGAGAGAGAAACATCGATCAGCTGCCTCCTGCACCCCCCCCCCGCCCCGACTGGGGATGTGCCCGCAACCAAGGTACACGCCCTTGACCGGAATCGAACCTGGGACCCTTGAGTCCGCAGGCCGACCCTCTATCCACTGAGCCAAACCGGTTAGGGCCAGATAATTCTTTATTATTGGGGGCTGTCCTGGGCATTGTAGTATGTTTAATAGCATCAGGGCCTCAACTCACTAGATGCCAGTAGCAACTCCCTCACCAGTTGTGACAATGATATGGCCAAATGTTCCCTGGGGGAGGGACAGAGAGCCCACAGTTGAGAAGCAGGGCTTGGAGTTAAATGTAAACTGCTTAGCTGCCATCTTTCAGTTGGGAAAAGTATAGATTCTTGGGAAGAGCCCACACTTTGGGGAAAGTAGGTTTCTTTTCTAAACTTGCCTCTGCTATTTACTAGCTCTGTAATTTGAACATGCAACTTAAACTCACTCAGCTTCAGTTTCCCCATCTGTCAAATAGGGTTTAATATTGCTTAGAGGAGGATTAAGTGAAAAAAATCTATGAAAAACATTTAGCTTGGGTGGATACCTTGGTGCCTAGCAGAGAGGAAGCACTTAGTAAATAGAGCTACTATGATGTAGGAAGGTCACCTTGCCTCCATTCACCTACTTCATGTCTCAGGAAGAAGTGTCAACTATTCCCTGTTCAGTCTTCCTCTCCCACTTTCTATAGATATCCATAACAAGGGCAAGAGAAGCTGGCCAGCTGTTGAATTCATAACGTTTTATTTGAAAATTTTTCCCATGATGACAAATAGAGAAAGAAATAAGCCTGAAAACCAAATCTAGTTTAAGGGGCTGGGTTTTAGGAAATAGTGCAGTCCAAAGAGAGGCTGAGTAGAAATATCCTGCTGGGCAGAACTGGCCAGTGTGGGTCCCAGAGGCTCGAGAAGGACCATGAACAAGTATGCTTTTCATTGCCAACAGGGACAGTGCTAGAACATGGTGAGACTGGAGCTAAGTGCAACCCCATGGCTGGTTGGTTTTTATTGATGACTGAGCCTAGGCACTCAGGAAACTGTCAAGAACAAAAAGAGTGCTGGATTTCGGGTCCTCTTATGTAAATTGTGTCATCCCAATGCCCAGGCCTTTCTTTCCCTTTCCCAAAGGTTCATGTAAGCAAATTAGCATCATACTTGCAAGCAAATTAGCATCACCCACCAAGTTGACAGTGTTCCTTGGAATGGTATGTACTATGCTATACATTTAGATGAAACTGAATAGCAAGTTGGAGCCAGGGAAGAAAACAGGCACCTCAGCTGGGCACAGCAAATTAGTCAAACACAGTCCACTTTCCCAGTCTCCACAGATTAAAATCCTTTCTTAAAACTCACATTATGCCGAAACCGGTTTGGCTCAGTGGATAGAGCATCGGCCTGCGGACTGAAGGGTCCCAGGTTCGATTCCGGTCAAGGGCATGTACATTGGTTGCGGGCACATCCCCGGTAGGGGGTGTGCAGGAGGCAGCTGGTCGATGTTTCTCTCTCATCGATGTTTCTAGCTCTCTATCTCTCTCCCTTCCTCTCTGTAAAAAATCAATAAAATATATTTTTAAAAAAAACCTCACATTATGCTAACATGGAGGGAAAAAAAGACTCTCTATGTCCTTTCCATGGTGAAAAATAATTCACTATAATCTGGATGTCAACATTTTGAGAGCTAAAAATAGGATGTCCTTCTTTTATAATTAAACTTGCCCTAGGGAGGTGGAAGAGAGTAAAGGGGGAATAAAGGTGGTAGAAGGAGACTTGACTTGGGGTGATAAATACACAATGCAATGTATAGATGATATACTATAGGATTATACACCTAAAACCTACATAATTTTAGCCCTGGCCAGTGTGGCTCAGTTGGCTAGAGTGTCATCTTATAAACTAAAAGGTTGTGGGTTCAATTCCTGGTTAGGGCATGCACCCAGGTTGCAGGTTCAATCCCTGGTTGGGCGTTTATGGGAGGCAACCAATCGATGTTCCTCTCTTGCATCAATGTTTAGCTCCCTCTCTCAAATCAATAAAAAATAGTTTAAAACCTATGTAATTTTATTAACCAATGTTACCCCAATAAATTCAATAAAAACACATACACATACAAAAGCAAAAACAAATCTTACCCTAAATAGTTAAGACATTGAAAGCAATGTCAGAGAGTCTCTATGAGCCAGACTTCCCAAGATAATATCTCAGAGATGAATCATGATATATTTGAAACAGAAAGATAGCTCACTTTCTCACCAGTTTTCGGACTCTTACTTCTTTAACCACCAAATGAGCAATGACTTAACCTAATTGGATATGGCAAAGATATAGCAGATTCTGAAGAGTAAAGAATTTTATCTTTCGATATCTGTTTGGATACTGACTACATTTCCTGAAACTCAAGTTCATCTGCAATTCAATGCTTCCTTGGAACAGAATCACCAGATCTATGAAGATATTTATAGGAAAGAAAGTCTTTGCACTTTATTTCTTTAAGACTTGGAAGACCTATTTCCTGAATTTCCATATATCCTTTCTCCAAACCTTTAAGAGATTTGGGGAGTGACCTAATTGGTATTTTATATATTATAAAATGCAATTCTGATATGTACAGTTCTCACTACATGAGGAAATGTCTACTACAATGTTGTTTTTACAAAGAAAGTATGCATGTGGATGCTGGGGTATGTGGATGCTGTACATTTGCTCCCATTCTCTCCTTTTTGTTATACATAGATATTAAGAGACTAGAGGTTCGGTGCACGAAATTCGTCCACTCAGGGGGGTCCCTCAGCCTGGCCTGCACCCTCTCTCAGTCCGGGAGCCCTCGGGGGATATCTGACTGATGGCTTAGGCCTGCTCCCAGTAGGGAGCAGGCCTAAACCATCAATCGGACATCCTTAGCGCTGCCATGGAGGCGGGAGAGACTCCCACCACCGCAGCTGTGCTCACCAGCCATGAACCTGGCTTCTCTGTCCACCAGGGGGCAGCTCCTGCATTGATCATTGGCCCCTGGTGGTCAGCGTGCATCATAGCAACCGGTTGTTCCACCGTTCAGTCGATTTGCATATTAGCTTTTTATTATATAGGATTTATACCAAGACTGACAGTTGTCAGAGGGTAGGAGGGTTGAGGGGCTAAGTGAAAAAGGTGAAGGGATTAAGCAGTACAAATTGGTACAGAATAGTCACAGAGATGTAGATTACAGCATAGGGAATATATTGTGATAAATAAGCATGGGGCTGGGTGGGTGTTTGAGGCAGTGGGGGGACCACTCTGTAAAGTACATGATTGTCTAACCACTATGCTGTTCATCTGAAACTAACACAGAATAATATTGAATGTAAACTGTAATTGAAAAAACAGGACTGACCCTTGTATCTATGTATTCATTACAGTGAATGAGAAACCTTTTGTGCTACTGAAAGTCTCTTCACTCAGTCTTTATATATATATTTCACTTGTGTGAGTACTATACACACACATAAGCAAGCATAGTACTCACACATAAATAGGAAGTGTTAGGAATGATGAGAAAGTGTTAGGATGGTGAGCAAAGAGCAGTCTGCCTATTGAGGATGACTGCTGGTTTGGGGCATCTTTGTTGAGCATTGGTGACACCTCAGCCTAGCCCAGAGCTTGTCTGATTATCACCAAGGGCTGAGGTGACACAAAAGCTCAAAAGTCGTTGGCAGACGTTCAGAGCAGCTTTCTACGCCATAGGAAGCTGACACCTGCAGTAAATGCTGACATTCACAGAGCAGTAAGTACTCCTGGAACAGTTTGAAGCGAATTGAAGTCCAAGGAAAGATGTCTTTCCACATTGATTAAAATCCTGTCTCTGAAGTGATGGGTGACCAAAAGAATGTGAGCAAAATGGACCGTTTCCCCACTCATTCTAAACTTTCTGGGCTACTTACTCCACTTGACCTTGTTGAGACATCTTTGATTTTTATTACAATTGTTTGAAATTTTTGTAGCATCTTTTCTCCAAAGTACATACTCTCAGAGAACTGTAACCTAGGAGAATTGTAAACGTGAAAATAAAAAGTGAGAAAGGAAAGGGAAGGAAGGAATGCATAGGAGAATGTGAAAAAAAAATAGACTAGGAAATTCAACGACCAATTATTTCAGATCTTAGTCATTCAATGTTTAATTCTTGGATGCTACTTGAGCCACTGGAGTTCTCTAAGGCACAATGATACCATGTTTCTATTGCTCAAATCTCCTTAGCTAAAAAAGGATCTCTTATATAAATGATATGACAATAAATAGGAAGACATAAAAATGAGAGGTTTTCAGCCATGGCCAAGCATTACCAAAAGGTTGCAGGTCCAATTCCCCATCAGGGCACATACCTAGGTTGCAGGTTCAATACACAGCCTGGGTGAGGATGGGAGGCAACTGATCAATGTTTCATGTTCTCTCTCTCTCTCCCTTCCTTTCTCTCTCTCTCAAATCAATAAACATATCCTCTGGTAAGGATTTAAAAAAAAAGAGAGAAGTTTTCCAATAATAACCTGAGTTTAAAGCTATGTTCTCAGGTAAAGTCAAAAGAAGTACTTATCATGGCCAGTGAAAGACCTTCAGTTAACCCAGTGGTTATCAAACATTAGCTTCCTCAGCATCGTCTGGGGGCTTATTAAAGCACAGATGGCTGGCCCCACCTCCAGAGGTTCTGAATTGGTAGGTGTGTGGTGGGACCTGAGAAACTGCATGTCTTACAGGTTCCCAGACCTGCTGATGCTGCTGGTCCTGAGACCACACTTAGAGAGCCATTGAATTAGCCAAAGTGCATGCTCTGTATCAGGTATAGATGGATTCTAATAGAAAGATGGTCCTTGGCCTCAGGGATCTTCCTTTGAGTAACTATGAGGCTTCAACAGTAATGCTGCAAGAGAGATGCAAATACAATGTTATGAGAATTCCAAGTGGGGAAGTTACTCCCAATTGGAGGACGAAGGAAGAAGGAAGAAGACATTCGTGAATCCACAGAGGCCTTGGTATTCATGGTTGGCCACAGGGATGAGGAGAACTTGGACATTTGGTGAAGTAGAGGGTAGGCATTCTAGATGGAGAGAGTAATGTGAACAAAGGTAGCCTGAATTTGGGTCCAAATAAACAGTCCAGCCTGGCTGGAATGAAGGGTATATGAAGGAGGGGATAGTACAAAACAGAACTACTAAGAATTCCCTAAATATGGCCAACCTCCCCCTGCCTCTCTGCCTTCATATATGCCATTTCTTTTTCCAAGGAAATGCCAACCCCCTTCTTTAAGATTAGCTCAATCATTTTTCCCCCTGCAAAGTCTTTTCTGAGTGCTCCATGCTTCTCCATGCCTTCTGTAAACAAATGCCACAGCCCTTCACACAATTATCTGCTTGCAACCGTCTTTTCCTAGCATCCTATAAGCAACTCTTCATAGAAGCCTTCATAAATTTACCCTTGCTGCCCCAGCACTTCATCTCCCACACACTCCTCAAACCTCCTTAATTAGGCCTCCAGGCCCCAAGTTCCAAGTAAGCTGCTCCTGCCAACATGTATGTCATAAGGCTCTTTAGATTTTCTTCTCAGTCCCCCTGGTAAACTGCTCCTTTCCCCTCAGGGAAATGCCTTCCTGGACTCTTCTCTATGCACATTCTCCATGGGTGCTCTCAAGCATTCTTAGAGCTTCAATTACCATTATGCTGCTGATGCTTAAATCTGTATTCCTAGTGCTTCCAGTTTACATGTCTCCCCTCAGCATAAGACTTATATGTATATCCACTCTACACCACTGGGAATTGCTCTTGGAGTTCCCCCTACGTCCAAAACTTCAGTTGTCTTCTATCTCTACTGCTCCTCCCCTGTTCCCTCTAACTTAGTGAATGACACCATCATTCACTCTGTTTTCCAAATCTGAACTTAGGTTTCATCCTTGATTTTGCCTTCTCCCCTATGCGGCCCATTCAATTGGTCATATCATTTCCTCCAGCCCGCTGGCTTTATCCTAACTAAATCCCTTCAATGGCTTCAGGATAAAATCCATACCTCTTACTACAGCTTACAGGGACCTTAAAGATATAGGCCCACCTATCTCTCTAGTCTCTCTCTCAAGCCTCTTTTCTAACTACTTTCCCAACTAATGAAGTTCTTGTGGTTCATCAAAATGCCCCACTCTTTCATCTCCCCAAATGCCTTCACATATCCAGGATCTTCTGCCTACACTATCTTTTTTCTATCTCTTTCTTTGGCTAACTCTGATTCATCCTAAGAAATCTCAGTTCAGATACTTTTCAAAAAGTAATTATCAATATCCCCCATATTCCCAAATCTGGCTAGATTAGAATACAATATGCACTTGTAGCAACCTGTGTCTATGGCATCATTATATTCTAAGCACCACTTTCTTTGTCTTTCCAGTTGTGTGTGTGTGTGTGTGTGTGTGTGTGTGTGTGTGTGTGTGTTAGTTGTTTGCAGAATTTACATGTTCTATCCTGAAGATTCCATCCCAATTTCTGAGATGGGAGGCATATATCATTTGAAAGAAAGTTCTAAGGTGATTATCTGTTCTGTTAAGATGGAGAGCCTCGAAAGGGAGAGACATCCCCATCACCTAGCACAGCATTGGACACATCATAGGTGCCCATCACGTATTGAAAAAGGATGCGAGGGCAAGAAGCTTGCTCTTCCTTCAGTAGACAATGAGCAGGCAGTTAAGGTTGTGAGTAGGGGCTCAACATGATCAGAGTAATCAATCCATTAAGAAACTCATGCGTGATCAGTGATGCGAGGAAAGTGAGTGATTGCATGTCACACTGAATTCTGCACAAAAGGTTGTAGACATTACAAAGGGTATGGGGCTACCAGTAAAACTGCCCAAAGTAACATTCAGGCACCAACTTAAAGCACAGAAAATTTTTATGGAAGGCCCTGGGGGAAGGACCCACAAGGTCATTTCCAGGCTCGAAGATGGCATAACTGTCCAGTGTTCTTCTGCCAGATGTCAGACTCTTCTGTCTGACATAATATGCTGGTTCTGGGTTTTGGAGTCCCAGATGAGAGCACGTCAGGGGTATGAATCTGCGGAATAGTTCCTAGACCCAGTTTAGACTGGAGTAGGACTGTCCACAGGAGGAGACCCATTCTAGAGCAGACACCGTTCCTGAAGAATTTGTTTCAGACTTATTCAAATGCACGGTATTAACAACCAAATTCTAGGCAAGAGTGAATGTACTAACACACCCCACAGCATTTATTCAGTCAGAATTTTAGAAAAGGTGAAACTGTCTTTCAGGCTAAATATATTTCCACCGATTTGTTTTGTCTGATTACAGCGTGCATTTAGAAGATGCTTGTCCTTCACTTTCCAATCTCCTTCCAGGCTTTGTCAGTGACCTTGTGGGCTCTCCACAGGTGTCTCCATTTGTAATCCATTTGACACAGCAAGACAATCATAATTAATGAAGCTCCCTACAGCACTGCCAGTGACCCAGAATGTAGGACAGGAGAGTCACTGAAGCAGGGGAGAGAACGCGGGCTGAGAGCCAGGAGATCTGGACACTGTCTGGAGGAACAGGGTGGCTCACTCTTTCTTCATGAATCTCTCTGTCTCTAGTCTTAACCTGAAAGGCCCTGTCTAAAATGAAGGCATAATCATGAACCATTAAAATCTCTGTTCTTGGCCACTTTCCGTTATTTGCCAGTGAAAGTCAATTTAGAGTACACTGTTGTTAAGTCAAGTTTTGCTTGTGGCAGGAAGTGGGGGAGGATCTGATTAAATCTTTAAGTGCCATGATAAATGCAGAACAGTTTCTGATTTGAGGGTGAGGATGGAGCCTGGGGAACAGGGGAGCTGAGCATTTCCAGTGTGGGTTCCCCCAGCACTCGCCTGGCAGAATTTTCACATGGTCAGGTTTTGAGGAAGGAAACAAGAGGGACAAGGAGTAGTATCTTTTCCTTTTTTCCCCTCTGCTTCAAATACACATAAATGGAATAAAAAGAGAAAGAAAATAAAAAAGCCAGAAAGAAAACAGATGTGTTTCTATAATAGTTTCCATCCAGTTAGTATTGTTTTGACCATAAGGCCCCACAGAAGAGAAATGGAATAAAACTGTCTACATTTCAAGCCAGACCATTTCCTGCATATGTTAACCTAGACTTGTATAAGAAACAAATCACCTGGAAGGTTATGGGGAAGTCCCTGTGGTCTAGTTCAGTAATAAGAACTCAGAGAAAGGAATCTGGCTGATTTGTTCATTAAAATGGTGCCATATGCATCTGCTAAAAAGTGTGTCCAGCTCCAGAGACGTGTCCCCCTTCCCTGGGGCCTTCTCAGACCCTGGCCCAGACTCACACCCTTTCTCTACTAGTCAATTCACAGTGGCATCATGCTGCCAGCGCCCATTAAACATGTAGAGAACAGAGATGTACCTTCATATGCTAAGGGTTCCCATTTCTCCCACAAATGAAGAAAACTGAATTACCCACAGGACTTCCCTCATTTAAAAAAAAATATTTTAAAATCCTATTGCATCTCTCCCTCCTTGAGAAGTCTTGCCTTTCCTAGCTTTTTCCTTTTACTGGAATCCCCAAATTGATTCAGGGTTCAAGTCCTGGGAATCATTTATTTGGATGACTATTCTCTTTTCATTCATGTTTATTTAATTTTATTGATTTCAGAGAGAGGAAGGAAGAGGGAGAGCGAGATAGAAACATCAATGATGAGAGAGAGAGAGACTCATTGTTTGTCTGCCTCCTGCACGCCCCCTACTGGGGGTCAAGCCAAAAATCTGGGCATGTGCCCTGACAGGGAATTGAACTGTGATCTCCTGGTTCACCGTTTGATGTTCAACCATTGAGTCACATCGGCCGGGCCTCATTCATGTTTTTACTTACAGTATCAATCTTTAATTACTATTATTATATTTAAAATCAAATTATCTTTCTGTTTATAAAAGTGATATAAAGTTACACAAAAATATTTATATTATACTTTTTATGGTTATAAAAACATCCTAAGTAAGTAAAATGAAATTGTTTTTCCATTAATGCATGGTTCAAAAACTGTTGGATGAATTTTCACCAAATGTAGAAGGGATGTTTGGGATGGTCTGGTTTAGAAAAGAGGCTACATAGCATACATGGGATTCAGACTGGGCACTCTGGGCAGTCTTCCTCCTGGGCAGCTGGCCGTGAGGTATAGCGAGAGGCCTGTGTGCTGTTGATGGGGGTAGATTTGCCCAACATATTAGGAAGCTGAGAATAGCTTCAGACATGAACCCACATCCAAAGTCTTGAGAATCAGTGTTCTGAACTGCAGACTCAACCTTTCATGGATGCTACATATCATCAGTGGTAACAGGGACTGCTCTCTTTGATGATGACTTCGAGTTTTCCTGAGCTGAGTTGGTGGGGCAGCCAGTAAATAATAGTAATAATAGTTACATCAACAATAGCAACAACAATATAATAAAGCAATTGAGAATGTTTGCTCTCTGTAAGGGTGGTAATAGGTATGTGACATGCATTGCATCATTTAATCCCCACAACAATCTTTGAACCAAGTGATACTGTTATCTCTTTTTCAGGGATGAGGAAATGGAAATTTCCAGAAGTTAAACAACTTGTTCCAGGTCATAAAGTTGGTAAGTGGCAGAGCCAGCATTCAAATCCCAAGTCCCTATTCCCAACCACCGGGCTTATTTCTAGCAACAGACTTGCATGCTGTGGTCACATGTTGTGGTAAAACACTGCTTTCTTAGAACTGACTACCAGGTCACCAAAACACTGCACCATGGCTTAAGCCAGTTAGCCTTGGTCGCCAGGCTCTTCAGTTTGATACACCACATCCCCAGCCTCTTATTTTCTGACACCCGCCTCCAGCCCATGGGGCTAAGGCCACATGACTCCCCGGCCTCTTTGTCTGGTGTTCTCCCTTCCACCTCTCCACCTGCTGCCACGCTGCTTCCCAAGCAAAGTGGCGCTCCATCTCTGCTGCCAAGTCCTCTCCCTCCTTGCTCAGAGGCGGGCAGCACCCTGTGTTCCCTCCTGCCCAGGCTTTGCTCAGTGGGAATGATACTGTTTAATTAGCTAGTCTATAATAATAAAAGCATAATATGCTAATTAGACCGGACAGCCGGATGTCCTTCTGGACAAAGCCGGGGCTGCGAGGGCTGAGCCCCTTGCACGAATTTCGTGCATCAGGCCTCTAGTTATTAATAATAGGAAATGAGCAAAGGGGTAAGCCAGACATTATAGGCATGTCATTTGGGCAGCTTCACCAGGAAGCTACAATTTCACACTCCCCAGAGAACCACCGGCCCATTCCCCATAGATTACTGGGGAAGGGACCAGACAAAGGCAAAAATGGATGCATAGACAGTAAATTTGGGGTGACATAGGGAAGGTGCCTGGCAGTCAAACTTGGGAACGGAGATCATTGGCCAGAGTGGGCAGGGCCACTGCAAACCTGCAAAAAGTTGGGAATGCATAATCATAGACAAAGGAGCTAGTGCTCTTGTGTGACCCTTGGAGCTCTCTCTTGGCTCTCTGGTTCCTTTGGCTTTGCTCCTGCCCGTGCTCCCTCCATAGCTGCATGGCCCAGGGTCCTGGGGACCCACACACGATGGATTGATAGACTGCAACTGTGAACACCAATTAAGCTAGCCTGATGCTGTATTGGACTGTGCAGACATGGAAGGGGAACTCCGGGCCCTGGCTTTGATCTTAGCCCCGCTGAAGGCAAAATGGGACTTCTTCCTTGGTGGGCAAAGGGAAATGGGACCTTGGAAACTCGGGTGTGTAATTCCAGAGATATAAAGCTTTTTACAATATCTCATCCTCCCCTGTGAGTCTCAGAAAATGCTTTTCTTGGGATATCTCAAGAAGCCCACTCCCACTAGCAACCTGCGGAGATACGGAGATCTCCCCACAGAGAACAGAAACACAGGAGTTTCTTACCTCTAAAAATCCTCTCTCACCCTCTATGCACCAGTCTCTAAGGCCGGTGCTTCACTTAAGGCTGCTCCGGCCATGTATGCTTAGTGAAAGTGCTTATTATTAGTCCCTTGTACATAGCTTCAGACCTGGGGCTGCAAAGTTGGGTGCAGATTTAACAAACATTTCTTGTTCATGGCCAATGTTATTCTACTATGTTCCAGGGTTGCTTTAGGTACTAGAGATACAGTAGTTAACAAAAGCTTATAGCAGTCCCTCCCTCATGGAATATCCCTTTTCCCTTTCTGGGTTAGGGTGTATTCTCCCATAGAATAGTTCTGGAGAAGTACTGCCTAGAATCATCTCCCAGACTTTCTACTTATAGTCTGTGTGACTTTGATTAAGTTAGTTAACCTCTCTGTGTCTCAGTTTCCCATAAATTGGAAACATTAATAGCATTTCTCTCAATGATGTTATTAGAATTAAATAAGTTAAAATAGTTAATAATCTACAGTATTTAGGATAGTAGCTGTGATATTGTGACTTATAATAAATAGATATTTGGTCTTCCTCCTAAAACCCTTGGAATTTCTTAAGTGATGAGAGCTATAGAGGTTTCTTTTGTTATGTTAATGAGGAAACTTTTGAAACCGCCTAAGAATGGAGGCTGGTTGCCAGGAGAACCAACCATGAGATTACAAGGTTGTAACTTTTAGTCCCAACCCTGACCTCCTGGAAGAAGAGAGAAGCTGGGGATTGATTTCCATAACCGATGACCAAAGATTTAATTAATCATGCCTGTACTGAAGCCTCCATAAAAGCCCAAAAGGACGGGGCTCTGAGAGCTTCCAGGTTGGTGGACATGTGGAGACCTGGGAAGATCGGCATACTTGCAGAGAGGTAGAAGCTCCACGCCCTTTCCCCATACCTTGTCCTTTGCATCTTGTCTATCTGGCTATTCCTAAGATATGTTCTTTTATAATAAACCGGTGATCTAGTAAGTGAAAGTTTTCTCTGAGTTCTGTGAGCCACTCTAGCAAATTAAACCCATGAAGGGGATTGTTGGAACCGTCAATCCATAGCCAGTTGGTCAGAAGCGCAGGTGACAACCCTTAAATTGCCATTGGCATCTGAAGTGAGTGTGTGTGTGTGTGTGTGGGGGGGGGTAGGGGGGGCAATCTTTAGGACGGAGCCCTTGACTTGTGGGATCTGATATTATATCCAGGTAGTATCAGAATTGCTAGGTGGGATGGACATCACGTCCTAGGTGGGATGCTGAATCATAGTGACACACTTTAAGTTCCCAATGTATGTTAACTATTACTGTTACTTTATTTAGATAATTAAATGTGTGAGTGACAGAGACCTTCCTTTGGTAGTATTCTCCACTAGGCTGTAAACTTCTTAAAGGCAAAGGCAAAGACTTCAGTTCTTTTGTGTTTGCCACACCTGGTTTAGTGCTTCCACAGCTCGGGCAACGGGTAACTGCTCTTGACTGACAGGGCCAGCGGAGGACACGTCTGCTTTGAGGTCAGGATAGATCTGGGCTATCTTCGGGAAAAACTGTGTTCACCGGAGGGATTCCATTCTCATTATCACATTTTTTTTGAGGAAAGACAAATGTACACTAAGTGCTTCCTGTTGTTTGTGTAGAAGAACTTGCTTTAATTTCTTCTGAAACAAGTCCCAAGGTTCTCATGTTAGAAAACATCCTCTGCTTCAAAAGGAAATTACATGACTCACCTTGATTTTTCAATGGTAAAGGCATAGTTTCCCTGAGTTTGCTTAAAAGGTTTTTCATTTCTCGCATGTCTCTGTAAAAGTGATAGAAAGAAAAAAATCATCAGCTGTAAATTTTGGAAATGCAATCTCAGTCTGTTCTGTGATTCAACGGAAGGACAAGAGTCTGTGCTTAATTGTATTAGCTCTTGTTGCATCAGGCAAATATTGAATCTATTTTGCTTTTATAAGAAAAAACAACACAAAACCCCAAGATGGGTGACTCTGGGAGGAAAGAGAACTAGCCTGGCCAAGATTTCTCTGGGACGTTCTGCTGCAGGAGCCCTCATCTCTGCCACAGGTTGGACCTGGCTGAGACCAGGGAAGAGCCTCTGGTCATGAGGACAGTACTTCAGATTTCCAGGGGGAGACAGAGGACACACAACTAGAATAATGGGGTTACCCTGGGTAAAGCTGAGGCTGGGTGCTGGTCAGATGGCTGTTGTGGTTGTGTAGGTTCACTTCCTGTTATCTCTCTTTTTCAGGATTGGAATTTGATATAACACAGGTATTAAGCATTCACAGAGCCAATACTTATTAAACTGACTTGGAATGATGGGAGAGTATAACAAATTCTAACAGTGTCAGAGAAGAGCTCTTCATAGTGGATGAAACGGAGAGAGGGAGAGAGAGAGGGCGAGAAAGAGAGAGAAATGGCAGGGGGTGGTTGAGGTGGTGGTGGTGTGAGACAGCTGGGCCTTCCTCTACACTGGCCTATATGTCTGACACTGCAAACCTCCAACATCCTCCCTCATCCCAGACTACGTATGGCCATGAGACCACAGAGCTGGAGAGTCAGAAGCCATCTTCCTAGTAGGATGAGGCAAGATGGACTTTTCAAATCTTTGGGACAGTGGTTCCCCCTATGTTCAGCAATGGCTATCCACTGGAGTCAGCACTCTTGAAATCCCAAGACACAGTGGTGGATTTCATTTGAAAGAGCAAATATCAGATACATCTTTTTGTTAGGCAAGCAATAGCTGGCACCCAGGATTTAAGAAAAAAAAAAAGAGGTTTCTTTTTTTGGGGGGAGGGCGGGGGAAAATCTTAAAATTAAGGATATAATATCTATTAATTGATTTTTTTCCGGCAATTTGAGGAAATAGAGGCATATTTTAATTTTAGGTTTGAAATCTCTCAGTCCATTTCATGAAACACAACTGTTCTGTTGAGTATAGTTTGAGAACCACTTGCCTTAGGGAGACCCCTGTGGGGTCTTCTCCTCAAGTATTGACTGGTATGTGAAAAGGAACTCAGGAAGAGTTGAATGGAAAAGGAGCAGAAAGCAGCCTGGGGATCTGTAGAAATACACCCGTATAAACACTCAGAACACCTTCCCACAGGTGTAAGGATCGTCTGTGCGGTACTGCATATTGCTAAGCCTCAAAGGGTATTTCTAGAAAGAGAAGTGGGGGGGAGTGAAAAGGAGGACAGGGCCCTGCATCCAGAAATACAAGGGCACCCTATGTTTTCCTGTGAAATTCCCAAGGGTAGGTGGGATGGGTGGGTGCTGGGCAGGCACAAAGTGGGAAAGGGCTAGTAATGCAGTATGTGAGGCAAGGTCTCCTTGGAGAGCAACAATTCTCAGCCTTGGACGCTTCATGGGAGAATCACCTTATGCTGAGCCCTACGACCTGAGAGCCTGATTTGGTTGGTTTATGGTGGGGTTCAGTCATCAATGTTTTTAAAAAGTCCTCCTGATGATTGTGATGTGCAGCCCAGTGTGAGATCTTAGGGCTGAAAAACAGAGGAACTGTGGAAGCCACCCTCCAAGACAGGTCTCTATTCCTACTTCTCTCAGTCATTCCCATCTCCTTCAACCTGAATCCAGGCTTTAGGACAGAACTGAAACACGCCAGCTCCTTGGACTATACGTCCCTATTTTTATTGCTAGCCATAGCTTGCTTTTGCAAGCATACGGGGCTTGGATGTGGCTTCTCTGCAAAGCTTCAAAAAAGGAAAAAGGCTTTGCTGATGGCTTATGCCCTGACCACAGCCCTTTGGCAGATATTTCTTCCTGGGAATAGAGCAAAACATTTTCCATTTTATAAATTAAGATAAATCACTCCCTCATCATTTGTCTATAGTTCTAGCAAACTGTGCCAAACAGCTTTATTGTTTGAATTGTTGGATTTCCAAGCTTATACAAAGTCCAAGTTTTATTAATAGTACATAATTACCACATGCTTCAATTTTCTATAAACACAGAAATTCGGCAATTAGCTTTAGAATTATATCATGATCTGAAAGTAGAACCACAATGGCTATAAATGCCCTCATGTGTTACATTTCTAAAAATTTAAAAAGAAAATGTTTCTTATCTTGTCAATGACTCCCCCCTCCGCCCCCCCCCCCAGCCCCCACACCCCCTCCCCCCACACCCCACACCCCACACAGAGCACTGGTGGAATTGCCCAGCATTCATTCAGTTGCTTGTGCAGGCGCTGAGGACATCAGTAGCAAAGGACAAGATATCAGCGTGAAGGACAATAAACAAGCACCTTGTCCTTCTGCCTCACAGAATAGCATTTTTAGCATTTAGATGAGACATGGCGCTTATCATTGCACCCTTTCCTCAGGTGAAACAGAATCACTGCAGACTCTATTCTTCCCAAGAAAGAAACTCCCTCTCTAGCAGTGAGCAACTGCTCGCTAAGACAGATGCATTAACTCGCTCTGACCACTAAGGGGCCATCGGCTACACTCTGGGAGAAGAAGAGAAGGGAGCCCAGCAAAAAGCTGTTTGTGAACTAGACCGCATGCTCAGCCCCTGCGTGGCAGCCAAGCAGGCCAGTCCATGCATCTGAAATCCGAGAACCTCCCAGAGGCATCTTGGCACCATTTGGGGACCCAGCCCACTAGATAAGCTGTGAGGGTACGTAGATCCAACTTCCTCCCTTGCCAAGGAAGCACACTGTTTTATTTCCATGGAAACGCGATGGGGTAGAGTGGGATGAGCAAGCCTGCCTCCACGGGAGGTTCTGCTGCGGTTCCATTGCAGTTCGGACCCCTTACCTTCTCTCAGTTCAGTTTCCTGAGCGCTCTGTTTCTGACTCTGAAACACAAAATCTTGACTCCCTGCAGCCCAGAAGCGTGGAGGAGGATTGGCAGTCTATTTAGGGTAACTTCCCACTTACCTTTCAGTGTTCTCAATGTCTGTGGAAACCTGCCAGGAATGCTGCTGCGTATCTACGGCGGGTGAAGCGGAGTCCTCTAGAGCAGGTGGTTCAGTGCTCTCTTCAATTCTGCAATCCAAACTCTTGGTTCCCCCGCCAGGCTCCTTTCCTGAGGGGCAGGGAGGTGGGGCCAGGGGTAGGGGTGATGGTAAAGAGGAGATAGACAAGAAGTCATAAATGCAGCTGTATGCCCAAGGTGTCATGACAAAGGTTGGCTATGCTTTGGACCAAATGCTCCATTAACACTAATTTCTGAATACTAAAATAATTGATATATAAAGATAAATGTGTGTGTGTGTATGTGTGTGTGTGTGTGTGTAGCATGTTTGCACAACATTCTGGGAAAGATAGCTTGAGGTCGATGCAATTTTGAAGATCAAGATAAAAGTAAAGGTCCTGTCTTTGATGGAGTATTGGTGCTCTGTAACCCGTTCTTAGGGAGTTAGATCAGGGGAAGGAGATAAGCAATTAAGTGGCGATGAACTAGATACCATTCATCAGCTTAGAGTAGAAATGAGCCTCTGAATATTTAGCCAAAGCACAAACACACATTCACCGATGAGAACTTTTGATCCTTTTGCGTGGACTTTATGCACATCGATCCTGGGTAATGGAATTGCTTTTCCAATTTTATGGCATGCTGTTGGGTGTGAGTTAATTAAGCACATAATTTAGCATATTACCACTTCACCGTGGGAGGGCACTGACCTCTTAAAAGCTTTTGCAGTGTGCTTCCTGGGAGAGTGCAGCAAATGCAGTCCATTTGCTCCCCCCTCTGGGCAGGTCAGCATGGGACGCTAGTCTGTGAGGTGGAAATGCCTTGGGGAATAGGGTATGGTTTGGGCAGCAAAGAAGATACACACAGATGGAATTCCTTGCTCTGTGGGCTCTGCCTGACTTAGGGGCCACAGTGGCCCCTGTCCTGCCATCAGGACTATATTGCCCAAAGGTTTTACTCCTTATTTCAAAATGAATAATATACCAGATATATTTCAAAAATGAAATATATCTGGTATATTATATTATACTAGAGGCCCAGCGCACGATTCAATCGTGCGGGTAGGGTCCCTAGGCCTAGCCTCCTGCAATCAGAGCCATCTTCTGCCTGTTCGCCAGTCCCCAGGCCCAATGCTGCCTCCGCCGCCGCCACTGAGCTGCCAGGCTGTTGGGATCACCAGCTCATCCCCAGCCACTGCCGCTGCTGCCTGGGCTTGAGGCACTGACGAAGGGGAGCACGGCAGGGGATCCGGGTGCACGTGCATGCACCAGGCCAAAAGCCTCCGGTAGAGGCTTTTGGCCTGGAGCCAGCGCGGACAACCGGCTCCCTGCCTCCAATGGCAGGGGAGCCGGGTGTCCGGGGTGTCCGAGGCAGCCCCCCTCACCGGCCGCCAATCCGGCCGTTGAGAGGTGTGGGGGGGCCGGATATGCCACCCCGAGTCCCGCCCCCCAGCCTCCCGCCGCCCAATCGTGGGCGTAGCGGAGTGATGGTTATTTGCATATTACCTTTTTATTAGGTAGGATTATATTATATTATATTATATTATATTATATTATATTATATTATATTATATTATACTAGCGTTCCCGTTGCAGGAAGAATCCTGCAATAGGGTTTCCTGCTGCACTCTACCCCGCCCCGCCTGCTCTCCTCCCTTCTCCCCCGCCCTGCCTTCTCCGCCAGCCCGCCTGCTTTTCTCCCTTCTCCGCCAGCCCGCTCGCTCTCCTTCCTTCTCCCCCGCCCCGCCTCCGCTCCTCCCTTCTCCTCCCCGCAGCTTGCTTGCTTCTCCGCAGCTTTGCTCCCTTCTGTAGCTCTTCGCTTCTTTCTACGCTGTCTCGATATGCAAATTAACCGCCATCTTGGTTGGGGTAATTTGCATACGTGTCCTGATTGGTTGGTGGGCGTGGCTTGGCTGGTTGTGGCTTGGGCGTAGCAAAGGTGCAGTCAATTTGCATACTTGTCTATTATTAGGTAGGATTAGTTTCAGGTATACTAATTAGTTTCAGGCATATTAGCTTTAGGGAACAGGTAGTATAATGTTCCTTCTTGGAGTCCTCTCTCTACCTTCCTCATATGTACACCTTTTACAACACAGGCATCAATAGAATCCAATTCATGACCACTTTGTTTTCATTTACTAGTATTGTCTGTAATAATTATACTTTTATAAGACAAATACCATTCTATAGCTTTTTCAAAGTAAAATAACTATTCATGTATTCCTGAAATGCCTATGAGATTGTAATGGCAAGCAATATCCTCCTTTTCCTCATTTTAGCTCTATAATGTGGATGAATAAGAATAGCTCTTGAACATTGAACTTGAAGTTTAGTAGTTGTGTCAGCTCACAAACTCTCTGAAAAAAATTCAGAATGTTATCTTTAAATTTTTGAGTTATGAAAGGACTCCTAAATATGTCTAGGGATAGGTTCTTATTATATTAACTAGAGGCCCGATGCATGAAATTCATGCAAGAGTAGGCCTTCCTTTCCCCCTCTGCTGGCACCAGTTTTTGTCTGGCACCTGGGACCCAGGCTTCCCTCGCAGCCCCAGAAGGACGTTTGGAAAGATGTCCAGTCTAATTAACATATTATGCTTTTATTATTATACACTTTTTTGGCATTTGATTGGCATTTGCAATCAATTTCCTCCCTTTTTTTGTTAATCTTCACCCAAGGATATTTTTCCATTGATCTTTTTATTTTTTATTATTTTTGGAGTGGAAGAAATGGGGAGAGACACAGAGAAACATTGATATGAGAGAGACACATTGATTGGTTGCCTCCCACAGGCGCCCTGACTGGGCCAGAATGAGCCTGCAACCTAGGTATGTGCCCTTGACTGGAATCAATTTTCAGGCTGCCGCTCTATCTACTGAGCTAAACTGGCTAGAGCAATTTCCTCCCATTTTTTACTTTGAAAATTAGCAAACCTACAGCAAACTTTCAAGAATGATACAATGGACACCCAGATATTCTAGTTTCACCAATTGTTAATAATTAGCCATATTTTCTTTTATATTTCATTCTCTGCTTCTGTCTCTCTCATCTATGTATATGTGTATGTATTGTACATTGGTTTCATATACATTATATTGATCATATATGTTTTTCTATATAAACAATTTAGAAGTAAGTTGCAGACATTAATGACACTTTATCCTTATTACTTCAGCATATATTTCCTAAGGAACAAGGATGTTTTCCTATATAACCTCTAAATAATTATTGTATCCCCAAAAATCTTTGGTTAAATATGAGTCAATGCAATTTGGTACAGTGCCATTATTTAATAGTATATATTAAAATTTCCACAATTGTTCCAATAATATCCTTTATAGTTTTTATTTTTATTTTTATTTTTTAAAAAATATATATATTTTATTGATTTTTTACAGAGAGGAAGGGAGAGTTAGAAACATTGATGAGAGAGAAACATCAATCAGCTGCCTCCTGCACACCCCCCACTGGGGATGTGCCCACAACCAAGGTACATACCCTTGACTGGAATCAAACTTGGGACCTTTGAGTCTGCAGGCCGATGCTCTATCCACTGAGCCAAACTGGTCAGGGCTATATAGTTTGTTTTTTAAAATCAAGGGATCCAATTAAGGATTATGGACTGCATTTAGTTGTTCTGTTTCTTTATTTTCCTTTTATTTAGAACAGCACCCTTTTTTTGGTCTTTCATGTTATTGATATTTTTGAAGGAAGAGTGCAGGCCAGTTGTTTTATAGAATGTCTTTCATATTGGATTTGTCTGATTATTTTCATATGCCTAGATTACGAGAAAACCTTTTGGCAAGAATATTATAGAAGTGATATTTTGACCTTCTTACGTTGTCATGTGTCAGAAAGCACATAAATCAGTTTGTTCCATTATTAATGATGTTAGTTAAGTGTTATTGATTGCTTGGTTAAGGTGGTTTCTGCCAGCTTTTACCCTTGTAGATGCAGCCTTTTCTCTTTGTAATGAAATATCTATGGAGAAATTTGTTGATAGTTATGGCCTTTTCAATTTAAATCTTTGTTTAGGCTTTAGAAAATTTTCTCTATTTTTCTTGGTTACCTACTTCTTTCTATTCTCTCTGTTCTTTCAGAATTCCATCTATTTTTCTTAATTATCCCCCATATTCCATATTTATTTTTGAGGTAAATTCCGGGAGAATTCCCTGACTTGATCTTTCAGTTCATTATTTTAGGCTCTCAGTATGTCCATTATAATAATTAAGAACTGTGAAGGTTTGAGATTTTCCTCTATCTGTGAGTTAGCCTGCTACAGTTCAATAGGTACTGGAAGAAGACACGAGACCCCTGGGTCGGAGACAGACAGCTTATTACTCACACAATGGCAGTAGCCAGAGCGTCAGCATTGGTTTCTTGAGTACTAATTCCCGCAGGGAGATACAAAAAGGGCCAGATCTTATCCATACATCCAGGAGGCTGTGTGACAGAACAGGAATGCTGAGCTTAGGGATTTTGAGTCTTTTTATAAGCATGTCTGCCTTTTGCTCCAGAGGGAAACATTTTCATTATACTGAATAGTAAGCATGCTTTGCTCCGGAGGGAGACACTGTCTCTGTTTCCCAAGGTATTTACTAAATAAACATCCTGGAAAAGATAGTGTAAAACAAGGGGCAGTCAGTGCCTCACTTTGCAAGATGTACAGAAATGCCAAAGACTAAAGAGAATTGTCTTCCAACTGTAATTAATCCAGCTATTGCATTTTTATTGGTTGATACCATTTTTTGTTTCCAATGAATCTGGCTGCTTCCTTCTGTTTGCAGACAGTTATTGTTTTATGGGTATGACATACTAATAAATCTTTCTGAGAATACTGATTACATATATTTTAAATTCTTCATCTGTTTCCACTTTAAAACTTGTTCTTGAAGTATCAGTTGTTTGTTTTTTGCATTTGGCATTTCCCTGTCAGGGTACTGGTTTTTCTTAAAAATCTAGTCATTCCTGATGTCTATTTGATACCATTGTAAATAACCTGGTTATTCATAAGAGAAAAGGAGCAAAGGAAAGGCCAAATAGTATAGTCATTTATGCAGTTTTGCCAGGAAACTGCAGTTGAATAATCCCCAGGAAGCCACCAGTCTGTCCTCCACGGGGTGGGCGGCGGGGGGGGGGGGGGGGGGGTAAGACACTGGAGAGGGGAAGAATAGGCGCATGCCCAGTAAAGTCTAGGTGACATAGGGAAGGTACTTGTCTATGGGTCACACCTGGGAGCAGCTCATTGGCCAGAATAGCATGGCCACTGCAAGCATGGGAAGATTTGAGATACTTTAACTCCTAAACAAAGGAGTTTGCTCTCTCTTCCTCTTGCCTCTTGCCTCACGCTCCTGCATTCACCCACAATTCCCACAGCCATGTGGGCCCCACACAATGGACCGATGGACTAACTGGCCTAATGCCATACTGGGCCCAGCTCTACTCTGGACATGGGCTTTGCTTTTAGCTCTGCTGAAGCCCCAGCTGCACCTCTTCCAGGCCTGGATTAAGGGAAATGGGACTTTAGAAACTGAGGGATGCAATTCTACACAAATGATTATCACTCATCCTCCAGTGTGAGTCTCAGAAAATTCTTTTTCTTGAGATAGCCGAAGGATCCCACTTCCACCAGCAAAGGAGAAAGACCACCCACACATTTCTTCGATAACATATTCAGATTAGTCTTTGAGGCTATCTGTTTGCCTATCATTCTGATTACAATATCCTCTTTCTGGTTATTGTGGAGGAGGGGCGGGATGTGTGGCTGGACAAGGTGTGTCTAAAGCTTATAAAGGGTGCTTCTTTTTTTTTTTTTGAAAAGAGGTTTTAATTTTATTTTTCAATTATGGTTTATATTTAGTATTATTTTGCATTAGTCTCAGGTGTACAGCATAGTGGTTAGATCATCATATACTTTACAGAGTGTTCCCCCAATATTTCCAGTACCCACCTGGCACCATACATAGTTATTACAATACTAGAGGCCCAGTGCATGAACTCGTGATGGTGGGGTCACTCGGCCAGGCTGGCGATCAGGGCCTATAGGGGCGGGGGGGGGGGGCAGCCAGTGGCGGGGAGAGGCCACAGTAAGTAGGCCTGCTGGGAGGAGTTGCCACAGGAGGTTGGCAGCCGCCACCCCACCCCCCCAATTGGGGCGGATTGGGGGGAGGGGCTGGGCAGGGGTAGGAGCTGTGGAGGTTGGCTGTGGGAGCACACTGACCACAAGGGGGCAGCTCCTGCATTGAGCATCTGCCCCCTGGTCAGTGCATGTTATAGCAACTGGTTGACCAGTCATTCAGTCGTAACAGTCGTAAAGGTTGTTTGGGCTTTTATATATATAGATTATTGCCTATATTCCCTATGTTGTACTTTACATCCTGTGACTATTTTATAACTACTAATTTGTACTTCTTAATCCCTTCACCTTTTCACCCAACTCCCACCCCTCTGGCAACCATCAGTCTGTTCTCTATGTCTATAAGTGTGTTTCAATTTTGCTTATTTTGTTCTTTAGATTCCACATGTAAGTGAAATCCTATCATATTTGTCTTTCTCTGGTGCTTCTCATCAGCCTGTTCTGGGGGTCCCATGCTTGCTGAGTTTCCTGTTTACCGCTCCTATGCTAATAAAATATACTGAACAATTGACCCTGGGAAAAAACACAGGAGTCCTGTGCTTACTTTCTTATTTCAACAGCTGTCCTTTCAGAAGCTCAGAGTTATTTTACACTGTGCTCTGCTTTGCTGCAGTCCTCACACTCAGACCAGGCATTTTCCTGGGGCAAGCAATGATGCCCTCACTCCTTTGCTCAGCATGGGGCAGCCCAGCTTTTCGACTACAGATTTGCAATTGTTGATTCCAAGTTTGAAGTATCTGCAGAATTGATTTCACTTTTGTAGTAATTTTCTACTGCATGAACTTGTTTTGTTTCTTCATGCGTTTCTTATCCAGCTATGGTTTCCTCTGTTTAGTTATATTCACCAATCTAGTCCCAAGTACTTTCTAGTTTTGAGAAATTCCCTAGTTTTTAGAAATTCCTTAAAAGTTCTAGTTTGTTGAAGTCATCCTTTCTTATTTTTCAGGGGCATGGGAGACAACCTCTATATTCTTTTCCTCTTACAAACAGGAGGGGTCATGTGACAGTTATGGCCAATGGATTCTGAGCAGGAGTGATTTATACCTTTTCCAGACTGGCTCCTAGAAATCGTCCCATATGATCCCCTATGCTTTCTTTCCTCTCCCTGATGACTGAATGGATGTGGAGAACAGAAAGAGAGACACTGCCAACCCCACTCAGCTCTGGCATTGGACTATGGGATGGATAAATAATGAACTCGTATTATTCTAATCCATTGAGATTTGGTATTTCATGCAGCAGTTACTCTACCCTGACAGATATAAGAACTAATATGGATTTATTCTTTTCATTATATCTTTTTCTGTTATTTCAATAGATTCTCAGTAGGAGGGAAAATAGTACATGCATGAGTTCAGTTCAACATCTCTGGACAAGCTTTTCCTCCAATTATACTCCCTGTCTTTTGACAACAGATACAGAATGAAAGCAATTCACTAACTTGTTCAATAATTATTAATTGAAAATTTACTTTGCTCTAGGTACTGTGCTAAATGCTGGGGGTACAATGGTGAGCACACTCAAGGCAATCAAATCTAGAAAGGACAACAGACAAGAAACCATGCACTATCCCTCAATGTAACACGTGCTGCAATCTGTGCCATGGAAATGCTTGGGAGACACACTTGGTGGGCATCATCCCAGCCTTGAAAGGCCAAGAAAAGCTTCCTCCTATAAGAAGTCCCATCTGAGTTATGGCCCAAAGAAAGTATAGAAGTAGGCCAAGTGAAGGGGATGGGTGTGGGGTGGGGTAGTGTGGGTTTCAGGAAGAGGGAACAACTGGGAAGAACTTGCAAGTTCAGGTTCCTCCAAGTAGTTCAAGATGCCTTGAGTGTGGTAAGGCAGAGAATGGGGTGGGGGACAGGTGAGGGGCTTGCTGGTGAGCAATGAGGCTGGAGAGGATAAAGGATCATAGTTCATTGATGCTCTTCTAAGCCACATTAAGGAGTCAGCAGAGAAACACCCCACAGATCTGGACAGTGGCCAACTTGAGTTCTTCCACAGCTTCCCCCTTTGACCCTTAGAATTATTATTCTAAGTTGTCCTTAGAATGGAGCCCTTTTCTCTAACATCAGGTGGGCTCTCAGGAAAGGAATCAAATGGCATCTTTAAGTCAATGTGTTATTTCACCCAACAAAGTGAATATGCATTGAAAATCATTTCACTTCTTATTATGAAATAAAAAACAACAACAACTCTGTCCCCTGAAAAATCAATTTCAGGCCTCACTGAACAAATATTTGCTCAGATAGGGGATGAAGGTAGGGGAGAAGGAGAGCTTTTAGAGCACCTTGAAATCATTAAGCTGGCTTCATCGCTGTTTAGAACTAGGATATCAAAAAGTTGGCCACTTTTCTCAGGGCCTTGCAGAGCTTGCTGCCTCCAGCTCCTTTGGGACTTCCATGTATTTTTAGCCTGTTTATGGATAATATAATAGGCATGTTTGAGGAAATGTTAAGGGAAACCACCCATGAAGCACATACCAGTTTGGAAGGCTGGTTATTCTTATATTCGTGAGAAATCGTCAGCCCTTTTAGGGGAACAAAACTACATCTGATTATGGGGCAGTCTCCAGAGTACCACAGAACACCCTCACCCTCAGAGGTCCTAGCCATGGGCCCGGGGGATTGGGATGGGTCATTTATTTAGAGTGGGGGTCTTTTTTTACACTCCACTCTAGAGATCACTTCCCTTCTCCTGATCTCTTATTTCTCCAGTCCTCTTTCTCCTTTGTTCTCCTTTTTACTTCCATTCCTTCTTGCTTTCCCGCCTGTCTTCAGCCAACCAGTGACAATGAGAAGCACTGACATACACAGTGCCTTTTTCTGAGGTCCTGAGTTTAGCCTCTAGTAGTGTTCAGCAAAGTCAATTTTATTCATTTACGTAAATTTCCCCCAGAATCAAAACAAAACAAACCAATAATCTCTGAGCTAATAATGTATCTGTGTACTATCATTTCCTTGATGGCAGGGGCAAATTCCCTATGTCCTGTGTGCTCCAGCACATTATCTGCTATGAGACTATGCCCAGGGAAGGCTTTAGGACAGTTGTCATACTGACTGTGAAAACAAAATGAACATGGCTGGCATGAGATGCACGGAAGCTTATCCAAACAGTTATTCTCACTCTCATGCATTTTCATAACTGGTAGGTGCTTTTTAATTCCACGCACTGTGAAAAAAAACACCTGGGGAAATATAGGCTGTTTGTTAAGTAATCCACTTTGACTCTCCCATTTCTAAAAAGCATGTAATTTAAATAGAAATAAGTTACATTAATTCAGTTGTTTACCTATGTGAAGAAACAGTTTCAAATGCTTTTCTATACTATGGTAAGAAGTTATTCAGAGTGCCATAAAACACATAGTGGAAAACAACAATTATATCATGCACAGAGCTCCATTCTTGCCCATACACTGAGAAATAAACATTTGCCAGTTCAGAAGACATACAGAACCATCCCCTTTTCCCTCACTGCCCCAAGTGCTAACTCTGTGATCCTTAGGCACTGTAGTCGCATCACTGCTCCCAGAGTAGCAGCCCTTGAGGTGGCTTCATGGTGGTGAGTGAGAAAGCACAGGGTCCCCGGGCAGCACAGGAAAGGGCCAGACAATAGAAGATACATTAGAAGAGGCCCCTATGAGACTTTCACTGCTCCATTTCTGGCCTTTAAAGTAGAGCAGAACACTGGACAAGGTGGATTTACTGTACAATTAATTAATTTCAGCTCTCCCACAGTAGGTATCTAAGGCTAAATCATGGTCATTTTTTTAAAAAAAACACACAAAACTTTATTGTTGAAAATATTACAGATGTCTTCTTGTTTCACCCATTGATCCCTTCTAGGCGGTACCTGCCCTGCCCCCCTCCAGGCCTTCACCACCCTATTGTCTGTGTTCATGGGTCATGTATATATGCATACAAATTCTTTGGTTAATCTCTTCCCACCCACCCCTGCCTTCCCGCTGAGTTTCCACAGTCTGTTCCATGCTCCTTTTGGAGCACATAAGTGGTATATTTTACATTTTTATTATTTATTTATTTATTATTTATTTTTTGTTAATCCTCACCCGAGGTTATTTTTCCATTGATTTTTGGGGAGAGTGGAAGAAAGAAGGAAAGACAGAGAGAAACATCGATGTGAGAAACACATCAATTGGTTGCCTCCTGCAGGAGCCCCAACCAGGGCCCAGGCCCAGGAGGAGCTTGCAACCAAGGTACGTGCCCTCAAACCTGGGACCCTTTTGGTCTGCAGGCCAATGCTTTTTCCATTGAGCCAAACTGGCTAAGGCTAAATTTTTATTTATTGGTTAGAGTGAGAGAGAGAAAGAGAGAGAAAAACATCCATTTGTTGCTCTACTTATTTATGCATTCATTGGTTGATTCTTTGATGTGCTCTGAATTGGGAATGAATCTGAAATCTTGGTGTATGGGGCCGATGCTCTAACCAATTGAGCGCATTTATTTTATTTTACTTTACCAAGTTTCATCATTTCTTAACATTAAGCTTCCTAACTCAAAGTAAAACATTTTATAAATCATTAAATGATTTCTGGAGTTCACGTTCTCTCCCATCTTAAACGTAACTCTCTGAACTTCATGTTATTTTGGAAAGAAATTAAATACAATGGATTTTATTCATTAAACATGGTATTTTGCAGTACTAGTAGCACACTAATAATAAATAAGCCAAATCTGTGGATAAAATTTAATCATAGTGCTATTATTTTCCATTTCTCCGTTTAATATGCTCTCTTTGTCCTTCTCCAATATAGCTTAGTGGAAAATGGGACAATTAGAGGACCAATTACAAACTTTGCAATGGGACCAATGTGCTGTGTGACCTTGGACAAGTCACCTCTTTCAGCCTCGGGTTCTTCAAATGTGAAAAGGGGAAAACGATACTTAAGGATAAAATAACACGTATAAAGCACCTGTCAAGTAGAAGGTACATAATCAGTGGAGGCTATTATCATTCCTTTAATTCTACTGCTCAGCTCATATCTACTTTGACAAAAGGTGATGACTATGGTGTCTTAGTAACTGTTTGGTATATGAAGACATGACGATAGAATAATAACTAATGGTTTTAGATCACCCTTAGAGTTCAGAAGTTGGTCATGTTTATATTATTCAAACAGTGTACATGTGTTCTGATCTTGGGTCCTTTGCATTAGATACCAGTGTTTATGAGATTGTTTCCTCTTGTCATTCAAATCTAGGTTACTAGTAAATGCTATCTCCTTACAGAGTTTGACCATCTCTTCTAGAACACCCAGTCATGATGACATCACCCATTCTATTTTCATTACTGACATCTCACTTATTGGTATTTGGGATGTTTATAACATTTTTTAAAAAAACTATTTCTTTGCACTAGACCCATGGTTGGCAAACTGCGGCTTGCGAGCCACATATGGCTCTTTGGCCCCTTGAGTGTGGCTCTTCCACAAAATACCACAGCCTGGGCGAGTCTATTTTGAAGAAGTGGCGTTAGAAGAAGTTTAAGTTTAAAAAGTGTGGCTCTCAAAAGAAATTTCAGTCGTTGTACTGTTGATATTTGGCTCTGTTGACTAATGAGTTTGCCAACCACTGCACTAGACTATATGGTCCACAACAACAGGGATCTCTTCAGCCTGATCACTGTACCTACAATGATGCCTTACATATGCTAGGTGCTCAATACATACTTGCTCAAACAATGAATGCACGTTTCCACTCAGAATTGGAATCATAGTCTATTTTAAGGTTTATTCTGCTTCGTTTCTTCTGACCTACTGTTCTATTTTAGTATCAACTGCCTCATTACATTAGAAAAGGATAAGGTCTTTACTTCTGACTATATTCCATTTCTGTCTTTATGTCGCTTGTTTCTTTCTTTGGTGTGGGTCATTTCCTTTTCTTAATGCGAGGCTGGATATATTAGAGTCTTTACTGTTCATAGTCTGCTCTTTGTCTTGAATTCATCCTGAATGTTGCTGGATAGCAGTTCATTAATTTCTCATTAGAGCCTCTTGAGGCCTCAGCTCCCACTAGATTTTGAATTAAGATTTTTCAATTTTTAACATTTTTCTATTCTTTCCCTCTTGTGATTACATTTCCTCTGCATATTTTTATCTCTGTGTTAATCATGGTGACACATTCCGGGAGAGAGCCCCTTATTTTGGGGGGAGAATGGGAAAATGGTATACGCTCAGAGGACCTGGGGACAGATTTGCTGTATGCTGTGGCAGAGAGGCAGAGCAGAGCCAGAGACGGCCACTGACAAGTGAGGTGAGATGAGAACAAAGACGGAACGAGCAAGGTCAGGTGTGAAGGGGAGTCACATGGAGTGCTCTGTCATCTCTGCTCCTTCAGAATGGGACTGTTGCCAAAACTGATTGACTGGGACGAGAATGAGAGAGAGAGACGAAAGCCATGGCCACGAGAGCAGGATCATTCAATTCCCTTAGAGTGAATGAAACCTGCAATCTCATTTCATCTGGTGGCAGGAAATGGCATTTACGGTCAATGTGATACATGGACTCAGTTATGGGAAAAGATTTCCTACCAACCAAAGTGTGAAGAAGTGAGAGCAACTATTTTTCACTATAAACATAGAAATTAGACTTTGTCAAGTAATGGTCCAATCTACAATTTAACATGCTGGAATATGAAACTACAAGATGTCTAAAATTATTCTCCTCATAAATATAAACTACAAACATAGTTTTTCAGAACCACACTCTGCATGGGATAACCCAATAGCCTTTATTAAATGTGGATTTTACCTCACATTTCGGTAATTTAATTTAATTTTGTTGGCTATGAAAAAAAGAAAACATCATTTTAGTAGTTTTTCTTCATTTCTTTGGCGATAGCTTAATGTTGTAAAGTATAAAAGATTTCCAAATAATAGATTGTATCAATCAAACTTATGAGATAGCAACAATTCAGAAGCATTGTATATGCAAAAAAATATATATAAAGATCCGCTAAAGATATTGCTAAGGACTAAGGATAATCATGATTTGCTTAAATGGGAGAAAATGACAATCTTTGTTACTAAATTCATGCACACTGCAGGAACGTTAAAATGATTTGAGGCTTCTTTTTTCCCCACAAAGAAACCATACTCTTTGCACCTGCAGTGACCTTATGTGCCCTCCAAGGAGTAAACTCATGACTACTCGATACAATAGTAAAACTAAGTGTGATATACAATACTTGCTGGACCTCTGGTGGCAGCCAGGGAGGTGATTAGAAATAAAAATAACCGTGAAGCAATTTGGTTTCAGTATTTAATCTCAAAGAAAAATTGACTAGACTCTTATTGAGCCAAACTTAATGACTCAATTACAATTCCTTTTCTTTCCTTGATGGAAAAGAAATAGTAAAGAAGAGGGGAATGGCCAACCTGTAACACTCACACAAAGAAGAAATTAGATAACCTAAAAGTTATCAAAACACCAGTTTTCATAATAGCATTAAATAAATATACCAGAAGGGGTTCTAAGCATAAAGAAATTTTGGGTGTTACAGGCTAGAATGGGAGTCACTATTCCCCTGAGACTCTAAGGACTATTTGATCTCTCTCTCTCTCTCTCTCTCTCTCTCTCTCTCTCTCTCTCTCCCCCTCTCTCTCTCTCCCCCTCTCTCCATTTATCTATCTCTATCTCTATCTCTATCTCTATCTCTATCTCTATCTCTATCTCTATCTCTATCTCTATCTCTATCTCTCTGAAGATGGAAGGCAGACAGATGGATCCATAGTAACATAGGTTAGAATTGATGGTGGCCTAAGAGCAGACATGGACAGAAGATTAAAGAGATGCTCAGGAAAGCTAACAGTCAACATGAATTATAAGTTATTAAATTTGATGTTAAGTAGTAGAATTTAGTAGTACATTGTGGCTGGCTTATAAATATGTGTCAAATAAATGAATGAAAAAAGAACGGTTTATGGCTTGGAAATTGGCTGACTGGTGGTGCATTCATTTCTTGAAGAACTTAGTGAGGTCATCTAGATGGGCCCCTTCCCTAGCCCAAGGCCACATTGGAGATACCACTGTATCAGCTATATTATGTTTAGAATTGTATATAAGTTAGGCACTAGAGCAAGAAGCAGGGTTTATTATTTTTAAAAGAAGAGGAAGGGAAGGAAGTAGGTCAAATGCTGACAATGGAGACAGAAGACAGTGAAGACCAAATGAGCTGATCAGTTCAAAGGTGATGTGTTTTTTTTATTTGTATGCTCAACACCAAATACAATAAGGAAGAAATCTGGGTGAGGGGCCCTCTTTTACTTTGAAACAGAGCTGGGAGGTGTGTGTGTGTGTGTGTGTGTGTGTGTGTGTGTGTGTGTGAGAGAGAGAGAGAGAGAGAGAGAGAGAGAGAGAGAGAGAGAGAGAGAAGAGGACAAGTAAATACATTGGGCCATGACAACCTGTTTGGATGTCATCAGTTCATCAGGGTGTATGATACTCATTTTTCTGATCAGGCTTCAGGAGTGTTGAGATAATCTCTTCAAACAAGTTCACTTGTATTAGTAACAGAAGTAAAGATAGAAACCATTGAAAGGTAAGCTTTTGGAATGAAGATAAAAATAAATAGTATACGTACATGGAGAAAATGTTCTCTTTTTTGGAGCATAGCATGACCCTGTTTTTAGTCCTATGTGTGTGTATACATCTGTATATACACAGATATAATTTTTACAAATACTTTATCATGTTATTTAGCTCCCCTCAAATTACATGCTCATTTTATTTCAAATCTCTTTGTTTCTTCCCCTGAAGTGTCTTTTTCCTTCCCTACCTGAACCCTATATTCTTCACAATCCAACTCAAGCCTAAGCCTTTCAATAAGATTCTCCTTGAGTATTAGTTTAATAACTTCTTCTATCTCTGAATTTAAATAATAGACAAGTATTTCATTTTATGTACCCTCTATTCTCCTGAGCTTAAGCACAAAATGTTTGCATTCGGGAGGTTCCCAATAAATTACTGTTTGGTGAATTAGTGAAGAAAATATGGGTTTACTCCTCCAGTAATGGAACTTTTGGCTTCCTCCTAGCATTCACTCCATTCCACTCTCTCACGTCATGTAAGAGCCACTGGTTGGGTGGGGTTGACCCTCTGCTAGTTCCAGGAAAGGGCCTGGATTGCCTAAACCAGTCCACATAATTCCATCCCTCTGGCAACAGTGATTTGTTCAAGTGTAGACCCATGATCTGACCTGGTCCAATCAGAATGAAGCTTAGGATGTTTGCTAGTCTGTAGTAAGGAGAAGTTCTGACTTTTTATGGATCTCGTGATGTGCAGATGTTATTACTCGAACTGTCCCAATCGGTTTGCTAATGTGGGGGAAGGCAGCCTGAAGGTAAAGCCAGAAGAAGACAGAACATCACTGAGAATGGGAGTCGGTAGTCTGGTCAAACCATGCTGAAGCCACTGCCACTGCTGGAGGCTTCGGTCATTTCAGCCAATAGACTCCTTTTTTCTTTTTTTTTTAAAATATATTTTATTGATTTTTTACAGAGAGGAAGGGAGAGGGATAGAGAGTTAGAAACATCGATGAGAGAGAAACATCGATCAGCTGCCTCCTGCACACCCCCTCCTGGGGATGTGCCTGCAACCAAGGTACATGCCCTTGACTGGAATCGAACCTGGGACCCTTCAGTCTGCAGGCCGACGCTCTATCCACTGAGCCAAACCAGTTAGGGCACCAATAGACTCCTTTTATAGTTTAAGCCTGGTAATGAGATTTTCTATAACTAATATGCCTCCCTCTTGTTTGTTGAGTTTCTCCTATTTTTAAATCTTTGGGATACAATTTGTCTTCTTGCAAGCTAATTCATTTAGGGAAATACATAGTAGCAATCTTGGATAGCATTTACTAGCCTAGTAAGATCATTATATATTTTTGATGCCTATGTCAATTCTAACCAAAGTCATGCTCACAAGTGGTAAAATAATAAATTGAGAACTGTTTCTATCACAATTTCTGCTCAAGGTGATCAGTGTTCTTTGGCATTTAGAATTGATATTGATTTCTTTTATTAATTTACTAGAAGCCCGATGCACAAAGATTCATGCAAGAATGGGCCTTCCTTCCCCTGGCTGCTGGCACCGCCTTTGCTCTAGCCCGGAGCCACCTTTCCGCCTTCCCACGCTGCCCAGAGGCCCGGAGCGGCTGGGGCGGCGCAGAACACCTGCATCATTGTCATAGTGATGACACAAGCGTCCCGCTCCTGGCCGCTTGGCACCTGTGTATGCAAATTAACCCACCATCTTTGTTGGGTTAATTTGCATACTCACTCCTGATTGGCTGTTGGGTGTCACGAAGGTTCGGTCAATTTGCATCTTTCTCTTTTATTACTGTAGATATCAACTATTTCCTGAACATTTACATCCTTTCTAATTATGTGTGGATAGACATACAGTGCATGCAGGTACTTTGCAAAAGATGAGCTTCTGCTTAATATTCCTCAGGTTTTATGGCAATATATTAAATGTAGCTACCTTTTCGATGAAACTGAAGAGACCCCAGCAGACATACGGATTTTAGCATCTCTGTTGTGTACATTTCTAAGCAGCACTGCAGCTGGATATAAAGCCGACAGATTTCTGGATGGATCTCACCACCTTCCGGGCTGCAACACAATGAAAGAGAAAAGCTGTGAACATTCTCAGGATTTCACTCATCAGCCATTTGCCTTAGCTCTGAGAGGAAAAGGTGCTGAATAATGCTTCCTTAAATCTTTGAGTCTAAAATTTAGGACTTCCTGCTTTCAAACCAATGACCAATATCATAGTTCTTACGTAAGTGTCTTTCTGACTAACAGCTCTTAATTCCACCACCCCCCCCCCTTCAGCAGCAGATTTCTCCTGGGAGCTGAAAATCATAAATGTTTTAAGTAATTGAAAATATCAGATATTTTCAACTTAAGTATTGGAACAAATTCCAAAATATATTTAAACCATAAAAATATCCTGGCTTGCAAGAAGAGATTAAAACCTCTTATTTTCAGAGAGACAAATGAAGAGCTAGTCAATTGCCAGTGGTGAGATTGTTCTTTAATATTAAGACCCTAGTATAATATGATTAGAGATACAAATTATTTTTATCGAAGGCTTTTGTTTCTGTCTAAAGGATGTTCCTTTAAGGTTTGCTATAGTTATTTTGTGAGAGGCCAAAAGTTTTTAATGAAAAAATAAAATTTTTATGAAAAAAGAGAAAAGTAATAAAATTCTAATAATTATGCTTAACAATCTAGTGCTAACTAAACACTGAACTTAGGTTTTAAATTTTATTCTACAGTCCTTGAGCCTTTCTCTATTAACTATGATAAAAATATAAATGTGAATATGATAGCCCTTGCTGGTTTGGCTCAGTGGATAGAGCATCGGCCTGTGGATGTCGATACTCTATCCACTGGGGGCGTGCAGGAGGCAGCCAATCAATGATTCTTTCTCATCATTGATGTTTCTATTTCTCTCTCCCTCTCCCTTCCCCTCTGAAATCAATAAAAATGTATTTAAAATAAACGTAAATATGATAAAACATGAGTGATCACTTTTATTTTTTGATTAAGAAAGGAGTTAGTTGTTAATAAAACTCTTTTTTTCTTAAATCCTCACCCAAGGATATTTTCTCCATTGAATTTCAGAGAGAGTGGAAGTGGGGGTGAGGAGTAGGAGAAAGAGAGGGAGAGAAGGGAGAGAGAGAAATATCGATGTGACAGAGACATATCCATTGCTTGCTTCCCACAAGCACCTGACTAAGCTGGAGTGAACCTGCAACCCAAGTGGTGCCCTAGACCAGAATTGAAACCGAGACCCTTTGGTGCTCAGGCCGACCAGGGCAAAACGCTTTCTTTTATATGCAAGTAAATTAGCATGTGTTGAATAAAGCAAACTAAACAAAAGGGATAAAGTTTAGAGATAGATTTGAAATGGAAGAAGCTTACAAATGAACTCTGTCCATTGTCCTAATGTGTTATTTTTATTTCTATCCCCATTCATTTAAAATGCATTGAAATCTGATGAAATAATGCAGTGTTTGGATTTGATTCCTTTGGAAAGTGGGTCAGTGGCAAAATGTCTGGGGTAATTATTAGGAGAAAAATTGAGGCTTCAATTTTTAAATTCTGGATGTAAAAGGAATTTGTATTTACGCAGCACTTTACAATGACAGTTTCCATTTTCAATACTTATTTAGTGGATGAGCCAGAGTGTGTCTAACTTAGTGGCTTACATAACACAAGAAAATGCAACATTCCTTGCTTCAGCGCCAGTGAGGTGCACAGTCATCCTGTGTCTTTCCTGTGTCAGAAAGAACAAAGTGTCTCCAAAGAGCTTATATGCAAAATGTATTTTATCAGAAAAATAAAAGACTATATTACTCTCTCATTGGTGTCTCAGGGGTCTAGCCCTAGGCCAGTGGTCGGCAAACTCATTAGTCAACAGAGCCAAATAGCAACAGTACAACGATTGAAATTTCTTTTGAGAGCCACATTTTTTAAACTTAAACTTCTTCTAATGCCACTTCTTCAAAATAGACTCGCCCAGGCCGTGGTATTTTGTGGAAGAGCCACACTCAAGGGGCCAAAGAGCCGCATGTGGCTCGCGAGCCGCAGTTTGCCGACCACGGCCCTAGGCCAACATTGGAATCAAGCATATCTCTGGTGAAAGTTTCCAGATTTTCTTTCAGAGTCTCCCACCCTCAGGCTGGACCTCCATACTCCTCCACCATACACACAAGGTCTCATTGTTTCATAGCATCTGAGCCTTTCAAAATGTCTCTGTCTGTGGCCCATCCCCGCATGGCCCTGCTAGACTCTGAAGGGATAATGGGCATTGCTAGTTGGTGTAATCAAATGTCATGCTGTATGTTACCTGCTAATACATTGACTTCGATAGGAAAATGTGAAGATAATGTCTCATCCCTAAGGCAGGTTAGAGGGAAAATATTTTAAGGCAGGCGTTTTCGTTTCTGTGCTGCTTCATCGTCCCAATCCTAGCTGCCTATTTTCACCTACGCATAACATTGGCCCTGGTGGCTCATATGCAGATTTAAAAAACCACCTATAATAAATCTGTTGTATGTATGGTACATTTGATGAGTGGGACAATTAGCGAGGACAGTATCATTCCAAGCCATGGAGTATTCTTATTTTCAAAGATATAAAATATGTGTGTAGTGGCTTAGTTCCAAAAATATGCAAACCTCATATATAGATGACATTTAAAGTAATTTAAAGAAATGACTAGAGTTAATATTCTAGTCACAACTTCAGAGCCAGTATGTTTTATTTATTATTTTGTAGCTAGACAGAGAGAGATAAAGCAATGTATTAAGTGCTTCTGTAAAAGGCAAATAGAAATGGAGATTAAAATGCCTAATTCATAACATTTCCTTGGGTGCCATCTCCCTAATGCCTCTGTAGCCAATGGCGATTCCAGGAACTGTGGAACCATTTCACCCTTTGTAACTGTTACGGGAAGGAATTAAATAGGTGCCACTGGAAGTGGAATCTGCCCAACTATAATTAATTGCTGCTAAAGTTGCATTACACATTTCCTAGTTAAAACCTTCACACATATACTCGTGGATTATCCTTTGAGATCTTGGGAAAATTGAAGTATAGCGAAAGAGAGGAACTAGTTAAAGAGCAGTGGGAATGTTATCTTTCATGTCAGTGATTCATGATCCCTTGACCGGGTTGCATTAGCCTCGAGACTTGTATATTTTATTTCTCCCACTTTAGAGCACTCAGCTGTATTACTAATTACTAAAGGTTCATTAAAAGGCAAATTGTCAAATGGGTTATACTCTGTTTAATGTTATAAGCAGTGAACTGAAATACGGTTTTGAGAAGCATTAAGATCATTTAGGCTATTTTCATAACAAATGAGCAAGAGTCAGAGCATGGGGAATGGAGGAAAAGCCAAGAAAGCAGCAATTTGAAAGCTTGAAACTTCCTAGGGATAAATGGTAGAGCCTAAGGAAACATTTACATTAACATAAAATTGTACCCGGCCGGTGTTGCTCAGTGGATGAGCATCGACCCTTGAACCGGGAGGTCACGGTTGGATTCTGGTCAAGGGCACATGCCTGGGTTGTGGGCCCTATCCCCAGGAGGCAGTCAATCAGTGATTCTCTCTCATCATTGATGTTTCTTTCTCTCCCTCCCTTCCTCACTCTGAAATCATACTTTTTAAATAATGATTTAAAAAGGAAATGGCAGCAACTTAACTCAGAGCTAACTTTACCACATATCACTTAGACTCAGTCTACAATGATTCATTCTTCTTAAAGTTTTAGGTCTATGAGACATTCCTGAGGTGACTGATGCTCATTCAATTAAGACAAAAGAAATGTTATCAGTTAGTGACTAGGTTGTGATTATTTATTTTCTTATGAGCATAAGTCAAAAGCTAAACTGACCATTTTGATTATGTTGAAAGCCTCAGTATTAATGGGAAAACACCCTAGAAATGAACGTCAACAATAGTTCAGTGATTTAGAGCTCAAGTTGAATGAAAAAACATTTAAAATAACTGCCAAATAATGTATCTTTCAAATAACTCCTTATGGATGAGAATTAGGATTTAATGTCTTTAATTAGCCAACTTAAGAAACCTGAACTGATATAGTAACAGGGGTACAAGTGTATGGATATCGCCTTAATCATCCCTTGATGATAGAAACACTTTCTATTGTAGATATTCTTATTTTGTAATTCAAGACAGACTGACCAAGCCAACTATCAGTGATGATGTGCAGCAACAGAGACTCTCATGCATTGTTGGTGGGGGTTAAAATGGTACAATTCCTTTGAAAATAGTTCTGGAAGTTTCTTATAAAACTAAACATACTCCTGTCCTATGACCTGCAATTCAAGTAATTACCCAAGAGAAATGAAAACATTCACAAAAAGATCTCTATAGGAGTATTCACAGTAGTTTTATTTAGAATAACCCAAAACTGGAAATAGGCCAGGTGTCTGTCAAGAGGAAAGTGGATAGAGAAATCAGTATATTTCCACAATAGAGTAATACTGAAGAATTAAAAGGAATAAACTCCTGGCACATGAAACAACACAGATGAATCTCAAGAACATGATCTTCAGGGAGAAAAATCCCTTAACACAAAAGAGAAAATAAATTATAACACCATTTATATGAAGTTGTTGAACAGATAAAACTAATTAATGGTGACAAATATTAGAATAGTGATGAGAAGGGGCATGAGGGGAGGGAACTTTCTGGGCTGAGGGTAGATAGAGATTTGAGATACACGGGTGTATACATTTGGCAAAACTTATTGAATGGTACAATTAAGCTTTATGTATTTGATTATAAGAAAATTGTACCTAAAAAGAGAACCGTAAGCAAGTATTGACCTCTAGTTAATAATATGCATGCTGAACTGTTCAGGAGTAAAGTTTACTGATGTCTGCAACTTCAGAAACATAATGTGAATTTCTGGTTGGATAGAGGGATGAAAAGACAGGTAGATACGTAGTAAAGCAAGCGTGATAAAATGTTAATTGTAGAATCTAGGTGATGGGTATTTTCTTGATGTCCAAGGATTTTCATTTCCCCAACTAATTTCATGGCGTAAATTGAACAAAACAACTGAGAAGCTTTATGGCTACTGAGGTCAAGTTTAGGAGAGAACACACTGGGGATTTCAGTTACAAAATGCCTTGGCCCTGTGTCTGCTTTTTTGCCGAATTTGCCAGACTTTGGTGTTCTGAGCAGCTACTAAAAGCTTTTTGAAAACCAGCAAAATGTTTGTTGTTTTTGAAAGTCTGTCCCTAATGTAATGGTTTATATATTTAGTTGAAGGCAGCAAAACATAATAAAAGGAAAATGGGTTCTGGAGTCAGAAAACTTAGTGCTAAATATAGACGTGGCTGGTTAGCATTGTGATCTTAGAAAAGCCACTTTAACTTCTCTGGGACTCAGTTTCCCGATCTATGAAGTAGGAATAACAACTATTCGGGCTGAAGTACCTCAAGGTTGTTGCAAGGATCAAATGGGACCATGTGTGGGAAAACGAGTACAAATTGTGAAGGACTGTTAGCGGTTGGCTGCAATCCATCTTAACTCATGAAAGTTGTGTTTACTTAGCCTCATGCTTGCGTAGAGTCTCTAGTTTTAAAATTATCTGCTATCCTATTACATGTTTTATGCGCTTACTGCTCCCACATATGAACTTTGGTTAAATAAACATGCCATTAGGCTGAGGAAAATAGGTGTGACCCCATTGACAAGCATCAGCACTTCACAGATGTTAGTAAACGTGGGGTTTGTTGCTACAGCAGAGATGGAAACCAGAACTCCTGTTGTAGCCAATGTAACCAAGTTTGTCATTTCCCAATCAGTCCTGCTGTTGGCTATTGAACCAAATGGTAAGGAAAGATTCAGGAAGCCAAATGGGATGAGGGAAGGGATCATACCCTTTGCTTTATTTTTCTGAACAAATAGCCAGGGAGGAAAGAGATTTAATGGTTTACCCAAGGATTTTTATCTCCAGGTTATCTCTTTTAATACCGCCTGTGGTTTCTTCCCAGATGGATTCCACTTAACCCTAATTCTGTGCCAAATTTAAGGACAGCCTCAGAATCTAGCCTTCAAGGTTTCCTTGAAGTAGACACTCAGGTAGTCAGTCCCCTGAGGGTATAGAACCCATGGAGAGTCAGAGGTCAAAGAGGGCACACATGTGTGTGGATACGAGACCCAGTTATTATTTTAGGTTTCAGATTCACTCTTACAGGCAATTATAGGATCTATCGGAGTTCATAAACCCAGAACATATGCTAGATACCTACTAAATAACTATACTATTTTATACCAAAATAAGCATTTCAATAAAAAGAGAAGCCTAGTTAATGAGAAGAAATGAAAAGAAGACATTTTTCTCCCTATGTCTCCATTTTTCTCATAATCTTCTTCTAGTGAGTTTTTTTTTTTTTTTAATGAAAGTTGTATTTTAGGCGGAGACCTGCATTTTCTTCATAGAGAGTCATAGCAAGTTTGGTATTCCCAGGATCACTGGAGAAATAATTGCAGTAAATCGCCTCACTTCACAGCACCTCCTTTCATGGGAACATATGGCTCTGTGATGTCCTCACCACTGAACACCAGTGGGGATCAAACTGCCCTGGAGCTATTCGAGTTGAGTCAGAAATGAAAGGATTTTCACAGGAAGGAGAAACTGAAGTGCAACTGAATTACCTTTTGGTTGCTACCTAGAGCACCTTTATGCAAAGCAACTAGGTTCAAGGGGCCAGCACAGTTCATGGTTTAGGGCCATATTATTTATGGCCCTCCTTTCCCTGTTACTTTTGTTTTGTCCTCTGGCAGGATCTCTGACATGACCTCTGACATTTCCCCCTGACCCCGTTGGGAGAGAGTTGATAAATAATGGGTAGCATTACCAAGCAGCTTATTTATTTTCCATTTAAAGAGTAAAAACTATATTTAAACAGATTTTAAACACTTAAAAAAATCAATAGCCATCAGTTTCCTGACATTATGATACTTATAATGAAATAAGACTAAAATATGACTATTGAGTTGTAAATCATCTTATTTATCTTAGAAGTTACTGATTAAGGCATTGCTGGAGAGAATTGGGACTGGGTGGTGACTTTGTTGGCGATTCTGAGACTTTCTGGGAATTTCTCAAGGCATCAGAGGCTGACAGAGTTAATAGGCTGCACATCATGAATTCTTTTTTCATGATACTTGAATCTCATGCCTATTGATCAGTAGGAAATGAACCTTTAATATACAAGGCCCTATCTTTTCAATCTCCAAAATAAAATAGCTTTTTTACTTTGTCTTAGCCTCTTCCCTCATCTTTCTATCCTTTGGGCTTGAGGGTTTCTTTGCCCTTCCATTTTTTGTTTGTTTGTTTTTTAATCCTCACCTGAGGATATTTTTTCCATAGATTTTTAGAGAGAGTGAAGGGAGACAGGGAGAGAGAGAAAAAAAGGAGAGAAACATTGATGTGAGAGAGACATATGGATTGGTTGCCTCCCATATGTGCCCCAACCTGGCCAGGGACAGAACCTGCAACCCAGTGCCCTTGACCTGGAATTGAACCCGAGACCCTTTAGAGTGTGGGCCGATGCTCTAACTACTGAGCACACTGGCCAGTGCATTGGCCCTTCCATTTTTTTCTCCCTCTGATTCTCTCAGTGGTTTTCTCTTTACGATCTACTGTTTGGGGTCATATGGAGTCTGCAAAAAGCTCGTTAGGTCCTGGTTACAGGGGTTGGGATTCTCACAGCTGGCAGACAGAGGCCTGTGGCTGTGAGAGTCTGAGTCTTGAATTCTTGAATCTCTGCTGGAATGACAATTGGCACATTAGGTTACATGGGTAGAACACAGCTCTTTCCCACTGACTATAGCTAGGATCAGTCTGTGCTTAAATATGTATGTGTATGTGTATGTGTATGTGTATGTGTGTGTGAGTGTGTATTTATTTTACAGAAACATATAACTATCTGTTTCCAATTTTATTCTGGAAAATGTTGGGGTTTTTTTGCATCTAAAATCAAGATTTTTAATCACGGATACTTATTATTTGTACCTGATGTAAATGATCTTTAAAGGTCAATTATTCAATTATCATGTGATACACTGCAAAGAATTCAACTCATTTATTTTCTTTATATTCAAAGTCTGGGTCATTAATTGCAGCATGCAGTTCATTCCTGCTTTTATCCACTGGGATTTTAGGCCTCAATATATTGAACTATTAGTTTAGCTAAATGGTATTTAGCCCTTCATTCTTAATTATGTCATTAAGTCAGGTGCTGCTGTATTTCTCTTTAGCTGAAGCTGCAGGCTTCATCAATATTGCTGAAACAATGCCAGTTTTAAAACAACCCAAGAGAGCTGGGCAAATTGAATTTATTCAATTAATACAAAAGAGAGTTTTTGATTAAAAGAAAAAAAGAAATCTCCTCATCTTCTTTAACTATAACAGCACAAAATGCCAGTTAATACTTTAAAAATGAATTGTGACATGTGAACTGTATAGGTATAGAATAACTAATTGTCAAACCCATCATGGTTGCAATGCCAATCACCTCCTCTTACATGTGAGACTGTTTACAGCGGTGACAAAAGACCAGGAGAGTCCAAAATATGGCCAACACAGGCCTGAAATTCTATTTTTTAGACTCACAGAAGTATTTAGGCAGAAAGGCTCTTTGGGCAGGATTTAAGGTTAGGGCAGACAATGGCCTCTGTTTATCATACTAATAGCAACAGCAAACATAGAGCTTCAGTGCCTCCAGGTTAGCCCTCTGGTTCATTCTTTAGTTTATAAGGAGGATTTAGAAAAGAGTTAGAACTTGTTTTTAGCATTTTGCAGTTTACTGTTTCAACTTCAGACTTCTACCCAATACTAGAGGCTCTTTAACTATTATATCTAACTAGAGGCCCAGTGCACGAAATTCGTGCACAGGGAGAGGGGGGGTCCCTCAGCCTGGCCTGCACCCTCTCCAATCCAGGACCCCTCGGGAGATGTTGGACTGCCAGTTGAGGCCCAATCCCTGCAGCAGTCAGACATCCATCTCGCAATCCGGGACTGCTGGCTCCTAACCCCTTGCCTGCCTGCCTGCCTGCCTGCCTGCCTGCCCAATAGCCCCTAACCACTCTGCCTGTCTGACTGATCACCCCTAACTGCCTCTGCCTGCCGGCCTGATGCCCCTAACCGCTCCCCTGCTGGCCTGATCACCCCTAACCACCTCTGCCTGACTGCCTGATCTTGTCCCTAACTGCTCCCCCACTGGCCTGATCTCTCCCCTGTTTGCTCCCCCACCGGCCTGATCGTGTCCCTAACTGCTTGCTCCCCCGTGACGGCCTAATCTTGCCCTTAACTGCTCTCCCCTGCCAACCTGATCTCCCCTAACCGCCTCTGCCTTGGCCCCCACCATTGTGACTTTGTCTGGAAGGACGTCGGATGTCCAGAAGACGTCCGGTTGATCCGGTCTATTTAGCATATTACCCTTTTATTAGTATAGATAGGATTCTGTGATATTATTCTGCCTTTTTATTGGCATGCAATGAAAATCTTTATTTTTTTTTTTTGCATAACTGAAAGGATGACACTTCATGCCAATATGGAAATGTGCATTTCTAGACAGATGTAAGAGCTATTTTCTACAAAAAGGCAAAAGCCTTATGCAAACAGAACAAACCAGTGTCTATGTAAAAAAAATATCATATTCTACTAGGAGCTTTTCCCACAGGACTATAAATTCCTCAAAGCCAGCAGGTTTATCTTGTTTATCTATAACTTGCAACACTTTGCAGATTGGCTAGTACACAGTACGTGTTCAATTAATTGGTTCTCAGGGTGACTTTAAAGAGTAGTGGCTATGAGATGTGAGGAGTTGGAAGGTCGGGGTTACATTTCACCATCACAGCTAGGTTTCTTAAGAGTGTCTTTTCTTGCAGCCCTCTTTTGTAAATGGATTCTTTAAGTAATGCATATTAACAGACATTTTATTCAGAAAAGTAAAAAGAGAAAAGATGACACACAAATACCAGAAGTATCCATTATTAAGCTTTTGGTACATTTCTTTACAGATTAATATCCTCAAGAGCAGGACCTTTTGTTCATTATTTCTGTTTCCCAAGCACTTAGCACAGTCACAGTGTCTGACTCGCTGAAGGCTCTCAATCCATGGTTGTGGAAATGAATCAAACTGAACATTCAAGGCTGACCATGTGCACATGCACGCTTCTCAAAGAGGCCAGGCTGGTAATTTCAGCAACTGTGAATATGACCGCAGGAGGAAGAGCCCACTTCCCTGCAGTTGTTTACATTTTCTCTAAGAAGGAATAAATATTAACATAAAGACCACCCCACAACCTCTACAGTGAAGCGTAGGTGATCCAGTGCCAAACAGTCTGGGTTTATTATTTCCTGATTTCATGACTTACAACGTGTGACCTTGGGCAGATTTCTTAACCACTAAGTGCCTCAAATAATGAACTAACATAAGAATAGCTGCTCCATTGGCATTATGAAAAGATTTAAGTGAAATAATATATAGGAGCTATATGGTCATAATCAGCACAAATGAATGGCGAAGTGCTCGAGGGAGGCAATTGTGTATATGATGTCTAGACATCCTTCTATCTTTGTCACAGGCTTTCTTCTTACTTAATTATTAATTCACATTCACATAGTATTTACTGTGATTTCCTGCTGTCCACAAAGGTGAATTTGGAAAAGAAAGAGAAGAAAGTGTTACTTTTCCTGGAATCCTTTTGTAAGAGTTCATTGAAATTCCCAAGATTACCCCATGGTGTTTTGATGATAACATATTGTAAAGCCTCCTTTAAGACAAATTAATTTTTTCTCCACAGTGATAGAAAACTTGCAGTCTTTTATTCCTTCCTTGGTGTGGTATCATTTTACTGCCATCAAGTTTTCAAGTGAATGGCTCCACCATGGAGAGCTGCATCTAATTTCTTCTTTCTTTGATAATGAAGTATAATGCACCATTAGGTGAAACGGAATGACAGGACTCTGTGCCTCTGCCAACTGTTCGCTCAAGAGCAGAAACAGCTCTTCCAGGCAGACGGGCATCTGGGCAGGAGGAGATAATGATGAACACACGTTTAGGTCAGTCTCTCCCATAGAAGCATTCCTTTTGATTTTCAAACTAGCATAAATTATGTAAGATCATTAGTCCTTTGCTAAGGGGAAAAAAAGATTAATGAACTTACTGACAAAGGACTTGAGGGTAGAAACCTGCTTTGTTATTTCTTCGCATTTGACTCAGCAGTAGCCAAATGCAATATAACAAACGTTTGCAGAGAGTTTACTATGTGCCAGACACCATGCTAAGTAAGCACTTACATCTCATTTAATTCTCACAATGAGTCCATGAAGTCGTTACTGTCTTTATCCTTAATTTACAGATGGAAGGAAATGAGGCTTAAGAGAGGTTATGGAGCTTCCTCAATCACACAAATAGTAAATGGAATGATAAGACTCAAACCTACATTTATGCTTTCAACTGCTACATGAAGTTGCCACAATGTGCTCAGGAATGTTCATACGTTTGTTCATGCATCCAATGCACAGATACTGAGAGTATACTTTCTGTAAAATATTGTGCCAGGAATTAAATAAAAATTTCCTACTTTTTCTTTATTTGAGCCCTTAAATTATTGTGGCTTAAAAATCGGCCCTGCTCTTAGTTCCTTCATTTTTCTATTTGTAGGTGTACAATATTTTCTGCCTAACTCGGGGAAACACCTATAACAAGGGGAGCATAAGCGTATAACACAGGAGGCACACCAGGCTAGCACAGGCTGGTGTACGTAGGGGGACGGTAGGGGGGTGGAAATTGCTGGTGACCCTTCATCTAAGTAGAGCAATGAGAATGGGAAAGGGCATGATAAGGATTGGATACAGAATCCTCTTTCTAGCTCTCTGTCCCTCTCTCTGCATGCCCAACAATGAGTGCACTGAGGGGAAGGGGAAGGTGGCATTGATGCTGTTCATGGGACATTATTATTCTGTCTTTGCCCAAGAAGAGGCCAGAGCATCCAGGATGCAATGCAGAGGATTTTTTTTACCACTTTACTAGGAATGGGAGAGTTCCCTGCAAAAATGAAGAAACAAACACTATAAATTATTTGCAAAGTGTTTCAGAAGTGAATAGTGAAGTAAATATACAGGGGTGGGCAAAAGTAAGTTTACAGTTGTTTGTATGGAAAATAATACAGTAATCCTATCTAATAAAAGAGTAATATGCAAATTGACTATACCTCTGCTACACCCACAAGCCACACCCACCAGCTAATCAGGAGCAAGTATGCAAATTAACCCAACCAAGATGGCTGCGGCCACAAAGAGAGCAGGAGGCTTGGGTTTCCCTGGCAATGGAGGAAGCCAAGCTTTCCGCACACCCTGGCCTGCCTTGGCTTCTGCTGAAGGCTACAAAGTTTCAATTATAGAAGATAAATAAATGGCTGCGGCCACGGAGTGAGCAGGAGGCTTGGCTCCGCTCAAGGCTACAAAGTTTCAATTATAGAAGATAAATAAATCCCAGATCCCAGGGCCTCCGCTTGGTTCACCGGAGGGCGTGGCCAGCCAGCAAACCACCACAGGCCCCTCGCCCAGGCTGCCCCATGCCCCAAGGCAACCCCCACCCTGATCCGGGACACCCTTCAGGGCAAACCAGCTGGCCCCACCTGTGCACCAGGCCTCTATCCTATCTAATCCTCCTATCTAATAAAAGAATAATAGGCAAATTGATCATCACTCCAACACACAAGATGGCTGCCCCCATGTGGTCAAAGATGACTGGCCCCATGTGGACACAAGAGGCCACCACAAGATGGCCAGCAGGGGAGGGCAGTTGGGAGGGTCCAGGCCTGCAAGGAAGGGCAGTTGGGGGAGATCAAGCCAGCAGGGGAGGGCATTTAGGAGTGACCAGGCCGGCAGAGGAGGGAAGTTGGGGGCGACCGGGCCTGCAGGGGAGGGCAGTTAGCGGTGACCAGGCCTGCAGGGGAGGGAAGTTGGGGGTGACAAGGCCTGCAGGGGAGGGCAGTTAGGGGCAAACAGGCTGGCAGGGGAGCAGTTAGGCATCAATCAGGCTATTAGGGGAGTGGTTAGGGGGTGACCAGGCTGGCAGGCAGAAGTGGTTAGGGGCATTCAGGACGGCAGGCAGGCAAGCAGTTGGGAGCCAGCAGTCCTGGGTTGTGAGAGGGATATCCAACTGTGGGCCAAAATGGGCAGTCAGACGTCCCTCGAGGGGTCCCAGATTAGAGAGAGTGCAGGCTGGGCTGAGGGACACCCGCCCCCCATGCACAAATTTCGTGCACCGGGCTTCTAGTTAATAAATAACAATACAAGACTAAACTCTGTGTTTCACATACTCACAACTGTAAGCCTACTTATGCACACCCCTGTATTAATGCAAAAAAATGACATTGTTGGTGACTAATGGCTCAGTTGGATATAGAGCATAAGAATTTTTACATGTTAGACAGGTAGGCTTCAAACTTTGTATACCATGCATCCCCCTCAAAAAAATAAACATGCAGCACTCCTTAGATGCAACCTGTATTTGTTGATAACTTTTTTCATATATAATGATACTAACGCATTGAGTATATTAAAATGTACGAAAAGAGGAATTAGAAAAGGAGACTCTAAAATACAAAGTTATAATATTTTCTTTCAGATCGCCTTGCACGCATCACTTTGAAGCCCACAGGCTTAGGTTGGAGGTTCTCAAACTTTAATGTGCATTTGAGTCACTTGAAAGGCGTGTTAAAACACAATGCCGCGCCGCGTCCCCAGAGTTTCTAATTCAGTGGGTCTGGGCTGGGGCCTGACCATCTGATTTATAATAAGTTCCCAGCAGACCCAGGAACCATACTTTGAGAAGCAGTGGGTGAGCCTATTACAGCCATACCCCTCAGGGAAGGCATCTAGCATCCAAAGGAAAGAAGCAATGATGTTGGCACGCCATTGGTAAGGCTGACCTTTAAAGCAGATGACCCTATGGAGTGCCCCCAAATCACAACACAAGGCCACAGTGCTCATTCCATTAAGCAAAGGAGTAGCTTCAGTAAACATCCAAGTACATTCCAGGCACCTGGAGAAAAGAATGTTTTCAGATGACATTCAGGATACACATTAGGGAACTCTTAGTAAACAGATTCCAACTCACACCTTAGCTCAGCTTAGGCAGATGGGAGAGACCACAGGAGGATCCAGGACAGCAGTGACATGGCATCCCCGGGACAGGCGCCCCCAGGAGCCAAGCATTGCTTGGCAGATTCTTCTGAGAGGCCTCCTGGAGGGTGTGCGTTCAAGTTGCAAATCCTATTTGGTTCTCACTCCAGGTTTTACCGGGCAAGGTTTCATCCTCACGTTTTAAACGTCTTGTTTTAAAAGTGTTGCTTCGTTTTGGCCTCCTTTTATCTCCTGTCCTTGAACTCATGTTGCAACACTCAAATATGATCTGACATCTCATTGCAAATCAAAGGAAACACAGGAACACCTACTACAAATGAGTACATGCATTATCAAACAGCCCCACAAGAGAGAAGACTGGAAAGTGGCATAGTCCCTGGCAAGGGCAAGGCCAAGGCCAAGGGCAAGGAACTCAGAGGCTCTCTGCCTTCTGCTCTGAACAAGTCATTTAAGAAGTGTTCGTTGCGCCCTGACTGGTTTGGCTCAGTGGATAGAGCATCGGCCTGCAGACTGAAGGGTCGCAGGTTCGATTCCGGTCAAGGGCATGTACCTTGGTTGCGGGCACATCCCCAGTAGGGTGTGTGCAGGAGGCAGCTGACCGATGTTTCTCTCTCATGGATGTTTCTAACTCTCTATCCCTTTCCCTTCCTCTCTGTAAAAAATCAATAAAATATATTTAAAAAAAAAAAAAAAAAGAAGAAGTGTTCGTTGGGAAGCACGTGGGAAAGATAAAAAAGCACAAAGGCACATTCCAGCTCACGCTGCTAAAATCCCAGAGATCCATAGGAGATACTCGGTCTGCTTGAAGGATGTAAGACTGCCGCACCACTGGAGCCTGCGGTCTCAGAGACAAACTGTAAAGAGAGCTCGAGCCTGTCCTTGTTAAAGGTGAAGGTCCTGGCTGTGCTCTCGGGACCTGCTGCAGAGAGTGCTCACACCAGGGGCAGAAGTCATCACTCAGCGGAGTGCAACAGGAAAACTGGGAGAGTTGATCCAGGCAGGAAATGGAAAAATAATAGAAAGACGTCTGGGTGAAAGTACGACAGAGGGAAGGGGCCGATGGGGGACAAGGCTGTTTGGGTATGCGTGGGAACTGAAGCACATTTCACTGGTGGGAGGTTACACATGCTGGTTGCTAATGTGGCCGTGAAACACGAAGACAGCCCATTCTTTTTCAAGGATTTAGGTAGACAGGAAATAATTTGTATTTAATTTTTTACACAATCATTTCTCTCTCTCTCTCGGTTTTGTTTTTGTTTTAAACCCTGCAGTTCCACATTTTAAACAACCTCATTCATTTCCTAAGTGGACTACTTACTTAACTACTGTGTGCTTACGTTCCATTTCCAAACATGAATGTGCGATGTCTCCAAGAGATAGGCACAGAAACCCATTTCCATCTTCTATGAATTATGAAATGCAGTTTCCACTGCAATTTAAACATGTCGTCTAATTAAAGATACAAATCTTGAAATGTTTTTCTTCTCTCACCACTCTATTTTACACACACACACTTTTTTTCTTTTTTCTTTTTTAGGTCAAGCACACAGTGTTCTACCAGAAAGGAATAATGTCAAATAACAATAATAGCAGGAATAAAGAAAAATAATCACCCAGTCTACATGGAGCCAGGAAAAAGACTTAGAAAACAAAGAGTAAGAAGCTTTAGGGCAATTTTCCCAAACATCAAGCAATATTACATTTGTTTGTTTTTTGAAAAGGATAAAATAGTATGACAATATTAAAATAATTTTTAGATGAAAAGTAAGTTACCCCCAAATGCTACTTTTTAATATTTCTAAATTAACTTTTGTGACATATTTTCCAAACTTTGATCATCCGGATATTTATTTTCATCCAATTGAAATTATTGTAGGCCAATTTTGTGTTCTTCCTCTTCTTTTCTAACTTATCCCTTTATCATAGACAATCTCCCATTTTAAATAATTTCAGCATAGTAATGTGGAAAAAAACAAACAGGGAACTCACAGAAAAGAAAACATGAAAGGATAATAAATACATAAATAAATAAGCACTCAACCTCATTAGTAATCAGGGACATGCATATTTAAATCAGTGAAATACAACATTTCATACCCACTAGATTAGAAAAATAAAAGTCTGAAAATACCAAGTGTTTAAGAGGAGCTGGAGCAATGTGCCAATGGGAAGGTCAATTGATACGACCATTGGAGAACAATTTGAAGCATCAAGTCCAATGTAAGTTGTGCATATTCAACCAGCATCAATTCTGCTCTGTGTCTGTCCGCAAGAGCAGCACTGTTCCACAGCGCTCCTTGTGGTGACGGAAATAGTCTTCCGTGCAGAGCAGAATGGTAGCCAATAGCTGCCTGTAGCTTCTGAGCATTTGAAATAGGCTAATGTGACTGAAAAATTGAATTTTTAATTTCATTTCTGTAAATGTAAATGTCTCTGCCTGTAGCAACATATAAGTATACCAATTTTACCACAGAATTACCAGGGCCGATGTAATCATGTTTGACATTTTGCTAATATACAATGTGTAAAATACTATATATTATTTTACCATATGGTTTTTCAACTATTAACAGAATTGCCTTTTTTCCTCATGTTTGATTACTCCAATTGTGTATCCATAAGCTTTGTCACTTTTCAGCTAAAGTCTTTGCTATAAATCCCAGGCAATATATTTTTTTCCTGGCAATAGTTACTAACCAATTTTTATAGACTCCTTAATTTCTTTCTAATTTGTATCTCCTAGAACTTTAGAATAATTTTTCCATTTTGTTTTTCAATAAGCATTAAAATATTTCTGCATTTTTACTTATGGTTTCTCATTTAAAGGTTAAAACAACTTTAGTTAAGATTAACAGGTACAGCCCAGCCAGTGTGGATCAGTGGTTGAGCATGACCTATGAATCAGGGGGTCACTGTTTGATTCCCAGTCAGGGCACATGCCTGGGTTGTGGCCTCGATCCCCCAGTAGGGGGCATGCAGGAGGCAGCTAATCAATGATTCTCTCTCATCATTGATGTTTCTGTCTCTCTCTCCTTCTAAGCTTCCTCTCTGAAATCAATAAAAATATATTTTTAAAAATGATTAACAGGTACAAGTGTGAAAAAACTAAACTACTATTAAAACAAGAGAAAAATGCAAATACTGAATTACATTGAGTAAAACAGACAAATATGCATAAAGTATAAAGAACTCATTTGGTTCATAAGGAAACAGTCATCTAAGAGATGGAGGCCATTTTATTGCTCATTTATTGAGTTGGTTCATTTACTGTTATCTGCTATACACTTTATTCCATTGTCATCTGGCCTCTATTTTTGCTGTGGAGAAACCTGCTTTCAGTTTCATTGTAGTTCCTCTGTGGGCAATGCCTTTTCTCTCTGGCAGTTTTTAAGATCTTCCTTTTTCCTTGGTGACCTGTGTCATCATTATATTCTCTCTATTTTTCCTTTCTGAAACTCTTATTAGAAATATGTTGGACGTTCTCATTCTAGCTTCTTCTCTATGTGTTTTACGATTTAAGCTTGAAATCACATATTCAACAGGACTTTAAATTCCTGAAAAGTATTGCTTTTGGACTACAATGGCAGTGAAAAGCATAGTTATTATTTCTTAGGAGGTCGAGTCAAGCAAACATCCTAGTTATCTTCTTGTGCTGGAGGTATATTTCCCCCAGACTACCTTTTATGAAACATGTAGCCCTTTGAGAGTCGTGGTTTGTATCAGAATCCCAACAGGAAACAAATGAATGATTCAAAAAGCATTTATTTACATAGGGATTGATGACAAAGGTACACATGGCCAGCAGGGACCGTAAGGAATTTGAGACTGACCTCATGGCACTGTCACACTTCTAGGCACTAAATGAGGAGAGGAGAGAGAGTTGTATAGTGCAGGCCTCCTTGGGTAGAACAGTTACGGGTGGTTATGGGACACAGCCAGTTCAAAGGGACCTCATAAAGAGGGATATAGAAGAATAAATACCTTGATCTCATCATTCCCCATCCCTATAAACTTTGGCCAGGGTTTCCAGTTGACTAAGCTCAACAGGAAGCTAGAGGACCAGGGAACCTGGCGATACAGTGTGGACAAAGACAAAGACAAAGATCGGATCTGAGGGGCAAGGGCAGGCACGACTTTATGTGAGTATCTCTTTTCTACATCAGTTACTGGTATATATTTTAAAAAGTGTGCATCATATTTTATACAACTTACCTGTCTTGTATGTTTTAGAGTTATCTAGCCCAGTGTATTGCCAGAAATAGAAGACACAAGACTCTCGGAGGTAGATACTATTCACATGTTAAAGATGAAGAAGCAGAGGTTGGGTCACATATATATTAAGTCTGGGATTGGAACACTGACTCCAAAGTCCAGGCTTTTTCTATTGCACTAAACATTGAATGCAGGCATACTGTGTGGATGCCTTTTTAAAAGGAAGAAAGGGAGGGAGGGAGAAGGGAGCTCCAAGATTAACTGTAAAGGCCCCCCAAAAGAAAGATATGTAGGCTAAAAAGTAAGAATACCAGAGAGTCACTAATATAGAACTAGCATTTAAGTATTATAGGTTGCAGGTGTGAATTAACACTGACATTGATTCTTCCACAGAAGCCATTGTTACAGGAGGAAAAAGGTAAATCCTAATTATCTATTTTCCTTTGGACGATACAAATAAAAATGTCCTGATCTCAGATTATCTGAGCATTTACAGCTGTACCATGAGCATATGACTTTAAAACAGAATCAAAAACCTCCAAAGAGATAAATCAGTCAACAAACACCGTGGATGGAAAAAAAGCAACATTTAAAAGTCTAGAAAACCCTCAATTTAAATTCAGACCCAGATGTAGAGCACAGAGAAGAAATTCTAATTCCAGATTATGTTAAATCAGGTCAAATAACTGCTTCACAGGTAGAAAAAAAATGAAAATGAAGATATATTAGCAATATGAGGTCAATTATATTCTAAAACTTTTGTTTTGCAAAAGCAAAGGAAAATTCTGCTTTGTTGAGAAATTAGGACAAAAACAAAATCAAAAAAGAAACCCGTAGAATGCAGTAACACACATCCTATTTGAAAGGCTAAATAATCAAGAAAAGTTGCTGATAGAGTCTAAAAACTAGATATATTTTGGGAAGCTATTTAGAAAATATCATTGACTTTGGAAGAAATAATCAGAATTGGTAGACGATAAAGGAGAAAAAAAATTATAAAATTAAGAATTTTCCTAATGTGTACATTTTTAAAAATTATTTTGGGAACTGTTGTTTAGGGGTAAAGTTCTCTCGACCGTTTCCCTTAGAACACACTACCACCATCTTGTGATCATCCAAAGCCCTATTGGATTGAGTGTAAGTGGTAATTCTTAAGTGAATATGTAAGATTTAAAATCCACAAGTTTAGAATGAATGAGATTATATAAATAGTGTTTTGTAATCTGCTTTTAGAATAATGGTACACTGTAAATACTTTTCTATGTTAGTGTACCTACAAAATTTCATTTTAAGAAAAACTTATCCACATATCCTTATAAAACACGATTATTTCCTTAGCATAAATTGCTATGGAATTAAAGGTGGAAATATTTCTTACAGCTTTATTGAGGTATAATTGACAATAATTATGCAAATTTAAAGTATACAATATGATGTTTTGATATTGTATACATTTGTGAAATGATTACTACTAATTAACATATATATCACCTCACATCATTATTATTTTTGTGCAGATGGTAGAAATACTTAAGACCTACTCTCTTAGCTAATTTCAAGTATACAATACAGTATTATTAGCTACTAGAGGCCCGATGCACGAAATTCATGCAAGAGTAGGCCTTCCTTCCCCCTGCTGCCAGCACTGGCTTCCCTCTGGCACCCAGGACTCGGGCTTTCCTAGCAGCCCTGGCTTTGTCCAGAAGGACGTCCAGAAGGATGTCTGGAAAGACGTCTGGTCTAATTAGTATATTACGCTTTTATTATTATAGATTGTCATCATGCTGTTCATTAGATCTTCAGTACTTATTTATCCTACGTAACTTAAACTTTGTACCTTTGACCAATATCTCCCCATTTCCTTTACTCCCCAGCCCTTAGCAACTACCAATCTATGCTCTCCTTTATAAATTTGAATTTTTTGGATTTCATATATAAGTGAGATCATGCATTATTTGTCTTTCTGTGCCTGTCATATTTTATTTAGCATAATATCCTCTGGATTCATCCATTGTTGATGAATCTCGCAAATAGCAAGATTTCTTTCTTCTTTAATGCTGAATAATATTCCATTATATGTATACTAGAGGCCCAATGCACGAATTCATGCAAGAGTAGGCCTTCCTTTCCCCAGCTGTCGGCACCAGCTTCCCTCTGGCACCTGGGACCCAGGCTTCTCTCTGGCTACCGGCAGGCACCCGGGACCAGGCTTCCCTTGCAGCCTTGGCTTCATTCGGAAGGCTGTCCGGAGGATGTCCGGTCTAATTAGCATATTACACTTTTATTATAATAGATACTAGAGGCCCAGTGCACAGATTCGTGCACCGGTGGGGTCCCTTGGCCTGGTCTGCGCTCTCTCGCGATCCGGGACCCCTCAGGGGATGTTGGACTGCTGGTTTCAGCTCAATCCCTGCAGGCCAGGCCGAGGGACCCCACTGGTGTACAAGTCCATGCATTGGGCCTCTAGTGTGCATGTAAGATCTTTGGTTAATTTCTTCCTGCCCTCCCCCCTCCCCACTTCCCTCTGAGATTCATTAGTCTGTTTCATGTTTCCATGCCTGTGCATTGAGTGTCTGGCCCCTGGTGGTCAGTGGGCATCATAGCTACTGGTCGGTTGGCCAGTTGGCCAGTCGCTTAGGCTTTTATATGTATACATACCACATTGTATTTATCCATTCATTCATTTGTAGACAGATTGTTTCCCTATCTTGGCTGTTGTGAATAATGCCACAGTGAACATGGCAGTCCAGATATCTCTTGAAAATACCAATTTCATTTCTTTTGGATATATACCCAGAAGTGTGATCGCTGAATCAAATGGTAGTTTAACTTTTAATTTTTTGAGAAATCTCCATACTGTTTCCTATAATGCTATACCAGTTTACATCCCCATCAACAGTATATAAGAGTCCTTTCCACAGCCTTGCCACCACTTATCTTTTGTCTTTTTATAATAGTCTTCCTAACTGGTGTGAAGTGACATCTCATGATTCACTTTTGATTTGCATTTCCTTGACCACTAGTGATGCTGAAATATTTTTCAAAAGAGGACATAAACATGGCCAACAGGTTTATGAGAAATGGAAATTTTTTAAGGGTTTTGATAAATGTTGTTAAAAAATCATCCATCAACTTTAAACTAATTTATGTCCTCTACCAGCCATTTCTGAGATAGTAGTAAATTTCAGAACTTTTTAAAATCTTTGGCAATCTAATTGACATTTCTTTGATTACCAGCAAGCTAGAAAAATTTGCAATATATCTTCTGATCATTTTATTTCTTCTTTCATTATTTCAGATTTCATACCCTTTGCTTATTTTATTCATAAAGTCTTTGTCTTTTTATTAATTTTTAAATGTTTTTAAAGTGTGTTAACTTCTTTATGAAACATTTGTTGAAAATCTTTTTCTTTGTCCTTCAATTGCAACTAAGTAACTACAGAAATTAATTATACAATTAATAAATACAGAAAACATTCTTAATACTATCTAATGTGTTTTCAAATTTTCTCAATGGTCCCTAAGTATCTTTTTTTTTTATTTTTAAAACCAGGAATCAATCAAGGCTCACACAAGGTTGTTAAGTCTTTTCCCTTTTTTTTTCTTTTTTTTTATCTACAGAAGTCCCTTGCCTTTTTTTCCCTATGAAATTGACTTTTAAGAGACCAGATCAGTTGTCCAATAAAATGTTTCACGTTTCTGAACTGATTTGTTTTTATGTGGTATTATTTTATTTTGAGTAAAGAAATTTAAAATTTTGAAGTCAAATGTATCAAATACTTTAAATTTTGGTCACTGGTCTTGGTGTCATTTTTAGAAAGGCCTTTCCCAACTCAATTATATAAACACCAGAGGCCCGTTGCATGATATTCGTGCAAGAATAGGCCTTCCTTCCCCGGGCTTCACTCCCAGCCGCCCGGGAGCCGGCAAGTCCCCGCTCCCTGGCCGCCTGGGAGCCTGCACCTCCTCGCTCCCAGGCCGCCCAGAGTCGGCAAGTCCTCGCTTCTGTCTGGAGCACCACTCCAGTAGCTCCTTCCACCGCCCCCCTTCCCCTCATAGCAGGCTTCACTCCGCTCCCGTGCCTGCATATGCAAATTAACCCCCACCTTTGTTGTGTTAATTTGCATATCACTCTGATTGGCTGTGGGCGTAGCAGATTGAGGTTAATTTGCATGTTTCTCTTTTATTAGGTAAGATATATCTCTGTTATTTTTCACTACTTTCATCACTTCAGGTTTTACACTTAAATCTGTAAGTAACCTTATTTTGGTAAAATATGTGAACAGATTTTTCAGTACATTTCCCCTGACATTTAAATTATTAGGTGATGATGTTAACCACCAACTTCATGTGTAATATTAACATGAATAAAGATTTATCTAGTGCAAAAATAAATCATACAGAAAATGTTATTTGAGTGTCATATATTTACTTTCTTTGTCAGGTTTTAGATATTGCATCAAATAGAAACTACATCAAAAGAGAGGGAAAGCTTATGTGTCAAATTATAGAATAGCCATATTCAATTTCATGCCAATAGTTTATTCTATTTTATTATTTTCTCTCAAAAGATTCATGAACATTCTTCAAAACAGTGGAGTCTATAATTCTGATCATAGTTAATGATGATTTTAAGTATAGTTCATTAAAATGAAAATGAGAAGAGGAAACAGCCATCATCTTCAAACTCACTACTTACACAAAATGTAAATTGGAATAGATGGATCAAGGAAAATTTCATCATAACATAAGCCACTCAATTCTTACTAAGACATTGATTGTAATATTTCCCACATCTTCATAATTAGGAGTGAGATTCTTTCTGACAGGATTTTCCTGATCATTATGTTATAATTTAGCTAACTTTAAAGGGGAATTAAATTACCTCTTTCTTATGAAACATCTGAATTCTGTTTACATGTTCTTAATATTAGATTTGGCCTACTGAAGGGCAGTAGCCAATAATGGAAAATGCTTAAGAGAAAGCTTTAAAATGTTTATAAATACCAACCGAGAAGCTGTGGCCTGTATAATCTCAAAAAGCCTGACTTTCAAAGCATCTGCTCACCAGAAAGCTAAAATAAAGAAGACAGACAACTCCAAGCTTAGGTGAGAAGAATTTCTATATCTTGATACTGGGAGTGTAATTGGTACTATTCCTTTAAAAATACTGTGTTTGTACAGGGGTGGGCGAAAGTAAATAAGTAATAATACAAGAATAAACTTTGTTTTGTGTACTCACAACTGTAAACCTACTTTTGCCCCACCCTGTAGTTTTTACTTACTCATGATGAATATTCACCTATTCTATGAGCCAGCATTTTACTCCAAGAGAATTGAAAATGTCTGTCCACCAAAAGATCATATACAAGAATATTTATATCAGCTTTACGCATAATAGTCTTAAGTCAGAAACAACTCAAAGTAGTTCAATAGGAAAACAGATAAATTGCAGAATATTTTAAAAACTGCTACATGCATCACATGGATGAATCTCAGATATATTGTATCAATTCATTTACATGAAGTTTAAAACTGGCAAAACTAATCTATGGTGATAGAAATTAGAATAGTGCTTATTTATCTCTTGAGGTGAGGTTGAGTGGGGAGAGGCATGAGGGAAGCTTTTGGGATACAGGAAAGGTTCTACATCTTGATCTAGGTGGTTTTTACACAGGCGTGCACAATGTAGGGATTAAATGAACTGTATACTTAAGATCAGTGAACGAACCCTCTGTGTCCTATGTGTGTTCTGCTTTATATGGGAAAAACATTCTATCCTTGATGGTTTTAACTATATGATAGCTAGAATAAATATATTCAAATTTCTCCCATCTTAAAAAATACCTCACCCCTGTGACCCTCCCATACCTGCCTCTGTTCTGTTTATAAAGTTATTTCAAAAATGTCTGCATTCACTTTCTTTATGTCTTATCTCCCAATCTTGCTTCCACCACTGTCCTCCTCCCTCCCTGAATAGTCCTTCCCAAGGCCTCTCATATTCCTGCTATTCAATCTAAAGGACAATTTGCAGTTATTGTGTGACCTCTCTGTAGCGTTTGACACTCTTGACTTCTCTCTCCTCTTTGAAAGTGTCTCTTTGTTTCTGCGATGCTCTGTCTTTCTTGGTTTTACTCCTGCCTCCCAGGGTGCTGCTTCTTGGTTTCCTGGGCTGGCTCCATTATCTTTCTTCTTACTGTTAGTTTCCTCAGGGTTCTGCCTGGCACGCGTCATCTCACATTACTCACTCTCCCACCCATCTTACCCATTCCCGTTACTTCCATTAACACTTGTAACATTTACTTCCAGCCCAGACCACTTTACTGAAGTCCAGATCCACTTATATAAAAGCCTATTATTCATTTCCATTTTGATTTCCCACAGGGGCCCCAAATCAATATTATTATCCTGCTCCCAAATCTTCTCCCTTTGTATTCCCCATCTCAATGAATGACACCCCCATTCACTCAGATGACCAAGCCAGAATTTTATGGGTTAGTCTTAATCTTTCTTTCTTTCTTTCTTTCTTTCTTTCTTTCTTTCTTTCTTTCTTTCTTTCTTTCTTTCTTTCTTTCTTTCTTTCTTTCGTTGCAATTAACCCTTTTGATTCTAGCTTTTGAATTATGCTTAATTCCTTTTGCTTCTTTCCATTCTCATTACACTAACCAAATTCAGGTTAACATCACTGCCCAAATAAATTACCCAAGCATCCTCCTAAGTTTTGACCCCTTCCAACACATCCTTCACAGTAAAGCCAGAGTGAATTTTATTAAATGCAAATTTGATCATGCTATTGCTTTGTTTAAAACTCTTCAATGGCTCCCATTGTCCTCAGGATATAAGCCAGCTGCTTGATGTGGCCAATAACATGGCTCTTGATTACCCCTCCAGGCTAATCTCTCTCTTCTGCTTATTGATGTCCGCACTACAGCCTTATATTAAACCCAATTTTAGTTCTAAAATGTGCCATGATTTTTGGCAACCCAGGGCCTTTGCACATCTCTTCCCCTGGCTGTCACACTTTTCTCAACAACTTTTTTCTCTTCAACTCCTATACATCCCTCAAGTCCCACCTTAGATATCAGTATCACTTTCTTTGGAAAATTCTCCCTGAAATCCCTAATTTGCATTAAGTACTATCCTGGTGAGATACCAGTGCACTCTCTAGTTAACCCTAGAATGCCATGTCTCATACTGAATTATCATGACCTGCTTGCTTCTCTCTCTACCCCACTGCACTGTCAGCTTGATGAGATGAAGGCAGGGCCTGTGCCTTACTCATTTTTGCCCAGTGCCTAGTACAGTGCCTGACTGTATTGTATATTGACTCAGTAGTTGTTAAATGAAGAACAAGCCAACTATTTCTAAAGTACTAAATATTAAACATCATTATTGTATTTATATGTATAATTGTACTATTAACAGAAAGTAATGAATCAGGGATGTCTAAATCATCATTATCATATTTTTTTGGCATTTCTGGCAAGGGAGCCCTATTAAAGAGTTATTACTTTTTAATACTCAAAGTTTACCTATTGTACAAAGATAGGGACATTATTTTGCCACAGAAATAGAACTCAGGACTTCAGTTAGTGATTAAAGACCATGTCTCAAAGGCCTCTGCCCTTCCACTTTCTTTTTGTCCTCCAGGGAGAATTCAGTGGATACCCTGTGCAGCTGCCCCACACACCCTCCTCATGTGTCTGAGCACAGTTCCCCCAGGAACAACTACTCTGCCTGCTCCACTAATGTACCTCCTGCTGATCTGTCATTTTCTTTCATGACACTGCTGCCCTAGCCACAGGAGGTTGGTTAGAGAGAACGCCAGACTTAAGCTGTATCATCATAGTACCCACCTGTTATCCCCAACTGATTACTCTAGAGATGGGAGCAAATCTGTTCCTTTTCTGGGATTTTTCTTTTTTCACTTTTTTCGCTAGGTAGACGGAGCTGGTTTTGAGTGCCAATGGGGATGAACTGTCACAGAAATGACAGATAAATGCTCCTTCTGGTGTTTAAGTTCTGGATTTAGTTATTCCTGAAAGCGACCCCGGACCCAGTTATTCCCACACTAGAGGCCCGGTGCACAAAATTTGTGCCCCTCAGCCCAGCCTGCACCCTCTCCAATCTGGGACCCCTCGAGGAATGTCCAACTGCCTTTTTAGGCCCAATCCTGGTAGGATCGGGGCTAAACGGGCAGCCGGACATCCCTCTCACAATCCAGGACTGCTGGGTCCCAACTGCTCACCTGCCTGCCTTCCTGATTGCCCCTAACCGCTTCTGCGTGCCAGCCTGATCACCCCCTAACCACTCCCCTGCCAGCCTGATTGATGTCTAACTGCTCCCCTGCCAGCCTGTTTGCCCCTAACTGCTCTTCCCTGCAGGCCTAGTCACTCCTAACTGCCCTCCCCTGAAGGCCTGGTCACTCCTAACTGCCCTCCCCTGCAGGCCTAGTCCCCCCCCAATTGCTCTCCCCTGCAGGCCTGGGTCCCCCACAACTGCCCTTCCCTGCAGGCCCGGTCGCCCCCAACTTCCCTCCTCTGCCGGCCTGGTCACCCCTAACTGCCCTCCCCTGCAGGCTTGATTGCCCCCAACTGCCCTCCCTTGCAGGCCTGGTCACTCCCAACTGCCCTCCCCTGCTGGCCTGATCGCTCACAACTGCCCTCCTTTGCAGGCCTGGTCCCTCCCAACCGCCCTCCCCTGCTGGCCATCTTGTGGTGGCCATCTTGTGCCCACATGGGGGCAGCCATCTTTGACCACATGGGGGCAGCCATCTTGTGTGTTGGAGTGATGGTCAATTTGCATATTACTCTTTTATTAGATAGGATAGAGGCCTGGTACAGGGGTGGGGGCCAGCTGGTTTGCCCTGAAGGGTGTCCCGGATCAGGGTGGGGGTTCCCTTGGGGCATGGGGCAGCCTGGGCAAGGGGCCTGTGGTGGTTTGCAGGCCAGTCACGCCCCCTGGCGACCCAAGCTGAAGCCCTGGTATCTGGGATTTATTTATCTTCTATAATTAAAACTTTGTAGCCTTGAGTGGAGGCCTGGGCCGGCCAGGGTGTGCAGGAAGCTTGGCTTCCTCCATTGCCGGGAAACCCAAGCCTCCTGCTCACTCCGTGGCCGCAGCCATCTTGGTTGGGTTAATTTGCATACTCACTCCTGATTGGCTGGTGGGCGTGACTTGTGTGTGGCGGAGGTATGGTCAATTTGCATATTACTCTTTTATTAGATAGGATCTGATTTCAGAACTTTTATAGAGTTCTCTTTTCAGCATAAGGTAGTCTGTGTTGGTTTCTGTCACTTGCAGCTAAAAAAACCTTGACTACTTTAGAGTGAAATGCTCTAGATCTGTTTCTGTCTTGGCCAACATTTATTTATCTAAAAAGGCTCCCAAACATCCAATTATCTGGCTAATAATCAGTACACTAACTATTGATAGCATGGTTATGTTCTACCAGCAGAAGTATTTTCCAGCATCAACCTTGTGCGTGTGTCCACAGATGGACTCCGCCATTTTTCTTGTTCAGAGGGCAACTCTTTGTGAAATATTACTTGACATCACCCTATTTATGGCTCTAAAAGGATGACTATTTTCTATGCATTTTTCAGATATATGTTGACTCTCTTCAGTAGTCTAGTATTTTGATACTAGTCTTCTCATGAAAAGTGAATGGGATAGAAAATCATTTGCTTAATTTAGAATTCTAAAGGTTTTTTGAGTATTTCTTCACACTTAAGTAGACTTCCTATATTTACTGGCACTATTGAGTTATATATTTTCCTGCATATGTCATGTGTACTCTGAGCATCTCCATTGAACTATTATGAAATAGCAATGTGTATCATTTACAAAATGGGGATATGCCTCCTTATTTGGATCAAAATAACATAACCATGACATTAATGAAGCTACTTCCACATGAAAGAAAATACCTGGAATGCGGTAGAGGAGTTCTCCCCCAACATCAACATCAAAGAGTTTTATGAGGCCAAAGGAGCTGATGCATGTGCAAGAGACAAGCATCATGGGCTTAATAACTTTGTGTTCATTCATTCATTCATTCGTTCCTGTGATGAAAATGTGGTACCATAAAATGTTGATGAATTTTAGACGCAGAGCTCAGGTTATTCAATTCATGGTGCTGGAGGGGACATGTTAAAATGGATACAGAAGAAATTGCTTGCGTATGTTTCCTTTTATTGGAAAATCAAGCAATGCCCACATGGGAAGCAAAGAGTTAACAGCCTGAAACACCCTCTCTCCTATTCATGGAAAGTGAGTGACCTTAACCAGAGCTCTTTATAAACACGCTAATGGTATTTATTAGTGGAAAGATACCAGAGTCCTTATCTAAAATAACACTTTTTGGCAGCATAGACCTGGTCTGTCTAGACTGTGTATTGTAAATAAATCTGCAGTTTATGGATTTATGGGGTATGGCTGGCTAGAGATTGGGAAGTACTTGTAAGCATTTTCTGTCTAACTAAAGGAGCATAAAACTGGAAACCCCAAAACCAAAATGACTTCATTTATTTATTTTTTTGAGAACAACATGTTCACATAAATTGTTCAGAACTCAGCTGTTAATGTGAAATCAAAACCTATCCTAACACAGGAGAAAGGGACAAGGTTTGGGGAAGCCGTGTGTGATGGACTCGGGCCCCTCTGAAAGAAGTGCCTCATCTTGGGTTCTTGCCAGTAGCCTTGTATCCTTAGTAAAGTTTTGTGTTGGATAAGATGTATGATACTCATGCATCTACGTTGACCTTTCAACTCTTTGGTTAACACACCATGTATATATACAAGGAATAAGAAGCTGATAAAGGTGGCATTTCAGAATAGAGAGAGGGGCTAGATTATTTACAAAAACAGTGCTGTGAAAATTGGTAAATATTTAGAAATAAATCAAATCCTTCCTTAGATCGTATACTACAAAAATAAAAGAAGAGAGAATCTTAAAAAACTAGAATAAAATAGAAAAATGTATGAAAATAATTCTGATTTTGAATTAGGGAAGCTCTTTCTAAGCAATAAATAAATAAATAATCAAAAGATGAACTGGCAGAGAAAGGATTGATAGACCAAAAAAATGAAGAAAGGTATTTGCATCCCATTTGACAAAGGTGGAGTTAGTATATTAAAAGTTTTAAAATGACTGAAAAAAATTAATAATACCAAAGGTGATGACCTACATTACTAATCAAGAAAACTCACATGAAAAAATATATGTATTTTTTGTCCACCACATTGGCCCCTTTCTTTTTGTTAATCCTCACCTGAGGATATTTTTCCATTGGCAAAAAATACATGCTATTAACTTACTTATACCTATAGACATATTTACAAAAAAAGAAAAATATTAAAATATGATTACTGGTTATTCTTTGGGTGATGATATTATGAGTAATATTATTCTTCACTCTCCTGAATTTTTAAAATTTTCTAAAATTAAAAGTAATCTTCAATACAATTAGACTTTACTATTTTTGAAAAGGCAAATCAATTTATAATGGTGCTTGAGCAATTAGACATTTGTATCAAAAATATGAACTCAGCCTATTTATCATACTTTATATAAAAATTAGCTCAAATGGATCAGAGATTCAAATGTGAAACATAAATGTAAAACTTTTAAAAGAAAATAGGAGAAAATCCTGTTGTCTTGGGTCAGACAAAGACAACCCAATGACTCTTACCCAGTGTCATTGAGGCTGGGTAAATTAGACACCAGAAACATGATTTATAAAAGTTACTTGAAAATTAGAGTTCATCAAAAATTTTTAAAATTTGTTCTGTGAAAGACACTGTTAAAAAATTGAAAATACAAACTTCAGACTGGGAAGAATATTTGCAAATCACATGTCTGACAAAGGACTCATATTTGGCATATATAAAGAACTCTCAAAATTCAACTGTAAGAAAACAAACAACCGCCAGGCCCACATGGCTCAATGGTTGAACATCGACTTATGAACCAGGAAGTCACTGTTTGATTTCCAGACAGGGCACTTGCCCAGGTTGCAGGCTCCATCCCCAGTGTGGAGTGTGCAAGAGGCAACCAATCAATGATTCTCTCTCATCATTGATGTTTTTATTCTCTCTCCCTTTCCCTTCCTCTCTGAAATCAATAAAAATATATTTTTAAAAAAAGAAAACAAACAATCCAATAAAAAATAAGCAAAAGACTTAAATAGACACTTCACCAAAGCATGGATCAGACCGTCAAACCTCAGAGGGAAGGTAGGGGAGAGTGGGGGTAAGGGGGAGAGATCAACCAAAGGACTTGTATGCCTAACCAATGGACACAGACAACAGTTGGGTGAGGGCATGAGTGTGTGTGTGTGTGGGGGGGAGGTAATGGAGGGATAGGGACGCATATGTAATACCTTAATCAATAAAGAAATTTTAAAAAAGAATATATATGGATGGCAAATAAGCACATTAAAAAGTGCTAAACATTGGGTAAATTCAAATTAAAAACACAAGGAGACACCTCTAATCTTTTAGAATGACTAAACAAACAAAAGCTAACAATATTAAGTGCTGGCAAGGATGCAGAGATATTTTAATTCTATTCATTGCTGACTGGAATGCAAAATGGTACATCAGTTTGGCCATTTCCTATGAAGTTAAATACATAATTGCCATAGGATCCAGAAATTCCATACCTAGGTATTGCCCCAAATAAACAAAAATTTATGCTCACACAAAAACCCATATGTGAATGCTTGCAGCAGTTTTATTCATAATCACCCAAACTAGAAAGAACACAAATGTCCTTCATTTGGTGGGTGGATAAACAAACTGTACAATGGAATATCCATGCAATGGATTGCTCCTAGACAATAAAATGGAGTGGACATTCAACAACCTGGACGAATATCAAGTAGAATCTTGGCTGCGTAAAAGAAGTGAAAGAAGCCAGATGCTCTATGCCACAGCTAAGCTACATGCTCTTTGGCATTTTGACAAAGGTAACATTAGAGGGATAAAGAACAGATCTGCCTTTTCCAAGAGCTGGGGATGGCGATGAGGGATTGACTACAAAGGGACAGCATGAGAGAATGTTTTGAGGTGATAAAATTCTTCTGTATCTTGATGTTGGTAGTGCTTATACAACTCTGTACATTTGCCAAATCTCATAGAAATGTACAACAAAAAATTAAATTTTAGTATATGTGAGTTAAATAAATTTTTAAAAGGTAAAAAAATAAAGTAGGGGGACTAAAAGGGAGAATTGGGGAAATGTTAATTTTTGAAGCTGAAAAATTAAGTTTTATAGGTGCATTCAAAATTTTGATATAATATTAATTGAAATTGGTTATATATATATATACGGTTTAGGTTGTGTGGATAAACTAATGCATATTGACTAGGTTTACCAACTTTTAATTAAAATTCATAAATCCATAAGAAAACATGTTAAAGCAGAGGGGGAAGGAGCTTTATATTTAATTGGCTGAGATGGTTATGTCTAAGGCTATGATTTCTCTCCTCTTCCTTTCCTGTCTTTCCGAATCTTCCTATGTGGCTGTCTTTAGGCATTTAACACTGAGTGAAGTTTATCATGTGGTTCTTCAAGTATGAGGCTTACCATATATATTAGAAAGCTTATACAGCAGTTTGACAGAGGTATTCTTCATACAGTCATCTCTTTTATGGAACCTCAATAAAAGTCAAGAGTTAACACTAAAATCACATTTCTGCAAAGGAATTCCCATAATAATCTAGAGCAAAATAGTCCTGTGATGTAGCTTTCTGGGGATCTGACTGAGCCAGGGATGGAACTTAGAGAAACTTGTGGCTAACGTATACCTATGATATTTCTCTTGAACATAAATGATTGTAGCTGTGCTTCTAGTGAGAAGTAAAGCTCAGAGACTCCAAAAGGAACATCCCTAGCAGGTACAGTAGAATCTCTCTTACCCAGTGTCATTGAGGCTGGCAATTGCAGGTTAATGTCAGCTATAACTCTATCTTAAACTGTTATTCGATAATTATACACTCATCCACCAATCTTCTGATGAAAATCTTGTCTTTGAGTATGGATCTATTGATTGGAGTTCTCATCTGGCAACACACATCTCCAATTTCCATTTTCAGTTTCTTTGAGGTACAGCCATAATTTAAAGATACTTTGTGAGGTACCCCAAGTGCAGAATCCTCCAGATTCTCTAGAATTTCATTATTGTTCATAGCCTTTTACAGTTCTCTTGTTCACACCTGATTTGATAGCAATTAATTTCGTATACACTCACTTTTATGGTCACTTTCTAAAGTATTCAACTACTTAGTTTTTATACTAACAGTTTTCTTTTGGCCCTCCTGTTTTATCAGATTATATCTAATCAGAATTACAGCAGAAACATAAGCCAATATAACTGATTCTTGATAAGCATACAACCCAACTGGAGGGGCAGAGGTCCATGGCGGGGATTAGAAGATGCTTGCTAACACGGCATTAGTCAGTAGGATTCACAGAGAGAATGGAGAGCTTCCCTTAATTCAGTGACTCGAGGAAGTGAACGTCAGTTAAAAGAATATCTATAGTACTTGAAATGTAGGTTGATTGACAGACTACAGGTATGCTTTTTAAAATATATATATTTTATTGATTTTTTTACAGAGAGGAAGGGAGAGGGAGAGAGAGTTAGAAACATCGATGAGAGAGAAACATCAACTAGCTGCCTCCTGCACACCCCCTACTGGGGATGTGCCCGCAACTAAGGTACATGCCCTTGACCGGAATCGAACCTGGGACCCTTGAGTCTGCAGGCAGATGCTCTATCCACTGAGCCAACCCGGTTAGGGACACAGGTATGCTTTTATACATTGTTTTGAAAAGTAATGTGTATGATATGCGCTCCTTGGCTCGAGGAGAAATCAGTCCTCTTCACAAAGAAGAGTTGCAGCAATAAGGGCGAATAGGACCAAGATTTTCATCCTACAACTACTACCACTACTGCTGCTGCTACTACTAAACATAGTGGGATTTTTTTGTTGTGACTGTACATGACAATACACCATAAGGAGCATAATCACCCTGGTCAACACAATCTCTTTTTCTCCAGGCTCCCCCTACACCGGGTATCTGATTCCCACTAGATTCCTCACATAGTCCTTTTAAGAATTTCCTTCACTTCTCTATTTCCTCCCCATGCTTACTACTTCTTGCTCCCATCTGAGGTCTGCTCACCGAAATCAGAACTATTTTCCTTATACTACTATGGCCATAGGCTTTGGTTTTCAAACTTGACCCTGCTCCAAGATGATGAGCTACTTTTTTTGGCTATTGCTTAATGTCTAATTAGGATGGCACCTACCTGAAGAAACTTCTGGACTCCGGTTCTAAAAAGGCGGCTATACAAGGCAATACTATTTTGACTTTGAGAGTTAAAAATGATCCTCCTCTGTAAAATAGAGACTTAAATCGGTACCTCTATAGTACCTTATTTCAGTAGTGACTGTACCCCAAAGGGCTTGTCTATATGGATACCCAGACATCTAAGTCTCTGAGTATTTTTTTCTGTTATCCATTTTGATCCCCAAGATTCTTTCCCAAAAGACTAGATTTTGTTTTTTAAAACAGTAACTGGCCAAACACATCCAGTTGCTTCTTGAGGCCACACTTCAAAGGTGCTAGCAGAACTGTTTAATCTCCAAAAAGGAGAATGCATGTCTTCCTATGTGCTATGGAAGGAAGGTGAGAATCTAGTTCACCCAAAGAACCATATGAATTTATTTGAGTTTTAAGTGGAAATAGGAATGTGAGGAAGCTTTATTATGCTCTTTAATATCAAATCTCTCTATGTTAGGTAGCCTTTCCTGTCATTTAATAATCTTTATTTACAGCTTTGAAGCTAACCATATATTTTGCTCATTTGTTATGATGCAAGGGTGAACCTGAGTGGGGGCAGTGAAGGATTGAGAAAAGACAGACAAGAGAATGAAAGCTGGGTCTCAGTGGGACGCTGTCCTCTCTGATAGAGAGCCTCTCTGATGTAGAGCCTCTCTGATGGAGTGCCTCTCTGATGGAGTGCCTCTCTGATGGAGAGCTAGTGACAACGCCACAGACTACAAGCCCTGTCCTTATTTTATAGCCCGATGCCACCAGGCAAAGTAAGGGTGTGGTCAAGATGTTTACACCATTCTCGTGAGTTTTGGTCCTACTCAATTACATGCACCTGAACTCTATCAAGCCCACATCACTCAGGCATGTGGCACCCAACATGGGGCCACGTGTTCGGACCATAGGTTCAAGCTTACAACTATAGCTGTTGGCTATAATTGTGCTGGGAGGGCTCTGCCCTCCAAACTGGGACTTGCATGTGGCCATGAGAGGACTGTGCCCTCTCATTAGTCCAAGGCTTGAACCTGTACAAATACTGTAGCTGCTCTCCACAAGGCGGGCCTGGTAAGAAGGATATTTTGAGAAGTTATTGCGTAGGGTGAGCACAGAACCAGTTCCACCCCATGCATTGATGCAGGTTTCTTAAGGCTATTATTCCAACCAGGGGATTCTCTGAATATATGACATTCAACTGGGATCAGGCATCATACATCCACTTGTGCCCTGACAAGAGAAATGTGTACATTGCAAGGAGTCTGTCAAAGATCTCACTCAGAAGGGGAAGAAACTACATGCCTACGGGCACAGCAAAACTTCTTGTACGCAAAGTCAATAACCACAGTCTCCACGTCCTCCCCCCTCCCCTCTCCATTGTCTCCTTGACTTTCTAGTCTGAACTCCTGTCCCCACTGCTTGTGTCAGAGTCACCAAAAACCTGTCTCCCACAAAATCCATGGATTCCCCTGTTGTCTCCTCATGTGGCATTTCAGCAGCACTTGGCACAACTATCACACCCTCCACCTTGAGACACTTTCTCTTGACTCCGAGAGCCCTATAACCCTAAGTCCCTGGCCTCTCCTCCGTCTCCTTTACTGATCTCTTTTTTCTTCCAAAACTTTCAGAGTACCTTAGTGCTCAGTCCTTCACTGTATTCTGTTTGCTATATACATTATCTCCCTAACCCACCCAGGCCCAAGGTTAAATACCACCTCCATGCCCATGACTCCCAAATTTAAATGTACTGCCCTGACCTTTCCTCTGAGCTCCAGACTTGCCCTAATGGACATTAGCTTCTAATGGATATTAATGGATGCCTAACGGAATTTCAAAGTTATGATGTGCAAACCGAGCTTTGGATTTTTGCTCTCTCATCCCCCACAGTGCGCCTCCCCCAGACCTTCCTGTTCCGTCATGTGGCACTGCCATCCAGTCAGTTGCTCAGGCCAAAAGCGAAGGATTTCTGTTTGATTCTTCCCTTTCCCTCGTTCTCTCACCCCACCCCCTCCAACCCTCCATCCATCTGGAAGTCCTTCTGGCCTTACCTCTAAAACAATACCTCTAAAATAAGCCACTATCACCCGAGCAACTGATCTCCCTCTTTCCCTCACACATTTGACAATCACAGACCTCATCCTCCAATTGCTTTTTAACTGCATTTTGAATCAAATCTACTCTTCCCTGTGACCTAACAAGGCCAGGTGATCCCAAAGTTAAGAACCACTTAACCGCATCCTTGACCTTGCCTTGTCCTGCTCCCCCACCCTCTCACCGCACTCCGGTCTGGCAGGTTTTGGAGCTCGCCAACTCTGTTCCTGCCTCAGGGCCTTGGCACTCGCTCCCCTTCTGCCTGAAATGCTCTGCCCCAGATCTCCACATGGCCAGTTCCTTTAACCATTCTGGTCTCATCTCAAATATCTCCTATTTCACCCCTCAGAAAAGACGTCTTTGGACACCTAAATCTAAAGACTTCCTCAGACAGCTGGCCTTTCCCTGCCCCTGGATGGGGCGCACTTGCTGTCACATTATCCTTTCACACATTATTGTCTTTGTACACATTCCACTTTTGTAATTATCTTGTTTCTTGTTCATATTATCATATATGTTTTCTAAAAATATAAATCCCATGAGGGCATGTCACATCTGCTTTAGTTCCTGGGGTACTCCCCCCCCCCCATATCTGGTACATGGCTGGTGCTCCATAAATCTTTGTTGAAAGAGTAACTGTAGCTCAGAAATAGACACGAGGAAAAAAAGACTGAAGTAACCTCCAACCTTTACTGATAATACAATGTTACTTCATTGTGTCTAAGTACAAAGAAGCATAAAGCTTTGAATGTGTGTGAAATTGTTCTTAAAGTCCAGGTCCCTTCTAGGTAGTCAAGTTCATGTAGGGAAGAAAACGTATCAGGTGTTGATCTTTATGTTTAATTTCCAATCCTGCTATTTTCCAGGGCAGTGGTTATTTTATTTTATTTAGGAAGGATGAGGGAGAGAGAGAGAGAGAGAGAGAGAGAGAGAGAGAGAGAGAGAAAAACATCAATGAAGAGAGAGAATCATTGATTGGCTGCCTCCTGCATGCCCTGCACTGGGGATTGAACCTGCAACCTGGACATGTGCCCTGACCGGGAATCGAACCACAACTTCCTAGTTCCGTGGTTGGCAAACTGAGGCTTGTGAGCCACACGCGGCTCTTTGGCCCCTTGAGTGTGGCTCTTCCACAAAATACCATGGCCTGGGTGAGTCTATTTTGAAGAAGTGACATTAGAAGAAGTTTAAGTTTAAAAAATTTGGCTCTCAAAAGAAATTTCAATCGTTGTACTGTTGATATTTGGCTCCGTTGACTAATGAGTTTGCTGACCACTGTCCTAGTTCATAGGTCAATACTCAACCACTGAGCCACGCCAGCGGGGCAAGGATAGTGGTTCTTAACTATGGAATCACCTGGGGAGCGTGGGTCCACTCCAGGGGTGCTGATGTAATTGATGTGGGCTCTGGCCTGAGCATCACAAGCTGTAAATGCTCCCCAGGTATTTCTAATATGCAGCCACAGTTGAGAATACCTGTTCTAGGGGATATTTGTGGACCTCATGAAATATGCTTTCCAAAGTCCATGAAATCTGGAAAATAGAGCCATTGCTTTAGAACCTAGTATTAGAGGTTTCCATAGCTTCTCATTCATTAGTACAACCGGTGGTAGAAAGGCCTATTCATCCTGGCTGAGTTTCAGTATCACCATCCACATCAGTCTCTCTAAAGCAGGGGTCCTCAAACTTTTTAAACAGGGGGCCAGTTCACTGTCCCTCAGACCGTTGGAGGGCCGGACTATAGTTTAAAAAAACTATGAACAAATTCCTATGCACACTGCACGTATCTTATTTTGAAGTAAAAAAACAAAACGGCAAAAACACCCGCATGTGGCCCGCAGGCCGTAGTTTGAGGACGCCTGCCTAAAGCAACTAAAGGTTGATGAGGTTTCAGAGCAATGAGAAGAGAATTGAATGTAGGTGTGTGTGTGTGGCGGGGGGGGGGGGGGGGGGGGGGGGGCGTGTTCCACTCAAGAGAACAGAAACCAAGGGGCTATATGTGGGCCCAATGGAGAAGGTGATATGGTTATCACGTGGACCATACCACTAGATGGAAGAGTTCTCTGGGCGGCCAGCCAGGGGATGGCTGGTCAGCAGGGAAGATTACCTGGTAACAGCAGGTTTAAGTTAGCAGAGCTCTGAGAAGTGAAGGCACAAGGGTGGCAGACCAGATTTCAATCAGTCTGTGTACGCAATGAAGCTCTGAGGAAAGATCCAGAGTCTCAAGAGGCAGGAGCAGTGCTGAAGGGAGTAGTCTGGTAACATCGGTGATTCAGGCTGCAGCACGGGCTGACTCAACAGCGAACAAGGCCCCCTGCTCCCCAGACTTGCCAGAGCAGAATGGCCTGGCAAGGGGGTGTTCGGACATGGAGAGCTCCAGGTTCCCCAGAGAAATCTGACGGGGACTAAAGGTAAGAGGAGGCCCCCAAGGATGAAGAACTTGTCGAAACTTTCATTATTCATAGAGTTATTTGAGCAACTGATGCTTTCATTTTCTCTGTGAAGTGAGAGACTAGATCCGTGGTCGGCAAACTGTGGCTCGCGAGCCACACGCGGCTCTTTGGCCCCTTGAGTGTGGCTCTTCCACAAAATACCACGGCCTGGGCGAGTCTGTTTTGAAGAAGTGGCATTAGAAGAAGTTTAAGTTTAAAAAATGTGGCTCTCAAAAGAAATTTCAATCGTTGTAGTGTTGATATTTGGCTCTGTTGACTAATGAGTTTGCTGACCCCTGGACTAGATCATCAGGTGTATTGTTTTTAAATGGAAATGGCCTCCTGAATACCTAGAAAAGCAAACACTGATGCTCCATCATTTAAGTTCCAGAAACAAAAGGTTACTATTTTGACACTTGAAAAGGTATTTACACAATTTCTCCTAAGAGTAAAGGCTCTTTAAAAGCCCATCTTCTTAAAGCTTTTGCAGATGGAGCCTCATGGTTCTGGGCAGCTCCTTCTGTTTCGGTTTATGAAAACAGACACTGAGCGGATACAAGCCCGGTACAACTTCAGGAAAGAGGATATTACAACAAATTGTGGTGGTGTCTGCGTTGTCTAGAACAAGATTTAAACAATGATAACATTAAGTCATTGTTCGGCTCTTCCTATGTATGGCTCCGGCTCAGTTTGTATCACCTAAATTAGCCCGACTTTAAGGATAAATGTGTCTTTGGTGAGTTCCCTCCTCTTTATTTATTTATTTTTTGAAAGACAGTAAGCATGCCAGAAATATTTATGAAACAAAATCTTTCAAGACCTGAGATTTTTCTCTAAAAATAGTACTTACCTACCAATAAAGGAGTTTTTATTCTTTAGTTGTGTGTGTATGCATGTAGCAAAAAAGACATAAAAAAAATGGAGCAGGAGGTGAATTTTAAAGTTGATGAAAAAATTTAATGCTGTCTCAACATATTAGTCTCTCGGGTACTCCAGTATTATTGATAAAGGGATTCTGTAAACTACCAAAATCCCCTATGTGGTTTGAAATATTAGGTTCTCTCTAATTCTTGCATTGCAACCTACACACATTCAAAATCATACATGCAAGGACACACCTACCACACACATGCATAAACAAGATTTGATTCCAGGACCTATGAATTTTTTATCTTTGTATTCCCAGAACCAGGTACCAAAAAAACCTCAGTGCTTGGTACACAGAAAAGTGTGTTATAAATGTCAGCTGAGTTAAGGGCCGAACGAGGAGGGTATTTCCAGACTCTGGCTGAGAGCCGCTCTAACCCTACTGCACGGGGACTTCATGCACTGCAGCTGGTTAGAAAGCTAACCAGACAGAGTATGCCCCCTCAGACCGCCTAACAAACTCCCCAGCTGCAAAAGTTTACTCTCAATGTGCAAACTGATGTCTCCAATGACTTTGAGTGATTAAACAGATTTTTAAAGTTAAAAGAATGAAGATAGTCTTGTTTTTAGAGTATCTTATAATCTTCCTTAGAAACCTCTCATAAGATTTTCTAAAACTGCAAGAAAAAGAGAGATTTTTTTTAAACTAGTGCTGTTCTGTAGGGGACATTTGCCATTTCTTTGGCCAGCCCATATTCAACCTTTCTCTCTGTTGGGACAGTCCCCACATCAGTGGCACTGAGTCACAATGTCCTGCTTTCCACTCTAGACGGTAAAGGGAAGAGAGCCTCCCTCCCCTGCCTGCAGACAGGATGCTTATGGACCAACTGGGCCTTCCTACCAGCGCTTGAAGCTGCAGGGTGTGATCAAGGAGGGAGGGATGGCTAGGACTGGTTTGGGCAGCAGCGTCCATCAGCATTGGCCAGAACAAGGTCTAGGCTAGCCTGTTTCTGCTCTGTACTCTGTATGGTCTTCTTGGTTCATGTCAGTTTTTGAAGCCCTCCCTCAAATTTTCCCATAACTTTCCAATAACGCCTCCTATTTGCTTAAGATATTTAGAGCTAGCTACTCTTGCTTACAGAAACAAGAACAAAAAAACAACAACAACGTAATTGATACATCTCCTCAATTACTGATCAGTAACAGAGCTAAGCCTATTCCTGGCAATAATGAATGAAATGAAGATAAATTTATTTATCTAATAAATTTAAGCTATCTGCAGATACTGTTTGTGTTCTTTCAGTCCTGGCACAGTGCAAGTCTAGTGGCCTTTGAATCAAATACTGACCCTACCATTTACTGACTGTGTGACATTGGGAAGACAGTGTATCTCTATGAACCTCCGTTTCTTCACTTACCGCACAAAAATAAAAATATCACAGAGATACGTATGTTTTATGGACAATATGAGATTATTTTGATCATGAAGGCACTTTTAAATCTTAAATCTATTTTTATGATCCCAGGCCAACAAAATCTCCTCTGTGTAATCTCATTTTGCACATAATCCACATTTGTTATAGTATATCTCCTGCTTTTCTTTTTTGGATATAGCCTGGGAGGTGACTTCAAATTCTAGTTTCAAAAAATATCTTATTCCAATGTAAGCAGTAAAAAAACAAACTATATTGAAAAGATGAGTAGATAACTTCCTTGTTCTCTATTCAGAACCTGTTTCTCTTTGACTCATCTCCCTGACACACAGGCACACACACACACACACACACACACACACACATACACAATGAGCAGAGCTCAAACCACAGCTCATTTGCTTATTGATCACCAGGTCCTTTGAGGCCACCATCGAAGAACTTTGGCTTCTAACTAAAATTAGTGGTCAAAACCTGTTTTCCTGGTTTACCGATGTCATTTAGTATAAAGTGAGGTCCTACCCGAGGAGGCTTTTCGTGGACAGAAATGGAAGTTTTCTGGTCATGTGACGCAGGCACCGAAGGAAGGCTGTGGAAACTGAGGGGGAGATACAGACAAGGAGAGGTGGCATCAGGCTGGCACAGCAAGGGCTAAGTCTGACATCTGGTCGTTGGTCTTAGATGACGTAACATAAATTTTTGGGGGTAGTTGGTGTAGCTCTTCAGTAGAGGGCAGGAAAAAGGGGGAGAAGGAAAGAGGGTCCATGTGGGGCTACTCTTCATTGCCACACCCTGGGAACATCCCTTTGAGCAAAGAGGAAGGGAGGCCCAGGGTGGGGCACGCTTGCTCAGGTGGATCCTTTGTCTATGCCAGTAGTTCTCCAATTTGTCTATGCAGCTGAATCACCTAGGATATCTAATAAATTCTGGAGCCCAGGCCACATCCTTACCACATCAATCAGTGTGTCCAAGGGCAGGACCAAGGCACTAGTACTTTCTGAAGCTCCCCAGGTGATTCCAATGGGCATCACACATTGGGGACCACTGATCAATGTTGTTCTCATACTCTATTTCAACAAAGCTTGTGAACTGATAAAGTTCTCCCCTCCCCCCATTTCTTGACCTAGTCCAGGTTCTTTTTAATCTTAACCTTGACAATGAAAGTCAAGATACATTCATTATATTATATGCATATGGTGTGTTGCTTTGAAAACATTTTTAAAGGTCTAATCACTTTTATAACAAAAAAAAATACTTGCCTTAAACTCAAAGTCATTTTCTAGTGTAACCGCCTTTATCAGTGGCTCATCATTTCTCTAAGGCATTCTTTCTGAAATGAAATATTCTATTCTTGGTGTCAAACCGCAGAGGATTCAACACTTGAAATAATACTCTTCTTTTTTAGGACTGAAATGACAAAAAATACATTTCTAATCAAAATATAATCTTCCAATCTTTTTTTATTATTCCTATCCCAAACTGTTAAAGCCATAAGCTAGTACAATTCTCTTTTTCTGGATTACAATGAAAGTCTTACCAATATTGCAAGGTATTTTGGTTAAGGAATACTTGAATAAGGTGTAATAATAACAGCTGCATGTATTAATCACGGATGTGTTTGGTGTTTGCTTAATGCTTTACGTAAACTACATCACATCATTTAATTCTCACAGCAACCCAGTGAGGTTAATACTATTATTATCTTCACTTTTCAGGGGTGGAAATGAAGCTTGCTGGGGATGAGAACGCTCTGAGGTCCCATATTCGGTAAGTAGCTAAGTTATTCCTTTCAGAGGCATGCACAAAGGAACCAAAATTTGTTCCTAAATGTGTGCCTAAATGTGTGCTACGTCTTTTCACTGCTGCCTCTCATTTTATCTTCATAACCACCAACACACCAGGCAAAAATATGACAGAATGCTCTGGGGAAGAAAAACAGATCAAACGCCTTCTCTCCTGGCTCTCTGTCCTCCTGACCTTCTCACTTCTGTTTCCTCTCTAATTATTCTCACCAGTGAAATGGGGCAGCCCCACCAGGACCCAGAACAAATACTGCAGGAGAAATGCTTTCATATATATATTTTAGAACAGCACTTCCAAATCAGGAAGATGAACAAGTCTAAGGGTAGCACATTTTGTAGGTAACCTAGAGGAAAAGCAAAGCACCAGGTTTTTGCAGAAAAGGAAGAGAAGACCTAGAACTCTACATAAAGAAGTAAAATTATATTTGAGATTTCCTAGATAGTCAAGGCTTGACGTGTGAGTAGGTTTCCCCCCCCCCCTCCTTAATATTTAGTACAGGTTATTTAGTAGTACTGAGAATATAGAAAACAGATATGTAAAAAGAAGAAAATGAAAGTCACTCACTTATTCAGAAAGGAAAAACTGTAAAGATTTTGGTGTGCATTCTTGCAATTATATCCAGCTATATAATTTTCATTTTGTTTTAAAAATGGAGTCATACTGTAAAAGTGTTTTATAATCTGCTTTGTTTCACTTAATGTCATTTTAAATGTGTGCCTAGTATTCTAGCACCAGGGTATATTGTAATCTGTTTAACCCCATTTGGATAAATAGAACATTTTTTTATTTTTCACTGTTGCAAGTGATGCTGTCCTGTACATACACAGTTGCAGCTTACAGAAAACTTAGAAATTATGTGAAAACTACAGCTCAGAGTAGTGAAGAGAACTGATCAAAATGACCCAGTTGAAAGCCTGGCTAAAACTTTAAACTGATTACCAGTATGGGCCTCTTCCTTCTACACCAGTGGTCCTCAACCCCTACCGCAGGGTCTTAAATCACTGACAGAGGTTTTTTTTAAAAATTGTGTCTAGGCCTCAGCACAGACATTCTGATGTAATGGATCTGGGTGGGGCTGAGCATCAGTATGTCCCAGAGCTCCTCCAGGGGTTTGAATGTGCCGCAGGGTTAGGATCACTGCTCTGCACCGTGGGCTTCTGGAACCAAGACCACACAGAGAGGTCTCCTAGGATCCCATTAGCATCACTGCTATGAGTTAAAGAGGGAACTCGAACCATCCGACAATTATTCTTTCTGGTGCTAACAGCATCCATGTTACTCTGGTGACTTCTTAGCCAACTTCATGGGGTATTTTATCTTGAAAGTTGAAATAAAAGTGCTTATTTGACTGTCACCATCAGGCTGAGAGCTCCTAATGTTTGCTTTAGAGCTGGCCCAGGGGAAGAGCTGGGGCAGATGAGGTGCTACAGCTTGAGCCTCTCACCACCTGAACTCACAGCTACACAGCCCTTTAGCATGAACCCTCAGCTCTCAGCTCTCAGCCCTGAGCCCCCACCTGCTTGGTGGCAGCCAGCCTCCCCAGGCATCGCCAAGCATCCTGGGGCTGTCTTTATGCAATATACTGGTAGGTATCTAAGCAGTCCCTTAGTGGCTCACTGCCCCTGGAAGCTGGCCTGAGCCACAGAGGTGCCAGTCAGACTAGAACTTGGCCATCCTGTCATTTCCCCTTCCTGGTACAGTGGAGCTGGAAATTGTACCCTGAGGCTGGGAACACAGAGCCTACCCACCACTTCTCCAGGTCAGAGACTGAGGATTAGAAAAAGACAGCTTGCTCGGTCTTCCATTTATTTAGAGAAGCATCTGGAAGCAAAGTTAATTGGACTGCAAAGCTCTAGCATTGAGTGATTCAGTTTTCAGTTCATGCACACAGGTTCCATCCCAGGGCCTGGGCTGGGAAGAGTTTAGGGGCCTTGCTATACCCGGAACACCAGTCCTGTAGGCATTATAGCAAAGTGCTGATTCCTTCTTCCTTCCGGTGGATTTGCTCCTGGAAACTCCCTGCTGTCTCTCCTGTAATCTGGAGCCTCAGGTCTGCATCAGAATATGCACTGATGGTAAGGAGGGAGTACAAGCAGAGGAGATGCTTGTCCATTCACAGGGGAGAGAAGAATCTGCATGGTGTCTGCTCTGGTTATATAGAAATTCCTTAAAGGCAAATGACAGAGGATGGGGAGAGTGGTCCCTGCAGTGCAGTGGACAGGGCTGGCTGTGGCCTGGAACCAGGAGACCTAGCTTCTTGTTCCACTTTATCCCTTCCAGGCTAGGTGGCCAAAGCCAAGATACCTCGCCTCTCAGAACTTCAGTTTCCTCATATATAACACAAGGGAAATAATTCCCAGCTCATTATGGTGTAGAAAGGATTCAATGACATGATATTTGTGTAAGTACTTTGCATCCTGTAAAGCACTAGTTATCCATAGTGATAGTGAGTTCTATTTATTCAGTTAAGGGTAAGCGTACCTCTCGGGGGTCTCTAAGGCTCTGGGAAGTCAAGGAATTATATACAACACCCCCATTAGCTCTAAAGGTATAGGCCCAAGGAACCCTTGCCATGGTTGGGAGCGTGAGGGTCTTCATGAGATCACCTGGGAAGGCATATGGGTCCCAGTAGCTATTGTTCCGATGGTTGGAGGGAGGGAGGGGAAGGCAGGGGGAAGGGCAAGAGAAAAATGGATGATCCACTGGGCTACACTGAATCTTGAGTTTGGACTAGGGACACACCGAATGCTGGGAAGGAGTTTCTTGCCTTAGTTTTAATTCCAGAAATGTTTAATATATTCATAAGGCTCATTGAATATGTTTGCCTTAATTAACTGACAATTCAAGGCCAGAATATATTTGCCCTCTTTCTGTATTTGGTAGGTGTTTGTTTCTTTTTTAAAAATGAGTGACAGGTGATGACAAATTTTAACACTCTCTGTGCCATTCTGAAAGCAACGAAGAAATTAAGAAGGTAATACAGGTCAAAGTTACTAATACAAACAGAAATGATGAGACATCCTGGCATTTTTCTTATTGTTCACATCTAACCATCTGCAAGCATCCAGCACAAGCAAGCAGATGATCATTAAAGAGGTGGACACTAATGGCTGGGGTCCCCTTGTGGTTGGCAAATATTTTCTATCAGTCAACATTTAAAAATTGTGATACTTCACACACAAGCATGAATTCATGGATTCCTTTAAGAAAGAAAGAAAAAAAGAAAGCAAAAAATATGGCACATTTGGCCCGCATTTCCACCTGGGAATCAGCAACCCGGGTGGCAGCGGCCTGCTTCGTATCTGCAGGTGTGTGCTCTCCAGCTCACCACGGCCCCACCTGCTCCTCTTCACTTTTTTGACATCACCTACCTGGGCCCCAGTGGACCTGAATTTGGAGACCTTGAATGACATAGTGCCTCCAGCCATGAACCCCACGGCTTCATTCTCCTTTATTTCCCCTTCAACTCATTCCTTTATCTTTTGTCAGTACCGACTGACTCCTTAATCAACATAGTTCCCAAAGAACAAATTAGTTCCTCCTTCCCCAATTTCTTTTTTCCTTTCCAGCTGATTCATCCTCCTTTCCTGCCTCTTCCCCCCTCACATCCCACAGAATTGCCTTCTCAGAAGTTGGAGAATGCCTTTGGAATATTGAAGTATGAAGCACGATTTTCCCAGAATGAATACTGATGATATTTCTTTTGCAAAGATTACACCTAAATAGATATCTGAACTCATTTCACATTTCCACATCAGAGCTACTGGTGTCTGTACAATAATAACCTAATACTAAATTTTAGAGAAGTAATTTGAAGCCACACTCAGTCTAAACAGATGTGGTCGCTTAAAATGTATTTCATCCTCGGAAATATTTGGGTGCAGGTGAGGGGGAATGGTTTATTCTTTAATTCTAAGACAAATAGGCATTTCCACAGTGATGGAATGATATTAAAAGATGAAAAATCAGAAATTATCTGTTTCTTGATACTGCAAAAGGAAAAAACAAAACACCTTTATATAATTCCTCAGCTCAGTGAGTAGATGGCAAGAATGGAAATAAGAATTCTAAGCCAAATTGGACTGCTTCAAAATTAGTCCCACTAAAGGGAATAAGAGTCTAAAACTATGAGCCTGAAGCTCTAACAAGCCATAAATTTGGCCAAAGACTGAAAATCCCAGGAGAGGGACAATTTAGATGATTCCTGGTAAGATTTCAAACTCCATTTGCTGAGGAACAGGAGTTCCTATGGATTTACTGACAAGGGGTTTGGGTATCTGAACAAATGGTATTTTGAGATTGGTCTGGGAATCTCTTCCCAGTCTCATTTCCTCTGAAGCTTTCTTTTCACCCAGCCTCAACGTAACTTTCTTGAATGTCCCCATCTCCCCAGTGGGAAGCTGTCTCTCCTTTGAGCCCCTCCAACACTTAGTACCACTCCTCACCCTTCCCTCCATTTCTTTTTTCACCCCGGTGCTCACTGGTGTCCTGGAGTAGCCCTGGGAGGCCAGTGGCCCTGTGGTAATGGTGTGTCCCACTCCTCAAATGTCATCTTCTGGGGCAGTGGTCGGCAAACCACAGCTCACGAGCCACATGTGGCTCTTTGGCCCCTTGAGTGTGGCTCTTCCACAAAATACCACGGCCTGGGCGAGTCTATTTTGAAGAAGTGGCGTTAGAAGAAGTTTAAGTTTAAAAAAATTGGCTCTCAAAAGAAATTCCAATCGTTGTACTGTTGATATTTGGCTCTGTTGACTAATGAGTTTGCCGACCACTGTCCAGGGGAGAAGCAGGTCGGGTGTGGAAACCCAGAATTCAGTCTACCTAGACCTGAGCCCATGTCTGACCCAACGTGGTCAGTTCTAGTCCTGGCTCAGACAAACAAACGAGGAGGAGGTGTCAAGGATGGAGCGATTTGAGTAGACCTATGGAGGAAGAAAGTCTGAAAGTTTCGGGGCCCAGAGAGAAGTGCTTGAGGTCTCAGGAACACAGAGCCAGGATCAGTTCACATTCTCTGGGGCGGCTTCAGTGGGGCCATCATTGTGCTATTTCCCTTTCTTTCCTTATGACTGAGGAAACGTAAAACCCTCAAATCAGCTGTTTGCTGGCTAAGGAGACCCCTGTCCTGCAGTATGTCCAGTGGAGGAGAGACTCTGAGTGGAAATAACAGCCCGTGGCGGTGGAAGGGAAGGAAAGCATGTCGGCCAATCCTGGGGCCCCTCCAAGAAGGCAAGGGGCTCGCTGGGAAAGCATTATCCCACTGGATTCTAAGTAAATATTTCAGATGAACTCATTTACTCATGGAATGATATGTTCAAAGGGTACAGCACATGAGTTGCTTCTCCACGCATTTGAACTCCTATTTCGAGATCCTTGGTTCAAGACAGACAAATAGTGTCCCCTGAGGTTTACTCATTGTAGGAGGCCCAGGGCCACACAAATATGAGAAAGGACACTGCTACTTGCTCTTTGGAGCCCAGTGTAAGCGGCAGCATGCCCTTTATGAAGTGTCTTTCCTGGCTACACCCACTCAAGCGGAGCCGATGGCTGCCTCCTTTATGCCTCTACACTATCATCTGTGTATCTCTATAACCACACGGACCACACTGTTTTGCAATGATTTATTTATAGGTCTGTCCTTACACAGATTCTAGGTGATATGGTCCCTAAGGGCAGGGGCTGTGTTTTATTTATCTTTATACTTCCAAAGCCTAGCACACAGTCTGGCCCATGACAGGTGGTTCAATGTTAAATGAAAATATGAGCGAGCAAACAAACTAACACAGAGATGGGCAAAAAGGAGAGGTAGGTGCTGAGGGATCTCCTTGCACTTCTTATTCACCATTCCAGCACCCTTTTCCTCACTTCCTCCATCCAAGCACCCTACCCTGCTTGTCTGCCCAGGCTTGTGAAGGATGCCTCAGGAAGCATGGCTTTGGCTTACAGATGGAAGTATTTTTGTTCTCCCTAGACAGCAAATTTGGAGAGAGATGTATGTAAATCAGATCATATAACCTGTAGCCAGGAAAGCCACTTGACAGTCCTGGCCAACTAGATGTTAATGGAAATATGCCTTCTGAGAAAGCCCTTTAAAAGGGGGCACACTTAATTGGCTACATCTTTGCCTTTTGCTGTCTTTCCTACTTGCCTGGAACATGGACACGATTTCTTGGGGCCTTGAGGAAAAGGCATGGAGCACCATAGAAATCTCAGTTCTGATATCCTTGAATCATGAACCAATGCTTGCTGTCCCCTACACTGGGTTTTTAAATATGTGAGAAAAATAAACCCTTATGTGTTTAATTAAGTCACCAAAATCTGGCCTGTGTTACTTGCAGATGAAGATAATTCCAAACTGGTAATTCCAAACTGGTAACCCAGTCTTTCTCTTTTCCTCAGACATGCCAGGGTTGGTTCATCTTAGGACCTTTACACCTTCTAGTCCCTCTGCCTGAAATGCTTCCCTCTGAGATCATCACATTAGAATCCCTTCTCTAAGTCCGATACCACTCAGAGGAGCCTTTCGGAATACTCTATCTGAAAATAACTTCCTGCCCTCCTGCATCCATCATTCTTTAATAATATCATCCTATTTTTAATTGTCTTCACTGCATTTATCACTATTTGAAGCATTCTCTCTCTGGCTTGTTTCTTTTTGTCTTAGTCCATTTGAGCATTACAACAAAATACCATGAACTGGGTGGCTTGTAAATTATGGAAATGGATTGCTCACAGTCCAAAGTCTGGGCAATCTAAGATCAGGCACCAGCATGGTTGTGCTTGGTGAGGACACTCTTTGTGGCTCATAGGTGGTGCCTTCTTGCTGCTTCCTCACATTGGCAGAAGGGGCCAGAGAGCCCTCTGGAGCCTCTTATATAAGGGCACTAATCCCATTCATGAGGGCTCCACCCTCAGGGTTTAAGCACTTCCCAAAGGCCGCACCTCCTAATATTATCTTATTGGGCATTAGGATTTCTACATATAAATTTGGTGGGGACACAAATATTCAGAAAATAGCAATTTTCAGCCCTCCTACACCATCAATGCAGGAGCCTTGCCTATTTTGTTCAGAACTGTTGTATCGCTAGCAGCTACAAGAGCATGAGACATAGGATGAGTGTTCTGTGAATAGGTTCCCAGAAAAGAAGATGACTTCCAAAGTTGGAAATGAATATATTTCCCCATAGAAATACTGTCATAGATGTTGAATGGGTTTATAATTTATGGAATTATGGGTTAGAGAGTCCCTGTCAATCTCAGGTAGATTTTCTAAAATTGATTTCTTGCGTGCCACTCCTTATATCCTTGCAGGCCCTCTCCCATTTCACATCCTGCCTTGTGAAAATTCTATTCGAGCCCTTTCAAAGCCATCTTCCCTAACTTCCTGCTCTCCCACATGGTTTTCTAAACCACTTATCGTTTTCACGAGTCCATTTAAAAGCAGTACAATCTTATTCCATTTGAGACCCTGCCCTCGGTTACTTTTTTTTGTGTGGGGAGCATGGTGGACTATGAGATGGCAAGTACGACCTTGATATTAAGGAGAGGAAATTATTGCTTTGAATACCTAAAGAGGATGCCTTTACAGAGAGAAACCATAGATGTAGACTCATAGGGTAGGGCTATCCTGTTACACACACTTAAGGAATAAAAAGCAGACAGTTTGAGTAGGTAAAGGATTTGCAAGTTCAATGGTAAAAGGTAAGTCCAGGAATACAGGTTGGGGGCTGTGACAGGCTATGTTAGTGGTTTCTCAGTACCCACCCTCTCCCTTTTCCTAACTAATAAAGTCTGCCTTTGGCAATGACAAATAATGTGTTTCCCAGTTTCTCTGTGGTTAGGGGCACCCTGCCACACAGCTTGGGAGGAAGGTTTGTTTGGGACTGCATCAAGAGGGCTGACCTAGCTGGGAAGTGGGGCCTTTGCCCTTCACTTTTCTTCTAGTCTGGAACTTGGGCTGATGGATGGGGCTCCTGTAGCATTTTGTATCCTAAAGTGAGGTGGATGGGAAAAACTAAGAATGGGCGACAGAAAGAAGATAGACAGCTTCTGCATTGCCCATTCCAGGGCTGCTCTTCTGTGAGAGAATAAACCCTGGTGCCTTTAAGCAATTGCTCATTTGAAGTTTTAGTTAAATGGAGCCCAATATAATCCATTTTAATGAAGATGCTCACTTGGGGAGCTTTAAAAATACCCCGATACTCAGGCTGCATCCCAGATCATTTAAATCAGAAACTCTAGGGATGGAGTTCAGGCATCAGCAATTATTTAAAGCTTCCCAAGTGACTCCAATGTGCGGCTCAGGTTGAGAATCACTGCTTCAGGCCAAGAGGCCTCATATTTAGCATGTTCAGGAATCTCCTGGGGGCTGGAGTGTTGCTTGTTAAAAATTTGGATTTCCAGGCCTCACTCCTCAGAGATTTCACTTCTTTGTCTGAGGGTGCCCCAGGTGATTCTGAGACAAGCAACCCAGGGATCACACTTGAAGAAACATTGCTTTAGACAATGGGAATCTTTGGAAGTTTTAAAGCAAATAAGTGATGAGATCAGAGAAGAATTTTAGGCTTAGTTCGGATCTAGTGATCAATGGAAAAGAAGAGGTGAGAGAATGACACTAAAGAGACCAACTGGGAGGCACTACAATAGTTGATGGCCTGAGGGGACAGGATTCTGAACTGAGAGAGTGACCAGAGAAATGGGAATAAAGGAGAGAGACAATAGACACTGAAAAAGAAAACACTAGAGGACTTTGTAACTGACAGACAGAGTGGGTGGAGGGGAACTTAAGAATGTGCTAGGGCAGTGGTCGGCAAACTCATTAATCAACAGAGCCAAATATCAACAGTATAACGATTGAAATTTCTTTTGAGAGCCAAATTTTTTAAACTTAAACTTCTAACGCCACTTCTTCAAAATAGACTCGCCCAGGCCATGGTATTTTGTGGAAGAGCCACACTCAAGGGGCCAAAGAGCCGCATGTGGCTCGCGAGCCGCAGTTTGCCGACCACTGTGCTAGGGGTTTGACTTCTGGTTAATATATTTCCCTCCTTCACTCCAACTCAAACTAGTTTACTATATATCTACAGCTGCAAATGTTAAGCTGATTTTTGCTAACCTGATGGTGTCTAGAGTTTCCCCTTAGATGGAAAGCCTTTATTTGCTAAATCAGCTCTTCTATTTAAAGGCTCAGACACTTTATCCTAACAAGGGTCTATTCACAAATGTTAGTATTTGTTTACAGATATATGCATTTAGACAAGCAATTAAATATTTTTCATGAGGTTTTTTTTTGTGTGTGTTTATTTGAAGTCATGTTTGTAGAGCAGAAGAAATAAATGGACTGACTGGGGGGTACAGTTACCGCTCTGGAGCTATGATTTATACGGCTATCTTTTTGGATGAGACACAACTAAACATTTAAGGGCCAAAAGTTTAAAGAATGGATTGAAAAGGTAATCTCAATGGAAAATTGTTATTTAATTATTCAATATAAAACCACCCGGCAGACAGAGGTGAGGGAGATATTTTGTCAGATAACCTCAATTAGACATGATTACTTTATGAGTAATTCTGTAGTCTACACTGCCCCCCGATTCGTTGTAATAATGTGTTCCCATGCCTCAGGAATCCATCTGAGGTGAGCACCTCAAGCCCTCCATTGTTTAAAAATGAACATAACGACATTATAGTTACAAACCAGAAAGAAACAGTCAAATGCAATAGAAATGTCATAAACTGTAAGCTAATCTAGCTTCTCAATTCTTACTAAAGTCTATGTCAAAGACACAGTTTCTTTGAAGAATAGATTTTAAAATACTGAGTCCCCTGAATGTACAAGTAAGACACATACATCCTCACCGAGCTTGCCACCCAGGTGCCAATGCGAATGAACACAGCCTTGCTCTCTTGGACTTCACAGTATAAATAATAAAGTGACAATTTCCCCTAAAGTTTGGTTTACAATCTAATTTTCCCTCTAATTGGAAATCTATCCAGAAGGCTCTAACAAGGCGAAAGCCGTTAGATTATTCAAACATGAAAAGGCTAAACTTCAACAAGCAACGGGAGAGCACTCGTCTGGATTCCATGTCACATTTAGTTTCGTTGCTAATAATAGCACTCTGCTTTAACCTGGTGCGAGTCCATGCTTTGCCACTCACTCCAGAGTACGCTTATGGTCCTTACGTAGCAGTATCAGCACCTCCAGGTGACCATGACCTGCTCTTCTCCCACAAACACCTGAGAAGGTGAAGCCCTTTATGTGGGCTGTCAGGTACCTCTCTCACTCCCCACACCTTCTCTTCTGCGGCAGGATCTCGGTTCCCCCTTCTGATACCAGTAATTACATTGGTGAGAGCAAAGTGCTAACCGTAGTGGGGATTTAGTACCTTGGTAAGCACATCCATTTCACACAGAAAGCCTTCTATTCCAGGGTCACGACCCCCACCCCTGACATGAGCTACGGTCTCGCAAACGAGAAAACACTGGGCACTGGGAAGTTTTTGTGTGCAAGTGTTGAGAGAGTCTATAGACAGTTCTGGGCAAAACTCCATCCCCATTGGGCAATGCAGGCCAAAGTGTGCATTCTACTGCAGATGTGAATTTGCTACGGGTTGAATTATGTCTGTCTTCCCTGCCCCGAATTCATATGTTAAAGTCCTAACACCCAGTACCTCATACTGTGATTTTATTTGGAAATAGGTCATTATAGGTGTAATAAGCATTGGGTCCTGCTAGAGTAAGATGGGCCTCTAATCCAATATAACTGATGTCCATATAAAAAGAGAAAATTTGAACACACACACACACACACACACACACACACACACAGGAGAGGAACAGATTCTTCCTCCCAGCCCTCAGAAGGAGCCAGCCCTGCCCACACCTTGGTCTTGGACCTTTAGCCTCCAGAACTGAGGGACCAGACATTTCTGTTGGGTAAGCCCAGTTTGTGAGCTCTGTCACTTACAGCTCTGGCAAACTAATACAGAATTGTCTCCCAGCATTATGGCTGATGGACAGCATATTCTGTTGGTGCAGATGTAACTCACCTCGCACTGTTTGATCAATGAGAGTTAAAAATTTGAAGCGAAAACACCTGTAATAGGAAGGGAAGCTAAAGGACAGAGTGGGGGGAGTGGCATGCCTGCCAACCAGGCCTCTGTCACTAACACCCGAGGCCTCCTCTGGCACGTGTGGCAAAGAAAGCTGAGCGAGCGAGCTGCCTCCATGGCACCGAGCACTTCTGCGCACTCCACCAGCCCACACACCTGCCACTGTCTCAGCCCAAGTGTTGAAAGGGAGCATTACTGACTGGCCAGCGCTCTATTCTCCTTCTCGCACCTCCTAACTTCCCAGGAAACAGAATAGGGAACGGACAAGACCCAGCTAGAAGTGGGCCTGGAAAAAGTAGAGCAGAAAAGTCAAGTAGGAATCCAATAAAACTAAAACAGACCCCCTCCTATAAATAGAAGAAAGAATGAGAAGAGAGATGTTGAAAAGCAGGGGAACATAGGCATGACCGGCCAGGAAAATAATTGCTGGAGGGAAAAGCCTGAAATTTGTGGGCCTGGGTCTCTAGGTTATGCGTTCTATTGTTCCAGAAAGCCATTAGGAAATTAAGATTCTTTCTGTGATCATACTATGTTCACAGCTTGACAAATTATTTCTGGCATTCAGTCTTCAAACTTCCTCCACAGTGCTTGTGTTTTCATAGCTCGGTTCTGTAAACAAACGTGATTCTACATGAATTAACTTAGAACGCTGGAGCCACAAGACTCACAAGTCATTCAAGTTCAACCCTCTCACTGAGATGTACAGAGCGAAACAGACTTGTCCTGTGTCACGCAGCCATACTAGAGGGAGGTGAATAGATTTTATAAATATATGATTTATGAAGCATCTAGGCCAATTTATACAAAGAACATATTTCTAAACGTAAGTACTTCTGAACCCTCACCTCACATCTCTGTATTGTTTTTAAGATTTTAAAGAAGAGGACTTTTGATAACCATCTGGAAAATAACAACCTGGAAAATTTGTCAGAAGATAATGTAAGAAACTAAGGTAAGCAAAAATTTATCCCAGCCAAAGTATTTATTTGAAAAATATTTGATGGGTAAATATACTTTTATATAAATGTATCTTGACCACTTGCATTTTAAATCTTATTCATAATTCCACTGACACTTAATAATAGCATTTACTGTCTAAGTGCTTGATGGATGTTAATTTAATCCTCATAATACCATACGCTTTGGTCCTGTTACTTATTAACCCCATTTTGCTGACTAGAAAACTGAGGCAAGGAGAGACAATATCTTTTGTCCACGATCACACTATTTATAAATGGTACAGCTGAAATGTGAACACCGGCAGTTTAGTACGAAGTCTGTGTACTTAACCAATGTACCAGGCTACCCATTACCACCCTGTGAAGCAACTTGCATATCAGTAGGTATATATCCCTAATTTTAACCAGGTCTGATCTTTCCCATCACACAATGTACTGCCTCTCACATTATCACACTTAAACTTGACTTTTCACTCTCCTCAGCAGACACAGCAGAAGGCAGCGGAGAAAGGGCAGTGCAGTAGACATCACAGAAGCAGTGCAGGAAAAGGGGTCCAAACCACCAGCTCACCAGCCATAGCACAAGCTCTTGGGTTTGCTGGAGGACATTGGCTCCTCCAGGTCACTCCTGGCTTGGGTGCTGTGCTCCGCTCTCTTCCTTCTCAGGAAGTGATGTGGTTGATGGAGCAGGGAGTGAGAGACTAGAGCAGGGAGTGAGAGACCTGGGTTCCAGTCTCAGAGCAGCCTGGGACTGGCAGAGTGCCATGGACAGGTTGGGCACCACATACCGGCTCCCTTTAATCCTCTCAACCGCATGAGTGAGCATGACACCTGGTTTACAGGCAAGCGAAGTGAGATTTAGAGTTAAGAATAATTCCGTCAAGGTCACAAAAGGTATGATGTTGCCCAGGTCTGCCTGACTGCAAAATCCTCAGGTTTACTTGACCACGTTGCCTCTGAAGTCACTTCAATCATCTAAATCTGACTCCTCAAATATAAAATAAGGTAATGGTGCTAAATTAGTTCTCTCTGTGCCATGGAGCCCTAGGGATTCTTTGAAGGTGTCTCAGAAGTCATTTGGAGGAGGAAGTCCAAGCAGACAGGGCCAGGACAGCCACTTACACACATATGCTCACACACACACTCACACAGCAGTGCAACATCACGTTGGCCTTATAATTCTGGCTTTCCACATACGGTTGAAGGGGAGATTCTGCTGCTGAAAGAGTGTGGGATCATTTTTGCCAATTAATTGTTAAAGCCCCTCCGCTTTAATACTTAGGAGAGGATCAGCTTTGCAAAGGTACAATAACTGCAATAAATCAAGCCAGTCAGAGGAGACTTCTGATGCACCTGGCTGGCTCAGTCCAGAAAGCGTCAGATGCCTTTGAAAGAAAAGGCTGTACCCAAACTTTCGCTGATCTAGACACAATTTGAGAAAGTATTTCAATTGTGTGTGTTTCAATGGTCTTCATACCCATGTCAGTTAGTGAGAAACACAGTCTGAGTTTTCTTCTTTCGTTCTCACCAGTCCTGGAGGCTTTCAATTGGTCAGGAGTAAGAGGGGTGCAGCAATTGTAGTTTGTTTAATTCGAATGCATTGTTTTTTTTTCTCTTTCTACTTATCTTGCTTCATGCTTTTTTTTTTTTTTTTTAAACCCTGTCCTCCTTCAATCTTGTCTCTCTCCTCAGGCCCCAAACCAGGTGATAGACAGGAAGGGAGTGGTCTTTGTTGGTAAGAAATGAGTGAATTCATGTACTCCTTTCCCTCACTTGTAACCCTACACAGAGCAAACACTGGTGCTTAGATGTTAGCTCTCAGGCCGGCATCTTGATGAATGCACGGAGAGCCAACTTTTCCTTTCCCCCATCCCTTAAAGCTCATATACCTTTCACTAAAAGCTACATATGTAGCAAAGAATAAAGCCGAGGAAAGGCAAACATTAATTATGGTGATGGTGATCACATCTTAAAACATACACACACATTAAGGTATACTTTACATACCTTAAAATTCATGCATTTAAGCATGCAATTGAGTGATTTTTAGTAAATACACAGTTGCATAATCATTACCATAATTCAATTTTGGAACATTTTCATCCCCCAAAAGATCCCTCAAGCTCATTTGCAGTCACTCCCTGTTCCCACCCCCAGCCCTAGGCAACCACTAATCTACTTCTGTTTCTGACAGATTTGCTTTCCCAGAGCGCCTCATATAAATGGAACCATATAATATGTGGTATTTTGTGACTGGCTTCTTTCATTTAGCATACTTTTCTTTTTGAGGTTCATCCATATATTAGCATGTCTCAGCGCTTCGTTCCTTTTTACACACCACTTTTTTGAACGGCAGCATTATGTAGAGGAAAGATTGTGGATTTCAGAAGCATGCAAACGTAGGGCTGGAGCAAAGGTGTGCCACTTCTTAGGCATGTGGCCATTAGGCAAGTTCCTTAACCTCTCTGAGACCCATCTGTAGGATAAAGATAATAATCGCTCCTTCAAAGTACTATTCCATGAGCTAGCTGGGGTGTGCCGGCAAATAATGGGCTCTCAAAAAATCCAGACTTCCTCTCTACAATTACCCAAAAACCTTTGCTTTCCTTACCCAACCTGCTTCATAAAACTAATATAAGTGAATCCTATAGCCTCCCTTCTAGCCTTCACATCAAGTTTGAAATGAGAGCCCACATAACTAGCAGCATGAGGAATGGAATTCGCTCAGGGAATTACATCCTTCATTAAAGGAGCCCAGATGGTGAGGAGCTAAAGGGATTTCCTTCAATTAGATTGCTGTCATTTTTTAGAAAGAAGGTTAAACTGTATTTAATTATTATTTTAAGGAGGAAAACATTTCAAACTTTTTAGAATATCTTATAGAGATGGCCTGACCTTGGCAAGGCTCTACGAACAACGTATTTTCCCACTAATTCTTATAAAACTGCCCCTGTAACATCAACCCTCAGATAACATGTAAGCAAGGAGCAAAGGGCTACGAACCTGAATAAATAAAATCCACCTCAAATCCTCAAAACTCAACTTTTAGTCATTAGTTTCAGCATTTTCCTTTTCTAAACCTTAGAAGAACCTGAATTTCACATATAACAAAATAAACTAAATTGAACCAGTCCACCTTCTCTGATGAGAACATGTTTATCAATTTGAGTTCCAACTTAAAGGAATCCTGATATAACCCTATGGTACACTCCTGGTCAAAAAGTTTACAAAGATGCTACTCCTTAGCCCTGAGTATAAAATGATCTGTTCTAAACCTGTTTTTACTTCCGAATCATTATTTCTCTATCATTTTTAATCCACCACTATTCCCCTTGGTGTTTCTGATGGTTTTTCCCTCCATTCTTGTCTGGTATGTATCACAGTTGCATTTCTTTCCCCGATTTCTGAAACACTTAATTTCCTCCCACCTTCTCAATTCACTCTCAGCTTCACTTCCTGCTAAGTACAGTATAACAGTTAAAACAGAAAAGGAGAAGGCTTCTCTATACTTCTACTGGTTAAAATAGGTTTGTAACATTTTATTTCTCTTTCACTTCAAGGAGATTGGTATACTCTATTATTCATGTAATAGATTTTCTATCTATTTTCATGATAGAAAATGCTTGTTCTCAAATGTATCAAATGTAAACTAGTAATTAAGAGAGGCAACATATGGCTTTCTAATCTTTATATCCCAATAATAGTCACTATGCACAATATTGGCATTAAAAATGGCAAAGAACGATTCTTCCAACCAGGTAAATTAGATATAATTCCTATAAGTGATCATTGTGCAACATTATCAAGTGATCTAACTTTCATGTGTATTCTGACAAAGCCACATCCACACAGATAAACAGATAAAAGGCTATATCCAAGCTGAACCAAACAATTAATATATTTGTATAAAAATTCCTGTTTCCTTTCTATATGTACTTACGTGGAAATAGGAACTGTTAATAAACTCCATGACTATTTGCCCCATATTGAGAGATCAGGAAGAAGTGGATAGAGTCCCAAAAGAGTTTTTTCTCACTATATTATCATCTAAAATAAGCGTGGGAATCCATAGATGTGATACAAATACATAAAAATAATTTGGGGGGGGGGGCATAAGCAACTTAGGTTTAGTTAGATTTGTGAATTATTCCAATCTTTAAAAAGTTTTCTTACGTTAAAACTTCCCTTTCAGATGTAATGTACAGTATGACAACCATGACTAATAACATTGTATTGCATATTTGAAAGTTGTTAAGAGAGTAAATCTTAAAAGTTCTTATCACAAGAAAAAAAATTAACTTTGTCTGGTGACAGTGTTAAAGTCGACTTATTGTAGTAATGATTTCACAATGTATACTAATATCAAATCATTATGTTATATACCTGAAACTAATATAATGCCACCAAAGGTACAAACAAATTACCTTTCCTTTTGTATACTACAGTGAAGAGAGAAAATTAGATCCAAGACTTTATTTTAGGGATTTTATTTTAAATGGCATCATAGGAATTTATGTCATGGTATAAATAGTTTAGCGAATCTGGGACTTAGCAAAGATTCTCTACTGCACAGGCCTTTTGTGCAGATGTTTAGCAACAGATGACAAAATAATCTTGAGGCATGATGATTATACTTCCTTTGATTATGATTTGGCCTATAGTTTGTTTAGAGACTCCCGATCTCAGGGTGATTGGCTAAAACCCCAAGTTTGCAGAGTTCATCTCTGAGTCCCTGGCCACCGTAAATATGTCAATGTGCATGCATCCTCCATATGAATTACCAAATAATGCCAAGAGTCTCCTACCCTGAGATGGCAGCAAGTTTTTGGTGCGCCTGACGGGCCATTTCACAGCCTTTGGTTCTTGTCTTGTGCATTTCCGCCCGGAGTGAGGGGCAGCTGACCGAGACGTCCCCAATAGAAATGACCAGCTCTCGGTACAGGGCCACTTGCGTGTTGAACTCTTGGACAAGCTGGAAAAGAAGTGAGTTTCTTTCAAGAAACACTTATCCGAAAATGTCCTATTTTTGGTGTACATAAACAGGGGTTTCACTGACCCTTGAACCTCCCCCTTTGTCCCCCTTCCCCCAACCCCCCACAACAGCCCAATCTCTGGTTTAAAAGCCTACACATTATTTAAAGATTAAAACACAAAGATGGTACATTCTCTTTGTCCTGGGCCAGTGTTTATTTTTCATGGGGAAGTCCGGTTGCGGGAGGCTCTATTTCCAGACCTACTGGCCCCCACCCATTCAGACTCAGCTTCCGAAGGTAGCATATTTGAGCCCTCCCATTGCCACTCCCAGGTTGTTAGGCAGCGATGCCGGGAACTCTCCTCCAGAATGCCCCGTGGATTACAGCAAGGAGATGAATTTGAAGTTGATAAAGGCCAAAGAGAGGTTATAATAGGCAAACCATTCGCCTCCTGCGGGACCACTGAACTGCTCAGGCTCCAGAGCCTGATGGGAAGACGGGGCACAGCCTCCGACGGGAACGTTCGCCCCCTCCAGGCCCCTCCGCGAGGCCCCGTGCACTCACTCGGTTTGGGTTTGCTTGCGGTCTCCCCACAAAGCGGCACCTCCACCTCGCTGTCCTTTCCCTCCCTGGTGAGCAAGCCCTTTAACAGTGTCTCCCACTTCCACCCCTCTCGGAGGGGTAGAGGCATGACCGCAAGACGCTGGCCCTGGCACTTCTTGGAGGGGCCGTCACCACCTGGGTGTCACCCCGAATCTAGGGGACTACAGATTTAAAAATAGTGCGTGTGCACGTGATCGGCATGGAGGACTGAGGGTGGGGGAGTGGCTGGTACTCAAGCAAACGATTAACATACACATACACGATTCCCCCTTAAAAAAAAAAAAACGCAGTTTTCACCTACCATCTTGCAGTCGTCCAGGGTTCGGTGGGTTTTGCTGGCGCTCTCGGAGCCGCTGCCCCTGCGTTCCCACTCCCCGCTCTGCAGCTGGGGCTTGCTGATCTGAAAGATCGAGGAGCGGGTGGACCGGCTGGGGCGCTTTTTGCGCCCATTCGGTGCAGAACTCATGCATACACATCCACCAAGCCGAAGCCTCTGGTGCAGTGCGCCCCGGCGCGGGCGGCCCAGTCGTTGCCCGGCGCCGAGCAGCCGAGCCGCCGGAGCGAGGACCGAAGCGCGGCACTCACAGGGCTGGGGCTGGCTGCGCGGGTGGGTAACCTTCAGCTTGAAGGAGAGCCGGGGGAGCGCCGGCGGTGCCCTGCAGCATCGCTTCCACTAGCAGTGAGGAAGAGGCTCGGTCAAGTTCTGCTCAGCAGCATCGCCGGCCCCGTCCCGGGAGCTGGGCGCTGGCGCAGGCTCGCACCACCTTCCCCTCGGCATAGGTTGCAAGGCTGGGCGAGAAGGAGCGCGCCTCCGGGCGGTGCTGAGTTTCCATTCAGATGCGGGAGCAGCTTTTCAAAGCTGGTGCTGCAAGGTGGGGCGGTTGGGGGGCGGGAGGAAGCGGGGGGGGGGGGGGGGGTGTCGCTCTTGCTTCAGTGTCTTCCTGCAGAGAAGCTGGGTTCCTCTTTCCCCTCCCTCCCCTGTTGCTAGGCCTGGAAGGACTGGCAGTCCCTGAAGCAGGCAATTGGCTCTAATCGGCCGCCCGGATCCCTCGTCTCCACCGGCTCCTCGGTTTGAGGATCCCAGATGAATCTGTGGCGGGACTGGCGGACGCAGGGAATCGGCCCGCTGACGTCCTTCTCGGTCCCGCACGTTGATAGGGCCGGAATACTAATGTGATCCGTCCACACAACCCTCTCCCCCCTCCACGGTTTAGGCACTTACCCAATCAAATCCCCGGGAACATCAATTGCAATATTACTTCATCGGCTCTATTATTAGAAACGAAACGTGTCATCAGAGTGGAGCACAGTTGTCACATGCTGGGACCTAAACAGGGATTTCAAATCAACTAGTGTGGGCTGGAGGCCTCCCTAGCCGAGGCTGCGGTGGGGCCAAAGATTACCAAAGCCCAAACCTAGGAGGGAGGGAGGTTTTTACTTCCAAAGGAAGATGTCTGGATAACCCAAGAGGAAAGCTTTGTTCCCCTGAGTTCTACTGAGGTGGTGTTTTCGCTTTTCCTCCGAGGAGGGGGTCAGGAAGCCAGTAGGACAGAATGCCCTGAGGCCATCGGTCACATTGGTCCTCATCCCATCCCGTTTTAATTAGTAAAATTTTTGGTTTTGCGTTCCAGAGTCTCCAGATCCCCAGCTCTGAGAGTTTCCCAATAGAGACTTGAGCAAACAGGCCCCCCCCTGGCCACTCGGGAGGACCCTCTTCTCCTTTATGGGACTTCAGTGACCCAGGGGCCTATGGAGTTGGCCCAAAAAAGTGGAGAGGATGCCTGTATGAGAGAGGGTGGGTGTGAGTTCCTGGACCATTTAAGTCCATCCTTACCACACGTACAACCTAAGGTTCTTCAGGAACAAGAGAGGGGGAGTGGGCATGCAGTGCCAATGTTCTGAGAATGCTGATTACTGTGCATGGTTTATTTGGAGGGGACAGATAAAGAGGTCTGCCACAGGGGAACTAATTATGTGTAGGAAAGCCTAATGAAGAACTAATCAAGGCTCCTGGTCAGTCTCATCTCATAGGGGGATATGGAGAGTACACAGATAGGGGGAGCCAGATGTAGCTAGGAAGCTAGCGCCCTAAGCAGGTGCTAGAATTTTTGTGTGTGGTGTTTTGTTTGTTTGTGTTTGTTTTTTACAAGCCACGTAAACATAATGGGGGGGGTGTGGTATAATAAGAAAAATACATGGGCTTTGTTCCTAATTCCTGACACAGAGCTCCTAAAACCTTTGGACGTTCATGAGTGACCAGGGTGGTAAGCCTCTGGTCACCAGAAAGACCGAGCCTTGATTTGAGGTCTAGAACTTACAGCTCAACCCCCAAACTTCTGGGGAGGACGGAGGGGCTGGAGATTGATTTAATCATGAAAAGCCATGATGAAATCTTCATAACACCTAATTGATGGGGTTTGGGGAGCTTCTGGGTTGAAGACATGGAGTTGCTAGGAGGTTGGCTTGCCCAGACAGGGCATGGAAACTTGGTGTCTCCCTTCCCATACCTTGCCCTATGCATCTCTTCCATTTGGCTTTTCCTGAGTTGTATTCTTTATAATAATAGGCAAAGAAAGCACTTTCCCAAGTTCTATGAGTCATTCTAGCAAATTATCAAATATGAGGAGGGTGTGTGGGAATCCCTGCATTCGCAGCCAAGTTTGATACAAGTGTGGGTAACCTGGGGACTTGATACTTGTAATTGGTCTGTGAAGTAAAGGCAGTCTTGTGGGACTGAACCCTTAAACCTGTGGAGTCTGGAGAGTTAGTGTCTGAATTGAATTGAATTGGATTGTAGGGCACCTGGTTGGTGTTGGAAAGTTGAAGTAGTGTTGGAAAAGATACCACATGTTTGCTTGGGAGGAAAACCTAATAGGTAGAACTCTGATGGGTTCTCAGATGTTTTTGTACGTTACTTCACAAAAGATCCAGTCAGTTTTCCCTAACACTGAGTGGGGAGGGGCGGTATCATCCCCCACCCCAGACCTTGGTGTGCTGCTGCCCCCAGGTGTTTAGATGGACCAGGATGAAGGGCTCTTCAGCTGGCCGAATCTCCCCGAATATGGGAAGATAAAATAGGTTAACTCTTAGTCAGCTCTCTGTTCCTCTTTCCCTTGGTCTCAATTTTATTTCTACTTCCTGTGCATAGAGAGGAGAGGTTGATGAACACATTAGGTGATTTGGTGGGATTTGCTGGGGCTTACTGAGTGGTTGGGATGCTGAGGAGGAAGGTATAGGGGGGCTAAGAGGCTTTAAGGAAGAAGGGATAATAATAATTTGTAAATTATTTAAGTCCTGTGACATAAACCCTTTTTGTTACTACTAACTCCCCCCGCCCCACACACACACCAGAAAAAAAAAGTAAAGTCTGCTCAGCTCAAGGTTGGTGATACTTTGGAGAGTTAAAGGAAAAGGGCTGCATTTTTCATGTGTGTAGACATAGGGTAGAGAAAACAGAACACTGGAGGTCAGGCTTCTAGACTTCGTGTGCCATCACTCTGTTATTTCATCCCCTTTCCCTGCAGGGAAATAGTGACTGTCACCAGATTTGAGCATCTCTAAGCTCCTCAGTAGTAGGTTTCTACTCCAGCTACAACCATCTGGTTTCTACCTCCCTCCCCTCTCCCCGCCCGCCCTCCCCCCCTTCCCCTTCTGCCTAGAGACAGTTCCTTTCTTACAGGAGGTGGAGGGAGGGGATAAATGGGTCAAACTCGGTGTCACATCTGAAGGACTACAGATTTGGAAACCTGCAGGGGATTAAGCAGAAACTGTCATTTGTAGGTGCCCAGCTTGGCCTTCCCCAATATACAGCCCAAGCCAGTTTCTTGAGAAGGTAGAAAAATAGCATCCATCCCAGAGCTGACTCTCTCAGGGACAAATGCTGTAATCAGAATAGCAGCAGGCAAGCTTAGTTCCCTCACCTTCCCCCACATTCAAAACAGCATGAATTTACATGCCTAGTGCTGTCTGACTGCCAAATCGAAGGGTAAATGCAGTTAATTCCAACAAGGGCATGTTTTCTGGTTACCCAGACCCAATCTTGGCACAACCCCAACAATGGGTCCTCTATAGATCTATGGCTTCGACCCGAGTCACATCCTAGATTCACTCCAATATAAGATCCACCTGATGGTTCATGTTTTCTCTATGGCAATTTTAGAGACTTCATTTTGATTTGGAATTTTACCAAAATGAATACTAGTTTAGAGTGAATGTGAGCAACTTGGTAGGTTTCTTCAAATTGGTTCTGTAAGAAATCACAGTAGGACCAGAGATGCACACCTCAAATTGGACTGGCCTCTCGTGAAAGGAGATACTGGGAGGCAGGTTTCATCTGGGAGTAAAGTTCACGGAAGGGCAAAGATGAAAAAGGACCTGAACCTGTGTGAGACAGCAGCAAAGAAAAACACATTAAGATGCTGAGTTCTGAGCCATTGGGGAGAGCTGAAGGGAATAATCAAGTTATTTTCTGTTAGTGTCCAAAGAGATTAAGTTATTGTGAAAAATTTAGTGAATAAACTAGTAAATGGTTTATTTCCACTAAAAACAAGAGGAAGTACAATTTATTGGGAATACTTACTTATTAATTTTAGAGATATTTTTGCGTGTTTTCATTAGGTGCAGTTCCAGGTTTTGTTGGTCCTAAAGCTTATATAATTTGGGGGGCCCTTCTTTAAGATAAAGAATCCAAAAAAATTAAAAACCAAATCAGATCTATGGTCTTAGAAGGAGCCCATGCAAAGTGAGGTTCCCTGAAGTGTAGGCTTCGTTACCTCCATGGTAAATTTTCACAGCTGGTGTCTATTATATGCCCAGTGGGCATCTGGCGTTTTGCCTCCTTTGTTTTTATTCTCCCTTTTCTGAAGATGGCACTTTAAATTTCCTTTGAGAAATCGGTCTTCTCTCACCTTTTGTCACATGGCTCATGGGTTGGGCATATGACTCAGACCTGGCCAATGAGATCATTACATCCTGGTGGCCACAGTGACTGGTTTAATAATGGGCATGGGATCTAAACTGAACCGATAAACTGAAGGCCTTGGGGCTCTCTCTGCAACAATTAGGTTGGAACATATGAAGGAGCCATTATTCAACAATGCTTGGCCTATTTCAATTCAATTTTATATGTTTCAGCCACTATGAAACATTTCCATTGGGTTTCTAGGGTGATGAGATGAAAGCGTGGAGTTTTTGGTGGCTGCCTTTGCTATTCATGGTCAACAGACTGCCTGAGAGCCAACCCAGAGGAAATCAGAATGGAGAGATGGAGAAAGATTGATTTTTTTAAATTTTATTTTTAGTTTTATTGACATCAACATTATATTAGTTTCAGGTGTACAATATACTGATCCAATATTTGTATATATTGCAAAATGATCACCACACTAAGTCAAGCTAGTGTTACCATGCATAGCTACAGACATTTTTCATATGATGAGAACTTTTTAAAACAAGTTTTCTCATCTGAAGATACTTGTTTTGTCTGTGTGGTTTGTTTATTGATTATTTAGAGAAAAGAAGGAGAGAGAGAGAGAGAGAGAGAGAGAGAGAGAGAGAGGTCTACCCATTGCCTCAGGTATGTGCCCCCCAACCAGAGATCAAACCCAAAACCTAGGTATGTGGCCTGACCAGGAATCAAACCCACAACCTTTCAGTGTATGGCATGACACTCCAACCATCTGAGCCACATGGGCCAAGGCTTGTGATAAAAACTTTTAAGATTTATTCTCTTAGCAACTTTCAAATATGTTATACAGAATTATTAATTATGGTTGTCATACTGTACATTACATCCCCATGACTTATTTAATTTTTAACTATATATTTGCTCCTTTTGGTTTTCTTCACTCATTTCACAGCCCCCCCCCCCCATCTCTAGTAAGTAACGGTCTGTTTTCTGTATCTATGAGCTTAGTTATTTTAAGACTCCACATATAAGTGAGATCACATAATATTTGTCGTTTTCTGTCTAACTTATTTATTTCACTTAGCACAATGTCCTTAAGTTCCATCCATGTTGTTGGGAAGGGCAAGATTTCATTCTTTTTTTGTGGCTGAATAATATTCCATTGTATATATACTACAGTTTTTTTTATCCATTCATTCATCAATGGACATGTAGCTTGCTTCAATATCTTGTGCTATAAGTAATGTTTCAATAAACATGGGGATATATATATATATATATATATATATATATATATATATAAATATATACATACACACACACACTAGAGGCCCGGTGTATGAAATTCGTGCACGGGGAGGGGGGGGGGTGGTGTCCCGCAGTCCAGCCAGCCTGTACCCTCTCCAATCTGCGACCCCTCAAGGGATGTCCAACTGCCTGTTTAGGCCTGATCCTACTGGGCAGTCGGACATCCCTCTCAATCCTGGACTGCTGTCTCCCAACTGCTTGCCTGCCTGCCTTCCTGATTGCCCCTAACTGCTTCTGCCTGCCAGCCTGATCATCCCCTAACCACTACCCTGCCAGCCTGATTGATGCCTAACTGCTCCCCTGCCAGCCTGTTTGCCCCTAACTGCCCTCCCCTGCAGGCCTAGTCCCCCCAACTGCTCTCCCCTGCAGGCCTAGTCCCCCCCAACTGCCCTTCCCTGCAGGCCTGGTCACCCCCAACTTCCCTCCTCTGCTGGCCTGGTCACCCCTAACTGCCCTCCCCTGCAGGCTTGATCGCCCCCAACTGTCCTCCCTTGCAGGCCTGGTCACTCCCAACTGCCCTCCCCTGCTGGCCATCTTGTGGCGGCCATCTTGTGTGTTGGAGTGACAATCAATTTGCATATTACTCTTTTATTATATAGGATAGAGGCCTGGTGCACAGGTGGGGGCCAGCTGGTTTGCCCTGAAGGGTGTCCCGGATCAGGGTGGGGGTTCCCTTGGGGCGTGGGGTGGCCTGGGTGAGGGGCCTGTGGTGGTTTGCAGGCCGGCCACGCCCCCTGGCGACACAAGTGGAGGCCCTGGTATCTGGGATTTATTTATTTTCTATAATTAAAACTTTGTAGCCTTGAGCGGAGCCAAGCCTCCTGCTTGCTCCGTAGCCACAGCCATTTTTGTTGGGATTTATTTATCTTCTATAATTGAAACTTTGTAGCCTTGAGCAGAGGCCAAGTCAGGCCAGAACTGCGGAAGCTTGGCTTCCTCCATTGCCAGAGAAACCCTAGCCTCCTGCTTGCTCTGTGGCCGCAGCCATCTTGGTTGGGTTAATTTGCATACTTGATCCTGATTGGCTGGTGGGCATGGATGGTGGGTGTAGCAGAGTGATGGTTAATTTGCATATTACTCTTTTATTAGGTAGGACTAGAAGCCCAGTGCACGAAATTCGTGCACGGCGGGGGGTTGTCCCTCAGCCCAGCCTGTATCCTCTCCAATCTCGGACTCCTGGAGGGATGTCCGACTGCCCGTTTAGGCCCGATCCCACCTGGGATCGGGCCTAAACGGGCAGTCGGACATCCCTCTCACAATCCAGGACTGCTGGCTCCCAACTGCTTGCCTGCCTGCCTTCCTGATTGCCCCTAACCACTTCTGCCTGCCAGCCTGATCACCCCCTAACCACTCTGCTGCCAGCCTGTTTGCCCCCAACTTCCCTCCTCTGCCAGCCTGGTCACCCCTAACTGCCCTCTCCTGCAGGGTTGATCACCTCCAACTGCCCTCCCTTGCAAGCCTGGTCCCTCTCAACTGCCCTTCCTTGCAGGCCTGGTCCCTCACAACTGCCCTCCCTTGCAGGCCGAGTGCCTCCCAACTGCCCTCTCCTGCTGGCCATCTTGTGGTGGCCATCTTGTGTCCACATGGGGGCAGGATCTTTGACCACACGGGGGCAGCTATATTGTGTGTTGCAGTGATGATCAATCTGCATATTACTCTTTTATTAGATAGGATAGAGGCCTGGTACAGGGGTGGGGGCCAGCTGGTTTGCCCTGAAGGGTGTCACAGATAAGGGTGGGGGTTCCCTTGGGGTGTGGGGCAGCCTGAGCGAGGGGCCTGTGGTGGTTTGCAGGCCGGCCACGCCCCCTGGCAACCCAAGGGGAGGCCCTGGTATCTGGAATTTATTTTCCTTCTACAATTGAAACTTTGTAGCTTGGAGCAGAGCCAAGCCTGGGGCTCCGGCAGCCATTTCTGTGGCAGTTAATTCACCTTCTACAATTGAAACTTTGTTGCCTTAAGCGGGTGAGTCTGGCCAGGGTGTGCAGAAAGCTTTGCTTCCCCTGTTGCCGCCGGCAACCCTGGCCTGCTCTCTCAAGCTCCATTCTGCCGCCATTTGTTTGAATTTGTTTACCTTCTATAATTGAAACTTTGTAGCTTGAGTGGAGGCTTAGGCCTGCAACGGCTATGGAAAGCTTGGCTTCCTCTGTTACCTGGGAAACCTTGCTCTCTGTGGCTGTAGCCATCTTGGATTGGGGTTAATTTGCATACTCGCTCTGATTGGCTGGTGGGCGTGGCTTGGTTTGTGGGTGTGGCTTATGTAGCAGAGTGATGGTTAATTTGCATATTACCATTTTATTAGAGAGGATATATTCATTGTGTTCAGATAAATACCCAGAAGTTGAATTGCTAGATCATATGGTAGTTCTATTTTTTATTTTTGAGGAAGCTCCTTACTGTTTTCTATAGTGGCTGCACCAATTTTCAACCCTGCCCACACTGCACAAGAGATCCCTTTCTCACCAGTACTTGTTATTTCTAGTCTTTTTGATAATAGCCATTGTAAAAGGTGTGAGGTGGATATCACACTGTGGCTTTGATTTGCATTTCCCTGATGATTGAGGTTGAGCATCTTTTCATGCACATTGTGGCCATCTGTATGTCTTCTTTGTGAAAATGTCTATTCAGATCCTTTGCCCATTTTGTAATTGGATTGTTTTTTTTGCTATTGAGTTGTATGAGTTTTTTTAATATATATTTTTGGATTTTAACCCTTTATTAGATATACTAGAGGCCCAGTGCATGATTTAATCATGCACGTGTAGGCTGTCTGTCCGCTGGTCGGACCGGTGTGGCCGGCAGCTCCTAGTTTTTGCTTCTAGTGTCAGATTCAAAAAATCATCACCAAGACCAATGCAAAGAGTTTACCACCTATGTTTCTTTCTAGGAGTTTATGGTTTCCGGTCTTACATTCAAGTCTTTAATCTCATTTTGAGTTCTTGTGTGTGTATGGTTTAAGATAGTGGTCCAGTTTCATTCTTTTTCATGTGGCTGTCCAGTTTTCCCAGCACCATTTGATAAAGAAACTGTCCTTTCCCCATTGTATGTTCTTGGCTACTTTGTCATAAATTAATTCATCATTATGTGTGGATTTATTTCTGGGTCCTCTATTCTGTTCCATTGATCTGTGTGTCTGTTTTCATGACAATATGTTTTGATTACTATAGCATGGTAATATAGCTTGAAATTGGGGAGTGTGATGCCTCCAACTTTGTTCTTCTTATGATTGTTTTGATTACTCATGTTTTTTGTGGTACCATACAAAATATAGGATTGTTTGTTCTATTTTTGTGAAAAATGTCATTGAAATTTGTTAGGGATTGCACTGAATCTGTATATTGCTTTCTGTAGTATTAACATTTTAATAATATTCTTCTAATAAATGAGCACAAAATCTTTCATTTATTTTTGTCTTCTTCAATTTCTTTCATCAATGTCTTATAGTTTTCATTATACAGGTCTTTCACCTCCTTGGTTAAATTTATTTCTAGGTATTTTATTGTTTTGACACAATTGTGGAAAGACTGATTCTTAATGATATTATTTAAGCATATGGATCCAGCTTTGCCTTAAGTCAATCTACACCTACAATTTCAGTTAGGTGAACCACATCCCTTTTATTTATTTTATTTTCCAATTATAGTTGACACTTAATATTATTTTATATTAGTTCCAATTGTACAGCATAGTAATTAGAAATTTATATAATTTATGAAGTGATCCCCCCAATAAGTCACTTCACCTGACACCATATATAGTTATTACAATATTATTGACTATATTCTCTCTGCTGTACTGCTACATCCCTGTAGCAACATTTATCTTAAGTCCTTCACCTTTTTACCCAGCCCCTCAAGCCTCCTCCTATTTGGCAACCATCAATTTGTTCTCTGAGTCTATTTCTGTTTTGCTTTTTAATTTATTTTGTTCTTCAGATTTCACATATAAATGAAATGATGGTACTTTTTTTTCCATGACTGACTTATTTCACTTAGCATAACACCTCTAGGTCCATCCATGTTGTCAAAATTGTAAGATTTCATTCCTTTTTATGACTAATATTCCATTGTATATGTGTACCACAATTTCTTTATCCAATCACCTATCAGATCCCTTTTAAATTCAGTTTCATTTGAGTTACTACCATTTGCCACCCAAAACGTCTCAATTTAAATAATCTATAAAGAATAATTGTGTACATGTATAGTATACACCAAATCCATCATCTAGTGCTTATTCAGTGTTCACTATAAACAAGGATCTGTGTCAAAAACTGGAGAGAATACAATAAAATTAAAGATATGATTTTTCCTTCAAAGGTGTTTACACTTGGGAGATGAACATATGCACAAATGAAATAATGAAGAATGATAAAATATATATTAGCATTATTTTCTGATATATGTACCTACTGGAGGAATTTAGTGACAGGATCAACCTCTGTAGGCTGAAGCTATTTGAAAAGGCTACGTGATAGAAATGCAACCTGAAGTCGGTACACATAGAATCTGGTTAGATGGAGGAGTGGGGAGAGTTGGTGGAGTCGGCTAATAGGAGGAGCAAAGGCACAAGAGACTGACGAATTGAAGGGAAGAAGGACAGACTTGGGTGAGGTCAGGGAAGCAGGGTTAATGGACTGGTGCCTTTGGTTTAGGACAGGAACTAGGTAGTAGGTGAGAAACAGAAAAAAACCTGACCATTCTCTTTGGATGACCGTCATGTACATGATTTGAGGCCACATTGGGGAGTTGATCCACTGAAGGAGGACTAATCTGATGTTTACCACTGATGTTCTGTATTTTTGAAGGTATGAACTTGGAGTCTGACTCCAGTGATTAGAGGAATCAGTGATGCAAGTCACGGGTAGCCTAAGCGTTAATGTTAGCTAAGAGGGGCATGGTTCCCATTATCTAGACCTTTTAGAGCGAAACAGAGGAGGTTTGATCCTGATGCTGGGTTGAGATAGACTGTGGGCAAAAGAAGACCACTGCCATTTCTTAAGTGAATTAATAAGAGGCAAGTGATGTTTTAAGAAAATTAATTTGGCAGTGATATGTAGCAGGCACTGGAATGAAGAGGTAGTGAAGCCATTTCTTAGGCTATGGTAATAATCCAAGTGGAGGAGGAACCTGACTGCCGGTAAGAATCAGGGAGAGATTTAAGAGGGTTTTAAGGTCAAAGCATTACCTCATGACAGAACTGATTAGGAAACAATCTAAATGATTCAAGATAAAAGCAAAGTAAAAAGCAACAGGCATTTCAATCTCCCATGGAAATAAACTATTGACTAATATCCCTGAAATTTGCATCTCACACTGGCTCTATACAGTAGTTCCTGCCTTCTATGTACAGGGGGCATGTACCCATTGGCCATACTCCAGCCGTTCTTGCCTATGAGTTCTGCTGAGTCTCCTGCCCATTGACTAGACTTCTTTCTAGCTAACCATGGCTCTGATCTAAACCTAATCTGCACCACACCAGAGCCAGATAAGAGGTGGGAGAGGCAAAGAGTCAGCAGAGACATGGAGAAGGCACAGCCAGGAAGATAGAGGAAGTCACCCACTGCTTTGCTGGCCCTATTTCTTTCTACTGGTCCCACCAACCATGTCTGCAGTGGCCACTCCTTCCAATGCAACTTGGTTCCTTTAAGGACACTTCAGGGCTTGCCAAGTATGCTGCAAAACATGCTGGAGGAACACTGCAGTGCTGTCTGCAGAACCAGTGCCTTAACTGCCCTTTGACCCATCTGCGCCCTGGCTCATTTCTGGCCATTCCATTTCCTACCTTTGCTTTATTCTCTGGTGTCTCTCTCTCTCTCTCTCTCTCTCTCTCTCTCTCTCTCTCTCTCTCTCTCTCTCTCCCTCCCTCCCTCCCTCCCTCCCTCCCTCCCTCCCTCTCCTTCTCTCTCTCTCCTTTTCTCCCCTCTTTTCCCCCTTCCCTTTCTCCCTCTCTTTCTAATAATCACACAATTAATACAAACATATATTTTTTATTCTAAAAAAATTACATTGCAGATAAGGATAAAGTCCTCTTTGACCACCATCCCAGCCTCAGTCCTCTCCTGCCTCCCCTGAAATAATCCTTCTTATCTGTTTGCTTTGTAGATCTATTACACAATTGTGTACTTACTTCTTTTCAGTGCTGTTTATGTATGTGAATGCATTTATAGAAATGATATATGTGTCCTTTTGCCACATGCCTTTCTTCTTTCCAGCCACCACCACGTCTTTGGAGAGGCTTCTATATTAGGGTACTCTACCTCAATCTTGTACTTCTGCATAGTATTCTAGAATAGTAGATATGAATTCTGCAGTGGCCACTCCTTCCAATACAACTTGGTTCCTTTAAGGACATTTCTGGGCCTGCCAAGTATAAGATTGTACTTCCACATAGTATTCTAGAATAAGTAGATATATGATAGTTAATAAACTATCATCTACCTACTAGTTGGGACATCTAGGTTATTTCCAGTTTTTAATATTGTTAATGATGCTGCCATAAACTTTTTAACTATGCTGGGTCATAGAGTATACACATTTACATTTGTAGGAGACACTCCGAAATGAAATTTCTTTCCAAAGTGGCTATATCAAATTACATGCATGCTGAATATTTACAGAAGTACCCGTTTTTCCATATACTGGCCAGTCTGATATTGATAAACTTTTAAATTTGTGCCAACTTGACTTTTTCTCTTGATGCTGTAGTCTTACCGCTGAGACTTCCAATAATTCAGTCTCAGCAAAGAATCTCTGCGGACTGATCCTGTATAGACTGGTAATGGTTCCTTCCATATGCTCACCCCCTATGAGTCCAGATCTCCTGCTTCTAGGAGTAGCCCTGAGTGGGTGTGGCCCATCTCTGAAAGAGTGGGCTTTTAAATTGCTTACCCTTTGGAAAAATAGGCAGCGTAGGGGTGAGAAAAAAGAGTAAAAGATGCATTTGAATTTCCCACTCTGAGAAATTAGAAAATGGAGCTTTCTCTGATAGAATTGGGCAATTTAAAATATTAAACTGCGAACAGGTTAGGGCTGGAGATATAAGAAGTCAGAAGCTAAGAGTGGTCAATGAAACCTAGAGAATGGATGTGTTTCTAGGAAGGATTAAGTGTAGGAAGGAAAAATGGCAGAGGGGTGAAGATAAGCCCCAGGTGAGTCAACAGATAAGAGGTGGGAGAGGCAAAGAGTCAGCAGAGGCATGGAGAAGGCACAGCCAGGAAGATAGAGGAAGGAGCCACAGAGTACAAGGCAGAGTCACTTTCAAGGAGGGAGACATACCTTGTCCCTGAGGTATGGAGGCAGGAAAGGGCTTAGAAAAACACCTTTTGGTGAGCAGAAGTCCTTGTGGAAAGTTGGTAGATCTAATGAAGGGAAGCAGTGAACCCTACATTGTAATCGAGCAATGGGGATAAGACACAGAAGACACGGGTGGGCACCACCAATATGAGGGCAAGGATAGAGGTAGGTCAGATGCTACAGAATGGCAGGTTCTATTAAGTGTGTGTTTGCCTTTAAAAGGACATGTTCGAAAAAGAAGGGGAGAACCAGTGGATAAGCAAAGAGATGTTGCTTTTACAAAAAAACGTAATTATAGAAAGAAAGCATCCGAGGAGAAAGAATGTGGTACAAAATGGAAATGAATGGAAATCTACCGATTTTTTTTTGCAAATGCGAAGAGTCTAGAAAATCTTTCCAAGAGTCTTTAATAGGAATTCAGGATTGCTGAGCTCAGTTCAATACTGAAAATGAATTCAGGTTTAAAGTATCTAGGTCTTTAGAATATGTTAATAAAATCTGTTGAATAAATAAAAGGCTACAATATAGAACCATTAGCTGGCTTTGGGGAGTGAAACATTTAAACTCTTGAGTTTTTAACCTAATTATTGAAATTCCGCTGCATCAGAGGGTGGTAAGGGACCTCCAGTCTCCCACTTGGGAGGCCAGCTCAGGATGTGGCCTGTATTTATTCCTCAAGGCTGGCTCTGGAAAAAGATTTTATAATTCGTCTCAACAGCCTTTTCTAGCATCCAACAAACTTTGCAGTCAGGGCATTATTGTTCTTTATGTATATTCTAAATTCCTCCCCGGAGCAATTTAATTCCATTTCCTCAGTGAATATGGGAAATAAATAGCATTTGTTGCCAGACTTAAAGTAAGATTGATGATTTAAAATAAAAACTGGCTTTTTAATATGATGGGGTAGGTAAGCCTTTTAAGGTTGGACAGAAATGGGGAGAGGATTCGGTTGGGAGAGTGTCTCTTAACAGTAAAATCTCTAAGGTTTTTCCTCCTCCAGGGAGCTGGGGAATAAGAGGGTCCTTGCAGGGGAGGTTTCAGCATCATACCAGGATGCAGGCTGGCCCCTTCATTCTGGCTCATTCTGTCCTCTCCCCATTGCTGTGGAAGCTGGAAGGACTTAGCGATGTCTCTATTCTGGTAGTTTGGTAGAAAGAGAAGGCATCTGACTTCCAGTTTGGCTACAAATGCAGCTGCAATATCTCTGGCTTTTTCAAAACTGCCAGCGCTGAGTCCATCAGCAGCTCTACTTATTTGTGCATGACCGTAGCTAATGTGAGGCCACTGTCTTCTTTACAGTAACCCTTACATCCGGAAACAGTCATATCAAGTCCCCTTTCAGGGTTTTTTATTTGTTTGTTTTGTGTTTTATTTTATTATTATTATTTTTTTTTACTTCCAAGCAAAATTGCTTTAGTTCCCTCATCCTTTCCCCAGAAATATGCACCATCATTTTTGTCATTTTAAGATAATGGAAACTAAACTCTAAAATAAAGTATCTAATAATAACCTGATTAAAGTCAAAGCAATTTTATTATACCTTCATATTATATCTAAATAATTCATTGAGGCTCTAACTACAACTTTTCAAATTAAAGGACTGCTTTACTAATCTATGTTGACTTTGTGGCCCAAATGACAGATAGAAGTTCATTCTTACCTTATATGATAATATTATTCAGAAAAAAGGCATAACAACAGGCTTTTAGACCAGGTCTGAAAGACATAAAATAGATAAGACAGAAAGGTTGATTTATTCCAAAATTTCAAAAGGAAGGGCCTTTATTATTATTGACTGTTTTGTACATTAAAAGGAACTATTAATCACCTCCTTTTTAAAAATCCACTCTTCCTTGTTACTCCATAGTTATAATTGCCACGAAAATTATTGAAAAGTCCTTAGGTAAGTAAACTGAGAAGTACTCCCCATCTGGAGGCAGTATTGGATTCTGGCACTATCCAGGGATATATTGAGGAATAAGAAACTTCCATTGAATGATTGATGGATAATTTCTCATTGCAAGACTAAAAGACAGTGGAGCATTTCAGTTTTTTACAGTAAACCCACATCGTCATCAGCAAAACTTGGTCGACTCTCCGGTGTTTTTAAGGCACTAGGCCATGTAATAGAGGTCCAAGAAATCAGATGACAGTTTTGCTCTCAGAGCCATCCAAACAAATGTCAATCTAAGATGGCAAATGCTGAATGTCATGACTCATGCCTGATTGTGTGGCATTCTGGGAAGTTAGTAGTAGGGGCTGACAAGGAGGAGGAAAAAAAAAAGAGTCTCCAACAAGGAGAACTGCTCCTTGATGGGGAACTAACTGTCCATTATGTCATGTCCAAAGAGACAGGGCACAACTGGCATGATTCAGATTAGCTCAAATATTCATGGAGGTCAATTTAATTAGCATATTTTGGGGGGCTAGGGGTTCAAAACAACAGGACTCATACCTACTATGTGTTGATTGCTGAGGATACCATCAAATGAGGTAAATCCCTGTTTAAGAGGAACTCACAGTAACAGAAGTAGAAAGGTAAGCTATATACAGGGTGGCAGTGTCATCTGTGAGTGAAGTCTGTTATGAGTGTCTCCCAGCAGACAGGGGAACAGAGAAACAGGCTGACAAGAGCTTAACAAGATTCTGGGTTGAGATACAAAGCTTGGCTTCATTTTCCAGAAAGAACCGGAGATCTGAAGAAAAATTTGAAGCAGAAATTCAGTGATAAGGACCATGCCAACACTCTTAGGAGCAGAGAAATGCTGCAATTCAATGACCACATTGGTATACACACTTGCCCTCACCAGGCATCTGGCCTCTGGCAACAAGACTGATTTTAGACTGGCAGATTTTTAATGTGCTACGTGCCTGAGAGAGGAGTGTCTTGGGATCTGGCTTTAGAGCTGAGCAGGCTCTGGGCTCACACAGCGATGTACCTGGTATTTGACTACAGAGGGGAGGGGCTCACATTTCATTATTCAATAAGTAGTGGCCAGGGTGCCATATAGGAGGAGCCAGCACATTGCTGAAGTTGTAAAGAAAGATTTCAGGGAGAAGTGACATTCTAGGAGAGTTGTAAAGAAAAGAGGTGGGACTAAGATACGGAGAAAAGAATGGCAAAGCGTTTGAGGCAGGGGAGTCAGTATGAACAAAGCACAAGAGGATAGTTCAAATGGACGTAGTATTTATGGGGCCTCTTAAGTATATCAGCTTGGCTGAATCAGAGAGTTTGTATAAGCAAATAATAATCAAGTAGATTGGAAAGGTGGGTAGAAGCCAGATTATAATAGATATTGAAATGCCAGGCTAAGCATTGGACTGTGTCCTATGAACAATAGAGAAAATTGATTTTGTTTTTAATTTTGGAAGTGAAAGTCTAGCAGTATCTTGAGAAGAGTAATCTGATATGAGAATATAGATGGATAGGTAGAGGGTAGAATGAGAGATTGTTGCCATAAGAGCCTGGAAATCGGAAGCAGCAGTGGGGTAGGAAAGGACAAGCTGTCTCTAGAGTTTTATGTTTAGGAGGCTGAACAATGATGGGACCATTGCTGAAATATCAAAATCCACAGGAAAAACTGGTTTGGTGGGAAAAATAATTAGCTTGGATTTAGATGTGTTAAATCAAGGTGATAACGCAACTTCTTAGCGAAGAAGTCCTACCGATAATGAAAAATGCCACGTCTGAAATTCAGTGAAGAGATTAGGGCTCAAGATGCATGTGTGAGAATCCTGGTGGAAGTGAAAGGTTAAGCCCTGAGAACAGCTGATTCTCCAGGAGACTGTAGAACAGTGTCTCTCCACCCAGGCCACGTAGCAAAATCATTGACCACTGGTGCAGTGTGATTCTGGTGGCCAAGGGGAGGGGCCTACAATTATGGGGTCCCACTTCTCATACCATATAGGCTAGCCCGCAACCCAATCTGGACCATCAAAGAAGCCATCCCCTAGATATAGTGCCTGGTAGGGATATGACTAGTGATTTTTAGTGTTTAGTCTGGAGACCAAGCTAAAGAGGGCCTAACTCTTTTCTTTGGACATACTAACTGTAAGTGATGGAACCAGAAGCTCCCCGAGGTCCTCTTTTCTACCACATAAAGAAAGCCTGCCTGACAATGACACCATCACAGTGGGAGGCAGAGACAGGGTCCTACTGCATCCCCAGAACCAGACATTCCCGGATGAGGTCCGAGCACATGTCTGCCAAAGTGGCCACTTCATTTCTAAGCCATTGTGCCATGCTGCGGGGAGTGTGGGAGAGCGCTGTCAACGGCTGCCTAACTTCAGGAGGCTAAGTCATCTTGTACATCAGCCTGTTTACATCTTTATGATGATGGGATAGTGGTAAAAACTTTAATTTATGAGGATGCTATCTGATAACATAACCTCAAAATATCAAAATCTAGAAAATAAAAATTGACTAATTAAAGAAGAAACAGACAAACTCACACTCATAATGGGAGAATTTAATATACCTTTCTCAATAATTAATACATCAAACTGTTAAAATTTTCAATAATAATGTAGATCAATATAGGACAATAAATTGCCCAGGATTCTACAACTACAGAATGTATAAATTTAGGAAAATCAACTCCATACTGGGCCATAAAGCAAGCTTCAACAATTTTCAAAAGACTAGAAATGTTCAGACTTCATTCTTTAACTACAGTACAGTTAGGTTAGAAATCACAAACAATAGATAACTAGAAAATTCCAGATGTTTAAAAATCAATAAAAAGCATACTGCTCATTGCTAATGTGTCAAATAACTCATACTATACATTTTAAAATATTTATATAGCATGATATACAAGTATCTGTACCTAAAGTTGTTTGATGAATCTGAAATAGTATCAAGAGGGTAAATTTCAGCCTTAATTATTTATATAAAAACAGAAGACGGGCTAAATTATTGAGCTAAATATCCAAGTCAAGATGCTAGAAAAAGAAAAGCAGAGAAAAATCCCTCAAAGAATATATCAGGAAGAAAATAAGATAAGAATAGTAATCAATGAAATGGTAAACAAACTGACAATAGAAAAGATTGACAAGACTGAAGCTGTATTTTTGAAAGATTAATATACTTTACAAACCTTTGACAAACTTGAATAAAAGCTAAACAATATTAGCGATTTAGTAAAGAGATCATTACTATGAATGTTGTAGACATAAATAAGACAGTAAGAGGCTATTAGGAACAACTTTGTGGCAATACACTGCAAAATTAGATGACGTAGGAAAATTCTTAGAAAAACTTATGTTAAGAAATTAAGATAATATTCTTTCACAAAGAAAAAATACCAACTCCATATGGCTTTTGAGGCAAGTTTCATAGAATATTTAAGCAAAAAATAATTCTAATCTTACGCAAGCTATTCCTGAATATAGATAAGGAGGGCGTATTCCTGATTTAACTTATGACACTAGCATAATTTTGACAATGACAGTACAGGAAAGGAAAATTATAGGTTAATCTCATTTACTAGCATATATGCAAAACCCTGAAACATTAGCAATTAACATCTAACTATGTATGAACTGTCTCCCTACAGTTACCATATGGGAAAAGACATGGAAGCTTGATATGCTGCTTGTATTTAAGAAACACAACGTATTTACATATTTCAATACCAACACAAATGATCCATATGGTCCATATTCTATTGTGAAATGATATTTAAAAAAAGAAATTTATTTGAGTTCAAATCAGAGAACATTTTCAATAATATCATAGTGTTTTCTTATCCTTTAAAATGAACCAGTTGCTCTATATAATATGCAATCAACACAATAAACTCAAATAATGCCTTCAAAAAATCTAACTATTTAAGAAAATGGTACTATTATCATTATCTAGTTGGGTTTATTACTTCTATGAAAGATTGATTTTATATAAGAAAACCAGTCAATATAATTTTTCATATTATCAGCTTAAAGGAGAAAAATTATATGATGATTTTTAACAGATAAAGTTGACAAAATTTGACAGCTATTCAACATAAACAGTGTGCAAGCAATTTAGGAAATAAAAGTTACTGTAATCCTGAAAACATGCCCTATAAAATCAGAGAAACTACAAAAGTACCTGCCATCATTATTTGAATTCAACATTGAATTAGAGATCCTAGCCAACATGGTAATATCAGAAGAAATTTTAAAAAATAAGGATTGGAGCTGAAACCGGTTTGGCTCAGTGGATAGAGCATCGGCCTGCGGACTCAAGGGTCCCAGGTTCGATTCCGGTCAAGGGCATGTACCTTGGTTGCGGGCACATCCCCAGTAGGGAGTGTGCAAGAGGCAGCTGATTGATGTTTCTCTCTCATTGATGTTTCTAACTCTCTATCCCTCTCTCTTCCTCTCTGTAAAAAATCAATAAAATATATTTAAAAAAAATAAGGATTGGAAAAGAATTATTCTATCTTTTATAGAGAAAACCTAAAATAATCTACAATTATTTTTTTACACACTTAACATTGTATTACATTTATGCAGTTTTGTAGCCTTGCTTTTCATTTTAGCCTTGCATTTTCCTTGCTTTTAAAAATTACTTTATAAATCATTTTATTGACATACTATTCTGTTATATGGTTGATGATGATTACTTATTCTTTTTCTAAATGTTCAGAGAGTTTCCAGTGGTGGTGACAGAGGTCATCTTTGTCTTATTTCTGATATTATAAGGGACATATTTACAGTTAGCTTATTATGTAAAATTATGCTGTTGGTTGGCCAAGCTGTTCTAAAGTCCCTTTATTTTTTAAATTTTTATGCATTTTAAGCAAAACTAACCTTTATCCAAGACTTTTTTGCATCATTTGCCTTGTCTCAGTTTTATATATCAATGTATCAATATGGTGAATTACATTGATAGATTTTTCTGATGCTAAACCATGCTTACATTCTTGGGATAAAGTCTAAAAACAATATAATTTTGAAATATACTATTGGATTCAGGCATTTTAAAAACTTTTATACTCAAATTAATAAGTAAAATGAGTATACTTTTTTTTCTTTTCTGCTGTTGTTATCTGATCTTGGAATCCTGATTACTCTAGCCCTCTGCAACAAGCTGATCAGCTTTGTACAAACATCTATTAAACATTCCTGGCCTATAGCTTTTTTGGAAGGAGAGATCTTTGGCCACCATTTCAATTTCTGTAATGTCCACTTGCTTGTTCAAGTTTTGCTTTTTCTATTTTTATCAAATTTGTTATTTTTATTCTCTTAAATGTAGACATTCAATCCAGGATCAATTGAGCAAATGACCAGTTGAATATATTCCAAGAGGTTGCAGCACTATGGGACATTTTATTGATTAACTTGGATTCCATTATTCATAATAACTAGTGTAAAATGTAATTAAAAACAAGCGTTAGTCTCTCCCTTACTCTATTCTCACAGGCAACCCAGAAGTCAGCATTTTAGTGTGTTGAACTTAAAAGTAAAAGTCAGTTATTTTACCAGCAAAAATGGGTTTATTCCAGAACAGTAAAGAATTGCAATTTGGGTCAAACAAACTCTGGCAAAGGTCATAGGCAAATCAAAAAAGGAGAGGAACAGTTATTTTATGGAGAAAAACAAGGAAGTTGGCAAGGGTTGTTTGAATGAAATTCCATTGGATAAAAATGAGTTCAGGGAGATGGCGGTTTCTCATGGGCTGAGTTGTTGGGGTAGTCAGTCAACTTTTTGTAGGGTCTGTTTCTGTTGGGGCCCATAATTGTTGATGATTCTTCCGTTGGCATCTTAACTGACAGCTTATTCCTGAAGGTGACATGGAGTGATACTGTCTGAGAGCTCCCCCTGCTGGCCTCCCAGTCCATTTTAGTGAGATTTCCTTTTCTTTTCACTTGTGTCTTGTTAAATGATAGAAAACTACAACTGAAGAATCATGTTCTAAATCAGAAAAAAAAGATAAAGTGCTCAGATCATAAATAAAGGTAAAAGGAAGGACACACTAGAATTATAGTAGAGGCAGAAAAGGGCCTCCAGGGTTGTGGCAAAGACTGGAAAGCACGGGACCAGGATGAGGGCCAGGGCTGTGTTTATCCTGTTCTTTTCACTTCCAGCTCCACACACAAAAGCCTGAAAGGAGGGTGTTTACCTTGAATTAATGGATAAATTGAAGGATCCTTCAGAGAGAAAGAGATGGAGGCAGAACCACAGAAGTGGGTACAGAATAGAATTTCTGTAAAGAGTTCTTGACTAATGGCCTGTTTTTCTATAAAGAGGGCAAAATCCTTACAGAGAAGAGTGTGAGGTGCATAGACTAAAATGTTTTACCAGCAAGATTTTAAAGCAATGAGCTTTGACTACTCTCCCTTAACCATGCGCTCTGCTGGTTTGAGATCTGCTTCTTGGGTCCTAAGAAGTTTAGAGATTAGAGGCATCATGTATAATGTTAGGCTCTCAATGGCCCCCAGCCCTAGGCCAGACCTCTCCAGCCCTGGCCTAGTCTGGGGCACCTGGAGGTGGCGGGCTGCAGGTAGAAGCAGCTCCTGCAGTTGGCACCATGAGCCACGTGTCACGCCCGCTCTAGCGGTGCCCAAACTCCCCATCTCTAAGGCCAGTGCTTCTTGGGAAAGGGATGCCCGGGAGAGGGCTCCCCACAGTAGCACGGCCTCAGCCCTCAGAGCTGGAGACTGAGCCCTCTTCCAGGACCTGTGGGGACAGGTCAAGAGACATTGGGCCCTATGACTTGACCATCCTTTATTTCAATGAAGTTTACAATGTAGACCCAAGACCGCAGGAGCCCATAGGAGATGCCACTGGGACTGCCACCTTCTAGTCCCAGAGGGAAGATGGGGATGGTGACTCTGGAGACCTGCAGAGGAAGGTCTGGAAGCCGTGAGGACTCCCCCCACATAGCCCTTGGGCCTCTGTTGCAGCTCCCTGCATGTCCTAGTGAGTAAGTGCAATGGTTTTGGAGGCCAGGTGTTAGAGGCAGGACTTACTAAGGGGAAAACCTGCAGCTAGTGTTGCCATGTCAACAATCTATGTTTCCTGCCACCAACACTCCTCCCCCACTATAAATGTTTTCTTCATGTTTTTTAACAGGTTGACTATGATGTGCCAAAGTGCGCAAGCACGTGTGTGTGTGTGTGTGTGTGTGTGTGTGTGTGTGTGTGTGTGTGTGTTTATCCTTCTTGTGGTTCACTGAGACTCTTGATATGTGAGTGGATATCTTTAATCAGCTTTGGGAAATTCTTGGTCATATCTCTTCAAATCTTGTTTCTGATCCACTTTCTTTCTGGGATTCCAATTACTTGCAAGTTAGACTTTTCTTAAATAATTGCTACTATCATGTTCATGGTTGAAGGAATTAGCTGTAGATAGATTGTTGATATAGGTACTCAGGGAAGAAGTATGATGATGATGAGAAAGATAAGGTGGGAGTGGATATAAAACTGGGGAATTCTCCTTATTCTATTTTTTCCACAGGGAAGGTCATCTGAGAATGAAAAAGAGAAATCATGGTGTTTAGAGAATATAGTAAATTTGTTAATCCATAAAACATTTAGCCATAGCTGAGATACAAAAAATGAGTAAGAAAGTCACTTCAAGGGGTTCACAGAGGAGCAAGGGAGAGGGTATTTAACTCAACATATAATTAGAATAAATATGGAAAGTGTTGGAATAGAGATATGCCTTTGACATTATATGAGCACTAGAGGCCCGGTGCACGAAATTCATGCATGGAAGGAGGGGTCCCCTCAGCCCAGCCTGCACCCTCTCCAATCCGGAACCCCTCAGGGGATGTCCAACTGCTGGCCTAAACTAATAGTCAGAATCCCTCTCACAATTTGGGACCACTAGCTCCTAACTGCTCACCTGCCTGCCAGCCTGATCACCCCTAACTACCTCTGCCTGCCGGCTTGATCACCCCCAACTGCCTCCCCCCCTGCCAGCCTAGTCACCCCCAACTGCCCCCACCCCTGCTGGCCTGGTTGCCCCTCACTGCCCCCCTGCTGGCTTGGTCACCCCATGCAGCCTGCTGTTTGGTTATTTGGTCATCCCTCACTGCCCCGCCCCACCCCACCCCTCCTGCCTGCCTGGTCGCCCCACGCAGCCTGCTGTTCAGTCGTTTGGTCTTCCCTCACTAACACCCCTGCCAGCCTGGTCACCCCACGCAGCCTGCTGTTCAGTCATTTGGTCGTCCCTCACTAACCCCCTGCCGGCCTTGTCACCCCATGCAGCCTGCTGTTTGGTCGTTACTGTTACCGTGATGGCATCCTGGACAATTTGCATATTCCTCTATTATTAGTATAGATGGGGCAGGGACATCAAATCTGGGGTCAAATCGCCTGGAGTGATGGTGGAGTTACTGCTCTGAAAGAAGTGAAGCTTTAGCTAAATTTTAGTAGAAGAGTAGGAGTTTGGGAAGAAGTAGAAGTGGGATTCTCAGCAGATGGCCCTTGTAAGAGTAAACACTTGGAAGCATGAAACAACACAATGCTGAGAGAAATACTAAGACATAAAATGAAAGATGGGGTTAGAGAAATAAGTGCTTAGGAAGATAGTGTCAGTTGAGCTATAACAGAGGAGTTGAATAATCCTGTTTCATCGGTTTATAGGCACGGAGAGAGTATTTAGGAGCTAAAAGGATTGTTCAATGAATCTGAACATTTTAAATCAAACCTAGGGATTTATGTGGTAAGATCTTTATTTGTGCCTTTCCTTGAGAAATATTATCAGTAGTTAAGATCATGGGTTTGAAGTTAGCTGGACCTGGATCTAAACCCTGGTTCCACCATGCTCTAGTTAAGTGATCTTGAAAAACATAGATAATCTGTCAAAGCTTCAATATTATCAGATGTAAAATAAGAAAAATAATGGTTCCTACTTCATAGCATATTTGCAAGGATGAAACAAGATAAACATATAAAGTGAATGGTGTAAGAGTAAGCACTCACTTGCATTTTAGCTGTTTTTATTAAGATGAGCAGATAACAGATAAAGAATAAAAAGGATATTTGAATTATATGAGTGAAATGTGTGGGATTTTGATGAGAAGACAATGGTCTGGACATTATTTGCCTACATTGAAATTATTAAGGAATTTAGAGGTTGATATTAATAGAGATCTATATCTATCCATCCATCCCATTTTAGGGATATACAGGAGTAGGCAGAAGTAGTTTTACAATTGTGAGTATGCAAAACACAGAGTTTATTCTTGTGTTGATAATTATTGTATTTTTCCATACGAACATATAAATATATATATGATATACATATAGCTATATAGTGGTTAATAGTGGTTATAGCTGCATGGTACAGAATGTTTTTATATTTTTTCTGTGAGCCTTCCTAAATTTTATTCAATGAACTAATGGCATCATTGAGTCTCCTTGCTTAATGATTGGTTCCCACTGGTTCATCATACTATATATACTATTTGCATTAAAAAAAAAACAATACATTGTGGCATTTCTCCATGTTATGAAATAATCTTTTTTATTTTGGTAAAATATAAATAACGTAAAGTATCATTTTAATAATTTAAAAATGTACAGTTCAGTGGCATTAAGTACATTCACATTGTAGCGCCTGAAATAATTTATATATATAAAAGCCTAAGCAACCTTACGACCTAACAACCAGAACAACCAGTCGCTATGATGCACACTGACCACCAGGGGGCAGACACTCAATGCAGGAGCTGTCCCCTGGTGGTCAGTGCACTCCCACAGCCAACCTCCCGTGGCTGGCCAACCGCCTGTGGTCCCTCCCCTTGGCCAGCCAGGCTCCATAGCACCCTGGTGCTAAACCATTTGTAGACGACCTGCTTCTGGGTTGGGGTTTCATATGTAGTAGAGCAGCTCCCTCGCTGAGATCTATTGAAAGTCAGCTCTCAACACAAAGGTTTGTCTCACTCCCGTCCTCTCCCTTCCCTGGGGGCCACCCGCCTGCCTCCTGCGGTGGTGGTGTGGCAGCGAGGAAAGGAGAAGGTGGGGAGATGGGGAACCGCGCAGTGACAGGGTGCCAACTGTGGTGGTGGCGTCTATTCCTTCCACGCCCAGCCCAGCGACCGTCGCCTCCTCTCCCGACCCTGCCGGGGAACCAGGAGTGGGTGGCGGTGGGCACGGCCCCTTTCCCAGGAGGGCTGAGGGCCGGCTCCCTCCTTGAGGTCAGTGGCCAACCTCCCGTGGTCCCTCCCCCTGGCAGGCCAACCTCCCGCGGTCCCTCCCCCTGGCAGGCCAACCTCCCGGGGTCCCTCCCCCTGGCAGGCCAACCTCCCGCGGTCCCTCCCCTCAGCCAGCCAACCTCCTGTGGTCCCCTCCCCGCCCCCCAGACAGCCCTGATCAGCCTCTAGTCTTTTATAACATTAATTTTTATGGTTGTATAGTATTCCACTCAATGGAAGATGTTTTATTACTTAATGAATCTATTATTAGGTATTTACGTTGTTTCTGATTTTTTTGTTATTACAATAAAACTGGACATTGAAGGAGGTTTGGAGAGGCTGATCTGGGGGACACACGGATGTTGAAACACTTTGGCCAGGTGTTAGGGATTGTCTATTGTAAGAGTAGGCAATATGGCAAGGGCAAATAGTTAAAGGAGGAAATGATTACATATAATTCTATCCTTTGTCCATCCTTCCCAACTCTAAATGATGACAGAGAAGATTATGAACGAAGGAAAAGAGGCAAAAATCAGTCCTGGGCTTTAATTGCCCTTTTCCCCCTTTATCTACTTGCTCTGTTCTTTATCTGCCAAGGACTGTTCTGAACTCATTACCATTAGAATTTAGAATCTAGAAATCTTCCACATTTAAATCCAGTAAATATTTGGTTTCTATTTTTAGTCTGAGCATTGAATTGGGCCATGTGTGCTTAGTTATACTGACCTGTATGTGAAAGAAGGGAGCTGATGCTGAAAACTCCAGATGCTAGCAGCATGGTCTGAGCCTGGTAGTCTTTGACTCCCCTTTCTAAGGAATGTAGAGATTTGCTCAGAGTGATATTCGTTACAGTTTGTTTGACATTCTATTTATACCAAAATCTATATTTGATTAATTTCATTTCCTTTTTATAGACATTTTTGGGTGAGTTTATAGGCATACTTGTTATAAAAAGGTAGGAACAAATAGTCAACTCCTGTTGGTTATATTCACTTTATCGATTTTCTTAAGAATTATATTGGACTTTTGACACTTTAAATTCTTTTTTCACATATTTAAAGCAGTTTGAAGAGTATCAAAAAGTACCAAGAAATAGAAAATAATCATTCATAATTCATTATTTTTGGTTACCATTATATTTCCTTTGAAGTTTCTTTTATGTGCATTCATCATGTAGTTGAGACTGTACTGTAATTGTATAATTTTACATACATACTGCCTTTCCTTGAACATTACATTAAGCATTTCCCCCATGTATGTCAGTTTCATCCTGGCAGAAAATAGATGACACACCCACATGGGTAATTTGAGGATAATTTAATAAAAGGACTATTTGTAAAGGTATGGGGAGAGGGAGGAAGGGAAACTCTCAGGAAAGGATAATATAGAGCACTTGAAATGTGACTAGTCTGCATGCAGGTGTGTCGTAAATTTAATATATACACTGGATTTCTATGACTTAGTATGGAAACAGAGGAACTAAAAATATCTCATTAGTCATTATTTATATCGACTTCATGTTGAAACAATATTTTGTTAAACGAAATATATTAAAATCAATTATATTGGTTTCTTTTAAAAATGTGGCTACTAGAAAAATAAAAATTATATACATTGCTTACATTATATTTTTATTAGACAATACTAGTATGGTGTATATATAGAGGCATTTCTAAGCCTGAAAGAGGAAAGGAGGAGCCATGGAAAGATGAGCTGATAGAAACTATGACCTTCAGTAGAAGGCTGCACTTATTCTACATTGGCCCAGAAAGGAGAGAATCTGGGAAATACTTGCCCCTGTTCTTTCCCTCTCAGAATCCTGCCTGTGTCTACCATTGGTTCAATCTAACAGGAAGCCAGTAGGTAAAGGAGTCAGTTGATGCAGTTCATAGAGGGGCTTACCTAAGCCCAAAGCAGGGTAGAAAACGAGAGTGAACGTGGAAGAGCCTCCTGAAGATATCCAGCATACCACCCATTAAAACGCTCTGCTTATTTCACTAAGCATAATGTTCTCCAGGTCCATCATGCTGTTACAAAGGGTAAAATTTTCTTCCTTTTCATGGCAGTGTTCCATTGTGTAAAGGTACCACAACTTTTAAAAAAGTTTTTTTTTTTTTTTATTAATTTTAGAGAGAGAGGAGGAGAAACATCAGTGAGAGAGAGAGAGAAAGACACCGATTGGCTGCCTCCTGCACGCTCCCTACTGGGGATCGAGCCTGCAAGGAGGCCATGTTCCCTGAGCCAGAATTGAAATGGTAACCTTTTTTGTTGTTGTTTTTGTTTTCATCCACTTATCTGATGGAATAAACTAGTCAGAGAAAGACAAGCATCATATGATTTCACTCATATGTGGAGTTTAATGAACAAGCTGAACTATCAAGCAAAACAGAGACACTCATAGAGAGCAGACAGCTCTGGTGTATGTGTGTGTGTGTGTGTGGTGGGGGAGCATGAGGGTATTGTGGGAGTGGAGGGATTGAGCAAAAAAGAAAATGTGTGTACCAGTGTTTGTGTGGACATGTTTTCATTCATCTTGGGTATATACTTAGGCATGATTGCTGGGTCAGATGGTAATTCTACTTTAACTTTTTGAAAACCTGCCAGGCTATTTTCCAAAGTGACTTGTATCACTTTACATTCCCACCTGCAGTGTTTGAGGGTTTTAATTGCTCCACTTCCTTGCAACACTATTATTTTTTTTATAATAGCCATCCTAGTGGGTGTGAGGTGATATCTCATTGTAGTTTTGATTTGCATTTCCTTAATGGCTATTCATGTTGAGCATCTTTTCATGTACTTACTCACCATTTGTATTTCTCTTTTGGAGAAATGTCTAATCATATCCTCTGTCCTTTGAAAAATTTATTTACCTTATTGAGTTCTTTGTCTCTTTTAGATTCAAATCTATTATCAGATAAATGATTGGTACACATTTTCTTGTACTTTGTGGTTTGTCTTTTTGCTTCCTTTATGGTGTTATTTTAAACACAAAGACTTCATTTTCAAGAAGTCCAATTTTTAATTTGTTGTTGCTTGTGCTTTTGTTGTCCTTACTAAGAAACCACTGCCTAATTCAGGATTATAGAGTTATGCCCATGTTTCTCCCAAGAAGGTTTTAAAAATAGTTTCAGCTCTTACCTATGGGCCTTTGATTCATGTTGGGTTATTTTCTGTGTAAGGTGTAATATAGGGGTCTAACGCTATTCTTTTCTCTATGGATATTTGTTTCAGAACCATCTGTTGAAAAGACTATTTTTTCCATTAAATTGTCTCTGCATCCTTGCCTGGTATCAATTTACCATAAATCTAAGGGTTTATTTCTAGAATCCCAATTGTGTCTCATTGATCTATAATTCTATCCTTATCGGCAATACCACACTGTCTTGTTTACTGTAGCTTTGTAGTAAGCTTTGAAATTGGGAAATGTGAGTCTTCCAACTTTGTTCTCTTCTTTCAAGTTTCTTTTGGCTATTCTGGGTCCTCTGTATTTCAGAATGAGTTTCAGAATCAGCTTGTCAATTTTTTCAAGAATGGCATCTGGAATTTGATGTGGATTGTGTTGAATCTGTAGATCAATTTGGGAAGTATTGTCATCTTAAGTCTTTCAATCCATCAACACAGGATTTCTTAACATTTATTTAGTTCTTCATACAGTGTTATGTAGTTGCAGATTATAACTATTAACCTTTCTTTTGTTAAATTTGTTCCTAAGTATTTTATTCTTTTAGATACTACTATAAATGGAATTGTTTTCTTAATTTTAATTTTGTACTGCTCATTGATAGTGTATAGAAATACAAATGGTATTTTTGTATACTGAGTAAATTATGTTTTTTTAAAAATATATATTTTATTGATTTTTTACAGAGAGGAAGAGAGAGGGATAGAGTTAGAAACATCGATGAGAGAGAAACATCGATCAGCTGCCTCTTGCACCCCCCCCACTGAGGATGTGCCCGCAACCAAGGCACATGCCCTTGACCGGAACTGAACCTGGGACCCTTGAGTCCGCAGGCCGACGCTCTATCCACTGAGCCAAACCGGTTTCGGCTGAGTAAATTATGTTTTAACATCAAACTAATCTGATGCTAATGTGGAAAATAAACTCAAGAAAAAAACTTACAGTAGTATATATAACTAACTACCTATTTGTACAGTTTAGGGTGAAGTGCCTAGGAATCTCCATAAGTACCTTCTTTGTCAAAGGTAGAAATGCTTATTTCCCACAATACTTTGTATGAACAAATTCTGATTCCTTTTATATTTTCTCTAATTTACATTTACCTAGGTTCTGCTAAATATAAAGTGAATTGGTATTGGTTTGTGAATTTGATTTTTTTTAAAAATATTTTTTTATTAATATCAGAGAGGAAGGGAGAGGGAGATAGAAACATCAATGATGAGAATCATTGATTGGCTGCCTCCTGCACGCCCCCTACTGGGGACTGAGCCCGCAACCTGGGCATGTGCCCTAACTGGGAATCTAACTATGACCTCCTGGTTTATAGGTCAATGCTCAACCACTGAGCACACGAGCTGGGCTGAATTGCTTTTTTAAAATGAAAAAATAAATCACCTGCTGAAAGTATTCAGAAATGTACTTCAATCTGGGTATTTTTTATGAATGTGTGAAAAAGTTTAAAATTAGCCTTCACCATAATTAAGTGCAGTAAAAGTAGAAATTATTGATAGTGATAGCTCAAAAAATGAAAATTGTTAAATAATATTAAGACAAATATTGTAGTCCTTGATTAGTTTTAGGATTTTCATTTTTTTCCTTTCTTTTCTTTATTGGAAAGTTAGTTTTATGTAATTGATATGGAAAAATCAACTCATGTCAGATATTTGCCATCCATGGGTAAGGGTGCAGAAAGGACAGTAAGAAGAATATGTAATTTTCTGTTTCACTGTAAAGCTCATTCATGTATTTTATTTATACATTTATTAATTATCTATTGAATGTGTGATACATAACAGAATGGTTTCTTTTCAACTCCAGTTCTGTCTGGCTTCTCATAAGCGAGCAGCCCTAGGACATGCTGTATGTAATATTTAGCTGTAAACTCCATTTGTATAAAAATTTCAAATATTTTAAAGTAAAATGACAAGTTTATAATTTTCCACATTTACTTTTAATATGCCAAATGATCTAATTCTCAGAACAAATTATCAATATGCATATAGTCAATCCATTTAAAATGTTCCTTCAGACTATGCTTTATTTTTAAGGACATTATAGTTATTTAATATAATATATATTTATTATATACTAGAGGCCCAGTGCACAAACTCGTGCACTAGTGGGGTCCCTCAGCCTGGCCTGCAGAATTCGGCAGAAACTGGCTCTCCAACATCCCCCGAGGGGTCTTGGATTGTTAGAGGGTGCAGGCTAGGCCGAGGGACCCCACCAGTGCACGGTTTAGGCCGGGGAGGGACGCGGGAGGTTGGCCAGCTGGGGAGGGACCGCGGGAGGGCTCCAGGGCGTGTCTCCTCCCCCCCCCCCCCCCCGTCTTGCTCAGTCACGATCAGCTGGACCCCAGCAGCAAGCTAACCTACCAGTTGGAGCGTCTGCCCCCTGGTGGTCAGTGCACATCATAGCAAGCAGTTGAGCGGCCTTAGCATGTCATTAGCATGCTTTGATTGGTTGAATTGATGACCGGACACTTAGCATATTAGGCTTTTATTATATAGGATTTATATTTAGTTTATAGATACAGATCTATAAACGAATAGGTATTACTGACCTAATATTAGGAATCAACATTGTTTCTCAGAGAAATATGCATATATAATACTACTTATTTTATTTTACTTCATGTACAATTAAAATTAACTTTTTAAGTAATTAAGAAATGAATGAAGGCACATTTGCTAGAGCTTAGACGCCAGGAATTGCATGTGAAATGACTGCAGCAAACTTTATTTTAAAATTCTTTAAATATTGCTCTCAATATGTGTTTTGTTAAACTTTCGGCCCTAACATATATTTTTAGGAAGACAATATTTTCCCTTTCATCATTCGTTGAGTAATAGAGATTCTATATATCCATTTTTAAGGTAACACTGAGCTTTGTCAACACATTGTTTTAATGAAATATTAGTAACCTGTCACTAGACTGCAAGCATAATTTACATATTTTATTATGACATAAGAGCAAAAATTGATCTGTTTTTAAATTGTAGTTTTCTGCTTTGTGAATTTTATGATGTCTTATGTACACTACTGTTTTTCTTTCACAAATATAGTATTAAACACAAACTAACAGTTTTAGAATAAAAGTATGTGCTATGCTTTCATATTTCTAAGAACATCACATACCATCATGTAAGTGCTTTTATTCAAATACAATCAGTAGAAAAAAAATACAGTCAGTAGTAAGTAATCAGGCCAAAATTTTCATAGACTGAACTACAGAAGCCTGACCCACCCCAATTTGTTCGGATGGTGGTAGTATTTTTAGTGCACTGAGAGATTCACCTACTGGACATTAGAGTGTAGGAATGTTGGGTTAGTATTCCCAAATAAAATCTTTTGTCCAAGGTTACACAAAGACCACCTGAGTGACTGCAATAAATAAGCTTACTTCTCTGTGCTCCAGGTTTCACACTCTTAAAATTGGGATACTTGTCCCAATTCCTTCCCACACTGGGATAGTAAAGATCTCCTATTTGTTTTTAATAAGGGAAAAACTAATTCCAAGGGATACTGTAATAGGAAATAAAAATAAATTTCAGAGAAATATTTCTTTCTATAAATCTATAAGCCTATTTCCACAATTCTTTATTCCAGACATTAAATCACATAACAACAATAAAATGTAAAAAAACACTCTTTATTGCACATTTACTATACATTTGACAACCTTATAGTTAAATGAATCATTAAGTTGATTACATTTTGGACATGCATTGCTGTTTTAGACTACTGAAAATCAGTCAAAAAATTTTTTAAAAAATTTCTTTGGGTGAGTAATCTTGTAATTCGAAAAGTGTTAATATATCTCTCCAAGTTTCTATTGGTGAGAGTCTCTTTTAATATTTACTATTCTCTTCTTATAATAACTTAAAACATTGCACTAAAGCTACTTTTCTGTCTGTAAAAAAAGGATAGTCAACTTTCTCAGTAATAGAAAGGGACATTATTAGGGATGACTGGAAACCAAAATGGAATATACCCTGTTAGATTAGTTCCAGAGAATATGGTTTGTTTTTAATGCATATGATATGCCTGAGAATAAGTGGTGAATGACTAAATATTTTTTTCTGATATCTATCCAAATTATCATTTCATTTTGTATTTTTACTACTTACAAGTGGAGGAAAACCTCAGTCTTTACCTTGAAGATAAGTATAAAAGAGACACTATAAAATCAGAGCCCACAAATCCTAAATGAAGAACTATGACATTCATAGTGCATTGTTGCTAAGAGCTAGACAGATAAAGTTTAGTTTGTTACATGAAAAACATTAATAAGTTACTTATTTTCAGACTTTCTATAAACACCCACATTTTATATAATACAACATTATAAAATTTCAAAGCACACTTAAAAAATGTTTAAGTAATTGTTGTCTACATCATCTGTGATTGTTTCAATTGTGGTAAGATGTGAAAATTCCTAAAACGGAAAGAAAAAATAGCAAAGAAAGCAGAAAACGATGAATCCAATGATCCAATTCACTGAATAAATATAGATGATCACCATATCCATGTCAAACCACCAACCGCGGCTATCATCCTCAAAGTGCAGGTAATCCATTCTGTGTGCACCGTGTGGGAACTGCCTCCTTGTAACTGGAGCTGCACGTCTGTGGAAACCTAGAAGTTGTATGAACATATTATTTTAAAGTTCATTGAATTCAGGTATGTGATCAGAAAGGATGCTGCATTATGAACACAGGTACCATGAACTGAGCACAATGAAATTTCACTGAGTGGTTTTCCTATTCCTGACAGTTTTTTCAGTGATAAGTAACTATGAGAAGTCTCTTTTAGTTAAGGGTTTCAAGGGTAGGGACAGTAAAATTAGCAAAGCTAAATTAGCTAATTAATTAAGTAAAATTAGGAAAGCTAAAATAAAATGAGCTTTAATTTTTTATAAATTTCTAATTATATATCTACTTAAATGATTGCCCTGACCAGGAATCAAGCCTGCAAACCTTTTTGGTGTATGGGATTATGCTTCAACCAACTGAACCACCTGCCTGGGGCAATACATAGATATTTTAATATATCATTCCATCAATAGATTTCTATTGGAGTGAGAAGCTTCTTTACTAGGAATTCACTTTTATACAGACTTAACTACATCCTACTATTGGTGATAAACTGATAATAATTAGTTTGGTATTGTCATGGTTTAAAGAGTATTCACTATTAGTACATTTTAGCTATGCTATTATAAAGTAAATTACACAATAAAGACACATACTTCATACTTTTCTGGCTACACAATAGTGCAGTGAAAATCACACTCTTCAAGCAATCAGAAAATCTGGATTCTTGTGCCAGTATTATCCATACTCATTATCTGGTCAAGTCAAAATAGTGTCTCTGTATCTAACAAGCTGTTCATATGGCTTTCCCCCCTTTAATCTATTAATGTGATGAATTCAAATAGGACTTTTTAAAAAATGTTGGACACATTTTAAAAGATTAAAGTTATGAATAAAGTGATAGATTTTCCAATATTTTATCATTTGAGAGGCTTGATTTAGGACAGTCTCAGATAATATGCTAATTATTTATTCCGTCATACCTAGGATAAACTCCATGTGTTCATGATATTGGCTTTTATGCACCAGTGAATTCAGTTTTGTATATTTTTATGACATCTTTATGCCTATTTCTGTAAGGAAGATTGGTCTATAATTTCTGTTTTATGTTATTTTTGCCTGGTTTGTATATCATGATTTTATTGGCTTCATAAAACATGTTGGCAGTGAGGTGACAATTCTCCATGGATATCTTTCTATCTTGCAAGCAGAGGTACTGACTGCCTTTGTTCTGTATTGCTTTTGAGAAATATTTCTATAATAAATAGTCTTGGGAGATAGTATAGCCCTCTGTGAAGGTTTGGTTTATAGCCTAAGAACAGCACAGTAAATGCCTGTTAGAAATTATTTGAGTTTTGTAAGCTTAGAGCTCTCCATGGTAATGCACTCCACCACATGTGTAGACAGCATCTGGCCCTATTGGTAAGACTCTGTAAGAGGAGTGCACATTACAAATGCTGCTGCTCTGGCTACTGCTGTGAGTAATAAACCGTCCTTGTCTCTGACCCAGAAGTCTCGTCTCGGGTCTTCTGCAAGCATCCATGCAATTGGAAGAATTCAAGAAGAACCAGCCTTCCAGAATCTGAAACAGGTACTCCTGCTTCTCCATAAATTTTACTTTGTAAACATAATTATCTCACAATTTCTCTCATATCTGAGAAAAAAACAAGGCCATGACTTATTTTTCCCAGAGTATATGGTCCAAATTTATATTTGCTATCAAAATCCATAAAGTAACCTACATTATTTTGATGATTTTTCCAAAGACAGAAAGACTGTCAACAATTATCTTGAGATATTCATTTTTGAAATTTTAGCAACTTGCACAGAGCTTATAGTGGGTATTCAATATGTGTTTGTTGAAAGGGTACCTGTTTATAAAAGGATGTACTTAAGGGAATAAATAATTAGCATATTATCTGAGACTGTCCCAAATCAAGCCTCTCAAATGCATTTTCAGTAGGAACTGAATATTATTATAAAAATATTTGAGACACTATATATAATTCAGAGCCCTGAAATCAATATTGAAAAGGAGATATGTCCTATCCTTCTTGTAATGGGACAAAGGTTGAAATATGGTGTTATACTGCTCTGTATTTTTCATATTACATAAGAATTTTGGCGTGCCAAAAGTTGATTGATATAAGTAGGCCTTAGCAGAGGTGGAGTGATATTTTTGTAATCCCAGGTAAGTATAGAGTTACTTTGTTAATATCCTCAAAAACAATGCAAAATGGATTTTAAATTTCGTCTTTATCTCCTATCGCTTTAGGATTGCAGAGTCAAATATATATAAATCCTGCAGAATTAAGCTTTATATTGAATAAGTTAAATATGTTGCAGATTATTTATAATTCTATAACACTTAATTTTTAATATAGTTTATAAAATTATCAGACTAAATTATAAAAATTTTAAATGTTTTGTTTCTGTAACCAGGCAGAAAAGTCATTATTAAAAAACATATTTATTGTAGTAAAATATATATAACAGATTTACCATTTTAACCATTTTCAGTATACAATTCAGTGGCATTAATTACATTTACAAAGTTGTGCCACAATCATTACTATTTCAAAAAAAATTTTCATTACTGTGAAGAGAAACTCTCTAGCCATTAAAGGATAATGGCCCAATTCTCTATTCTCTCTAGTCTCTGGTAACCTCAAATGTACTCTCCGTTTCTATGAATTTGACTATTCTAGATATCTCATATAAGTGGGATCATACAATATTCATCCTATTGTGTCTGGCTTATTTCATTTAATGTTTTCAAGAGTCACTGATATTGCTGCACATGTCAGAACTTCATTCCTTTTTATGGTTGAATATATTCCATTGTATGTATGTACCACATTTGTTTATCCATTAATTTGTTATAGATATTTGGCTTGTTTCCATCTTTTGGCTATGGTGAGTAATGCTGCAAAGAACATTGGCATACAAGTATTTGCTTGAGTCCCAGTTTTCAATTCTTTTGGGCATATCCTCAGGAGTACACCTGTTGAATCATATGGTGATTTTATGTTTAGCTTTTTGAGGAAACTACAAACTCTTTTCATAGTGGGATGCATCATTTTACATCCCAATCAGAAATGATGAGGGTTCCATTTATCCATCAATGGACACTTTGGTTGTTTCATACCTTGGCTATTATAAATAATGCTGCAATGAACATGGAAACACAGATATCTCTTCAAGATAATAATTTTTGTTTCCTTCAGCTACGTATGCCCAGAAGTAGGACTGCTTTAGGAACCTCCTTACTGTTCCCCCTAGGGGCTGTGCCAGTTTACATTCCCACCAAAAGTATACACAGGTTTTCTTTTTTCCACATCCTCACCAGCATTTGTTACTCTGTATTTTCACAAAATTTGTTGTTAGTGTACAGAAACACTACTGATTTTTGCATGCTCATCTTGTATCTTCCAACTTTGCTACATTGATTAGTTCAACTATTGTTTTCGGTTGATTCTTTAGGATTTTCTACATTAAAAAAACCCATGCTTCTGTAAACAGAGACCATTTTACTTCTTCCTTTCCCATTCTGATGCCTTTAATTTTTTTTCTCAGACCTCGCTCTGGTTAGAATTTCCAATATATGTTGAGTAAAAGTGGCAAGTGGGCACCTTTGTCCTATTCCTGATCTTATAGGAAAAGCGTTCACCACTGAGGATACAGGGTGGGGCAAAAGTAGGCTTACAGTTGTGAGTATGCAAATACAGTGTTTACTCTTGTATTATTTTCCCTACAAACCACTGTGAACCTACTTTTGCCCCACCCTGTATTATTAGCTGTTGACTTGTCATATATGGCCTTCATTATGTTGAGGCATGTTTCTCCTATACCTGCTTCGTTTTTATCATGAACAAATGTTGAATATTGACAAGTGCTTTTCCTGAGTCATTGAGATTATCATATTCTCATTCTATTATTGTAATTTATCACAATGAATGATTTGCACGTGTTGAACCATCCATGTATCCCAGAAAAATCTGACTTGATTAGGGTGAATGAGCCTTTTAATGAGCCACTGAATTTGGTATGCTAGTATTTTGTTGAGAATTTTTGGATCTATATTTATCAGATATATTGGCCCGTAGTTTACTTTTCTTGTAGTGTCCATATCTGGCCTTGGTATCAGGGCAAATCAGCTTGAAAAGCCTCATATTTGGCCACCAGTTGTATAATCTCCTTTTTATATTTATTTATTAAATTGATTGGGGTGGCATTGGTCAACATGAACATATAGGTTTCAGGTGTGGGTTTGTATTATCTCTTTTAAACTAAACTAGTAACCTTTTTTTTTGTTCTGTGTGAAATCTTAGGACATATGACATAAGTAATGTAGAATAAAATGACTTGAAAGCATAATATGTACATATATATCAGAGTGAACTAAAAATTTCTAGTCATTTTAAAGAGACATCTTTTAAATTCTCTTTGGACTGTTTTGAGAAATTATCCTTATGGCCTTCCATTTTCTCAGATCAGTAAAAAAGTAACAAACAAAAAAACCACCCCTGTGCCATATGTTACTGTTTTCTCTCTCTGCTATTTTAGGAAAAGGATATTTAAATGTAGTAATAAAGAAAAATTAATGGGATATAAACTAAATGTTTTCAGATATATTTTCAGATTATACCATAACATCTTTAATTTATATATAACCTTACATTATTTGCAATCTACCTATAAAATATTTTAGAAATACAGTATAGATTTTAAGTGATAATGCAATATAGAATTGTTCACAAAACAGTAATATCTAAAATTTCTCAACAAAACCTTGAATTACTACAATACAATTTTAGAGAAGTTAAAACATGTACGTAGAGTACGACTTTGCTAATAAAAGCCACTTCATTGCCAGCACAGTTGTGAAGTTTCTGTTTAAAATATCCTAAACTGTTTTGATTAATTATAACACAAGACTGATACTGCTGGTGCAGGTAAATATTTTCATATTATCCTATTAATTTAGTGAGCCAATACTCTAATAACTGTTGAAATTTGTGGTCATACATCTCATTTAATATTTACCTGTTTTAAGCATTCCTATATAAGAAAGAGGTAATATGCAAATTGACCCTCACAAGATGGCTGCCTATGACCAGGCCAGCAGGGGGGTTAGTGAGGGACGACCAAACAACTGAACAGCAGGCTGTGTGGGGTGACCAGGCCGGCAGGGGGGTTAACGAGCAACGACCAAATGACTGAACAGCAGGCTGCGTGGGGTGACCAGGCCAGCAGGGGGGTTAGTGAGGGACGACCAAACGACTGAACAAGCAGGCTGCGTGGGGCAACCAGGCTAGCAGGGGGTACAGTTAGGGGTGACTAGGCCGGCGGGGTGCGGGGCAGTTGGGGGCGACCTGGCCGGCAGAGGGGGGCAGTTAGGGATGACCTGGCAGATGAGCAATTAGGAGCCAGCGGTCCAGGATTGTGAGAGGGATGTCTGACTGCAGGTTTAGGCTTGAACCAGCAGTCGGACATCCCCCAAGGGGTCCCGGATTGGAGAGGGTGCAGGCTGGGCTGAGGGACCTCCCGCCCCTGAATTTCGTGCACTGGGCCTCTAGTAATAAATAAGTCTACTTCATGTACACTGTAAAAATGAAAGATGTGGGTAAGCTTTGGTATGTAAATCACAGCCGTAGCTCCACCAGTTGGCAAAAAAGGCCTGGAAATTTCAAGCATATCCTCAGATCGTGAGTGTACTCCTCATGTCCCCAAAGGAGAGAAGCTGGGACTGCCTCTTCCTGGAACTTCTCTTCCTCTCTCAGTACTTCCTTGATAACCCTCATTTAAGAGATTTTTAAGTATGACTTTTTTTTTTTTTTTTTTTAACAGATGATGGAGTTAGTGCTTTAGATCTAATATTAAAGTGCTAAACACTTTGTGGTCTCCCAGATCCCATGACATTTTTATTGGAGAGGTGGTGTTCTCAGCATATTGGCTAAACTTAATTTGTGCAGATTTCTGATATTTGCACCGTAGTTTCAATTAAACTTGTATTTGCTATCCAAACCAAATGGATAATTGCTATGCACTATTAAACCATCACTGTACTGCCAGAGTTAACATCATTTCAGTGTAACACAAACACCACTCATCTCCTTTATAACATTGTATTCTATCTGATTAATTCATTCTTTGTAGTAATATAGAGAGGTTACTGCCTGAAGACCTGTACCTTTACATCCAGAGTCCACAATTCTGTGACTCAGTCACAAGTCCCAGCCACTTCTCAATGTATCTTGGCTCTTTGCCTGCACAGTGGAATCTCCTGCGCAGCTTTGCATCCTGCTGCTATTCGGAGCCCATCTCCTGAGGTTCTGATTTAAGAGGCCTGGGATAGGACCAGGCCCTTTGGGATTCATTCAAGGTCGTAAGTGTGAAACAACAGAAATTAATACCCAGAACAGTTTTGCTTCCAAAACCAAAACAAAACCTTAGCTCTTCTCTTCCCTCATGAAAAAAAAAAGTGAACAAAATTGTTCATTTCAGAGGAGGTTTAATGCACTTTCTGCTAAAATGCAGCACACCAAGTCTAGGGCACACTTAAAAATCTCTCTGACTTACCTCAAACTTTCTGGGAAGACAGATTTCTGGGTTATATTCAAACTCCTGCTGGTTGAGCATGTACTATTTTGTTTTCTATTCTTTTCCATGTGGATATTCCTTCATTTATACTGGGCATGTTTAAACTTGCAGAATCAATCTAACACCTTCAGGCAAATTAATGATCAAATAAAAATAATTCCCTAGGCTTTTACAGGAAATAGATGGATTTGTCTTAAATATATATCAGACGCCAGCATTTTAGCACGCATGTTTTAGTGCATGGAATATTAAATCATGACCCCCTCACCCCAATTTCTTTGACTTGAGTATATTTAGAAAAGAATTCAACAGCATGGAAGTTTTTTTCATATTTGTTTTTTTTGTTTTTTTGTGTTTTTTTTGCAAAAAGATCTTAGTAAAATCTGTTAGCTTATTTGCTTTATATATACTATTTTAATATTACAGGTACACTTATATTTATATACTTATGTCATTTTTCTTTAGGGAACCAACTAACATGGCTGGGAATACATCAACTTGATACTGGTAACCGAGATGCATTCCTGGAAATGGTAGACACTCCAGGGGAAAGAACTAGGATTCACAGAGCCATCAGTGCAACTGGTACCTGAGAAGAGATGTAAAGGCTAGCTCACATTTACCTAGAATGTTTCCATTCCTTTCACGTTACTCTTTTTATGTAGAAATACATAAATATGTATTTTAAGAAGAAAAAATTTAAAACACATCTGCTTACTCATCAATATCTGAGACACTACTTGGTAGGGTAAGAAGGAATGAGTCCATGCGAGGTAAGTGAGCGAGCTCAATAGCTGAATGAATTCAGGGAGAGTTTATACGAGCTTCTTTGGCTAGAAAATCTAAAACTATGTCAAAATGTTTTGTTTTTGTGAAAGGGACACTAATTTTGTAGAGCCAAAGGCATCTATGGGGATGTCTATTCTTTCCTCTAAGATCCCCCTATGCACTACTTCCTTCTACCAACCTCAGAATACTAAGCTGAACAGAAGCTTTCTTGGGGACACAATTAACATGGCATGGATGGTATGGCATGTGGAGTAGTATGGATTAACTATGAAAATCACAATCCCAGTTTTCAAATATGATCCCAATTTTATATCATTTTTTTAAAGAAGATGATTCAATCAATATCTAATTAAATGTAGTTAATTTCTTATGAAAAAATAATTAGAAATGAAGAATAACAAAAATAGTACATGTAATGTATAAAATTACTGAGGAAATATATAGTTTTAAATAATTTTTATCTTTTTACATTTTAAAAAATTAACCATCTAGAATGCCACATTAATAGGATAAAGGACAGAATAAATCCAAAGAAAATAGCAGAAAGGATTTAATGAAGAGCAGAAGTTATGAAATAGGAGAAAAAATACAATTCAGTTAATTTAAAAAATTGGTTATTTAAAAATAATATTGACAAGATCAGGAAAAAAACAGGGCATAAGTAAGACTACAAAGAGAATATAATTATAAATAAAGGAGAGATTAAAATATACATTATAAAATTTTTTAACAAATTTTAAAACAAAAAATATGAACAAATTCCTAACAAAAAGATAAGATGTTGACAAAGCAGAATATGAAAAAAGAAAACATACTAATACAGATGTAAAAGTCACAAAAATGATTACATTGAGTTTATCCCAGAAATACAACAGCACTGTAACATTAGAAAACTGATTATAACCATGAAATGCTGAAACTATTTCACAAAATTAAATATTCATTCAACAAAAACTATTAGCAAACTGGGAATGAATGGAGCTTTCTTAAAACCTCCAAAATACACAGCAACTTCTACTAAATGATAAATAAAAGCATTCCTTTTCAAATCAGGGATGCTGCCATCACTGTTTTTATGGAAAATCAAACAGAAGTCCTAACTTAGAAAGTATAGCAAGAAAAAAGAGGGAAATGCATATTAGATTGAAATATATAAAATTGTCTTTACAGATATGATGGTTTTCTTTGAAAGCCCCCTAAACCCTATAAATAGATAACATCACTAATCATCATGGAAATCAAAACCACAATTACATACCACCTAACACCAGTCAGAACTGTTACCACAATATGAACAAATAAAATGTGTTGGTGAGGATGTGGAGAAATAGCATCCCTTATGCACTGTTGGTCTGAGTGAAAACTGTGCGGCCACTATGGAAAACAGTATGGAGATTCCTCAAAAAACTAAAGATATACGATACGACCAAACAATTCCACTACTGGGTATTTATCAAAAGAAAATGAGAACACTAATTTGAAAAGATATATGCACTCCTATGTTCATTGCAGCATTATTTACCACAGCCAAGATATGGAAGCAACCTAGGTGAACATCCATAGATGAATGGGTAAAGAAGATGAAGAAAGCAGTTACAAAAGAGGCATCTAACAAGCTGACATGCATTTGAAGGGATCTCAAATTATTAGAGATCAGAAAAAATGCAAAATAAAATAGCAACGAGGTTCTTAATTCCCATTCTCTGCCAAATTTGTCATTTTCCATAGTTCTAATTTTCCCCCAACCTTCACGCACTGTTAATTATACTGGTTATTTGGGAGAACTCTTGGTACTATGTAGTGAAGTTAATTATATTCATATCCTATGACCCAGACATTCTGCTCCTAAGTTTATACACCAAATAAATATTCACACAGTCTACACGATGATATCATTAGTGTTATTTTAGTGGCAGGGACTTAGAGGTATTTTGGATTCCAGTCAGTGAATAGAGAGGGAAAATGAGGTAGATACACACCTCAGTAGAGCATTAATTAGAACCCACAGATTAGAGGTACACATAGCCACCTGGATGGATCTAAAAGTCTAGTGCTAAGTGGAAAAGATAAGAAATAGGGTGGGAATCAAACCTTTTAAATCTCTCTTTCATACAAAACCAAAACAGAAAATTTTTTAAAATATAATAAAAAGGGAAGAAAATTAAAAACACAAACTTTCACAGCATGGCAGTTTCAGTCCGCAAATGCAATATAACTGTACACGTACAATACCGGTGTGGCTCTGTTCTTTAAAAAGGATACAAAGGCAGGCTCAAGCGAAAACAAACCATCCCTCCCATTTCCACAAATTAAAAATATATGCACAGAAAACAATAGTACACATTATATAGGAGTACAAACAAAAAGACGTTAAATAAACCCAACCTCATGGAAAGTAGGATTGGGGTCAGTCTAGTGCAGTCTAGTGATGATGGTATGTCATAAATGAAGAAGTAGGACTGGCACAACTCTCCTCTGTACCCAATGTTCAGAAAAAGAGGAGAACACCACCACAGCAAGTACATAGGTATATCTCTAATCTAAAAATGTGTATGACATTTGTAAAGAAAATGATAAGATTTTACTATAAGACATAAAGATTAGAGGATCTCAATAAAAGGAGAAAAAACAGTGAGTGGATAGGGAAAGCTATTACTAAAAGGTGTCAATTTTCCCTCAATTGACTAATACATTGAATAGGTCCTCCCTCACTCAACCCAACCTAGTTTTTCATAGAACCTGACAAGCTAGTTTTAAAACTCAAAGAGAAAAAAGAAAAGCCAAGGCTCTCGTACAGAAAAACAAGTTTTTAAAAGGTGATGTCACGACATAAAAGTTTAGCAATTAAGACAAAATGGTATCTCAGAAATAGACCCACACAATGGGAATTTAAAATATGACATATTAGCATTGTGGATCAGTAGGGAAATAAATTATTTTTAATAAATGGTGGTTAGAAAAAAAATTAAACAGAAAAATTCCCAAAGCAGTTGGATCCCTACTTACAATACAGCAACTCTCCTTCCCCTAATCCTATAAAACACCGCCACCACAAATCAATTCCAAAGACCTTTAAGTCTATTTAAAAAACACACAGGAAATGGATAAAGAATTTCTTAAGGAGGTAATACACACCAGAAAGATGATGAAGAACTATAAGTCATTGGAAGATATAAAGTGAAAAGACCACAGCTGCCATTCATATAATTAACAGAAAAAGGAGTCACCATATTTTTAAAACTCTCAAAAATCGACAAGAAAAACACAATAAAAAAATGGACAGAATTCATAAATGAGTATCACAGCTGAAGAAACTCAATTGCCCAATATACATATAAAAGTATGTTCAATTCCTATTAGTAATTAGAGAAATTAAAATGCTGATGAGATCTCATTTTATTTATACCTTTCAGACCATCAAAAGCTGAAGGACTGAAAATATCAAATGTGGTACACAAAGCTGGTGATAATGGTTTGGTTTAGGTAATTAAGTTAAAGATATGCTTTTCTTATGACCCAGCAGTTTTCTACTGGAATATATTTTAGAGGAACTCTTATGCTCCAGGAGATGAAACAATGGTAATAGCAGCATTGTTTATAACAACAAAAACCTGGACAGCTCAGCTGCTCATCATCAGGAAGAATGGATAAATGGTGCCATATCCACACAATGAACAAGAGTATAGCAGTAAACATAAATGGATGTGGTTACACTCCCTGAAATGGATGAATCCAAGAAACATAATGCTGAGTGCCAAAGCATATATAGAAGAATATATACATTAACATGGTAAATGTTCAAAAACAACCAAAGTTAAATGAAGTTAAGTATACACATGTATACTTATATAAAGAAATGATAGACACAAAATTCAGGGAACAGAAAGCAAACAAAGAAATACAGAAGGGGCACAGTAAACCTGGTAACGGAGGACTCCAGCGTGTGATTAAAATCCTGTGTGTGGCAATTACAGAGGCTTTACCTGGCAGGCCTCGCAGGGGAGAGGTGCCCTCCCACACAAGTCTTGGTGTACGGCCAGGCCAGGGCATATCGTCTCTGAAGGAGTTGCAGTCAAGGCCTCAGGCCTCCTGGCCACTGATGCTTGTTCACATACTGACATCCTAGTCCCAGCGCCTGCATTCCTACCCAGGTCCTTTATGTGAGGCCGTGGGCAGAGGGCTTCTCTGCTGAGCTCTCTTTGCAGGGGAGAAGGGGGAAACCTTGAAGACATTTTTTCTGACTCTGTTAGTACTGAGTACTTTTCCACTCCTAGCCCTTCTCATTTGCCACCCCCTCACCCCCACTAAAAATATCCTCTAAAAACAACAACAACAACAACAACAAAGCCCTTATAAACCTCAGGGTCCATAAAACTGCCAGTGCCTTTTGATCAGAACTCCCTCAGCAGTGAGATGATCCCCACCTCTGTGCTGGTCCACCTGAGCCTGGACCAGGGTGTGGTTCCAGCGGGGAAATGGAACGGGGGGGGGGGGGGGGGGTTGTTGGGAGGGGGGACTTGGCATTTCCTTCTGTTTTAGACTCTTGCTTATTGCATGGCACCAAGTGGTTAAAGGCTTAACTCTCAGTTTTGACTGAGCCTGACAGCTGGGCTCTCCCTGAGCTCCTAACAGTAACCTATTGCTTAAGTTAGGTTGTATAATAAAGCTACTTTGAACCTCCTCCATAAAAACTTGAGTTCTGTGGAACTCCTGTGTGGAGAACAAATAAGATGAAACCACAAAGAAGTAACTGTTTAAATTATAGCGTCAGCACCCACAAATACAAAAAGATGGAGGAAATTATGGGGTGATCACAAAGGTGCTTCATTCTTTTTTAAAATTTGGGTGTATGGTAGAAGGTAGGATACAAAGGAATATTTTAAAACACATAATTCATATTATAAATTTTCTCCTCTTTAGTATGAAATCCCTTAAGTAAGACTGATTTTTCTTATATTTGATTTCGTATTTGGGGCAAAATGTGATACATTTAAAATATTTTTATCCCAATTCTGTGGATAATGAGTTTCTACAGATACTAACCACTTTAAAATATATGTGCTTATATAATGTCCTTAAACTACTTTCTTCATTCAAACCACTGTATAAAGTTATATTTGATCCTTAAACTACTTTCTTTAAACCTTAGGGAGTTTGTAAATCAGTTTATTTGATTACCTCAAGCATGCAGGCTCTGTTTCTTTCTCCTTTTGGTCGATGTCCTTGCTGTGTTATTATCCATCTTCTTTACAAAAGTCCCTCCTGTTCCCTGAAGATCACAGTTCTCCATATTCCACATCTAACCCTTCCCACCCAGACCCTGTAATATCATCAAGGGCAAGTACTAAAACTGCACAATGGATCATTCTCTGACATACCATGGTTTTATAAAAGGTGAAATTATATTTTAAATTCATATTGTATGATCATTTGTTACTGTATAAACAGTAAGAAATTCTCAAAGGTGGAAAAGGTATTATAGATTGCCTTGCCCTTATTTTGATAATTCCTTCTATCTATGTAGTGAAATTAGTTATAATTTAGAAAGTGCTTTCACATTAGCTCATTTGATCATTATAACAACTCCATTAATCAGACAGGGCAGACATAATTATTCCCATCTATCAGAAGACAGAAACAAAAAAGTGTCAATGCTATCCCTCGGCCAAACAGCTAGTTAGACCTGAACACAGAGACTGGTCTTCCTAGTCCACTGCACGCCTCTGAGACAAGGCTCTGCCACTTCCCACTTGTCCTAATCTTGTGAGACAACTGTAAAATACTAACCTAAACAGACAAATCTCTCACTTTAGAGACGCATTTCATCATCTACACATTAAACATTACTGACCACAGGCAAAGTAAATTTAATGAGTTTCTCCCAATTATTGCTCGTATTGCATAGTCTCCATTATCTTCATGTGTACGCCTGTAGCTTTCAGCAAAATCCTTACTTATAATTGATCAATTCAGAAATCTGTTTCCGGTAACATTGTTAAGACAGGAAGAAAACAGCGTTAAAAAGGAAGCTTGTACAAAGTTAGCAGACCTTTAAAAAAAAATTAATTTCCTTACCTCCAAAAAGATGGAATGCTTTCTTTCTGCAGCTCGGTAGGGGCCACTTTGCAGAGCTGGATTTCTGAAAGCTTTGTTTTATTTTCAAATATTCTTTAGTGAAGAATGTTTTTGTGGCATTGTTCAGTTCTAGAATAAAGCAAAAGCAAACTATTTTTAAACATTAATTTGAGTAAAATGGCAAGCACACAAAAATAATTGTTGTAGTATTTTGGTAATATAGTCATCTCTTTAAGACAGTGAAGACGAAACTAAATTCAATTTTCTTTATAAGTCAAGCCAAATATAATTCTCCCAAATTCACATTTGCGGCAACTTTGATTATGTCAACATAGGACATGCATCTACTGTGAAGCTTCTACGCCAGATACTCTCCAGACACGGAGAATGCAGCGATAGATAAGACATATCTCCTGCCCTCAAGAAGACTGCAGACTAAAAGATGGAAATAGAAGGCACATAAAGAAGGGGGGGAATAATAAAGTGTTAGGGATGTAGCAATAGAATAGCTAGAGTAAATTCACGTGAGGCTCAGGAGTGATCATGGTTGGTTGAATCTGCAGATGCAAAACCTGAGGATACTGAGTAGGTGATGTCCTTAAAAAATCCTCAGAGCAAATGCAGTATCAGCTTTTCTAATATATCCTTTAGGAGAAATCACATGAAAAATTCCCTTTAAAGTGCCAGAAAAACCTTTGCTCACCTTTAGAAAATGCTGTTTCTTTTCATGAATCATGAGAATCATTTAATTGTGTACATACTTTTAATTTTCCTTAGGCAGCCAGATTATTTAAAACCAAATAGTTCATATCTATTAATTGTTATAATATAAGGCCATATGGCTTATTTATCAGCTCATCCACTCTCACCTGGTCTTTATATTCCATTTCATTTATTACATTCTTTTGTGCTGCTATTTCATTGATTATATCTTTTAAAGCACCTCAAATTCTTTTGAGGTAGGGTATAAATAATTAAGTAGGAAAGTCCCTTTATTACTGACAGCTTCTATATTACAGTACACAACCAAATACTTATTCTAGTGGAATATGTATTCTCAATATGATTTATATTAGAAAAAACTGATTTTGAAAATAAAGGTAATTATAGCTTTGTTGTTTTGATAAATGAATCAAAAGACACTTGAATCATCATTGCTTTAAGATGTTAGGGAAAGCAATTTTAAAATAATTATCAGTGTTAAATTAGATCATGAAAGGCAGGGACAACATCTGTCTAAATTGCTGTGTAAATGGTCTAAAAGCTTCTTACTAAAACAGGCTTCTAGTAAATGCTTTCTTATACAGATAGCCAGAGATAATATTGAGAAAGAGATGTCATTGGTACCTCCACTTACTTCATTCCAAAGACCCCAACAAGGGATCTGGTATTAGAAAAGAACTGCTTTTCCCCACATTAATATAAGCCAGAAATAAGGAAGCTCCAGTGAGCTCCTGCCCTCTCATGGAGCTGCTTTCTTCACTGTCTCCATCCTTTACTTGTTCTTCCCAAGGAAAGAAAGAGTGATCTGCCCATTCTGCACATCAAAAGAAACCATCAACAAAACAATAAGAAAGCCCACTGCATGGGAGAACATATCTGCCAATGTTATCTCTGATAAGGTTCTAATCTCCAGAGTTTATAGGGAATTCATACATCTTAACAAAAGGAAGATAAATAGTCCAATCAAAAAATGGGCAAAGGACCTAAACACTTTTCGAAAGAGGACATATAAAAAGCCGAAAGACATATGAAAACATGCTCAAAGTCACTAATCATCCGAGAGATGCAAATCAAAACAAAAATGAGGTACCATTTCACACCTGTCAGAATGGCTATCATCAACAAATCAACAAACTGACAAGTACTGGCGAGGATGGGGAGAAAAAGGAACCCTCTTGCACTGCTAGTGGGAATGCAGACTGGTGCAGCCATTGTGGAAAACAGTATGGAGTTTCCTCAAAAAACTAAAAATGGAACTCCCATTTGACCCAGCGATCCCACTTCTAGGAATATATCCCAAGAAAGCAGAAACACCCATCAGAAAGGATATATGCACCCCTATGTTCATACAGCACAATTTACAATAGCTAAGATTTGGAAACAGCCTAAGTGCCCATCAGCAGATGAGTGGATTAAAAAACAGTGGTACATCTACACAATGGAATACTATGCTGCTATAAAAAAACTTACCATTTGCAATAGCATGGATGGACATGGAGAGCATTATGCTAAGCGAAATAAGCCAGTCGGAGAAAGATAGATTCCACTCATTTGTGGAATATAATCAATAGCATAAACTGATGAACAAAAATAGATCCAGAGACAGAGAAGCATCGAACAGACCGTCAAACCTCAGAGGGAAGGCAGGGGAGGCTGGAGGGGGTTAGAGATCAACCAATGAACTCATATGCGTATATGCATAATCCAAGGACACAGACAACGGGTGGTGAAGGCTTGGGAGTGGAGGAGCGGGCAATGGGGGGAAAAGGAGACACATGTAATACTTGAAACAATAAAGAATTAGAGAGAGAGAGAGAGAGAGAGAGAGAAAGTAATATTCCTAGTGAGACTGATGACAGCTTAATGTCCCCATCACATTTCTCTACTGGGCAGAGTCACTATGCTTGACATGCCCTTTTGTCTCCTTTCATCCCCAGGTCTGCCCAAGCTCAGTTCAGGGATTTTGTGCTCCAGTCTACATGCACTGGGCAGATCAAAGAGGTGTAGCTTTATTTTCTCTTCATGATTTAATTACTGAGCCTAAAACCAGGTTTGCAAGTTGTCATGCAGCTGGCTGGGTTAGGCTACTCAAAGCTTATCTTCAAAATCTGATTCTCCCTTGCAGATGGGTCCTTGGATTTTCTTTTAAGGAAGAAAAATGTACCATGTGTTTTCTCCAATTTACTGTACTTATTTTGATCCCCACCAAATCCTCTGTGGTTGAGGCGAGAATGTGGAGATAGACATCCTTTCCTTGAACATTTAGGAAATGTTCACCTCTATCATTCTTCCCTCTTTTCTTGGCAGTTCTCTATGATCCACATTCATTAGCTTTTTCTCTCTTTATTAGTATGTTTTATTTTTAAATTTATTTTTATTATTAATTTATTTATTATTTGTGTATTTATTGTTTAAAGTATTACAAATAGTAGTACATATGTCTCCTTTTTCCCCCATTGACCTCCCTCTGGCCTCTCCCACATCCTGGCACATGCCCTCACACCCCTGGTGTCTGTGTCCATTGGTTATGCTTATATGCATGCATACAAATCCTTTGATCTCTTACTTCCCCGCCCCCCCCCAACCCTCCCCTGCCTTCCCGCTGAAATTTGACAATCTGTTCAATACTTCTTTGTTTCTGTATCTATAGTATGTTTTAAATACTGTTTTATATTCCATCTTTGTATGATAGTCAAATAAATCCTTACTCCAATTTTACTTTCTTCTCATTCAAGAAGAAAGACCTTAAGAACAATAAGAAGGTTGAGATGATCTGGAGTGTGGGGGAAGGCATACTAGTTTTTCTCAGATATTTACAGATATATCCTCTGATACTCCAGAGAAAATAACAAGGGCCAAAGAATGCATAATAGTGGAAGGCAGATATGAGTAATAAACAATCAATAGGGCTGCTTCAGATTTCAATGGAATATCCTTGACACTGGAGAAGTCCACGTAAAGACTAAAAAATAGCTACTTAGGAAGTTCTAGAAAAGACCTCAGCATAGAGTAAGGGATTAAAGATGAGAAACTATTCTTACCTATGATTCTAACAGAGTTCTATGAGTTGGGCAAGCACTGTTTTATAAACTGGAGGGAGAGTAACAAATTATGTTACATTGTGTATGATTTTCAATAACTTCCTCATAATAGTTTATAAAATACCTTAAGATCTGGAACAAAGAGAATACAGAGGCAATCATGTTAATGAAAGGGAACAGTTACCTGTCTGGAAAAAGACTCTGGAAATAATTGTCCGACATAGTGGGCAGGGAGTGCTTGCAGGATTGTCTTTGGCAAGAGTCCGTAAGCAGGGCTCACAGAAGATGTGGTGGCAAGGGTAACACATGTATGGGTTGAAATAAACATCCAGACATACTGCACAGATGTAGCTTTCCTTTTCTTCTACATATTCAATTTCATCATCTGTATTCATGTCATTAGTCAAAGTCTGCAAAACATAAGCAAAACCAATTTTTCTTAGTTCAGCATGAGATTAGTTTCCTTGAAAAAAAGAGAGACTGACTTTACATTTTGTTAAAATGAATGAAAATATTTATGAAAAGCATATAACATTTGTTTCTGTGACATATTCAAACTGACAGAAATATTACTTTGTAAAGTAAGAAGAAACTGAAAACATACATGAAAAAAACTCAGAGGTCTTCATTATTCTTTTTATATAATGCTACATGCTAACATGTACCTAAGCACATTAAACACACCTGTATCTCTATGTAACCAGCACTAATTACTAAGTGTTAGGCATACCAGACCCAGGATTACAGATTCTGCATCTGTCCTACCCCCACCACAGCATGAAATTTTATGGATGCAGTGTAGAGAAGTGGTTCAGAGTTTGGGCTGTAAAGTCAAACAGATCTGTGACTTAAGTAAGTTATTGTGACCTTAACCTTATTCAATCACTCTGATCCTCAATTTCCTGGTAAGTATAATGATTGTCTTAGTCTGTGTGGGCTGCTGCTCCTTTCAGACAAGTTTCTGTTATTTAGAGCTAAAATCACAATAACCATCTCCACTCGCCTGCTAACTCCCTACCTTTCACAAGCAACCATCCCTGAGCCAACAGTGGTTAAGACTTTTCAGACCTTATCTTGGCTCACACAAAATATAAAAGCACATGTGCACATAAACATGCTGCTACTTTTACACTTACCAACATATCATGAATATCTGTATCAGCAGATATTGATCTATCTTTTCCTCTTATTTTTAACCTAGGTACACACGTATTTTACATAAATAAAATTATCTCATCTCGTCTTTTCATGTTTCAGCTTCTCCCTCCCTCCCTCCCTCCCTCCCTCCCTCCCTCCCTCCCTCCCTCCCTCCCTCCCTCCCTCCCTCCCTCTCTCCCTCCCTCTCTCTCTCTCCTCTTACTTGCCTTCCCCCTTCCTGCGCTTTGTGGACTTGCTCCTCCTCCCAGTCTCCTGGTTCCTCTCTGACGCCTGATCACTCTCCTTCCATTACTCTGCCCTCTGTAAAAATGTTCCTCTCCTTTAGGCCCCTACTCTTCTTCTGATACCTTCCACAATACTTCTACATCAAGCATGCTTTTTCTACGTATTTCCTCCCCTATTACATTTATATGACCCTTGTGGGCATGGACTATGCTTTATTTACTTTTTCTTAACTCCTGGACCTGGAGGGAAGAATAGAAATTAGAAAGAAGGGGGAAGTGGAAAGGAAATTTGAGTTAAGAGGGAAGTATGGAGAAATCATGGAGAATGTGGATGAGGCACCTGTCAGTCTGACTACACAGGGTTTTTCCAATAAGGAATAGGAAATATTCCTTGGAGAGATAAGGTGGGTCAGTTGCTATTGATCCAGACTGAGCAAGTGATAGACTATGGGCTAACGACAGCCTGCCGCCTGTTTCTGTAAACAATACTTCACTGGGACACAGCCATGCTCCTTTGCCTCTGTACTGGGGATGGCTGCTCTGTGCTACCATGGCAGAACTAAGCAGTGGTGACAGAGACTATGATCCGCAAGCCTACAGCAGAGACCATTCCTTGCTAGCCTGAGAAGTTTCATTATGTTCCTGAACACAGCACTGCTAATTTCCCCCTCAATCAATAAATATTTATTGAGTGAGTTAATAAGCATTATTTCAGGCTTTCTTAGTCTGCTCAGGTTGCGATAACAAAATACCACAGACTGGGTAGCTTAAACAGCAAACATTTGTTTTTTCTTCAAGCTGGGAATCCAAGGTCAGGGTGCCACATATGGTGAGTTCTGATGAAGGCTCCCTTCCCGGCTTGCAGATGGCCGCCTTCTCTCTGTGTGCTCACACGGCCTTTCCTCTGTGCATGTGGAGAGATCTTTCTTCCTTTTCTTACAAGGCCAGCAATCCTACGTGACCACCTCCTCCACCCCTCCGACATGACCACATTTAATCTTTATTATCTCCTAAAAACCCTATCTCGTTGGGGGTTAGAGCTTCAACACGTGAATTTTGGGAGGACACAGCTCAGTACATAGCAGGGATACACAAGGCACTAGAAATACTGCAGTGAACATATAAAGCAAGTAAGGCCTAAGAACTAGTTCTTTAAAAAGAAGAAAAATATATATATATATACATACACACATATATGTCTATCCTATCTAATAAAGAGGGAATATGCTAATTGACTGCCACGCCCTCACAAAGATGGTGGTGCCCACAGCCAATAAGGAGGGAATATGCTAATTGACCGCCACACCCTCAAAGATGGCAGCACCCACAGCCACAAGATGGTGGTGCCCAGTCCCCTTAGCCCTGCTGGGGCGGCAGGCGCGGGACACAGCCGGGCCCACCCGCAGGCAGGTCCGGCGGCTCCACGAGCCTGCCTCTGGAGTCCCCTATCCCCTCAGCCCCCCAGCTGCCCAGGGCTGGCCCGAGGCACAGACAAGCCTAGGATGCCGGCTGCCCAGCCACCTAGGGCCGGCCCAAAATACAGGCAAGCTTCAGATGGCAGCTGCCCAGCCGCCCAGGGCTGCCTGAGGTGCAGGTAACCAGGGCTGGCCAAGGCTTGCGCTGCTGGCAGTGGCAGCAGCAGAGGTGTGATGGGGCGTTGCCTTCCCCTGATTGCTGGGTCACCTCCCGCCCCTGAGGGCTTCTGGACTGTGAGAGGGGGCAGGCCGAGCTGAGGGACCCCCCATCCAGTGCATGAATTTTCATGCACCGGGCCTCTAGTATATATATAAAAGAAAAATCTATATATATAATACGCTAATTGTCCCTCTGACTATTCGACAAGTCGCTATGATGTGCACTAACCACCAGGGGGCAGACACTCCGACCGGTAGGTTAGCTTGCTGCTGGGGTCTGGCTGATTGGGACTGGGTCAAACGGGGCCAGACATGCCTTAGAGCCCTCCCCACAGTCCCTCCCTGGCCCTGAAGGTGCACCAGTGGGGTCCCTCAGCCTGGCCTGCACCCTCTTGCAATCCGGGACCCCTTGGGAGATGTAGGAGAGCCGGTTTTGGCCCGATCCCCACAGGACAGGCGAGTGCACAGGGCCTCTAGTATATTTATAAGAATGTGAGTCCTAAGTGGCAGAAAGAGGCAGTAATTAAGGAATGGGGTACCAAGGACCTGAACCAGAGTGGTTGCCTTGAAAATTTAAGATATTTTGAAACCAAAATCAGCAGGAGCTAATTTTCATTTTGGTAGAGGAGGAGACACTGGTTTTATGATGAATAATTTTTACTTTTTTTCCCTAAGTCTTAAAATAATCATATCTTTTGAGTTCACATTTTTATTCTGATATGCATTTCTCTACTTCTTTTGAAGTTTTTAAAAAAGAAGTCAAAGATCCTTGTTTCTGGCCTCCAGGCAGGTGAGAAGTCCCACTGGGCTATGAGCTACCCTGGAGAGTGAACACAAGTCTATAAAAAAAGCCATTTTTCAGCCGCCAGTGCCAATCCTTACTGCTGTCAATCAGTTCCAGATCCACCAAATGCAGCTGCTCGAAACCACAGCCTGTCACTCATTACTTTAGAGAGTAAAGAGTTCTTTCAGTCTTCTCTCTTCTTTACTAAACCTCTTGGGCCTCTTTTCCTGCCTTATTACTTCTTTATTTTCTTTGTCTCTTTGTATCTTTGCAGCAAAAAAAGCTCCTCCATTTACTGTATATATTAACCAGTGTGTTTTCTGTTCCAGGACCTTGTTATCCATGACCCTTCTTCTCCACTCAGGCAGAAACAGATAATGTTTGACTGCCTCAAGGAATGGATGGCACAGCAGTATGTAAATAACAAAGAAATTATTAAATTTTTGGCATTTGATTTTCAAAAGCCCAGGATTCTGAGTATAAATGATAGAATTAAAGAGTTTTTTTTCCTGCTTCTCCTTTCCCATCTCCTATGCTCAACATATACTAAAGATTCTTTGGGATTTGGGCAGGAATCTGGAAGATCTCTGAGAGAGCACTCTGCTATATAGTCGCCTAAATCAGAGAATAATGGACAGGATAGAAAATTCCATCAGATTTTGGGTTTTGATAGCAGGGAAGCCCACAACCTCCAATTTTTAGAATATAGTTGAAGGAGGAAGCAAGGTCTCAGAATTCTCTCACACTTAGACAGAAGGAGCAGCAAAAGATAGCACTGACTTATAGCACTGAGTGGACAGTTACAGTGCAGTCAATCAATCTCAATACAAGAAAGAAAGTAAAGTAACCATGCAGACAGCTTAGTAGATGTCACCCACGCCAAATATTCATTCCACCTTTCATTATGCTGACCTAGAAACTGAGGACACATACCTAGGGGGAAAGGAGAGGAAAAAGTCCTGTATTGATTAAGATTTAGTTTGTAGTCTCCAATAGAAAGAGGGCTCAAAAAGACTGAATTTACTCAATCATTTATTCATTCACTCAGCAAATATCCATTACATATTTAATATGTACAAATAATGTTTAGTTAAAAATACTGAAAATTATATTTCTTGAATACCTGACCTGTGGACTATGATTCATTCTTAGAACAAATTCTTCCCTCCCTCATCTTTTCATTATATCTTTTAACCTCTTCACATAAACTGCAAGTCTGCCTACATTTCTCTAAACCTTATTCTATTGCATTTTCCTTATATTTGATATGAAGTTCATGCTAGTTAGGGAAAAAATTTAGATATTAAAGTTATCAGAAAATAGCAGTAATTAAGAAATGGCACATGTAAGCTTCTCTAAATATACAGACATATTTTACAAAATACTTTTCATTTATGATTCTTTAAAAAATGTAATTTTTTATGTCATTGTGTCATAAGAATCTGTATTTCTAGTATCAGAATATGACTTCAAATTTGCACAAATGCATATTCCAAATTTGATAGATTTGCATTTCTAATATATACTAGCTTCTGTAATTAGCTAGTTACTAATAATAGGAAAGGAGCAAAGAGAAGGCCAGATATTATGGATGTCATTTGGGCAGCTTCACTAGGAAGCTGCAACTTTGCACTCCCAGGGAACCACCAGCCCATTCCCTGCAGATAACTGGGGGAAGGGGTCCAACAAAGGGAAATACTAGTAGATGCATGCACAGTAAAATTGTTACAACATAGGGGAGATGCCTGTCAGTCAAAACCTGGAAACAAGAGATCATTGCCCAGAGTAGGCAGGGCCACTGCAAACTCGCAAAAATTTGGGAATACATAATTCCCTAACCCAGTGGTCGGCAAACTCATTAGTCAACAGAGCCAAATATCAACAGTACAATGATTGAAATTTCTTTTGAGAGCCAAATTTTTTAAACTTAAACTTCTTCTAATGCCACTTCTTCAAAACAGACTCACCCAGGCCGTGGCATTTTGTGGAAGAGTCACACTCAAGTGGCCAAAGAGCCGCATGTGGCTCGCGAGCCGCAGTTTGCCGACCACGGCCCTAACCAAAGAAATTTGCTCTTTTGCATTTGCCCATGTTTCCTCCATAGCCATGTGGTCCTGCTGACCCCACACAAAATGGATTGATGGACTTCAGCAAGGACACAAGCTAAGCTAGCCTGATCTGGACTAGACTGCTCCAACATGGAGAGGAAACTCTGGAAACTGTCTCTGATTCTAGCTCTGCTGAAGCAGAAGCTACACTTCTTCCTTGGCGGGACAAGGGGAAATGGGACGTTGGAAACTCAGGGGTGTAATTCAACAGGAATAAAGCTTTCTACAATACCTCATCCACTCGTGTGAGGCTCTGAAAATTCATTTTCTTGGGCTATTGCAAGAAGACCACCCCTACAAGCAACTGGTAGAGATGAGGATCTCTCCCATGGATAACACTTCCATTTTGGTCATCAAAAATATATTTTAGGAAATAATTGGAAGAGTTTTCTATATTCCCAAAAAAAAACACTTTTGGTCAATATGGAAAAATAGGCTAATGCAATAAGCCTCCCTCAAGTGCTAATTAAAAAAAAGCTACATAAAGTGTTCAAAAACCTGGCACAAGGAAGAAATGGTGGCTGAATAGATAGACATGTACCGAGCCTTATCCTGGAGCAGATAGAAGGGGCACCTAAATTGAGTAACATCCATCTGGAATTGGCGAAGTAAACACAGCTGGTGAGACAATTGCAGCTGGGAAGGGCACAAAACACCTGGAGAATGGTAGAATCGGGGATCAGGGCTTGAGAGAGAGACATGCGTGACCATTAGAACAAGAAGGTCAGAAGGAAGCTGCACGGCACCAAGTCTGCATCTCTTGGGGACAGGCATAACATCCAGCTATGGAAAAGAGGTCCACAGGGCTGCTGGCAGCAGGGGGTTCTAGATCTAAGTCCACAGCTGCAAGAGGCTGAGCCCAGAAAGGAGGCCTGAAGAGTTGCCTGAGCCACGTGTTGCTGGGGTAAGAGAAACTCATGGTTGTTTTGCCTCTGTTTTGTCTTTGTTTTTATTCGCTAAACCCAGTTCATAAGACCTTTCAAATACAAGCACTCACCGGTGGTGGATTTGTGGATTTGTGGAGTCATGGAGAGGCTGTGGAGGAGAGTGGGTCAGGGAGAGGTGACTGGGAGCCCACACTGAGACATTCTGGACCCTCCACACCTAAGTAGCCCTTTTTCTCCTGAAGAGCCAGCCCCTCCCAGCAGCCTCAACATGGCCAATACAGCCAGACCCAGACTACAACCTGAGCTGTACAAAGGAAACAGATTCTGAATAGCCCTAAAGAGCCCTCAGGGGCGGGGTTGAAAAGGGGTGTTCAGTCTCAGAAAGCAATACAACACCTAAAGCCATCAGAAACAGACGTTTGAGAGACTGACAGCAGGCAGACAGGCAAAGCAGGCAGACTGGTCCCACCTGCTTGCATGCAAACAGGACTGTGGATCACTTGGAACTTCAACAAGGTGCTAACTACCTAACGGGAAACTGAGAAGTGGCCGACAGAACAGAGGAGTGGAGTCTTAAACCAGCCCCCATGGGGCATTAAAACTCAGCTGAAGCAAACGACACTTCACTTTTTTATCTTTTATTTTTAAAAAGTAAAATATTTTATTTATTACTAGAGGCCCGGTGCATGAAATTCGAGCACTGGGGTGGTGGTGGGGGGTGTCCCTTAGCCCAGCCTGCACTCTCTCCAATCTGGGACCCCTTGGGGGATGTCTGACTGCCGGTTTAGGCCTGATCCCGCAGTCGGACATCCCTCTCACAATCCAGGACTACTGGCTCCTAATCACTCGCCTGCCTGGCTGCCTGACTGCCCCTAACCACTCTGCCTGCCAGCCTGATAGCCCCCTAACTGCTCCCCTGCTGGCCCAATCGCCCCCAACTGCCCTCCCCTACAGGCCATCTTGTGACAATGTGGGGGCAACCATCTTGTGACGTGAGGGTGTGAGGGGAAATTTGCATATTACCTCTTTATTATATAAGATTTTATCTTATTTTTTCCACCCTTTTCTTCCCCACTTCTCCTGCCATCCTGTTTTCCCCTCTCCTGTCCCCACTTTAGTTTTTCTCTTTCCTTTCTTTTTACCCCTGGTTAAAAATTGATCTTCTTTATCTGCTTTACTGATGTATTATTACTATTGTAGTCTCTGTTGGCTTACTCATATATCTAATTTCCTCTCCCCTGCTCCAATTCCATGCATCCTTCTCCTTTCTCTTTCTTTGTTAGTCAATTTTTAAAAAAGTTTATGATTGTTTTTTTCTCCTCTGGTGCTTTCTTCTTCTCCTAATTATTTAGTTTCACTCAATAAACTCAAGCCTACCTGCTCTCTCCTCTATTCTCCTTTTCCAAAAATGGATGAATAAATGAGTAAATTTAAAAATACATATTTTTTGTTTTATCTTTTTACTAGAGGTCCAGTGCATGATTGAATCATGCACGTGTAGGGTCCCCTACACGCTTTCGCTTTTCACGGTGGAGCTGGGTGCCTGTCCACTCATGCACCAGGCCTTTCAGAAGCCTCCGGCTCGGCGGAGGCTTCTGAAAGGCCTAGTGCCGGAGCAGACAGGCACCCAGGTCCCCCACTTTTGTTTTTTTTTGTTTTTGTTTTTGTTTTTGCTGTGAAAGAGCTCATTTATTGGGGTGGTGGACTCAGTGGATCCAAAGTGGAGAGCTGGTGAAGGGATCAGTGGCTTCCAGTTTCAAGCGCTGGTTCTCAGTCCTGCGGCACCTGTTTATGGATCGCTTCGGCGAGGCTGGGCCAGGTCAGGGCCGCACGCACTTTGGCATCCGGGCCAGGGATGCTCTCCAGGCCCCACAGGGTGAAGCGGCTGAAACTGGCGGAGGCACAAATAAAGCGGTCGAAGTCCCGCTCCAGCGCCTCCGGGGGTTCCACCAGCTCCTGCTCCTCCTTGTCGGATCCCGCTGAAAAGTCCTGCTTCCCCACCGACTGCTCTTCCATCACCATCACGTATCCCAGCAGGCCAGGCGGCACCTCCACCTCCTCGCCCCTCAGACTGCGGCCCCGAAATGACACTTGGAGTCCATCGGGACCCTGACGGATGGCCGGGGTGAAAAAGCGCCCCACAGGGGCGGGCCGGTTAACCCGGACTTCGCAGGGCAGGAGGTGCAGCGTGTGCGCAGAGTGACGGGGCGTAGGTGGATGCGGTGCTTCTCCATGTCTTCCTCGTCGCTGCTCTCCATCCTCTGCCGGGTTTCCGTGGTTTCCGTGGCTCGCTGACAGAGGCCAGAGCTCGCTCCCCCACTTTTGATGGTCCGCGGCCGCTGAGGGGGTCTCCCCTGCTGTTGAGAGGCGCAGAGGGTGGGACCCCCTCAGCGGCCCGGATCTGGCCGTTGAGAGGCACAGGGGGCGGGAGTCCAGGCCCCTGTACCTCTCAACCGCAGGATAGCCCCGCTCAGTGGCAGCGGATCCGTGCCTCTCAATGGCCAGATAGGCCACCCTGAGTCCCGCCCCCCCAGCCTCCGCCGCCCAATCGTGGGCGTAGCGGAGTGATGGTAATTTACATGGTACGCTATTATTAGATAGGATTACTTAATTTATTTTACTTTTTACTTTTCTTCTTATCCACTCATTCTCTTTCTACCTCATCTATACTGAACCAGGGTTTTTCCCCTATTCATTCAATTCCTTAACCTTACTTTCTGTATATAAGTTCTGCCTCTACTGATTCTGTCCCCCCCCTTTTGTGGGTGTATGTTGTTTGCATTTTTTGGTTCATCTGTTTGTTCTATGGTGTTTTTTTTATTTTGATTTTCTCTCTTATCTTTTATTTTCTTTCCTTGATATCATCTTTGCTCTCTTTTCTCTCTCCTAATTCTCTTTTCTCTGGTGGTCATTTTTATTGGGGTTACTGGTGTCATGAGTACATTCGGGTTTTGTTCCTTTTGTGCGGTGTCTTGTTGAGTTATATTTTGTGCTGTTTGGTCAAGGTGGTAGAGGGTGAGCCACATAACCAGACACCCTGCTAGAAGACTCCATCCACAAATGGGACAATAACAATTAAGACCCAACTATACCAAGATAACCCAAATATCCCAAGTAGGGGGCTTCCCTAGAAAACCCAGCCCAGAAGACCTGAGAGACTGCACCACTGGGTCACACAAAACATCAACTATATAAGACAAACTCAAAAAATTGGGGTGGCATAGCAGTATGATCTAATACATAGAAACAATTATCAAGGAACAGCAAAAATGGGGAAGCAAAAAAACAACCCCCATATGAAAGAAAAGGAGGAATCACCAGAAAGAAAATGAATGAAATGGGGGCAAGCAATTTGTCAGGGAAAGAATTCAGAGCACTGGTTATAGGGACGCTGAAAAGGATGGAAGACAATTTCAACAACATGTAAGAATCAAGAGGAAATAAAGAAGAATCAATAGAAGGGGTGCCAGAAGGAGAGGAAGCTGAGCAAGGAATAGAAAACCTGTTTGAAGAAATAATGACAGAACACTTCCCTGATTTTGGGAAGAAAAAAGGCACACAAGTCCAAGAAGCACACAGAGTCCCAAACAAGATGAACCCAAAAAGGCCCATACCAAGACACATCATAATTAAATTGGCAAACACCAACGACAAAGTAAGAATCTTAAAGGCTGCCAGAGAGAGACAGAAAGTTACCAAAAGGGATCTCCCATTAGACTATCAACTGATTTCTCAACAGAAACACATCAGGCCAGAAAGGAATGGAATAAAATATAAAAGGTGATGCAAAGCAAGGGACTGAATCCAAGAATACTATACCCAGTAAGGCTATCATTCAAAACTGAAGGTGAAATAGGGTGCCTCAAAGACAAAGAAAGGACTAAGGGAGTTTATTACCACCAATCCAGCAATGTAAGAAATGCTAAAGAGACTGCTGTAAAAAGAAGAAATAGAAAGGGAAGAAGGAACACAGGCATAAAGAATAAAAATGGCAACAAACAAGTACCTATCAATAATAACCTTAAATGTAAATGGGTTAAATGTTCCCATCAAAAGACATAGGGTAATGGACTGGATAAGAAAACATGACCCATATATTTGCTGTCTACAAGAAACCCACCTCAGAATAAAGGACTCACAAAGACTGATAGTGAAGGGATGGAAAACATTTTTTCAGGCAAATGGAAATGGAAGAAAAAAAAAAAAGAAAAGCTGAGTAGCAATACTTTTATCTGACAAATTAGACCTCAAAGTGAAGGCCATAACAAGAGATAAGGAGGGCCACTTCATAATACTAAAGGGAGCAATTCAACAAGAGGATATAACTCTGGTAAACATATATGCACCCAATACAGGAGCACCCAAATACATAAAAAAAAAAAAAAACTTCTGGAAGATATCAAGGGAGAGATCACCAGCAATACCATCATAGTAGAGGACTTTAATACCCCATTGACACCACTGGATAAATCCTCTAAATAAAAATTCAGCAAAAAAACAGCAATCCTAAATAACTCACTAGATCAGATGGAACTAATTGACTCTTCAGAACATTTCAACCCAAAGTACAGAATATACATTCTTCTCAAGTGCACATGGGGCATTTTCAAAGATAAACCTTATATTAGGACATAGGCTGTCTCTTCAAATTAAAGAAATCATATCAAGCATCTTCTCATATCACAATGGCATAAAATTATAAATAAATTACAATTTAAAAACAAACAAACACTTGGAAGCTAAACAGCAGGCTATTAAACAATGACTGGATAATCAAAGAGATCAAAGAAATAAAAATCATCCTGGAAACAAATGACAACAAAAACACAATAATCCAAAATCGATGGGACACAGTGAAAGCAGTCCTTAGAGGGAAATTCACAGTTCTACAGGCCTATCTCAAAAAACAAGAAAAACTGTTAATAAATTATCTAACACTACAACTCACAGAATTAGAAAAAGAGCAATAAGAAAAACCCAGAGTAAGCAGTAAGCAGAAGGAAGGAAATAATAAAGATCAGAGTGGAAATAAATGACAGAGACCAAAAACAAAACAAAACAAAAAAACAATACAAAAGATCAATAAAACCAAGAGCTGGTTCTTTGAAAGAATAAACAAGATTGATGAACCTCTAGCCAGGCTCACCAAGAAACAAAGAGAGAGGACCCAAATAAACAAAATCAGAAATGAAAGATGTGAAGTAACAACTAACCGCACAGACATACAAAGGATTGTAAAAACATACTACTAACAACTCTACTCCAACAAACTGGACAAACTAGATGAACTGGACATATTCTTAGAAAAATACAAACTTCTAAAACTCAATCAGGAAGAATAAAGAAACCTGAATAGGCTGATAACTACTGATGAAATTAAAGCAATAATAATAATAAAAAAACTTCCAGCAAACTAAAGCCCTGGTCTGGAAAGCTTCACAGGGTAGTTTTACCAAGTATTCAAAGAAGAACTAAAATCTATCCTTCTCAGACTATTCCAAAAAAAATCAAGAGTAAGGCACACTTTCAAGCTCTTTCTATGAAGCCAGCATTACCCTAATCCCAAAAACAGATAAAGACACCACAAGAAAGAGAATTACAGGCCAATATCCCTAATGAACACAGATGCTAAAATCATCAACAAAATTCTAGCAAATCGGATCCAGCATTAAAAAGATCATACACCATGACCAAGTGGAATTTATTCCAGGGATGGAAGGCTGGTACAATATCTGTAAATCAATAAACAAAGTTATAAGAAGATAGAAATAACCGAGACACAGTATGCCTCTTTAGGCTAGTCAGCAACATGTGACTAAAGAAACTTACATCTTATTCACTCTATTGTATCTACTGTGGGGTGTCCTAGTTTTAACCTCCCCTATGGGAATAAGCAAACTTTTTTGATAAGTAACATAATAGGCAGAAAGTAGAACAATCTAGTTCACTAAAATAGTGCTTCAAGTTTATAACTATCTTTATACTGGTTAAGAAAAAGAGAAAATATTAGGCACATACTTTATTCTAGTTCCATGGACATCAATAAAAATTCAGTTCACACATAACATTTACTTAACCCTTTAAAGCATAATGCTGTGTATAATATTCTAAATTAAATTTTTAAATGTTGCCCAATTTGTGGAAATTATTGTATGTTATGGACTAAATCAGTGGTCGGCAAACTGCGGCTTGTGAGCCACATGCAGCTCTTTGGCCCCTTGAGTGTGGCTCTTCCACAAAATACCGCGTGCGGCGCGCACATACAGTGCGATTGAAACTTCGTGGCCCATGTGCAGAAGTCAGTTTTCGGCTCTCAAAAGAAATTTCAATTGTTGTACTGTTGATATCTGGCTCTGTTGACTGAGTTTGCCGACCACTGGAATAAATGTATCCCCCCAAACTCATATGTTGAAATCCTTACCCCTGATGTGATGGTATTTGGAGGTGGGGCCTTTGGGAGGTGCTTAAGCCATGAAGATGAACTTAGAAATGGGGTTAGTGCCTCTGTAAAACAGGGCCCAAAGAGCTCCCCTGCCCCTTCCAACGTGTGAGGAACCAAGAAGCAAGCTCTCACCAGACAATGAATCTGTCAGCACCTTGATCTTGGACTTCCCAAGCTCCAGAACTGTGACAAACAAATATTTGTTTAATCCACCTACGTTATTTTTGTTATAAATACCAAAGCAAACTAAGACACTCTATCTTCCACCTAAATGATTGAATATGATATAGAGGACATTATTGTTCTAATTAAAAAAATGATAAATGCAAGAAAAATATGAAGGAAATATAACCCCACGTCACACTTTATTGTGGATAACCGAGATAGCCGTTGTTAGTATTTTATATATGATTTCAATTTTGTTTTTGATGTGTGTGCATGACTTTTTTCCTACAAAAATAAGATTATGGTATACATATTTCCCCACTGTGAACATTCTGCAAACCTGTATTCTTTTCTATCCTTCATAAAAGGTGCAAAATAGTCTAGAGCAATGGTTCTTAGCGGGGGGGTGATTTTGCCCAAAGGGGACATTGGGCAATGACTGGAAACATTTTACTGCCATGACTGAATGACGGGGAATGTGAGTGCTATTAGTGCCTGTGCACCTAATGTATGGAGATCAGGAATGCTGTTAAACGTCTAATAATGCACAGGCAGCACCCCACCCCCAACCAAATTGTCCAGTCCAAAGTGTCAAAAGTGAAAAGTGGCAAGGTTAAGTAAATACTGCCATTTGGGACAGCATGGATAGATCTTCAGAATATTATGCTAAGTGAAATAAGTCAGACAGAAAAAGTTAAAAACTGTGATTTCACTCATATGTGGGATATAAAACTGAAAGCAATAGCCCTGGTCGTGTGGTTCAGTTGGTTGGCGCATCCTCCTGTACACCAAAAGGCTATATGTTTGATTCCTGGTCAAGGCACATACCTAGGTTGTGGGTTCAATCTCCAGTTGGGGCATGTACAGGAGGCAATCGATTGATGTCTCTCTCTCACACCGATGTTTTTTCCTCTCTCCCTTCCTCTCTAAAATCAACGTAAAAAAAAATATATCCTTGGGTGAGGATTAAAAAACCCCCACACAAAACTGACAGCAACAAATGAACAAACAAGAAAACAAACAATTCATAGACACATGCAACAGTACAGTGATTTCCAGAGGGAAGCAGGTAGGACAGTTGTAAAGGGTAAAGGGGGTCAAATATATGGTGACAGAAGATTAAACTTTAGGTGGTGGGCACATAATGTAATATACAGATGATGTATCATAGAATTGTACACTTGAAACCTATATAATTTTATTAACCAATGTCATCCCAATCAATTTAATGAAAGAAAAAAAAAGAATATGGCAGGGAAATATATTGTGAATAAATAGGTATTTAAAAAACACCCTGCTTCAGTGCACAATGTATTTTAAAGGCTGCAATCAATCAATGCAAGATGAAATAAAATTTTATACTACATAGTCATTAATTTCTGAAGACATATTACTAAATCTCCACTGTACCTTTTCTATGGAGATGCATAAAGCCCCTTTTAATATTCCTAAACTTCTTTGTGATGTATTACTATTGGGTGGCTTTTGAAAAGCAAAGAAAAATCCTGGCATGGGCATGTGGTCCTATTTTTGTATAGGTACATAAAATATTCATCTGCTCTATCCCTTTCTCAAGTTACATCTATTTTCCACCCATAATTTTGAATTAATAGCTTTTCTACTCTGCATTCTTTAAATTTTGTTATAGCAAGATTTTCTTAAAAGTTTGGACAGTGTAGTTAAACTTGTAACAGAAAGCCATCTTATACCTTTGCTACAATTCACAGAAAGCAGGTGATACAACTTTGATAACAGGTAATTGTCTGAGGGCACACCATCCCTTTCAGTGAGGACTCTGATGTTTCTAGCTGCTAGTTGCCTATAATTTTCTAGGTTCATTCCCTCAGCAGAAAAGTATCCCTTCAATCATATGTCACACACATTGTAAATAGTAATAACTTTATGGAGAAGGAGGACCCTATATCCTATCTAATAAAGAGGGAATATGCAAATTGACCAACACGCCATCATAAAATGGCGACACCCATAGCCACAAGATGGCGACACCAAGTTCCCTCAGCCCCATCTGAGTCCCGCAGTCCTATTAGCCCAGCCGGGGGGATGGCAGGTGCATGGTGCAGCCGGACCCGCCCTCAGACCCCCAGCCGCCCAGGGTCAGCCCGAGGCGCAGGCAAGCCTCGGATGTTGGCTGCCCAGCCGCCCAGGGCTGCCCGAGGTTCAGATAACCAGGGCCAGCCGAGGCTTGCGCTGCCGGTAGTGGCAGCAGCTGAGGTGTGGGGGGGGTGTCGCCTTCCCCTGATCGCCGGGTTGCTTCCCACCTCTGAAAGCTCCCAGACTGTGAGAGGGGGAAGCCCAGGCTGAGGGACACCCCCTCCAGTGCATGAATTTTCATGCACGGGGCCTCTAGTACTAGTATAATAACACTAGAAGCCCAGTGCACAAATTTGTGCACAGGTGGGGTACCTTGGCCTGGTCTGCAGGGATCGGGCCAAAACCAGCTCTCCGACATCCCCCGAGGGGTCCTGGATTGCGAGAGGGCAGTTCTCAGGTGACGCACCCCAGAATCGGGCTCCCTCCTCTCTGGTTCTGAGTGCATCACCTGAGAAAGCAGCTGCCAAGTCATCGCAGCTCGGCAGCTCCTGCATTGAGCATCTGCCCCCTGGTGGTCATTGTGCATCATAGCTACCAGTCGGATGGCTGAACTGTCACTTAGGCTTTTATATCTATACTAGAGGCCTGATACACGAAATTCGTGTAAGAGTAGGCCTTCTTTCCCTCTGCTGCCGGCACCAGCTTCCCTCTGGCACCCAGGACTCAGGCTTCCCTCGCAGCCCCAGCTTCATCTGGAAGGACTTATGGTCTAATTAGCATGTTAAGCTTTTATTACCTCTCTATAGAAAGAGGTAATATGCAAATTAGGCTGGGACTCCATAACGGGTCACGACCAGACAGAAGGAGGTTTCGCGTGCAGGTGGGGCCCGGAGTTGAGACGAAGACAGAGGTAGGGGAGCCTGCCCAAGTTGGCTCAGCGGCTCGGGTGGCCCCGGAGCGGACACAGGCAGGGGGGCTGGGGGATGCTGTGAGTCAGGCGTAGGTCCTGGCCCCCCGCGGGGTGCTTCTTCGCATAGCGGGAGGTGAGGCGCCTCCTCGCGTGATTTCAATCGCACGCTGGGCCTCTAGTTATAGATATAAAAGGCTAAGTGGCCGACCTTCCAGCAGACCAATCGGTATATATGATGCACACTGGCAATTTAAAAATAAATGTTGACTCGCTCATGCATGATACATATAAAGCTCTCACTGGTGCCAACTGCATGCGTGCATTTCGATCTGTCATTGTCGATCTTGAATTTGGTTGTTTTTGTTGAATTCTGAAGTCCCTGTCTGACATTGCCTCCTATTTAAATTAATTCGAAGACAGTTTCCTGTGATGCCAGCATTTGTGATGACTATTAATAAATTACAAGGACAAACTCTAGACAGAGTAGAACTATTCCTACCTGAATCTGTTTTTGGACATGATCAGTTATATGTTGCTTTCTCTCAAGTTTGAAGAGCATGTGACGTTAAAGTTGTAAATACTTCATCACAAAGGAAATTATTCAAGCACTCTTAGTTTTTACTCTTAATGTGGTATATAGGGAGATATTAGAGTAAGTTTAATCAATTTATCAGTCATTGTTTTTATTAACGTTTTTATATCATATCTTTGTTGTTATATCATGTTGTTATTGTTTATTAATCAATTTATATATTTTCATATACATTTTACTAATTTTCTTTCATCTCTGACACTTCTATTATAGAGAAAGGGCGAAGAGCGATATTAAAATACTTCTTCTAATTAATTTCCTTTCATTGTGCATGAAACCGTGCACTGGGCCCCTAGTATATAAATAATATCCCTTAGACCCGTGGTCGGCAAACAGCGGCTCGCGAGCCACATGCGGTTCTTTGGCCCCTTGAGTGTGGCTCTTCCACAAAATATCACGGCCTGGGCGAGTCTATTTTGAAGAAGTGGCGTTAGAAGTTTAAGTTTAAAAAATTTGGCTCTCAAAAGAAATTTCAATCATTGTACTGTTGATATTTGGTTCTGCTGACTAATGAGTTTGCTGACCACTGCCTTAGACCAATTTGAAATTGAAATGTGTATCTCCAAAAAATGTGTTCAAATCTATTTGGTTTCTGAATTTAGAGAGTGAAGGATACCTTTCTGTTCTGATGGATGAGCAGCACTTTAGCAGTTTTGTGTAACATTTGAAAAGGTAACATCTAAAAATTTATTTTGTTATTTCAGCCAACAACTGTAATCTCAAGAAAAACATTTATCATGTTTCTCATTTTAATGCACATTTGTGCTCTTTGAAACAATGAATTTGCAAAGTAAGCATATTTAGATAAACATAATGCTTGTTTTTAGGATGATAGTTACTTATTTATAGCTATTATAAAAAATTCATTAGCACTAGCATATCTGTAAGAGAAGGCTAACCGCTTCATGAGAGAGGGCACTAGGTTTCACAAGATCTTTGATTTTAAAATGTTTTTGTCTGCAAAATGAAGCCACATTAATAATTTAGCTAGCTCTAAAATGCCAAAATCAATACAACAGCTTCTAACTAAACTATGGAACGACTGTTTTGAGCTAGACACATACAAAATAGCAAGTTTTTTCAAAGAAAGGCCAGTGTTTACTAGCACACAGCAAAGTGCAACATATAGCAAAAGCAGTTACTACCAGGAACAAAGTGAGCTGTGTATAAATGACGAATAAGAGCTGGGAACAGAATAGCCTAAAGCAATGATTCTCAAATAGTAAGAGCACATGAGTCGCCTGGGAATTTACTAAAATGCAGATTCTGGTTCAGTAGGTAGAGTGGGGCTGGGATGCTGTATTTGCAGTAAGTTCTTTGGTGATGCTGATGGTACTTGTCCATGAACCTGGCTTTGAGTAGCAAGACCTAAAGTATACTATTTACAAAATTCCTACACCTGGGATGCTCTTGGGAGACCTTAACTCCATGAGTAAAAATAACACTCAAATCCTTTCTTTAAAAAATATTGTTATGTTTTACCGGTAGGAGAAGCAACAGTAATTTCTCCGAAACCAAAACTAAACAAACAAAACACCCAGAAAACACCAATCACAATTATAATCCTTCAAATCATAAAAATGTCAGCTGATATGAGTTTGGGAAAAAAAGAGACTAATCTGAATATTAAGAACATGGAGGACTCTTACAGAGATGTTCATCTTCCTGGCTAAAACTGGGAAGTCCACCTAAAAGATAACAATCTTTGAGGAGATAATGACAGGGTAGCAACTGGACAGGAGCAAGGATGTAATGGTAAGCAACACATACCTACCAATTGCTATTTCTAGGAATTCATCCTGAGGAAATTACAAGACTGAAGATGTTTGCACCGAATAAGTTATATCAGCCAACAACTATGTGTTTGTTATCAAAGTGACCAAAGAAGGGGACCAATTAAATAAATGATGGTATATCTACAAACTATATAATCAATTTTATTTCATCCATAAAATGAAATACTACCTGGCCAATAAAATGTTGATACAGATCTATATTTATTGACATGGGAAACTGTTTAGAGAACACTGTCAGAAAAAAATGGCTATAGTATGCGCAAAATTATTCTACTTAAATATATGCAAACAGATAGTAGGTTCTGAGTAATTTGGAAGGCTTTTTGTACCTAAAATAAATAAATGTTATTTAGCTTAATAAAAGCAAATAAATAAATTAATACATCTTTCCTGAGCATAAATACATTGGTTTAGTTATGTCCCCCAAATTCAGATCTTGAATAAACTACTGAACCTCTTTGTGAATCAGTTTCCTCACCTATAAAAGGGCATAATAACAGTATAACCTTTACAGGGGCTGTGACAAGGATTAATATGTGCTAACAGAGGTAAAGTGCTTAAAACAGATACTGTCATATAGTAAGCGTGATATATGATTTGGAAACTTCTGCTTTTTAAAAAAATGATTAAACTGGTCTCTTGCTGATGCCCGTCTGAGATAATATCATTATAGTAGTAATTCTGCTTTGGCACCCGAGCCTACATATTAGCTCTAGGAACTGTGGAGGTAACTAGCAGATGTAAGAGTCTAAATACTAGCAACAATACCTTGAAGTGGTCTAACAGCAAGCAAGGCAGAACTCTGTACATGGCTAAAATGAATATTCATAAATTGCTGGTAAGAAGATAAAATGGTTCAATCTTTTCAGGATACAGTTTGGTACTATGAACTTAACCAAGATCTGAAAAATTACGTTCCTAGTAATTTAGATTAAGGAAAGTAGCTGTGATATTCAGAACACAAAAATTTAGATTTAAGGATGCCAGTATATATCAAAATTTGGAAACAACCTAAGCTTTCAACAAGGAGATATGGATGAGAAATATTTAATACTAGAGGCCCAGTGCATGATTTAATCATGCACCTGGTGCACCAGCGGGCTGGCTGTCCGCCGGTGCACCAGGCCTTCCGAAAGCCTCCGGCGCGGCGGAGGCTTTCAAAAGGCCTTGTGCCAGAGCAGACAGCCGGCCAGCTCCCCCGCTTTGGCTTTTGATCGCGGGGGAGCTGGCCGGCTGTCCGCCGGTGCACCAGGCCTTCCGAAAGCCTCTGGCGCGGCGGAGGCTTTCGAAAGGCCTTGTGCCGGAGCAGACAGCCGGCCCGCTCCCCCACTTTGGCTTTTGATCGCGGGGGAGCTGGCCGGCTGTCCGCCGGTGCACCAGGCCTTCCGAAAGCCTCCGGCGCAGCCATGGCACAAACACCAAAAAAATGATTTGATTGAAAAATGGGCAGAGGGCCTGATTAGACCTTTCTCCAGAGAGAATATACAAATAGCCAATAGACATAAAAAGATGCTCAGCATCACTAAAGGGAAATGCAAATTAACCACAATGAATGGAGCCTATCAATAAATCAACAAACAGGGGTTGGCAAGATTGTGGAGAAAAAGAAACCCTCAAACACTGTTGGTGAGTTATAAATTGGTGCAACCACTATGAAAACAACATGGAGGTTCCTTCAAAAGTTTTGAACAGAACTACCATATAACTTAGTAATTACACTTCTGGGTATTTACCCAAGAAAATCCAAAACACTAAATCAAGAAGGTATATACACCCCTATGTTCTTCAGTGCAGCATTAATAGTAATTACCAAGATATGGAAGAAACCTAAGTGTCCACCAATAAACAAATGGATAAAGAAGTGCTACATATGTACAATGGAGTATTACTCACCCATAAAAAAGAATGAAATCTTGGCATTTGCAACAACATGGATGGACCTAGAGTGAATAGGTCAGAATATGCTGAGTGAAATAAGTCAGACAAATACCATATGATTTCACTTATATGTAGAATCTAAAAAAATAAATATACAAAAGAGCAACAAACTTATACATACAAAGAAGAAATTGATAGTTGCCAGATGGGAGGGTGAATGGCAGAATGGGTGAAAAAGTTCAAGGGATTAAGATGTACAAATTGCCAGTTATAAAAACAGTCATGGGGATGTTAAAAGGCAAAGACTAAGGAATATTGTAATAACTATGTATGGTGTCAGACTGCTGCTATACTTATTGAGGGATCACTTTGTAAGCTATATAAAGTGATCACTAAGTTGCACATCTGAAACTAATATAATATTGTATGTCAACTATAATTAAAAATTTAACAAAAATTAAAAGGATATAAATAAAGTTGAATATATTTATTTGGGTCTTTGTTCAGATAGTTCATGCAGCAGCTGTAAAAATACACCTAAAAATCAAGTTGTTAGGCTTCCTTACAGTAATGCATAGTGTACTATTTCCTATCTCTTAAGAGCACAATGTAGTTTAATTTTCTCAAAAGTAGTATTTTAGTGCCTTTCAAGTATTTTTCTCCTTCACTAGATCTGCTTAATAAAAATTTACTTAGCTCCAAATAGGGGACAGATAAATATATGAATGAAAAACATCACTGCCTTTAAGGAGCTCTAGTGAAAGATGCCACCAAGTAATAAATGGCCTCTTGCTAGGATGGCTCAGACAAGGAAGAAAATGCTAAGTGACACTTGTGTTTGTTTTTATGAAACAAAAACAAAACTTTTTATGTATACTGTACAATGACACAAAGTTAAGTTTACTTTCTACATTTAAACTTGAAAACATGCAGAGCAAATATATGTTAAATAATTTAAATTTGACCAGTGGACTTCATTACCTTTAATAAATAACTCCTCTAAATCATTTGATTTTTTAATTTCCCCCTTTGGTCTAGTAAAATCATTGTGTTTCCAAAATCTTCAAAGTCACTGGAGATGATAAATTCAGAATCAGCGTGTCCAGATGGAAAGTTTGGAATAGTAATTTATGCTGTTCTGTGTTACTTGGGTGAGGGAAGGGTAACAAGTGACATAAAAGAAAACAAATAATATCATCTTGTCTTTCAACCTCATTTCCCAGTATTCTACACCTTTCTCAACTCCCAAGGGCTTACTAAATTTCTTATTTTACTTTCCTTTCAACAGCAGCAGTCACAATTGAAAGATTCTAATGCATGAGGGATGTCACTTAATCACTTAAACATCACTGCGAGGAAGGCACCCTGCACTTTTCTCTAGAGAGACACAGACCTTGAAGTTGGACAGTTTTTAATCTCTTTACCGTATATCCCATTTGTTTCATGTGCTAAAGGAGAGTAAATGCAGAATACTATAAAATTAGAAATATTATTTCTAGAATAGGCACTAAATAAGCCTACACCACTACACACTTTTTTATACTTCAAAGAATTCTACTGATTTCCCCAATGCTATTTTAATATATTTTTTTTATTATTTAACCTATTTAACTTTACTTTCTAATATTATCTTATAATATCACTGCTTCACTAAGTGGGAAGACTTAAAATGTTTTAATAGTCCACAGTATATACAGATACTTAGACAGCATATGATAATTTTTTCACAAGGCAATTTAGCAATAAGTTATCAACAGCCTTAAATTTTGCATATCCTTTGATGGATCACTTTACTTCCAGAATTTATTCTAAGAAATAATCCTAGATACACATAATAACATTAAGTATAAGGATGCCATTTAAACATGCTCAATCACTGCCTAACAATTAAATATATTCAATAAAGACTTAAAATATATGCATATATTTTAATACCTTTTGATAATTCATTTAAAGACTATTCAATTATTTAAAACATTACAGGAGTACTAGTATATATACTAACATGATAAGATATTATATAATTACTGAGAGAAAAGCAGTTTTAAGATACAATTTGGCTTCATTTTATAAAAAGGAATGACAGAAAATATAAAAATATAGATAAGAAATTTATAAAGAGGTTAATAGAAATTATTACTAGTGGGATCAGAGTTTATTTTCCATTTGTCTCTTTGCTTTCTGTATTTTTTTATAATAAGCCTGCATTTCTGCTGTATTATAGTAAAGACTAAACAGTTAAAAGTTTATCAATATAAATCTAGTTATAAAGAAATATATAAATGGATATTTTACATGGGCAGAAAGAGAGAAACGATATGAGCAGTTCTTCAGGTACATGGCAGGAGACAGAAACATTCAGGCTATAAGAACAGGAAGGAACGGAATAGTGACATCAGGAGAAAAGCAGAAACTGTAAATCAATGCAGAAAGTGTGATGAGGTCAGCACTACATAACTGACCATTGGTGATGCCTCATGCTGCCTGTTCCTGGTTTGTTGTCATTTATATAAGCCAGTCTATATGTCCTTTAAACTGTTATGGTTTTAGAGTAAGTGGAAAACAAATCACACCATTCTTACATCAGGATAGCTTTAATTTTCTGTAAGTTTATAAGGACATATAGTGACTATATTCCAAGAATAAATTAAGACACTGAAAAGTACCTTAAGAGATGAGATTAGTTAATCAAAGGTTACCATTGTTATTTACCATGTTTTAAGATAATCTAAATTATTTATCATACTAGGGCACTACACTACCTCCAGCTTGGTTAACTGGTAAAGCCCATGGACTTGTCCTTAATTGGTGACTAGAATATCAGCAAGATAGTATAACCTTGAACTCCCTGTGGTACTCTGTTTGAAATATGTTTTCTCCACTGGTTAACCCTGCTTCCTTCAGTACAACATCACTTCTTCAGGGACTATGTCTGGGACCCCTAAACCCCATTGCTATATGTATTCAATCACCCCACACCTCCCTTACTATAACATCCTTTACATGGTATAGCATTTACCTGTTTGATATCTTCACTGACAGACTGAGCTCCATCAAGGGCAGGGGCCATGCCTGTTTTGCTCTCTGTTGTATCCCCAGTGTTTGGCACACAACATGACCTAACAGGCTCTCAAACACTCGCTGGATGAATGGATGAGAGCTATACACCTTGATGACACTTTGGTTCATTGCAGATCTAGCATGAGGCTGTGGGCTTACATAAAGGTTCATTATAGAAACAGCTCTCCAAAATTTATTTTCCCACTTACTACAAGAAAAGCCACTGAGAATATGGTTCTTAACTTCAAACATCCTTTGTATGAGAGGCTTAGGGGAGATGACTTCTCAGCAGTACTAAAAATACTGGTTTCCAAAGCAACTAGTTTTTACTTCATGAATTGTGTATCTAACTCATTTCCCTCACTGTACTGGCTGTGTGAATTTTGTGTATTAATTTCACCCATAGCTTCATCTTATTTTAGCTATTTTTGCTTATCCTCCATATTTCCCTTACTTAAAAATATAATTATATATGCATTTTTGCATTCCTCCTCAAATCTTTCTAGGGACAAATCAGAAGATGTAAACATATTATCCTATATAATAAAAGGCTAATATGCAAATCGACCGAACAACAGAAAGACCGGTCGCTATGATGTGCACTGACCACCAGGGGGCACACATCCAAGGCAGGAGCTTTCTCCGGTGGTCAGTGAGCTCCCACAGGGGGAGCACTGCTGAGCCAAACGCCGGGCTCACAACTGGCGAGCACAGCAGCGGTGTTGGGAGCCTCTCCGGCCTCCTCAGCACCACTAAGGATGTGTGACTGACGGCTTAGGCCTGCTGCCCATGGGCCTCTAGTTAATTAATAATATCAACTCAGCCAAAATTATAGTAATCTGTGGCTGAGACAATTCTCCTAGTGATATGGTGCTTCAATGGATAACTAAGAATGATCAATTTTCAGTTCCTACTATAATCAACTAGTATACCTCTGGTTAATTCAGCTTTGAAGTAAACATTTTAATACTGAAGGATCTTTCTTAAATTGCATTTCTCTTATGCTTCCATACATTCCTAAATATGCTCTCTTGTTTAAAGTCCTACCAGATTATTTGCTAGTCTACTTTCTGATCTCCTAGTTTCCAAGCAACTATCTCAGGCTCCACAGTATGCTCAGAAGAGTATTCTCTCTAAAATGTAAACCTGTAGTCAGGGCTTCTCTGTTGCCAGAAGGTCTCCTTAGCATGGACTACACGTCTGTCATTGAGTCCCCCTCCATGAGGTTACCAGTCTTTGTCTAGTCCTACTGAATTATGTGAGGTTCAAAGAAAGAACCAGGCTAATTCATGCCTCTGTACTTTTCTTCACATTGCTCTCACTACCTTGTCTAGCCAGCAAAAACCTTTCATCTTCCAAGGTAACATCTCATTTACCAGACTCAACTCAGGCATTATGTCCCCTATGAAACATGTTTTATGTTTCTTTGATTTACCATTTTTTATTATTTTACAATGTACCTCAGGTTACTTATGATTAAGGTCATTATATTCTTTGGGCTCATGACTTAATTGTTTTTTTCTATTCCGGTTTACACTCAATATTATTCTGTATTAGTTTCAGATGTATGGTATGGCACAGTGGCCAGACAGTCCTTACCCCACAGAGTGGTCCCCCTGGTATTTCCAGTGCCCACATGGCCCCTTACATAGCATTAAGATATTATTAACTATATTCTCTAGGCTGTAATTTACATCCCCATGACTACTCTGTAACCACCAACTTGCACTTCTCAATCCCTGTGAAACATTTTCAGTCTTTCTCAGGTAGAACTGATCACTTGCTCTTTTGTACCCCCACCGCACCCTCATAAGATTCCCATCATTATACTTTATTTCAATTTTTCTTGCTTTACTATCCTACATTCTCCAAGAAAATGGTAATATTTATACATTCCTGTACACCAGTGCCAGCAGAATTCCTGACACATGGTAGGGTCTTGCACAACAAACCCATATTGAACTGAATTCCTCACTTGAACTACTTGTTTATTTTTTTTCTGCCTAGTGCTACTCAATTAGTCTCCTGAGAAGTGTTGTGCAATGTTGAGGAAAAGCAGCAATAGCAGCAGGCAGGCAAATCAAATGACTTCTATTTTGTTTTATTTATATTCTTAATGATTTCAGAGAGGAAGGGAGAGGGAGAGAGAGATGGAAACGTCAATAATGAGAGAGAATCATTGATTGGCTGCCTCCTGAACACCCCCTCCTGGGGATCAAGCCCACAACCCGGGCAATGTGCCCTTGACCGGAATCGAACCAAGGACCTCTCAGTCCACAGGCTGACTCTCTATCCACTGAGCCAAACCGGCTAGGGCTCAAATGACTTTTAACACTTGTAAACTGACTTGTTCTGAGCAGCAGCATGGGATGCAGGCTCCAAGATAAAGAAGCACAGTCATGCCCTAGGGCCGTGGTCGGCAAACTGCGGCTCCCGAGCCACATGTGGCTCTTTGGCCCCTTGAGTGTGGCTCTTCCACAAAATACCACGGCCTGGGCGAGTCTATTTTGAAGAAGTGGCGTTAGAAGAAGTTTAAGTTTAAAAAATTTGGCTCTCAAAAGAAATTTCAATCGTTGTACTGTTGATATTTGGCTCTGTTGACTAACGAGTTTGGCGACCACTGCCCTAGGGGGTTGGCTCAGTGGAGAGAGCGTTGGCCCTGAGACTGAAGGGTCATGGGTTTGATTCCAGTCAAGAGCATGTACCTGGATTGTAGGCTTGATCCCCAGCCCTAGTCAGGGCCTGTGTGGGAGGCCACCAATCAATGTTTCTTTCTTTCTTTCTTTCTTTCTTTCTCTTTCTCTTTCTTTCTTTCTCTCTCTCTCTCTCTCTCTCTCTCTCTCTCTCTCTCTCTCTCTCTCTCTCTCCCTTTCACTCTCTCTAAAGAAATCAATGGGAAAAAATAGCCTTGGCTGAGAATTAACAAAATAAAAAAAGCACAATCACAATTTGTCCATAACCTTCAAAGTAGTGTTTCTCAAATTGCAGGTTTTAGCCCACTACTGAGTCAAGAAACAATGTTAGATCTATCTAGTCAAGAAATCAATCTTTCAGGTCAAATGAGTTCAAAGAACTCTGAAAAAAGAAATTCTGACAATAATCATGTAGCCTCCCGGCATAAAAAAACTATTTATTTTAGCCATTCTTATACATGCAGAATGTGAGAATACCTTCAAGCTTTAGGGTGAGAGCAATACTGATTCATCACTATAGTAAAAAATCAATTAAATCAATAGAATTGATGAAGAAAATAAGACATTTGGGGGGGGGGGGGGCGCTAGCAATCTGAATCTGTGCCAGTGACCTCATGTTCATTCTTGACAGCCTATAATTAAGTCACTGTCCCTTTCTCCACAATCTGGTCTAGCAAGACCTGCTTTCCTAATTACTCCCAATTTACAGAGCGGCCATAATCCAAGAATGTAACAGTTTAGCGAGAAGGGAGGTCACTGGCACCACCCAGACCAGGCACTGAGATACAATCTAACTCCCCCTCTGACTGACTCAGGAGGGGCTGTGGGAGCCACCACAAAAGCCTGGTAGTTAGGAAACAGACAGAAAACAAAGAAGCCAAAGGGTATAAAGGGAAAAGCTTCCTCCATATTCACTCGCTCAGGATTTGGAGAACCGACCCCCTGAGTCACTGTACTAGTTCATGTGAAACTTCTAAAAGTAAATGGGGTTATCCTGGACCTCCAAGTACTCCTGTGTATTTTTCGGCCACCTGGTAAATTCTGTAACAGAATAATTAAATTAATCCACCCTTACTTGTAATCCAATTGTAACAGGGGCCGTGACCTCTTCCCCTCCCACTGCCACCTGGCCGGTTCCCTACTGTGCTCCTCGGGCGTATTAGATGCTGCCTTGTTCACCCCAGTCTTCTTGGGAAAGGGAGTCCTAGGGCAGAAAGCCGAGTCCCTCATCTGGGTCTTGGTTCCTTCCCTGACCCTAACCTGAATGACCTCTGTGTCACCAGGCTCTTTCCCCCACCTCTTACTGCCACCCTAGTAACTATTTTCTCCTTTTCTTTCTGGACATTTTTCATACTTACTACATGCCAGCATGGCCTACTGCTGGCCTTCAACCCAGTCTCACCTGTTGAAGAGACTGTCTAGATAGCCTGGCACTCATGTGGATTCTGTCAAGCCCTGGTTACAGTGGTATGATCCCCAGGTCTGCCAACCTACTCATTGGGTGCATCTATCTTCAGGCATGTTCTAACCCTATTAAATTCCACAAATGTAAAGGATAAAGTATGTATTAATTTAGGCCCCCAAGGAACTATCAAAAGATCTGCAACTATTTCAAATACTATAATTAATTTAGCTGCAGTATAGAAAAGCTCAACTTTAAAACCTATGATCTTGATTTTCTTTACTCATGGGAAATGTTCCTAATTGTTATTCGCATAAAAAAGTACTTTTACATAGACATGCATACATGCACATATATATTTATATGCCTTTGATTTCACAAAAATTAACTGGCCCTTAATAGTACTTCTAGGATTTCATTTCTGAACAATTAATTTTATGCGAATTTCATCTTTCTCAGATTCCTAATTTTATAGATAGCTGAGTATTTTTTTATCCTTATCCAAGCATATGTTGTATTGATTTTAGAAAGAGAGGAAGGGAGAGAGAAAGAAACATCAATAATGTGAGAATACCTTCAAGCTTTAGGGTCAGAGCAATACTGATTCATCACTATAGTAAAAAATAGTGATGAATTGTTAATGTTTTAAAATAATCACAAAAATGAATTTTTGTGTGTCTTTCATCCTAATACTTCACAAGTCCAGCTATCAGGTGGGCAGTTAGTAATTGTTTGTTGAATGTGATATAAAGTGATTTTTAATTTCCTGCTCCTCCTTTTCTTTCATGACTGAACTGGAATAGTTTGTTGAAGATCACTCATGGATCTTAAGTGCTCAAATCATGAAAAATAACATAACAACTGAGAACAAGTATAGTTGAGTGCATGCATGTTGAAGTGGGAGGGCAGAAAGCCGAGTCCCTCATCTGGGTCTTGGTTCCTTCCCTGACCCTAACCTGAATGACCTCTGTGTCACCATACACGTCCTGAAAGTATCGAACCCGCAACTTAGGTATGTACCCTGACCGGAAATCAAACCCCCAAACTTTTTGGTGTACTGGATGACGCTCCAACCAACTGAGCCACCCAGCTGGGGCTACATTGCTGAATATGTTTATTTTAATGAGTTGAAGCATTCACTGATCCTCAATTAAACAACAAGTTTACATCATTCAGTTATCCAAATTTTACCTTTCAAATCAAAAGTCACCTTAGTTTTACAAGTTTTTAGATACTTTTCAGAAAGAAAAAACACATTTCTGAGAAAACTATAAAATATGAAAAGAAGCCTAATATAGGCACGTATCCTAATAAATGCTAAAAATATGATAAAACACGTTTTATTTGAAAGTAAAATTTGAAAAGATACTTGTTCTTAACATGCTTTGCTTCTTTAACAGCAAGATAAACATATGTGATGAGAAATGAACAAAGTAAATCATTATTTACACAATACATAAAAAAACCCCAAAGTAAATATTTTACAAAATTAGAACATGAGAAACATGTGGGCAGACAGAAACTCTTACATATACCAGTATATGCTAATTTGTACATAAAGAAATGCAAATGCAGGAAAGTAGCCTTAAAAAGAAAAACTTACATCAACATCTCTAAATATCAGCAACTCAAAGGAAGACACTCAGGAGCAGTCAGCAGAGGAGAGACATCCTGTTAAATGAGGCTGCCTGGCACCAGCCCAGCAGAATCACATTGCTAAGTGCCAGTCTGTGTGTGTGTCAGGGTGGGGGGAGTGGTGGTTGGATTAAAAAAGAAATGGATAATAAATCTATAGACAAAATAATCTTTTATAGACTATTATTTAGAAATTGTTTTGATGTCAATAACAATAATCCTTTCAATATGTCATAGTTGAAATATTATTCAATTACAACATATTGTTAAAGTATACATTTCATTTTTGTGATTATTTTAAAACATTAACAAAAGTTTTCTTGCCAATGCTACCACTTACTTGCTAAATGACTTACATTAAAATAACTTACCTCTCTAAGCCTCAGTCTCCTTGTCTATAAAATAAGCATACCTATATGAAAGGGTTGTTGTACAAATTAGAAATATGTTGAAAATACCTAGCAGTCTTCTTTTTAATCACACAGCTAATAAACAGCAGTTTCAGAATTTAGGGTTTTGAAAGTAATAAAAAACAAAATTATTATCATTACTTCAAGTCCCATTCTCTTAGTACTGGCTTTGAAAGACAGAACTTTATTTTTGGAATTTCCTTTATAATAAAACTAAGAGTAAATATTCCATTTGAGAAGGCCCTCCCTCCCACTTCAACATGCATGCACTCAACTATACTTGTTCTCAGTTATGTTATTTTTCATGATTTGAGCACTTAAGATCCATGAGTGATCTTCAACAAACTATTCCAGTTCAGTCATGAAAGAAAAGGAGGAGGAGGAAATTAAAAATCACTTTATATCACATTCAACAAACAATTACTAACTGCCCACCTGATAGCTGGACTTGTGAAGTATTAGGATGAAAGACACACAGGCCCTGCCCCGTAGAGACCCACAGTCTAGCCAGGGCATGCACACCGATCTTACAATGCATTCCATGTTACAAGCCGCTGGCTTATGGTGGGGTGCAGAGCAGATTTTTGTGGATGACCTGCTGCTCTCCCATACTGCCAACATTACTGGAATAAAGCTCATATATGATTGAACCTTGCCTCTGCTTAATTGGCTGAAGTAGTGACAGGCAGCCTGGATCCCTTCGTTGTCAGGTTACAGTTTGAGGGAGATGACTTACTGGCTTACATTATTTCACTCCCCTCTGCCAGCACCCCACTCCATCCTGTAGCACAAGATTTGCTGTTGATTTTATCCTGAATTTAGGGAATATGCCTATTTCCAGAAAACTGTACATGCCACTTAAAAGGGAAAACCAGAACAGATGGCGTATCTATAGCTCCTTCAAAGTCATTTATCGCAGGCAGCGATCCCTCTAACAAACAGAATAAATACCCCTGAAAGGCAGCTTCGTAAAAGCACTAGCAGAGTCTTAGTTGAACACAGCAAGAGAAAGCCTTACTACGATTTGTAAGCTTTTTTTCACAAAGCACAACTCACTCTTTTTAATCTCTCAAGAGACTAAAAATATGCAATTCCATATTCTACCCAGTACATGAAATTCTTTAGTGGAAAGAAATGATTTTGACTGTTTTGCTACAAGAGAAAATTTGGTGCCCTCTGGTGTTGGAAAACAAGAAGATCCATGTCACCTTTACAAACTAAACTAGCACTCCATAGAGTTTCTTAAAAGACATATTTTGCCCTGGCTCGTGTGGCTCTCTCCCCCTCCCTCTCTCCCCCTCTCCCTCTCTGCTTCCCCTTCTCCAAAAATCAATGAACATGTCCTCTGGTGAGGATTTTTAAAAGTGTAGAATTTTGGAGCAGGATAGCACATTCCAGTGCAGAACAGATAGGTATTTTTTACTGGAAAGTTTTGCTCATGGTTTATTAAATATTCAATTTTATTTTGATGAAGTATTATAAAAGCATTGTTAAAAAAAATGAAGCCTTTTAGGTAAAAGAATGTCTTCTATACCATCTGTTGAAGCCTGCCACTTCACAACCAGGAGAACAAAGATGAATGATCTAAGATTTTGTAGCAAAAATAATGAATAAAAAGGGAATGACATTATTAGGGTAGTATGACTTATAATTGACTCTTCGATGTATTATAAGATATTGGAGATACATGAAATGAAATAAAACAGAAGGTAACAGCTGTGATAATACTACCCACCTGAAGAACTAAAATATAACCAATAGAGTTGGAGCCCCCAACACAGTACCCAAGATCATATTCTCCCTCCCAATCTTGGATAACCACTCAATTGATCTGTAAAGTTTTTCTCAGTTTTCCATACTTTCCCTAACACTGTTATATTGCTTCTAAAATTGAACATTAACTATAAAATATCACTTTATAAAAGAAAGCTCAAGTGACAGCAATTACAATTGGTCATATAGAGGATTCCAACTATACCTCCCCAGTTTGGGGGCACATGGAAGCTGATATTGTGAGGTTCCCAGGTGTGAGAAAAGTAGACAAGAATAACATCTCAGCATCAGAGAAGTTTTAATGACTGAACAGGACATGGAGGCACTGCCAGCAAGTGACTGTGATTTTTAAACCCTGTAAGGGCTGAAATGGGGCAATGAGGGAGACAGCAGGTGGGCAGTGAGGTCCATGAAGCCAAACGGGAAGGTTTAGAATGTAAATCAGGCACAGTCCTACCAGGCACACAAGGCTAGGAGAGCTGAAGGCATAGCCTAGTTCTAACTGTCAGACCCAGCTAGCTCTAAGCCCAGTCCTAGGTGACAAGCTCCAGCTCTCTGTGTCACTCTGGGACTGGCTTACTGATGACTGTTTTTCCCTTTCCCAAACAAGTTGGCCTTACACAAAACTTGGGAAAGGAGAGCATGCATCTTGGCAGGTCTCCTACTTCCCAGCTGCCTTTTCCCCAGTGCCTTCCTGCTCCTCTCTAGCTGCCCAAACCCTGTCGTCATCAGAGCTTTCCCATGCTCCAGCAACCTAACAGCTCATGAAAATCAGGTAATACAAGTAAAATGTCCTTTACCCAGCATATAGTAAAGCTCGATAAATGTTAACAGCTGCTATCATCACTTTCACCACCACCACCTCTCCATTCCATTCCCACCACCGCCCCTTGCTCTTAGTCAAACTTTCATTTTCTTAATACCAGGCTAAGACAAGCTATCTGAATATATGTACTTTGATATGGATATTTATAATGTATTTTACTACAAGCAAGGATCTATATTAGGTTGTTGGAAAATATAAAGTCAAAATATCTTGTCTTCCTTTTCCGCCTGCTTCCTAGTTACAGCCACCAGGTTAATTCTCTTTGCTCTTGTTAACAAATCATTTGTCAAGGATTCTATCAACTCAGTTTTAAAGCACTAATTCCTTTTTGTTGATCATCTTCTTTCCAATAATTCTCAGCCCTGACTACACAATGGAATCACTTGAAAGAGTAAATTTATTTAATGTACAAAAATGCCCATAGTGATGTGCCATCTAGACCAACCAAAGTATAATCTGACAGAGTTTAAGCATGGCACTTTTAAGAGCTCCTGAAAGGATTTCAACTTGCAGCCAGGCAGGGTTAAGAAGCACTGTTAGCCTCTACCCTTAAATCATTTACCAGACCTAAAACACTGAATACATCATTTATTTGTTCAATTCACCGACTCGGCAACCATTTACTTAGCTCCTACTGCAGGCCCAGCCTGAAGCTACTCAGAACTCTCCAGCAGCTCACATATCCAATACTATATCCAAAAGATAGAAAGAACTTTTACAACTCAAAACGAAGAACAACCCAATTAAAAAATTACCGAAGGATTTAAACAGATGCATCACTAAAGAATATATACAAATGAAAAATAAGCACATAAAAATGTTCAACAGCATTAGAGAAATGCAATTTGATATTACTAAAGTAGCTGTTGAATGACAAAACAAAAAATATTGAGAATACCAGGTGTTTGCAAGGATGCCAACACACAGAACTCTCATACATTGCTGCTTTGAATGCAAAATGGAATAGCCATTCTGGAAAACAATTTGACAGTTTCTTATAAAGTTAAATACACACTTACCATATGATTCAGCAATCCCACTCCTGAGTATTACCCTAGAGAAATGAAAACAGGTTTCCACAAAAACTATACATGAATGTTTTAACAGCTCTTTTCATAATTGCCAAAACCTGGAACAACCCACCTATCCTTCAACAGCTGAATGGGTAAGCTGTGGTAATTCATACAATGGAATACTATTGGGCAATAAAAACAGCTATGGATATATGCAACAACTTGTATGAATCTCACAGGCATTTGTGCTGAGTAAAAGAAGCCAGTCTCAAAACATTATATACTACGTGATTCTAATTTTATAACACTATATTATTATTTTATAACATTAAAAAAAGGCAAAACCAAAGTAATGGAGAATAGAACAGTGATTTTTCAGGAATTAGGGATAGGACAAGAGTACGATTATGAAGATATAATTAAGGCACAATTATAAAGGGATCCCACCCATGCATGAATTCATCTATTATGAACAAGAAAATAATAAAGGAATTTGCAAAAATAAAGTTTATGTAGAAATATACTAGTCCTCAAACATCCAAATTTTCATCGACTTTAATTGCTTTCCTCAGCACCTAACATTTATTGCTCACTCCTACTGGGGATGTGCCCGCAACCAAGGTACATGCCCTTGACGGGAATTCAAACCTGAGACCTTTCATTCCGCAGGCCGACGCTCTATCCACTGAGCCAAACCGGGCTATCTTTATTCTTTCTGGCTCAAACCATGATGTACACTCATATCCCTAACTCATGTCATTTCTATTTTAAATCTTCTTTGCTAAGGAGACACTGGGCATTTGCCTGTAGCTCCTGCGCAACCAAAGAAACCTATTAGGATTCCAGCATATCACTGACCTGTCACAGGTCTAAGACTCATTTATTCGCTAAGCAGATGGGTTAAATCACATGTGTGTGAATGAATGAAAGTAAACATCCAAGGGGAAAAAACATTAACTGTAGTCTTGCTTTGCTCTAAACTCTATAAAGTGTTCCTAGCTGGAAAATGATTAGTAAGATAGCTGAGGTTTTCAGAAGTACCCAACCCAAGAATTAAACACATTTTTAAATTTGCAAATATGTAACCTGTATATACTTACAATATAGCACAAGTATAATTTTAATATTTCTTTTAAATGTCTATTTGTTAGAGAATTATTTTAGAGCCTTCCACATTTTAAAAAATTTGTGTTTGTTTGTTTTTTATTTTAGAGAGAGAGGAAGGGAGAAGGATAGAGAGATAGAAACATTAATGAGAAACATTGATTGGCTGACTCCTACACACACCCTACTGGGGATCGAGCCTGCCTGCAATCCCAGGCACATGCCCTGACTGGGAATGGAACCTGTGACCTCCTGGTTCATGGGTCCATGCTCAACCACTGAGCTACACCTGTTGGGCTCCACACTGCTTTTAAGGTATTCTTTCTGGATATTCACTTAACATGTGACTATCTCCAATGTATCTAGGTTTAGGTCAAATTTAATTTTACAGCTTCAATAAATCAAACTATAAAGTATTTTATAATGGTGCTAAATATAGTCATTGATACATTCCACAATATATGCTTTGATGTCACATTACATCATCACTTGCAAATAAACCAAACTGGAATATTCTTGTCAGTTAACCAGTCAAAAATATAATAAACTATTACCTATTATTATAATTGTACTATTTAATTGAAAAATGAAAAATACATAACCTAATTAAAGCACTTAAAGCAGTAACTTTATTTTGTTCAGGCTATAACTAGATCATAAGCAATAATGAGTTTGCTTAATTGTTTTTAAAAGAATGAACTATTATGTAAAGTTGCAGCTTTCTACATTTTAGCTTTGATGACATTGTTAACACATTGTGGATGGATCATGAGAATTCTTGCTTCATATTACACAAACTATTAAATTTTACAAAGTACCATACTTTAAAAAGATATTAGCTTGTAAGAATATGTAATAAGTGACTTCAAAATGCAATGGGTATTTAATTTTAAAGCGTGCCTGTAACATTTATGTAAAACGTTTTTTGTACTCGTTCAATAGAAACTTATCTGGCCACTGGGTAAAGCTAGCAATAAAACTACTGGTCTGTAATGTGTTAATATTCAACATACTCATGAATAAGGACTACTATCCTATATAATAAAAGCCTAATATGTAAATCGACCGAACGATCGGTGGAACGACTGGTCACTATGACATGCACTGACCACCAAGGGCAGACACTCAACGCAGGAGCTTCCCCCAGCCTGCAGGCCCCAGGCCAGCCAAGGCAGGTGCCAATGGGGGTCCCCCCAACTGCCCCACCGGTCACTCCACAGATAGGCCCTCATCGCCGGCCAGGCCTAGGGACCTTACCTGTGTACAAATTTTGTGCATTGGGCCTCTAGTCCTATATAATAAAGAGGTAATATGCAAATTCACCCTCACACCATAACACCATCACAAGAAAGCTGTGTGCACAGTAGGGGCGGGGCCGGCGTCCGCTCCGCACGGCTTCCACCAGGGTTCCTGAGGCCCCGCAGAGGTGTGGGGGTGCTGGCGGCCACTCTGCGTGGCTTCCGCCGGGGCTCCTACGGCCCTGCGGGGGTCCCGGCGGCCACTCCGTGCAGCTTCTGCCAGGGCTTCCACGGCCCGGTCCCGGCATCCGCTTCACGTGCCTTCTGCCAGGGTTTCCGCGATCCCACGTGTGCACCGCTGGGGCGCGGCCCGATGGCTGCTGCACGTGGCCCGGAGGCGGGGCATCGGGGCGGCACTCCAGGACTCAGGGCCATCCTGCGGCACGCTGGCCATGCAGGGCGGGACTCCGGGACTCAGGGCGGTCCCATGGTGTGAGGGGTGGGGTGGGGGAAAAGGTCCTGGGTCTCACGTGATTTCGCACCACAGGTCACTAGTCTACATATATATATATAAAAGCCTAAGTGACCGTTAAGACCAGACAACCGGCCAGTAGCTGTGATGCGCACTGACCACTAGGGGGCAGATGCTCAATGTAGGAGCTGCCCCCTGGTGGTCAGTGCGCTCCCACAGCCAACCTCCCGTGGTCCCTCCTCGCCCCCCCCCCCCCCCCCCCGCCCCACCGGCAGGCCCCGATCACTGGCCAGGCCAAGGGACCCCACCCGTGCATGAATTCATCTATTATGAACAAGAAAATAATAAAGGCAATTTGCAAAAATAAAGTTTATGTAAAAATATACTAGTCCTCAAACGTCCAAATTTTCATCCATTGACTTTAATTGCTTTCCTCAGCACCTAATTTTTATTGCTTAGTCCCTTCACACACCCCACCCTTGAACATACCATTCTGGGTACAGAAGTTGAAACCAAAGAGAAGCATGCTCTCACATAAAACTGCAGTAATGGTCAATTATCCTTTAGATCAGGGGTGGGGAACCTTTTTTCTGCCAAGGGCCATTTGAACATTTATAACATCTTTTACAGGCCCTACAAAATTCTCAACTTAAACATTAGCCTGTTATATTTGGTCAAACATTTAATTAACTCACCCCTAATGCCTTGACAGGGCCAGACCTAATGATTTTGTGGACCTTCCCCACCCTGCTTTAGATTATGTTCACAGCATCACAGTTAACCAAACCTGGATCATGTGGGCACTTAAGTAAGGTCCTGGAAAATACCCATTAAAGCTAAATGTGATGAAAGAGAATGAGTGTCACTTGATTAGATTTTCTTAGAGCAACTATTTTGCTTCAACTTAACTTGAAATAAAATCCTAACCTGAATAAATTTAAAATGTATTTGACCATCTAGTCTCAATATCATGAACATTACTGTTCCTCTAAAATATTAACAGTACTGGGAAAAAATTCACAAAAGAATATTTTGTAAACATGTGTGAGCATAGAGATAAACATGCCAATTACAAGACAGCTGCATAATTATTAAGTTCACCCAGAAATGTCATTTCAAAAATGATCAAAACCGATTTTTTTATATAATATAAGGTATTCAAAGTTAGCTCCACCCCAAGCGTCAACATTTATAATGTAGAACTTAACTTTTAGTAAACTCTTTTAAAAAATTACCTGCTTCTGCAACCATCTTTCATGCCTTCGTTGCTTCCTCCTCAGATTCTTCAACTTGCTCCTCTCTCTCTTGCTGAGCCTCTGATGAATGGCACCCAAAGGGAAACTGCCCGCGCGCAGGATGTCCAGGGGCGAGAGGCGCTCCTCCTGGTCCGAGGCCTCCAGCGTGCGCCTGCCAGCAGAGGGCAGGTCCATCAGGAACGCCAGGCCACCCGAACCAGCATGGTCAGGGTACCCTGCAGAAGCTCCCAGACCACTCTGAAATCCTCCTCCTCTTTGTGTCTGGGGCTCACGGGGAGCCGCTGAAAACCTCGGCAGCAGCATATTAGAATCAAAACTTGATGATATGTGAAAGGAACAGCTATTTTTACTAGATTCTAAAGGCAGGTCCAGAAGGTCCTCAGGCTGGGTTTCATTTAGTCTGGGACAGGCGGTAGTCTTACTATGTATTTCATAGAATGTAGGTAATAAAGTCAGCTTCTCACCGATGCTCAGATCCAAGCTCTGTGATTTTCTGTGGGAAGCTCTTCTGGTGCATCTGCCAGTCACAAGCTGCGGGACAAAAAGCTGGTGTTTTGAATCGGATGCTTTGAAGAGCAATTTTTCCTCCTTCATCTGAACACACGTCGACCGCACCTCCAGACACAGTGCTTCTGTTAATCTCCCAGGGCCATTATTCTTTTGGGCCATGTTTAAAAGCCTGCAATTTCTGTCTTTGAAGGTGCCGCCCGTCAGCAGAGCTTCGCTGTCACCACCTGACCGAACTGTCGGATGTGACGAGTATTTCGGTGATGGTCTCATTAGTCGGCCTGCCTGTGCTGGCTGGTAATCGGTCCGGCTCTTGGAGAGGTGTACAGCTGCACGCTGGCCACAGGAACATTTTGGAGTGCTGACAAAATTAAAGCCCCCTAAACGCGCCCCACAAAACGGGCAATTCAGTTTTCCCACTGTCCACTGGGCCTACAGGTAATAAAGGAAGATAAAGACAATGCGTTCATTGTAAAGTAATAAAAAAAAGAATGTGTGTGTGTGTGTGTGTGTGTGTGTGTGTGTGTGTGTGTGTTTAAGCCGACCACATGAAAGTTTTCTATGCCACAGAAAAGGCTGGCTTTCTGTTTTCTGATTAGTAGACAGAACAGTCAGTGGAAACAAGCTTTCTAATAGAGATGAGCAGCTCCAAAGTTCTAGAATGATAACATACTGCACTTCATGCCCATTGAAACAATACTCCTAAGAATTCTAAATGAATCTCTTAAACAAGAGGTTGAATATGGATACAGTGTGAGCTAATGAAAAGAAAAATACACTACGGAACCAGGAAGCACATCAGTCTACAGAGCTTAATTTGCAAGTAAAATCTCACAGAAAAGTGTCTGTTTTGATACACTTCTTGCATAACAAGCACTGTGGGAGGGAATTTCCCCCAACCGTCAGAATGAAGCCCTTCCGGCCTTTTTACATGCAACCAAAAGATATTGGCTGCACACATCAGAGGGAGCACTTTCCATACTCAGATTCGAAATTAACGATGGGCTGGCTTAAAATCATCTTTTCAACAGAGGCAGTGAAACATCTGCTGTGTCCTAATACAGTTTGTGAAGTTCAGGACACGTACAAGCACCACACTGGCATTTCCCCAGGAAATCATTACAATGTGAGAATGGATGCAAGGAATAGCTAGCTATCAAATGTTACCATTTAACAACAGCAACAAAAAAGTTAAGGTAGTCAGTGGAGAAAGACAACTGTATTTTTCTAAAACTCATATTATTTATAGTTTTCTAGGACTTGTGTCTTGAATTGTGAGAAATAATGATAGCATACTATTAACAAGGTGAGTTCTTGCTCTTATATTTCATTAAAGATCCTTAAAAGTGTGGTATTTTGATTTTTACCGTGTTAATAAGTCATTAATTACCCAGTTTATTTTACTATGCATACATGAATACTATATACAAGATATTTCATTCACTCAATAGACACTGTTCTATGTGCTGGGGATGCAGTAATAAACAAAATATAAAGAGCCTTGACTTCATGGAGTCTACATTCTTCATGGAGAGCTGGGCAATGGACAAGAGTGCATATATATGCATTGTATACATTAAATTTAAAATGTGTATAATAATTCATGTATTTATATTTGTAAGATTACTTATGCATATTTAAAGTACTATATATTACTTATAGTTTGTGTCTGTGTAACTTATAGATAGGTAGGTAGAGCAGAGAGGAAGGAGTGTGAATAGTGGTAACAGTGAGGATAGTTGATAGAGAGGTCAGGCGATGCCTCCTTGAGAAAGAACAGGTGAATATCTGTGGGAAGAGCTTTCAAGCCAGGGCAAGTACCAAATGCAAGTTTGAGGCAGACAAGTGCAGAAGCACTCCAGTGATAACGAAGAAGCCATCAGTGTAATCCAGGGTTACACATCTTCTGTATATTGTACCGTGTGTTCACCTCCCCAAGTCAAGTCTCCTTTGAGAAATAATTTAAAAAAAAAAAAGAATTGCATAGCCTTCCATGTCTGTTGAAATAATGCATCTAAGAAAAATAGCTCTAAAATAAGGACGCTGAAGGCAGTACATCCCTAATTTCACTCTGACTCCGGGAACTTACTTTTTGTAGTAGGCGGTTTATCCATTCTGGAAGGGCTTCTATATTCATGTGCCACACACGACAGGTATTTTGATCATCAGCTGAGTCATATCTATCCTGTTATATCAAAATGCATGGTATTAATGATTACCAGTTCAGAATTCATTTCACAAATTTCATATTTGAATAAAACACAAAAATATAAGTTCAATTTTAGCTAGGAAGGAAATAGACACTGCCCTCCTCTCCCCATTCCCATTTCCAAAAACAAACCCACAAAGACAAAGAAAGAAAGAAAGAAAGAAAGAAAGAAAGAAAGAAAGAAAGAAAGAAAGAAAGGAAGGAAGGAAGGAAGGAAGGAAGGAAGGAAGGAAGGAAGGAAGGAGAAGAGAAGAGAAGAGAAGAGAAGAGAAGAGAAGAGAAGAGAAGAGAAGAGAAGAGAAGAGAAGAGAAGAGAAGAGAAGAGAAGAGAAGAGAAGAAAAGAAAAGAAAAGAAAAGAAAAGAAAAGAAAAGAAAAGAAAAGAAAAGAAAAGAGAAAGTATTTTCAGGGAATGACTGCCTGGGGGGGGGGGGGGGGGGAGAAGCCCTCCAGTTCACTGAGTTCATCTATTAAAGTGTTGGCCAAACCTACAAAAGTTATTTTATCATAGATCCTCATAAGATGATAACAGGGACATTTCAGGCAGAGAGGGATTTAATTCTAGTCTATTCTCCCTGTTAAACCACAAAACCTATACAAGATATTTAAAAAAAATTTTTTTAATTAATAGCTAAACTAGAAAATACAGATGGGGAGATTTCAATGAACCAGAAATTGAGAGGAACCTCTGAAAGATTAATGAGGGAAACAGCAGCATACTGTACCCAAGTACATAATAGATAAGAACCACACAAAGAATGGTCCATTCCCAAGTGGTGGAAACTAGAAGCAGGAAGGGCTCTGGGAAACTATTAGAAGTGAAGATGAAGTCTGTGTGTCTCCAGCCAATAGTATTTGGGGCAGAGAGAAATAGCACAACATCGCAGGGTGGCTGGAAAGGCCTGGAAAAAATGAAAAGCATCCACAGTAAGTGCAGAAGATGAGCTAGTGAGGACCAATTTCTATTCTCACTGAAAATAGTACCGTGACTTACAAAGAGTGTGATGTAGATTTGTTTGTACTAATAAGATATATCCCTAATACATACTGTTCGGTTTTCTTTGAAAAAGCAAGTGAAAAAGAAATACATACATTCTGTATAATGATATTAAAAGCATAGACAGCCTAAAGACAGTATTATACTTTTCTATGGAAATATGTATGTAAATAAAAAAGTACCTAAAAGGAAACTAACTTTTCCATGAATGTTGTAATGAGAGAATATATTATACTTTGTAAAATTTAAATTTTACTTAAAAATTGATTCAAATAAAAATAAAATATTGATTCTAGAAATGCTGGAGTAAGAATAAGAAGTATTAGACATGATTCACCATTAAACTTGATAAAAGTAGGTAAGATGAAAAACAATGATAACATGAGACAAAGATAGACACTTTATAATGATAAAGGGTACAATTAATCATTTGCCAATATACTAGTATATGCACCCAACCTAGGAGCACTAAATATATAAAGCAATTATTAACAGACATAAAGGAAAAAACTGACAAAAATGCAATTAAGTAGAGGGCCTGAACACCCTGTTGACAGCAATGGATGGCTCATCCAAACATAAAGTCAATAAGAAAATATCAGCCTTAAGTGATTTATCAGAAAAAATGAACTTACTATTTTTAGAATTTTCCATCCCCAAACCACAGAATACACATTCTTTTCAAGTGCACATGGAACATTCTCAAGGATGGATCATATTTTGGGGTACAGAACTAGTCTCAATGAACTTGAGAAGACTGAAATCATATCAAGCATTTTTTCCAACTATAGAGGTAAGAAACTGGAAATAAACTACAAGAAATCTGGAAAACCACAAATATGTGGAGATTAAACAACATGCTATTGAACAACTATTGGGTCAAAGAAGAAATAAGAGATTAAAAAAATACATAGAGACAGATGAAAATACAAAATAACCAAATTTGGGAGGCTGCAGCAAAAGAGGTACTGAGTGGGAAGCTAATAGCAGTACAGGTCTACTTCAAAAAACAAGAACATTTTCAAATGATCTAACATCACACCTTCAGAAACTAGAGAAAGATGAACAAATAAAGCCCAAAGGAAGTAAAATAATAAAAAATTTGAGCACAAATAAATGAAATATAGAACAAAAAGACAAAAGAAAAAAATAATCAAGAGTTGGTTCTTTGAAAAGATAAATAAGACTGGCAAAAATAATTCAATATAATTTAACATATTAACAAAATATGGAAAAAAACATGAAGAATATTTCAATACACGTGGAAAAAATCACTTGACAAAATTCAACACTCATTCATGATAAAAAAAAAACTCTCAGAAAACTAAGATAGCAAGGGCATCTACTATAAATTTTACAGATGCTATATGAACAGTCCTACGAGAATAAACATTGGAGTTGTAGTTCTAGGTAGGTGGGAGAGGTTTTACAATGTACTTACTCTTATTCTTAATAGGTTAACAAAAAGTTATAACTATGACCAGGCATTGCTTAAGGGTTTTACTATTTTACAAATAAGGAGAAACAAGAGAAATAAAGCAACTTTTATGTAACTCGTTCAAGGTCACAGATAAGCAGCAAAGCGAGGACATCCATCCAGGCAGTCTGGCTTCAATACTCCTGTCCTCAGTCACTAAGCTTCCTATGCCAAATAAACCATTAAATTTATCGTTCTGAGGGCAATGAGCCTTCTTACATCTTTAGTCCAAGTACGTTTTAAGGCACAATGCTACTATTCTTCCCTAAGCTTACAAAACAAAACAAACAAACAAAAACCTGGGGCATCATTTATTTTTAAATTAACCAAGAACATACACCAACTTATACAGAAGAAAGGTAGGTTTAGAAAACATTCCACAGTTGATTGATATGTGAACCCCAACCCAATCATCTTCATTTGAGAACTATTAATATAAAATAAGCATATACTTTTCTCTAAGTAGTTAAAAGTTAAAGCATACTTCTATGCCAACAGCAACAACAAAAGACTAAAATCAGTTACAGCAATTGATACAGGTGAGAGGAGTATAAAAGGCTGGGTTAAGCGTGGATAGCATTCTGCTCCCTTTCCTGGGAGCTTATATGGCAGAGACAACCAGGGTAAACACAGAAGCTTCCATTATAAATGAGACAGACAACTACTTCACTCGTGTTTATAAGCACAAAGCCTTAGAGAAATAATGTATATGGCATTCAGGTTATTTACTTCCAATATAATTTTACAGGTAAAATGGGACATAGCAACTATTAAGTTTGTAAATCTATAGTCACTTAATTTTTTAAAAATCACACAAATATATGATAAAACAAGTTCTAATGAGTGTATGTTAAGATGATTTATTAAACTGGAAGCAACCTGATTTGAAGAAAGCTTTTATAGTAAGGGAATAACAGGTTATCTCCTGGGGAAAAAATTAAACTGAAAATTAGAAAAACTGTATTATGAGGATTTTAGAAATTCTACTAGACAAATTTTCACGTCTGAAAATTATCACGGTGGGTGAAGAGAGGAAGGAAAGAGAAAGTAACTAACAATTTCGCACAATGCTGTCAAAAAATGTTGATAAAATATTTTGAAAATGAAATTTCTTTTGTTCGAACAGCAGGTGGGGCTAATGCACTGTTATTTCTATTTTTGTGTTAAGGGTGGAGACTTTTTAGTTGCTGTGTAGGAGAACTTAATTTTAAAATTACAAATTTTATGCATTATCATTTTTATCATTTAATGATATTTAAGATTTTTAATTAAGCAGATGTTAAATGTAAAATACTGATACAAAGAATTTAATATTATTATATAATGTTTTGAAAGATGTTTAACATGATATTTCTCATGTTAGCAATAACATTCCCTTACTAATTCATTAAAAGTGAGCCAAATATATTATTTAACTACTGCAGTTACAAACACTACAGAAAAAGATCAGGTCACAGAAATGTCATTTAATTAACAATGCTAATTAAATGTTTAAAGTATTACAAATGTAAAGAAACCACATTCTGCTGGACTGCCTGGTTTTTCTATTTATACTTTGAGAAGGTACTTCAAGGTGAAAACTTTTTACTCAAAAGGGAATGAATGAAAAAAAAAAAATGAAAGCCTCACTTAAGGGCAGTCTCCCTGCATCCATTCTTGCTACCTTTCTAATTCACTCATCACACAATAGCCAAAATTGTCTTTTAAAATTCAATGGTTATGTCATTCCTTTTCAGTGACTTCCCAGCTCTTAAAGATCAAAGTCCTTAATTTGGTGTACAAGACCATAAATGATCTAACCAATACTCATCTTTCTAGCTTCAAATCTTGCCAAACTCCCTCTGGATCTCTCATCTCCAATCATGGGACTCTTCTAGTTCCAAGGATACACCACATTCTCTCCAACACAGGCCTTTGAACATGCTGATCCCAAAGCTTGGAATGTTCTCCCCCTGGACTGCCCTTGCTACTCATCTACCTTATCTCCACACAAGTCACTTCCTCAGAAAAGCTTCCCCAACATAAGTAGGTCCAACCCTCTGTCTATACCCTATTCTTATGGCTCCCTATACTTTTTCATTTTTGCCACCTGAACAGCTAAAATGTCATATGTATGATTGATCCCTATCCTGAAAGCTTCACAAGGACAGAGTATTTCCCTTCTGTTCTTTGACTTCCCAGTGCCTGTTACAGGACCTGTCGTGTCGTAGTCTGCTTGGTTTGCCCTGACAAAAAAACCACAGACTGGGTGGCTTAAGCAAGAGACATACATTTGTCACATTTCTGGAGGCTAGAAGTCAGACATCAAAGTGCCAGCATGTTCAGGTTCTGGTGAAAGCTCTCTTCTCAGATTGCAGACTCTGTGTCCTCACCTGGGAGGAATGGAGTAAGGGAGAAAGAAGAAGAGAGAGAGGGTGAGGAGAAGGGAAGAATACAGAAAGTTCGAGAGACAGAGACACAGAGACATTTGATAAGAGGCCATAGCCTCTTTTCAAATTGGGGTCCCATTCTTATTACCTCATTAGCCTTAATTACCTCCCAAAGACATATCTTCAGAATCAGTCATATTAGGGGTTAGAACTTCCATACATTAATTTGGGGGCAGGGGGAGGACACAATTTAGTTCCTAGCAAGTAATAAGACTAAGTATGGAAGAAATATATGCTAACACTAACAAAAGGGCACATAAAGTATTTAAAATGTAATAAGCAATACAAATAGAAATTTTTTCAGTATTATAGCCATTGAAGAAAAGATACCAGCAGGATAATAAAGCCAGAAAGAAAATGAGCAAAATATCCAGCCAAAAAGGTGAAGGAGGAATTATATAATCTATGATCAATTAAATATTCATCAATCATATTTATGGCCATCACTGTATTGGTAATATAAGAATGAAACACTTCATAGCCTGGTTATGGAAAGAGTCATAACCCAAATTATTATAAGGCTTCATAGTAAGTGTTGGACCATTCCCCAGTTTCCGTTTTCCTCAACTCTCTGGAATTTGGTATCTGCCCCTACAACTCTCACACTACAATGAACGTTGATCAATGATCTCCTCTTTGCTACATACAACTATTGCACACTTTTAGTTCTCATTCAGGGTCTCCACACTCTGTATAAATCTGGGGCACCTTTTACTGACTAGCATCCTCTAGAACTGTGTAGTGCACAGCATGCACACTGAAGGCACTGTCTGATCTTCTACATCTCTCCACAACATTCAATACTACTAACCAATACCTCCTTCTGGAAGACATCTGTCCCTTGATTTTCATAACACTGTATCCTACTTCCTGGTCTTATCTTTCTTGCTATTCCCACCTCCCTATTTTGTGAACTTCTTTTTTCTGTACATCCTTTAAATGTTCCTAATAACTCTTCTTTCTCACTTCATTCACTCTGTATGGTGGTCTCATCTATTCTTGAAGCTTCACTCACCTCTTATACGTGGTGACTCCCATATAGTTCAGATCCATTTTAAATTCCATACCCACAGAACCAGCAGAAACCCCCAAACCTTTATTTGAATGTTTTGTAGGTCGCATAAACTTGACATGTCCTAAAGTATATTGAAACTGATTAAAAAACTAAAATTGAGGACATCATTCTCCTCATGGTCCTGGACATCACACATAACAGACCATTTTTGTTATTTTATATTTATACTAGAGGCCTGGTACACAAAATTTGTGCACAGGTGGGGTCCCTAGGCCTGGCCAGAGATCAAGGCCTATCGGGGTCATCTCACCCAGTCCCAATCGGGCCTGCTGGCCACTGGACAGGGCCTGACGGATGGGGCCTGCCAGACAGGGGGAGGGATGAAAGGAGGGGCCGCAGGAGGTTTGCCGGCCAGGGGGAGGGACCGGGGGAGGTTGGCTGGCTGTGGGAGGTTGGCTGTGGGAGCACAATGACCACCAGGGGGCAGATCCTGCATTGAGTGTCTGCCCCGTGGTGATCAGTGCACGTCATAGTGATTGGTCGACAGGTCGTCCCGCCGCGGTCACTTAGGCTTTTATATATAGATAGATTTTTTGGTCTTTTATTGTTACTTTGCTTTTGGTTTGGTTCTTGCTACATTTCATGCATCTCAGACTTGAAGGTGTGGTAGGAGTCCCCTTTTCTCCCTGTAGACATAGTAGATTGTTTGAAATTCCATTCTAAATTCCCTGTCACATGTCTGACTACATGCCAGTGGCTGGAAAACTAAAGCTCAAATGTCCCAGATTTCCTTACAGCTCAAGTTCCACACATGACCTAGCTTCCACCAAGCTGATGCACCTGCTCAATACTATAGAAGCAGAAGCGATGACTATTTGTGCTGACTTCAGGCAAACTTGTTTTTGGAAGCACTTGGTTATCCTGCAGCAAAAGTTACAGTAACTCCAGTGCCCAATTCCTAGCTTTGTGGGGGCTCAGAGGCAGAGTGTGAGACTCCCATTTCCTGGCATTGGACCAGGACAAAGGAATACGGTCCTGGAGACAAAAACTATGGATGCTGTTTCCCAGCTTTCTAATCCTCAATACTGTTCTGAGAGCCATTTCATATCTGACAGGGTGTGGAACATATGAGGAAAAAGTCCAGGGTTTGTTCAGGGTAGGGAGACCCAAAGGGGGAATCCCTACATAAAGCTGGTTGTAATGTCAGCATCACGGTAAATGAAACAAACCTTCCCCTCTGGGTATAGAAGGATTTCTTAAACAAAAAGTAAAAAACATAAAGGACATGATTAATAAATTCATCTATATTATGTTATGAGCTGTTCATCAAAAAGACCATAAAGAGAGAAATATAAGTTATATAAACTGGCAAAAGCTATCTGCCAATACAGTAAACAACAAGGGATTAGTATTTCGAATAAAGAACTTGCAAAAATAAAAAAGCAGGCTAGAAAAAAAGACATTTTACAGAAAACACAAATAGCCTCAGACAATGAGAGGATGTTAGAGTGAAGAGGAAATAACCATGAACAAATGTGGCTGAGGCAAAACAAACAAAACCTGAGTGTCTCTCAAAGAAGAGAAAGAAAACAATGACAGGTGATCATAGCCACTCTCTCTGTTCCCTGTAAGATCCATAGATTACTGTCTATTTTATACCTCTTAGATATTGCTTCTTTTCATATTGCTCTTAGGGAAGTTTAGGGATTTTACTTTTGTTGAATTAAAAACATTTATTTTCAGCCCTGGCTAGTGTGGCTGCATTGTCCTATACACCAAAAAACTTGCAGGTCCGATTCCTGGTCAGGGCACATACCCAGGTTGCGGGTTTGATCCCTGGTCAGGGTGCATACAGGAGGCAACCAACTGATCTCTCTCTCTCTTAAACAAATCAACTAAAAAGCATATAGAAACATTTATTTTTATCAGGGCAACCAGGTAACAGTTTTTGAATATTATTCAGGTGTTCTTATTGACTTTTTGATTCTACATGAACTTTCTCTTCTAGGCTCATAGTGAATACTCAAAAAATACAATACAATAGGTTTTCCATTTCTTAATAGGATCTTGAATTTAATTGTTTAGTGATGACTAAAGTTCACTCCTGGTAGAGATAAAAATATGGACTATTATTACCTTAACTTATGTCTATGATATTACGCTTGAAACTTTAAGGTCATGTTAATGTGAGCAGCTAGAGGTAAAATTAATTGTAACTGGGGAAGGTGGGGTGCCTGTTGAATAGCACTTTGAAATGTTTTTAGTAGGTGAAACTAAGTCGGGTGTGGAGGGAAATGTGTGCCCGTGTGGGTGGCCACACCATTCCTACATTAGGAAACTAAACTAGAGTTAGCGGTACTGACCTTAGTCCCTTGATTCTCAAGATAGTTCATGAAACAACCAGAACGTGCTATACATTTTCTACATTTCCAACACCGAAGAACATTTATTTCTTCTTGATTATGATTTTTAGTTACCACTTCTTTACTTCTTTTCATCTGTGGGGAAGTAAATTAATGTTAGAATGTTAAACTGTCACATTAAACTTGATTTTCTAAACCCGTTATACAGCATTAGCTACATATGGAGCAGAAGGAAGGGAATGATTATTTATTGAGGTACCTACTAGTTACCCAAGTTTAGGTTAGAAGCACTCTGTAAACAATGTCTGGGATTGAAAATTCCATTTAATTATTATGATGATGCACTATGTTAGTAACTCCCAGCTTACTTTATTTTTGCAGAACAGTTTCTTTCCATCTGTTACTATTTCTTTCCATCTGTTACTAAAAGTGGTAAAAGGCAACAGTTGAAGAGTCAAATAAGTTATTGCAGTGGCTTTAAAAAAAAGTCATAACAAAGAAGTATAAATATTCCTGTAAATAAGACATTTTGAAGAGCCACAGCATTAATTTTAAACATAATAAGATTCATTGAGTTGTGGTTAATTTTGTGAAAATTTAAACTTACTTACTTTAATCAAATTGATGGTAAAAATCCCTTATACTGAATGCAAGGGATTGTATATTGTACTCAGTGGAACAGTTAACTGTACTATGTCTTGTGGCATGGGTAGTCAAACAAATAAACTTAGAGAACAGATCTACCAGTTTTATAGTCTATTTTATACCTGATATTGATATCAATGCTGTGATTTAGAGCAATTTATAAAAACAGTTTCACACTAATAGGAATTCCAAAATAGATGCAGTGTATTCAATAACTGGCCTGCTAACTATTCATTATAAAGAAAGGAAATGTTCATTTATTAAGCTACCCACAAGAGTCTACTGCCGTGTTCCTAGCCACATTTCCTCATTTGTTAGCTCTTTCATTTTTCATTCATTCAACAAACATTTACAAAGAGCTAACTATATGCCACAATAAGTCCAACTCCAGGGGCACAAAGAGGAATAAACCTTATTTTCTGTCACAGAAGTGCTCTCTGTGCTATAGTATCAATAGTTTTCTACCCTGGCTCATTAGAATCACTTAGGAAGCTTTAAGAAATAGTGATGCCTAGACCCTACCCCTAGAAATTTTGACTTATTCTTGAGATGAGGAGGAAGTTAGGAATGGGCACTTTAAAGAAGTATCCCAGGTGATCCCAGAGTGTGGTCAGGGTTAGGACAGAGATGGACCACAGAAACAATGAACTACAATGCAACAGCTATAAGGACGACAAGAGAAGAAACACAGATGGATCTTAACCACATTTAAAAGAAGGATATAAGGAACTCTGCCTGAGAGAGCACAGCATGCCCCTGTGGCAGTCAATCTAGCTCTGACCTTCAGGTTGCTAGGCAGCAGTTCTGTATCTGCTAACATCTTCAGAGCCCACCTTAGCTCAAATTTTTCTTTTATAGCTGCTCCCCGGGAAAAAACACACACAATTACTCCCACAGTAACTGAACACACCTGTACAGAAGCACTGGTCATGCTGTATTGCACTTATCTGTGTGTACTTGTGTCTTACTGATTTAATTGTGAGCTCCTAAAAAAGCATCATATTCTATTCCAGCGGTCGCCAACCTTTCAGACCTCACAGACCACCAGTGGTCCGCAGACCACCAGCTGGCGACTGCTGTCTCTCTATTCTTACAATCAGACATAGTATCTCTGGTATCAAAAAAAGACACTCAACCAATGTTCGTTGTAATCAAATTAACAAGGTCTGGCAGAAAGCTCAACTTACAAAAAGTTTTATCCCCATACCAAGTGTTAAGTATGTCTCCCAACTAATGAACAAACCAAATAGAAGTCCTTTTGCAGGGACCTGAGAAGTTCAAGGGAAGAAATAAAGATATGCTTATACAAAACTGAGATTGAAAGGAGAACTAGCAGTTACCCCATCCTATCTAATAATAGACAAATATGCAAATTGACCATACCTCTGACACACCCACAAGCCACGCCCACAAGCCACGCCCACCATCCAATCAGAGCGAGTATGCAAATTAACCCAAACCAAGATGGCTACAGCCACAGAGAGCAAAGTTTCCTAGGTAACAGAGGAAGCCAAGCTTTCTGCCGGCCCTTGCCAGGCCTAAGCCTCCACTCAAGCTACAAAGTTTCAATTATTGAAGGTAAACAAATTCAAACAAATGGCGGCAGAATGAAGCTTGAGAGAGCAGGCCAGGGTTGGCAACAGGGGAAGCAAAGCTTTCCGCACAACCTGGCCGGGTCCACCCGCTTAAGGCAACAAAGTTTCAATTATAGAAGGTGAATTAACTGCCACACAAATGGCTGCCAGCCTCGGAGGGAGCCCCAGGCTTGGCTCCGCTCCAGGCTACAAAGTTTCAATTGTAGAAGGAAAATAAATTCCAGATACCAGGGCCTCTGCTTGGGTTGCTAGGGGGCGTGGCCGGCCTGCAAACGACCACAGGCCCCTCGCTCAGGCCGCCCCACACCCCAAGGGAACCCCCACCTGATCTGGGATGCCCTTCAGGGCAAACCAGCTGGCCCCCACCCCTGTACCAGGCCTCTATCCTTTCTAATAAAAGAGTAATATACAGATTGATCATCACTGCAACACACAATATAGCTGCCCCCATGTGGACACAAGATGGCCAGCACAAGATGGCCAGCAGGAGAGGGCAGTTGGGAGGCACCCGACCTGCAAGGGAGGGCAGTTGAGAGGGACCAAGCCTGCAAGGGAGGGCAGTTGGAGGTGATCAACCCTGCAGGAGAGGGCAGTTAGGGGTGACCAGGCCGGCAGAGGAAGGAAGTTGGGGGCAAACAGGCTGGCAGCAGAGTGGTTAGGGGGTGATCAGGCTGGTAGGCAGAAGCGGTTAGGGGCAATCAGGAAGGCAGGTAGGTAAGCAGTTGGGAGCCAGCAGTCCTGGATTATGAGAGGGATGTCCGACTGCCCGTTTAGGCCCGATCCCAGGATCGGGCCTAAACGAGCAGTCGGACATCCCTCGAGGGGTCCCAGATTGGAGAGGGTACAGGCTGCGCTGAGGGACAACCCCCCTCCATGCACAAATTTTGTGCACCGGGCCTCTAGTCTACACTAATAAAAGAGAAAGATGCAAATCAACCATACCTTCGCAACACCCACCAGCCAATCAGGAGTATGCAAATTAACCCAACAAAGATGGCGTGTTAATTTGCATACGCAGGCGCCAAGCACCCGGGGGCGGGACGCTTGCATCGTCGCCATGGTGATGACATAGGCGTTCCACATCGCCCAGCAGCTCCAGGCCTCTGGGCAGTGTGGGAAGGTGGAAAGGTGGCTCTGTCCAGAGCGAAGGCGGTGCCAGCAGCCAGGGGAAGGAAGGCCCATTCTGCAGGAATCTTTGTGCATCGGGCCTCTGGTAGTGATATATTTATGGGAAAGCTGAAGTGGCTTCTGTCAGAGAACTTATATTAAAAGAAGAGGTTGAATATGGCAAAGGACTTTAGAGAGAAAGGAAGGGGGAGGGAGAGAGAGAAACATTTATCAGTTGTCTCTAGTGTGCACCCTAACCAGAGAAGGAACCCACAACCCAAGTATGTGCTCTGACTGGGAATGAAACCCGCAACCTCTTGGTGTATGGGATGACACTCCAACCAACTGAACCACACTGGCCAGGGCAATAAACAGTTTTTTAACTGCATGTGTGAAGAATTAAATGACTACTGATACACTTTGTCACCACTGCCATGATTCTGTGAAAGGACCAGAAGTTTTGTATTATTAGTGAAAATGTCAACACAGTAAAATAAAAAGCGCAAATAACATCTTAATATTACCAAGAAACCAGTGGGAGCTGAATTCTCTGAAGGATTAGAGACACCGGGGCCATTAACCACTTTTGAGAACTGCTACTTTATGCAAAATAACTGTCCCAAAAGTGTTGACTATGAAAATCTTATTTCCTACCAATATCCTTTAAAATATTTAAGAATAGATGAGTCTCTATGGAAAAACTTATTTATAACAAATTGGTTGAATTTTTCTATAAAGTCTGCCACTGGGATTATAACCTCCATGACGAAGTTTCACTCCTTCACCTACCTTTTGCTATTTACCACTTTTTCTGATAAAATATCACCACTTGTCATAGGTCTAATTCCATACTCCTGGGTCTCCAATTTTGCTTACCTCTTCTTTGTAATTCATGGATAAAAATGAGATATAGTGGGCAAAATTATAAACTATTAAAATTAATCTAAAATTAAAAAATAAACCAAAATCTTTAAAAATTAAAATAGAATTGAAATATTTTCTTCAAAACCCATAAAAAAATAAAGAGAGGCCCAGGCAAAAATTATATAATTGGCAAATTTTGCCTATCCTTTAAGAAATGAATAGTCTTTGTAACTTATATAACTGTGGCCCAGAACATATAATAGGAAGACTAACTCCACAAATATAACCTTGATGTATTGATTAGACGAGGAGATATAAAATTAGGCAAGGAGAGTATAAAAAATTACATACCAATATATTCATGAACATAGATAATAAAATCCTAAAATATTAGCCAACAGAATTGATCAGAAAATTAAAAGAATAACACATTTTAACCATATAAATTCATTTCTAGAAATTCAAGAGTGGTTCAAAAAGATGCACTCACACAAAAATCCAAACCAAAATTATTAAAAGAAAAACACATGGCCACCTTAAAAGATGCAAAACAAAACTTTTGATGAAACTCAATACTTACTGTAAAAACTTGCAGTAATGTCAGCGTTAAGCCTTTTGTGTGTCTGTGCCCCCACAACCCTCATCTGTGCCCCATGTCCATGCCTGTCTCTGTTTGAAAACAGTGGATAAAGAATGCTCAACATGGAGCAATGCCTACAGTGACAACTTTCATCATCTGGTCCTGGACACAAGGTCAGTTTGTCATGATAGGTGGAAGTCAAGGCAATGGGACAAGAAATCAGAGCTGTATTTTCTTCTCTCTATAAGGGGATTACTTATCACCAAGGAAAAATTGGAGAATGGAGATATAGGAATGTGTCCCTGCTGCTCTCACTATGAAAGTGACGTAAGTCAAATATCAGTTTATATGTGGCTAAACAGTCCCAGCCCATTCACCACCAAAGAAATGGTTAAATGTGAATGAAGACTTTTGGAATACAAATCCTAAACAGTTGGGAATAGGCCAAGACAGAAAAATTTAACATAAAGTAAACCTCTCACAATGGGACTGTAAACAAAAATCTGGAGATACCTTTTTAAAGAGAGTATATTTAGGTAACAATTTGCAAACCAGAAAATGAAGTCCTTGATATTCTCAGTATGAACTGGGAATATGTTCCAAAATGGAGGAGATACCTCAGAGTTTATAAAGGAAAAAGTTGCTAGGAGCTGTTGATCAAAGAGATGGGTTGCTAGGGACAACAAGACCATAAACTCCATCATTTCTGATTGGTGGGGGCATCTTGACTCTCAATAGTTGGCTGACCCAGTGAACAAGCAACTTGGGTTGTCAGGTGAGTACAATTTATATATATAAAAGTCTAAGTGACCGTTAGGACCAAACGACCGGCCGGTAGCTATGAAGTGCACTGATCACCAGGGGGCAGACGCTCAACACAGGAGCTGCCCCCTTGTGGTCAGTGCGCTTCCACAGCCAACCTCCCATAGTCCCTCCCCTCGGCCGGCCAGCCAACCTCCTGTGGTCCTTTCCCCAGCCAGCCGCCCTGATCACTGGCGAGGCCAAGAGACCCCACCCATGCATGAATTCGCGCACCGGGCCTCTAGAAAATCCTACCTAATGGACAAATATGCAAATTGACCATACCTCCGACACACTCACAAGTCATGCCCACAAGCCATGCCCACCATCCAATCAGAGCGAGTATGCAAATTAACCCAACCAAGATGGCTACAGCCACAGAGAGCAAGATTTCCTAGGTAACAGAGGAAGCCAAGCTTTCTGCCTGCCCTTGCCAGCCTAAGCCTCCACTCAAGCTACAAAGTTTCAATTATTGAAGGTAAACAAATTCAAACAGAAATGGCAGCAGAATGGAGCTTGAGAGAGCAGGCCAGGGTTGCTCCCGGCAACAGGGGAAGCAAAGCTTTCCGCACACCCTGGCCGGGCTCACCCGCTTAAGGCTACAAAGTTTCAATTATAACCCCAACAGAAATGGCTGCCGGCAACGGAGGGAGCCCCAGGCTTGGCTCCGCTCCAGGCTACAAAGTTTCAATTGTAGAAGGAAAATAAATTCCAGATACCAGGGCCTCCACTTGGGTTGCCAGGGGGCGTGGCCAGCCTGCAAACCACCACAGGCCCCTCGCTCAGGCCGCCCCACGCCCCAAGGGAACCCCACCCTGATCAGGGACACCCTTCAGGGCAAACCAGCTGGCCCCCACCCCTGTACCAGGCCTCTATCCTATCTAATAAAAGAGTAATATGCAGATTGATCATCACTGCAACACACAATATAGCTGCCCCCATGTGGTCAAAGATAGCTGCCCCTATGTGGTCAAAGATCCTGCCCCCATGTGGACACAAGATGGCCAGCAGGAGAGGGCAGTTGGGAGGCACCCGGCCTGCAAGGGAGGGCATTTGAGAAGGAACAGGCCTGCAAGGGAGGGCAGTTGAGAGGGACCAGGCCTGCAAGGGAGGGCAGTTGGAGGTGATCAACCCTGTAGGAGAGGGCAGTTAGGAGTGACCAGGCCGGCAGAGGAGGGAAGCTGGGGGCAAACAGGCTGGCAGCGGAGTGGTTAGGGGGTGATCAGGCTGGCAGGCAGAAGCGGTTAGGGGCAATCAGGAAAGCAGGCAGGCAAGCAGTTGGGAGCCAGCAGTCCTGGATTGTGAGAGGGCAGTTGGACATCCCTCGAGGGGTCCCAGATTGGAGAGGGTGCAGGCTGGGCTGAGGGACAACCCCCCTTCATGCACCAATTTCGTGCACCGGGCCTCTAGTATATAATAAATGAATTCAGTCTCATTCTTATCTTGGCAAGTCCTAGTTTCAGCTCAGGCCCAGAGAACAAAAAGGCTGTCTTTGATCACACAATCATAGTACAGAGAGTATTATTTAACAATGATGCAAGGAGTATGATTTATCAAACAGTACAATCAGCCCAGAGGAGGCTGCTGGCCTTTCTGGAGCCCAAAAGGACAAAGTTATGCTCTGCAAGCAGTTTCACAGCTCAAGCTGCAAAAATTCAAGTTTTGGGTCACAAGTTATGACAGTAAAGTTTTTATGTAACTTTGTATTTCACAGAACTTTGAATATGAATATTCTAACTTTTCTATCAGAATAATAAAGAAAAACAATTTTAAATTAGTATTTTCCAGCAACTTCATCATCTTTACATATGAACATCTAATTATTTGGGTAGAGAGAGAGGGAGCGAGAATAGGTTGAATATAGGAGAATTTTAGTTTATGTATAGCTGAATTAATGACATTATACATTTGCTAAAAGTTCTAGAACTATACAACACCAAGACTGAGCCCTAATGTAAACTAAGAATTTTAGATTAAAATAATACATCAATATAGAGTGGGGCAAAAGTAGGTTTACAGTTGTTCATATGAAAAATAATAGAATAATAAATAAATAATACAAAAATAAACTGTTTCAGGTACTCACAACTGTAAACCTACTTTTTTTTAAAATATATTTTATTGGTTTTTTACAGAGAGGAAGGGAGAGGGATAGAGAATTAGAAACATCGATGAGAGAGAAACATCGATCAGCTGCCTCCTGCACACCCCCTCCTGGGGATGTGCCCGCAACCAAGGCACACGCCCTTGACCGGAATTGAACCCAGGACCCTTCGGTCCGCAGGCCGACGCTCTATCCACTGAGCCACCCCGGCCAGGGCTGTAAACCTACTTTTGCCTCAGCCTGTATTAATTCATCAATTGTAAAAAGTATATCACACTAACACAAGATGTTAATAATAGGAAAAATTGTGTAAGAGGGATTATATGGGAGATTTCTGATCAATGTTTTTCGTTTATTTTTAAAGTATAATTTTATTGATTTCAGAGGAAGAGAGGAAAGGAGAGGAAGAGAGAGATAGAAACATCAATGATGAGAGAGAATCATTGTTTGCTGCCTCCTGCACATTGGACTGAGCCCGCAACCCAGGCATGTGCCCTTGACCAGAATCGAACCTGGGACCCTTCCGTCCATAAGCCGACGCTCTATCCACTGAGCCAAACCAGCTAGGGCTCTGATCAATGTTTTAAAGGTAAAACTGCTCTAAAAATAAATTTGTTGATTAAAAATAATTATTTTGATGTCTAATACTAACATTATATGCTCAAAGTTATTAATATTTGTTAACTGAAAAGGGCAAGTTTGCATTTGTCTTGGCTCTTGAGATAATTAAAAATAGCTTTTCCTTTGAAATTTAACAACATTTGTTTTTTTAAAGTAAAAAAAAATATCTTATCAGTATGATACCTATATTAGTTTACTTGGGCTGCGGTAACAGAATACCATAGACTGGGTGGCTTAAAGAACAGACACTTGTTTTCTCACAGCTCTGGAAGCTGGAAATCTGAGATCGGGGGCCAAAAGTTTGAGGTTCTAGCGAGGGCGCTCTTCCTAGTTTGTAGACAGCTGCTTATCTGTGTCTTCACGTGGCCTTTCCTCTGTGCATGTGCGCTTCTGCTCTCTTCCTCTTCTCATAATGACAATGCTCCTATTGGATTGGCACCCCACCCTTATAACTTCTTTTAACCTAATTACCCCCCTTAGGGGCCTATCTCCAAACACTAACATATTGGGGGTTAGGGCTTCAACATATGGATTAGGTGGTGAGGGGGGTGGGGTACATCACAATTCACTCCATAATAGTATCTAAAGAACCTAAGGTTCTCAATTTTGACATTGTTAAAATGCTATTTTATTATGTATCTTTTCTGTTACAGAAGGCATAGAATAAAAGCTCTGGTATGAAAGAGAAAAATACTGAGTTGATAATTTCTCAAAAGGTAAAAGTCATGCCCAACCAGTGTGGCTCTGTAGTTGGGCACTGACCTATGAATCAGGTCATGGTTCGATTCCTGGTCAGAGCACATGCCTGGGTTGCATGCTCAATCCCCAGTGGGGGGCGTGCAGGAGACAGCCAATCAATGATTCTCTCTCATCATTTACCTTTCTATCTCTCTTTTCCTTTCTCTCTGAAATCAATAAAAATGTATTTTTTAAAAAAGGTAAAAGTCATTTATAAGTGAACAAGAAAGAAAAATCAGAAAAGAAAATGGCCAACAATTCTGAAGTTCCCTTATCAATAACCTGTACATTTCTTTAAAAATTGGAAGGTAAATACAAGATTAAAAGCCAAGGGAGGTAAAATTGGTAAAAGTGTGAAAGGAACAATGCATACTTAATTAGAATATTAAACACTAAACTGATTTAGCCAGTTCAAACCATCTCAGAGCAAATATTTCTAAATTTTGGTCTTTTTTTTTTTTTTTTAAGAAAAAACTAATGAAACTGCACTACAGATAAGGGATAATGTCAGCCTTGACTCTCAATGCTATGCTATTACACCTACATGATGCAGCATCTGTAGCTCTTAAGTCTGCTGAGGATTAGTGTAAAAGCAGGAGGTCTATGAATAAATGTCAATGGGAACACATTTAATGCTGGTGAGATGAGTTTCCTATTTAATGTACCAGTACAACCAAACCAGTCATTAGCTCTTATAAAGGAATGATGCTGTGGAGAAAAATACAGACTGTCATCAACCTTACTGTTGCAATGATGATAATAGTAAAAATAAAATAAAGGACAGAACTATCTAAGGAACTTTGAATATTTTAAAAAATATATACACCTTTCTTGTATTTGTAAGGTTAAATAAATCTACTAGTTTCTGGCAGGATTTGGGGTTAGGGGGGAAAATACTAAAATCAGAGAGAAAATGGCCTGCAGAATAGGATATTGTACTACTGATTGAGAAATGCTACCCATACGCTATGAGTATTTAAATTTAAAATGTATATATGCCTTGTTGTTTTGTTTGCATGTATGTGTGTGTGTTTAGTGTAAAAGCACCATTCTGTATTTGTGGCCATTACACTGATGCATAATGAATCACCTCAGTACATGTTTCCATGAAATGAGAAGGAATACTCCTTTTGTAATATTAAGAAACAGCATATTGTTAAAGTAAGAGAAATCTGTTCTGTGGGACACAGCAACCCCAGAATTAATCCACAGCTGTTTTGCAGAAGTGGGCTTTAGGATCAGTGATTGTTCACATGAACAGAACATCATCCATATACATAAAAGCCTAATATGTAAATTGTCCCCGCAGGAGTTTGACCGGGAGTTCGATGGCTCACTATGACATGCGCTGACCACCAAGGGGCGGCACGAAACGAAGGAAGGCACAGGCCAGCAGCTGGCAGCTAGGGAAGGGAGGCCCCGGCCAGCAACCTGAAGGCCCTGATCAGCCCTGATCACCGGCCAGGCCTAGGGACCCTACCTGTGTACACATTTCGTGCACCAGGCCTCTAGTATGTAATAACTTTTGGGAATAGCTGCACAAATTTTATTTTGTAGAACTGATACCATGTCAACTCCCCCTGCTGATGCTGAATATTTTTTATTTAAATGTGTTATGAACACAGAAGACCTGAAGTAAAACATGCCCAAATCCAAGCAGACCACAGGAAGGAAGTACTAATAACACTGCAATCAATAGTTTGTGGAAAACTGCAAAAATACAAATGACTGAGTTTTCATAGCAAGAGAAAGTCACCACATTTGTTTGTGAACTATATAAGAACACATCAGGACCAAAAAAGTAACTTTATATTAAGCAGAAATTAAAACAGGCTCTTAAGAGATATTATTAGATTCCTGTATAATTTAAATGCCTTATGTAGTTCAATAGATATTTCTAGAACATGTATTATTTAGTAAAAGGTGGCTTGTAATTCAGGATCCCTCTCACATTAGCTTTCAATCTTTGTCAAGGGTATTAGATACTTTATATGTACAATGAGGAGACTGGATCAGGTGATTTCTAAGCTGTCAATTCTGTAAGTCTAGACTTGGTAGCTGCAGTAACTAAAATGGCAATTGAGGCCTCCAATTTATTAACTCTAGAACTGTCTAAATCATGAGTTACAGAGAGAGATCTCAATCTTCTTCAATAATCGCCAATATACACTTGGGGGTTTGAACATGTTGAAGTCAACTTCAACAGCTTTTTAATTGTTAAGTGATTTTGCATAGTACACTTTGGTATTCATATACAGATACATCTTTTACAGAAAGCACCCAACTTTTGTTGATAAGAAAGTATTTAATGGTTAAAACTACCTTATCACCATCTAAGCAGCTCTCATCTACCTTCCTTCTCCCTCCCCTGGGCTTACTGACCTCTTAGACATGCAAGGAGAAAAGGTAATATAATTACCTTAAGGAGAAAAGGTAATATAATTTGATGCTATTGTAGCTGCCAGGTACTTCCTACCCTCTCCTACATCTTCTTAATCTACATAATTAAATACCATCTCTTTATTCTTCAAATTTTTTCCTTTTCCCTTTTCTCTCGCATAAACATCTTCAGATACATGGTCTTGAATGCTCACTGCAGTCTTTCAATCCAAGTGATATCTTTAAGAATTGTAAAATAAAATAATCATAATAATTGAAGAAATGCTGGCATTTTGTAACTTCTGTATTTTGATTTACTTTGCCCATTTTAACTGCCACCATTCTTTGGTAAAAAAAAGGAACAAGTTCTAAAGATAAATAAAAGTAATAGTGTGAGAACCCATTCATTTTACATACTACTTGTCACACACTACTTTCTTAGGGAGAAAATATAAGCAAAAGATACTACATACAGAATTAATAGTTGTGAGCAAAGATGAAATATACTTTTCTAAAAGGTGTGTATATATTTGTATTTACATGTAAATCTTAGAAAGCACGATATAATGATTCCACAAGTTTTTGTTTCAAAGGATGTATTTAGCCATTCTGGGATATTTTTGAGCAACCTAGGATATATACAAACACATTTTAAATAAAAGTGCCAATAAATTTTTATTGGACCAAGAAGAGACAATAGCAAGAAGAAAATGAAATCAAGTGATTTTCTAAAAATCAATTTTAAGTTGTGTTTTGAGGCTACAGATATTCTTCATTAAGTATTTGTTGAGCACCTACTATTTTGTCAGTAAACACAAAGATTGACAAATACCTGTATTATGAAAGTATATGAGGGGGAGAGAGGTAGATAGAGAGAGTAGGCAAAATTGTCAGAGCTTTCAGAGGGAAACATCTAAGAATTGATCCTGAGGTCAAATAGAGCCTGCTTTCCCCAAATGCCTATCAGGCTGATTTCTCAGAAGGGTATATAAGAGCTAAAATATATTACTTTATGTGGAATACGTTAATATGCTATAAAGCGTGGTCTTAACTGAAAGTTAATAATTAGTAGTTGTCGGCTGAAACCGGTTTGGCTCAGTGGATAGAGCGTCGGCCTGCGGACTCAAGGGTCCCAGGTTCGATTCCGGTCAAGGGCATGTACCTTGGTTGCGGGCATATCCCCAGTAGGGGGTGTGCAAGAGGCAGCTGATCGATGTTTCTCTCTCATGGATGTTTCTAACTCTCTATCCCTCTCTCTTCCTCTCTGTAAAAAATCAATAAAATATATTTAAAAAAAAATAAGTAGTTGTCTAACTTGCCATAATCTTATTGGATAGTTATATTCTCTTTAATGGATAAAGTAGCAATAATCAAGAAAAGATTCAATGAGAAAGTGGCAGCAAAGATAAACATACTGGCCTGACTTCAAACTTGTTTTTTTTCTTCTGGGAAAAAGAGTAGTTACACAGAGAGGCTTTTGTTGGGTACAGAGGCAGCTACACTAGGCTACTGCAAAAGATTGCTAGATAATGGAGACGACAAAGAGGGCGGTATCTCCTCGTAGAATAAGCACTAATCTGGAAGCTAAGAGACTTGGGCTTATTTACTTTACTTATTTATCTCATCATTGTTTACCCTCCCCCTCAAAAAGGACTTAAAGCTCCTAGTACTTTTACTGTTTTTTCTCTTTCCTGAAAAAAACTTTCCTTTGGATAGTTCATCTGACACCTAAGCCTCTGTTTAGTCCTCATGTCACTGTGCCACCATAGTACTATACTAATGTGTACATTTGTTTCTTCTTCTAAATTGTAAGCTCCAGAGAATGGGCATTAGCAGGCACATATCCTGCGCGCGCGCGCGCGCGCTCTCTCTCTCTCTCTCTCTCTCTCTCTCTCTATTCTATTAGTATATAATCCTTCACAACACCACCAAATACTCTGCATATCTATCTATCCATCCATCCATCCATCCATCCATCCATCCATCCATCCATCCATCTATACACACACATATATAAAAGGCTAAGTGTCCATCCAACTGGTAGCTATGATACACACTGACCACTAGAGGGCAGACGCTCAACACAGGAGCTGCCATGATGTGCACTGGCCATCCTATCTAACAAAAGAGTAATATGCAAATTAACCATCACTCCGCTACACCCACAAGCCACGCCCACCAGCCAATCAGGAGCGAACATGCAAATAAACCCAACCAAGATGGCTACAGCCACAGAAAGCAGGAGGGAGGCTTGGGTTTCCCAGGCAATGGAGGAAGCCAAGCTTTCCACCTGCCCTTGACAGCCTAGGCCTCCACTCAAGGCTACAAAGTTTCAATGATAGAAGATACATAAACCCAAACAGAAATGGTGGCAGCCACGGAGCTGGAAAGAGCGGGAGGCTAGGGTTGCCCCTGGCGATGGAGGAAGCCAAGCCTTTTGCACACCCTGGCCTGCCCAGGCCTCCGCTTAAGGCTACAAAGTTTCAATTATAGAAGATACATAAATCCCAACAAAAATGGCTGCCACCACAGAGCAAGCAGGAGGCTTGGCTCCGCTCCAGGCTACAAAGTTTCAATTGTAGAAGATAAATAAACCTCAGATTCCGGGGCCTCCACTTGGGTCACCAGGGGGCGTGGCCAGCCTGCAAACCACCACAGGCCCCTCACCAAGGCCATCCCACACCCCAAGGGAACCCTCACCCATACACCAGGCCTCTATCCTATCTAATAAAAGAGTAATATGCAGATTGACCATCACTCCAACACACAAGATGGCTGCCCCCATGTGGACACAAGATGGCCGTCTAAAGATGGCCAGCAGGGGAGGGCAGTTGGGAGGGACCAGGCCTGCAAGGGAGGGCAGTTGGGGGTGATCAAGCCTGCAGGAGAGGGCAGTTAGGGATGACCAAGCCGGCAGAGGAGGGAAGTTAGGGGCCCCAGATTGGAGAGGGTGCAGGCTAGGCTGAGGGACACCGCCCCCCCCCATGCATGAATTTCATGCACCAGGCCTCTAGCTTAAAAATAAAGGGCACCATGGACCTGGTGCTGACAAACCAACACCCCACTTCTCCCAAGTGGGACACAGACCCTGCCACCACCCTGGAGCGACACCCCACCAAATCACAGCCAACACTGCCAAGACCCATAGTGCAAAATGTGGCCCACAGCCCAGCCCAGCCCAGCCCAGAAATGGTCACTGTGGGCGCCAGGTAATGACATCAGTTTCCTCTCCCTAGCAACTAGCCTCCTTGGAGTTTCTTCAGTCCAGGAACACAACTTGCTTTATAGCCAGGTGCAAACATTTTACACTTTAACCAAATGTCTGTGGAGCATTTTCCCATGCCTCATCTCATTTGATCCTCCCAGAAGTCCTGGAGTATGTAGATAGGAGACTTGGTAGAAGAATTCTATTTTCTTTTCATTAGCCGGAAAATGGAGATTTAGAAAGCTTAGAAACTTGACCCAACTGAAAAGAAGCAAGAAATGGTGGACCCTGAAAATGACTTCAGGTTTTCTCACTGCACAGAATATAGTCAAACACTGCTGCAGTTAAGTATTTTACCCTTTGTTCTCCCTGTGTGATCTACAATAATAATCTGCTTTGTGTTGATATCTACTGCTGTGTTGCTGACAATTACCTGAAAGAGAAGTTGGGGTGCTTCACTGGGCTGGAAAAAGTTTAGCTAAATCAGAAAGCAGATCTAATTAAGCAAGTGTATCTATATATATAAAAGGCTAAGGTGACTAGCGCATGCGTAATAAAGTTCTCGCACGTGTGTGTTTCAATCTGTCATTGTCATTGTTGATCGTGAATTTGGTTGACACTTCTATTATAGAGAAAGGGTAAAGAATGATATTAAAATATTTCTTCTAGTTAATTTCCTTTCAATGTGCATAAATCTGTGCATTGGGCCACTAGAGACTATATATTTTGCTGAACTGAATTACAGAAACTAGTGCTACTGTTCTCTCACTCTGAGCATTGACAGGAAATTCTAACAGGTCAAACCTCCCACTAAGTACATTCTACTGTATTAAATGGGGGAAAAGCCCAATTCAGAGACTAAATTATTTAAATTCTTGTATGATTCTGGCTGAATCAAAATGCTTGTCCTAATATACCATGTGCTTCCACAAAATTCTGCCCCCTCCCTAGTAAACTCTTACTTACTCATAATTAAAGTTAGAAAAGAAAAATAAGAAAAGGTAGCACCTTTTCAATGGCTTAGTAGATTTAGTTTTAATTAAAATTCTCTGAGTATAAAGCAGAAGTATGATTATAAAAACTATTAGTTAACTCTTCTACCAGATTAACTCCATTTTAATGGAAAATATTGCTGCAGGAATCCAGCCAAAAGATAAGGCTCACATCAGGTGACTGCAGTGGTGGTGGTAAATAATGGTCAAGTTCTGGACATATACTGAAGGATTTCCAGATGGATTGAATATGGGGTCCAAGATAAAGAACAATCAAAGATGGCTCTAAAATTTTTAGAATAAGCAACTGTAAGAATGGAGTTGCCATCAAATAATATGGGGAAGGATTCAAGTGACATAGGAGGGGCAAATCAGGATTCCAGTTTTGGATATAAATTTGAGATGCATGTTCAACTTTCAAAAAGAACTAAAAAGTACACAGCTAGATTCAAGAATTTGGAGTTCTAAAGACTGTTGGAACAAGAGATTTAAATGTGGGATTGTTCTCTAAAGCCACGAAAATAGAGAAATCTGTTTGTGAGTATGGATAAAGAGAATCCAAGACTATGCCCTGGTTTCACTTAAATTTTCTGGGGGTCTAAATTTCCTCTCAATTATGTCTATTAATTCTCACTCATTTCCTCCTGAGTTTTATAATTTTGGAATATGAACTCATCTTTGCCTTGACACAAGTATGGGACCTTGTCTGAGGACCTGTCCCTCCGGGAAGAACAGTTTCATATTGTATCTGCCAGGTGCTCAAGGGACATCCCCAGCACAGGAATACCTTTCAGGTAAGTTTCTCAGTTTAAGGGTCCTTGGCTCACTCTGGTAGTATAAATTCAATTCCTAAAGTTTCACATTAAGAATTCTCAGGTGATGTGGATATGTCAGAATCTGAAAATGGATAGAGGGAAAAATCAAATCAAGCTCCTATTTTACCTTTGCTGTATAGACTATTTCAGTGTAACCAAATAGTTGGTGAGAAAGTATTTTTTAGTATAGATTCACCATGCTAATAAAATAGAATGATTAATATAATCACCTCTTTCAACCCCTAATTTTTGGGGAAAAACATTGATATTAAAAACATTACTATAAAAGAAGGGAGCATTTTATAATGAATAGTAGGGGCCCAGTGCACGAATTCCTGCACCTTGAAAGGAACTTTGGGCCGCAAGGCTGCAGTGGGCACAGGGGTGAGTCTTGGCCCATCCTCCGTGCCCTCGCCTGGCTCCTCCCGCTGCAGCCCCCGGTCCCATCTCTGCCAGCAGCCCCGCTCCCACTGCCGATCCCACAGGCTGACGGCTGGTCCCACTTGCACCCGCTGACAGCGTGGAACAACTGGGGCTGTTACCAGCAGCGGGTGCGAGCAGGGCCAGCGCCTTCAGCGGGTGCAAGTGGAAGCTGCTGCCCTGATTGCCCCACAGGAGCAGGGGGAAGTGGAGAAGCCCTCAAGGGCGATTGGGGCTGGCAGCCGATCAGGACCAGTGCTGGGCCCTGGCAGCGGACGTGAGTGGAGGTTCTGGCACCAGCTGTGGGTGCGAGTGGGGCTGGCACCAGCAGTGGGTGCTAGAGGCGGCTCCAGCACCAGCAGCAGGTGCAAGCGGGGCTGTCGCTGGCAGCGGGTACAAGAGGTGGCTGCTGGCCCCAATCGCCCCTCAGGAGCAGGGGGAGATGGAGAAGCCCCGAGGGGCGATCGGGGCTGGCAGCCGCCACCAGCACCCACTGACAGCACTGAGCAATCAGGGCTGGCGCCAGGTGCCAGCAGCAGGTGCGAGTGCTGGGCGGGACCATGGCACATGGGAGCAAATAATTTTCAGTAACCACCAGAGGCTCGCCCCAATGACAGCAACCGGCGCCCTGCCTTGGTCTGGTGCCCCACCATCCCGCTGGGGCCTATGCCTGCCATGTTCTATGCTCTGCCGCCTCCTGCCAATGCCCACCATGTTCCGTGCACGACCCCTGGTGGTCAGCTCACGTCATAGCGACCAGTTGTTCGGTTGTTCCGCTGTTCGGTCTATTTGCATATTAGGGTTTTATGTATATAGATATAAAGCGGCTACCACCTGCATTCAAAGATCAATCCTAATGTCATAACTAAATAATCATAATTAAAAAAATTAAAAACAGGACAACTGTATTAGTTTGCTAGATAGGGCTACAATAACGAAGTACCGCAGACTGGGTGGCTTTAACAACAGAAATTTTCTCACAGTTCTGAAGGCTAAAAAGCTGATATCAAGGGGCCCTCTGGGTTGATTTCTTCTGAGGTTTTAGATGGCTGCCTTACCATGGGTCCTCACATGATCTTTCCTCTCTAGGTATGCATGCTGATGTCTTTCTGTTTTTAAAATCCTCACCTGAGGATATGCTTATGGATTTTAGAGAGGAGGACAGAGAGAGGAGGAGGACAGAGAGGGAAGGAGAGAGGGAGAGGAGGAGGGAAGGAAGGAGAGAGAAAGAAAACATCATGTGTGAATGAAACATTGATTGGCTGCCTTCCAAATGTGTCTGACCTGAGACTGAACCCACAACCTAGGTATGTGCCCTGAACTGGAATCAAACCCAAAACCTTTTGGTGTATGGGATAATACTCCAACCAAGTCCTAATTTCCTCTATTTATAAGAATAGCAATCTGATTGGATTAGGGCCCACCCAAACAGCCTCATTCTAACTTAATCACCTCTTTAAAGGACCTATCTCCAAATACAGTCACATTCTGAAGAAGTGGGTATTAACTCTTCAACAACTAAATTTGGGAGGATATAAAATTAGACCATAGCAACAACCAAACATCATGTGCCTCCTGATGTAAAGCAATTGGAAGTACTCAGCACCATCTATATTCTTTAAAAAATTTACCAAATTGAGTCTAGCATTAAATCTAAGAACCACTTTATGAAGACTAGAGAAACATGTCAAATGGTACCGTGAGGATACAATTAGCTATACACAGAATGTGGGGAATTCTACATGACAAATGACTTTTTTCCAACAAAAGTAAGTTTTTAAAAGAGGGAGGAGAAACATAAGAGATTTAAGATATCAATGTGTAGACCTTATTTGGATCTCGATTCAAACAGATTAAAAAATATATTTTTGAGACAATTGGGGAAAATTATACACAAATTAGTTTGCTGACACACAAAGCACTCAGTCCAGTTTTCCTATGTCTAGCAGCCTTCACCGCCTGGTTCTCCGTTCTGCACCCTGTTCTTCAGAGGGGGCATCCTGCACCACCGTTTACTGCCTTTCTGTTTCCCTGGAAGAAATGCCATGACCCCTGAGAACAACTGTAACCACAATGCTGCTATTTATTATCACCAGGGTTCTGTGTCTCTCCTCTCTAAATGCCCACCACAAACCCCCCTGCATTCTGCCCTGTGGCTTCCTGGAATTTGCTGGGAACAGAGAGTGAAAATTTAAATCCAGCACTTCCTGCCTCAGAGCAGTGATGGAGGCGGAGAGGGGTGTCTTCCTGGTTTGCTAGTTGGTAGAGGACCTAAGTATTTGAGGGAACTGACTGCAATGGGCAGAAAGAAGCCTTTTGGCCTGTATCAGACAATATGTATCAAGAGGGTGGAGCAGGGATATGCAGGTGCTGATGTAGAGAAATTCCTCTCGATAGAGGACAATCTGTTTCTTAATTAACGTCACTTTCTCCTGGTTCGTAGGAGTTTTTTGCTTTTTGGTTTCATGGTGAGTTTTCATTTTATTCTACATATTCATAGTACACTAAAAGGAGAAAAAGGCTACCCTGGAGTCTGCTATTTAGATGCCATTTTGAACTAGGGAACTTTCACATAATTTGTTAAAGATGAATAATTTTATGTATATTTCAGTGATAAACTGTGTGGCGTATTTCATTTATTTATTTATCACCTACCTAACCTAGAATTTATGAAAGGTAGAAAGCTGCAAACCTCACCAAGGTTGTAACTACATGTTGAGTCATAAAACTGTTCCAAAAAACAATTATACTAATAAATTTAAAATATTGATATCTTTTTAAATTTCAGTATAAGAAAATACAAACAAAATTAAGAACAACTCAGAGACAGGAAGAAGAGATCAACAAATATTTTAAGCAAATGGTTAATATCTACAATTCTACAACACAACATTTTTAATACGACAAATATCCAACAGAAGAATGAACAAAGACTTTGAAAGCACAATTCCCAAAAGAGGTAACCAAAATGGCCAACAATCATAAGAAACGTGTTCAACTTCACCAGAAATCAGGAAAATTAAAATGAAAAGAAGTATTCCACACTAATCACATGGGGGAAATGTAAAAGTCTAACAATACCAAGTGAGAAAATGATATTCCATCTGGGTCTAAAAGGCTAGAGAGGATTTAGATAACATTGAAAGCAGAAAGCTATTTGGCAAGATTTGGTAAAAATGAAACATGTATCTAGTGATTTGCAGACCTACTTTTAGGTTTGTATGTGCCTTATATCACATAGAAATGTTCATTTTAGCAACCTTTTATGATAGTAACAAAAAATTGGAAACAACCCAAGTGTTCATCAATAGGAGATTTGACAAATACATTTTTTGTTCACTGACAATGTAATACCATGCATCAATGTAACTAAAGCTGTACATATATTTAAAAATTTCAAAGTATGTTAAATAAGGAAACGGCTGCAGAAATATACACAGTAGTGAAAAATACAATATAGTTAAGTTACAAAAATTTTTTAAAGCATGTGCAATGTTATATTTTGTTTACTATGCATGCATATATAGCAAAAATATAAAAACATGAATGGGAATTAGAGATACCAAGTTTAGGATAACGGTAACCTCCATTCCATCTGGGTCTTCAAGGATAGAGGATTTAGAAAGCATCAAAAGTGTAGAGTAATGGGCATCTTGAGCAAGGAAAGTAACAGAAGCTAAACAGCAAGTTGGGAAAGGGTATGGTGTTTGGTGAGCAAAATGCATAATGTCTGACTAAAGCAGGGAAAACTTTATTTAGGACTCTACAGCCTTAGCTAGTTCTAAGTCAAATAGGTACAGCTCTATTAATATTTATTATACAACTTATATATCCTCCAGAAGACAAATGGCCTGGGAGAGAATAGACTCTACCTTAAAACCAAAAATCTGATCCGAATATGGCAAAATAGCTTAGTTTTAATTTCTTTGCCTGTGAAAGAAAATTTAAGTAGACAGTCCCCGATTGACTTATATCATTGGCCCACGAGTTTCTACTACTCATTGCATGCTGAATAAATTAGTGTCCGTAATTCAATTCTGGCTCTCTGGATAAATTTTTTCAATAAGTTTTTAAATAGGCCAGGCAAATCTCATTCACAATAAGACTCATGCTTATCTCAGCAATTTTAAAAGAATGTTTTGACCGAGGCAGTCTGACGACATGGTGGCAGGGAGGCAGCTGGCCTCGCCCACACCTATCTGGAGGCCTCACGGGCATGGACTGGACGCTGCTCTGCGCCCAGAGGAACTCAGCAAATCCTGCGCAACTGCCCCCTGGGACCAGGCAGGGGCTCTGCCCTCCTGATGGCCTCCTGACTGGGGAGCAGGGGGCTGCAGGGGGCTGGAGACCCCACTGGAGGCCTATCACAGCAGACACGCCCAGCGAGGCCTGCACCTCCAGGGAGTGAGAGGTGAATCCCCAGACGGCTGCCCGACTGCTGTTCTCCAGCGCTGGCTGGGCCTGCGGAGGACTTCTCCCCTGCGGCCACCTGGACCAAAACGGCCCCCAAACAGGAAGAGACCAAGGGAGCCTACTGGGCTGCAGGTGCAAGTTGGGCTGGCACTCAGCTGGAAGGGTTCCGAGACACCCAGTTTGAGGAAGGAGCCTGGGCCAGGCCAGGGCAGGGCTGGTGTGGGACCCGGCTCCCTCGCCTCTATGAGTACACGGCCTGGGTGGTGTCTGGGTTGAATAAAGATCAGGTGAGGCTGGACCCTCAGTGGAGGTGGACAGGGGTGTTTGTGACCTCTGGCCCATTACTGTGACCCTTGTCTATTACAAACTAAAACAGCTTTGTAACCACCTCCTACTCCCCCCACACACATACACCGCCCCCCCCCCCCCCCCCCAAAAAAGGCCACTTTCACCAGAGCTGTGGGAGGGAGCCTTCAAAGGCACCTCTGACAGTTCCCAGGAGGCCCTGGGCAGCAGTGAGCACGCTGGGAGCCTGAGGGTGGGGGAGGGGGGCCTGTGCCTGGCTGGCCGCACCAGGTCAAGGTGCTATTCCCGCTGCCGACTCGAAGCAGGTGCAGTGGTGTAACACACAGCCATCACACACACACTTGTTTCCCGTATTCTCAGTGCCTTTTCTGTTCTGTTTCTCATATTAGAACCATGAGCCCGTGATGGATGTGGGACTCTTCTCAATCGCTCCTTAATTGTCACTTTTAAAATCGTATTTAATGACAAATACATTGAAAGTGTTTTATTCCTAAAAAAAAAAAAATGTTTTGAAGTTGCTTCTAAGGTTTTCAGGCTACTAAACCATCAGTGAATTAATAAGGTAAAGAAATTATAGAACTTGCCAAAACCGGTTTGGCTCAGTGGATAGAGCGTTGGCCTGCGGACTGAAGGGTCCCAGGTTCGATTCCGGTCAAGGGCATGTACCTTAGTTGCGGGCACATCCCCGGTGGGGGGTGTGCAAGAGGCAGCTGATCGATGTTTCTCTCTCATCGATGTTTCTAACTCTCTGTCCCTCTCTCTTCCTCTCTGTAAAAGATCAATAAAATATATATATAAAAAAAGAAATTATAGAACTTGAGGACACTTCTATTATTAGAATAATCTCCTATATTTCTCTTGGCTACAGAGAAAAGTAGAAAGATAAAAAAATGTAACCACGCCAATGTTCTCAGCTAGCTTTGTAAGAGACTTACCACTCATGTCATTTCCCAAATATTTTCTAAAATCTAAGACAGCAACAAAACACCTTGTTAACCAAGTATACTCAGTTTTCATCAATATGATTCTATTTTTCTACACTTTATTGTATACAAAGCCAAATAAAGATATTTTAATGTGGGCATTATTGGAGCTTTGATAAAGGGACATTTTGACTAGACCTTAAATATGAACTACTAAATTTCCAAGTTGAGTGGGAAAATTTATGTTATATATGAAACAGGTATCCTCATAGCTTCCCAGAGTTTCCTTCCTGAGCGAACTTTCCTCTGCCCAAAGGCAGCAAAATGCAGGAAGGTCAGGGATTATAGTGAGAGTCAGAGGCAAGGTACAATTAATTCATGGATGGGGTGAGATGGGCATGGACCATTATCTGGACACAAACTAAGTACATAACAAGGAAAAAATTTTTTACTTTCTCTTCTTAGAAAGGTCTATTCTAGGGGAAACTTCTATTTGTCAACTGATAATTTACTATTACTTCACTTCAATAGTCTGTATCTCAAAATCTGATTTTTCTCCAAGTTACCATTCGTAAAAGAGATCTGGCTGCTAAATGGTGGAACTTTTTAACATTTAAATATCAAAAGGAGAGTACTCCCTTTTTATAAGCTCCTGATTATGCATTTATTATACAGTGGAATGTAGAATATTTGTAGCCACAGTATTACCCCTGTTCTCAAGCTACAGACTGCACAGAAAATTACCTACTTCTAACTGCTCCCTCAGAAAAGGATTTCATATGTTTATCATAAACCTCCTTGATGATTTTTAGAGGACCAAATCAATATCTTCTTAACTGCTTGTTATAACAGACTGACTTGTTGTAACAATATGTGACATACAATACATATAATGCAGTTATAACATTTCCAAACAACCCAAAAATGAAAAAGATGAATGCATCTGGTAATTGGTGTCATCAGGGAAATCTGTTGTACACCCAACTTGATAACATCTTTTTTGAAAATAGCAATTCTGTATTTTGATGAGGCCATTTTGACCCAGCTGTATTACATGAAAAACATATACTGTGGAGGCAAATGTTACAGTTCTAAATTATTATGAAGATGTACACTCACATTTACATGAAGTTCAAACTTCCATATTAAATACACCCCAACTTAATACTGTCTCAGTATGACAGGTGATTTACTTACTGTGTTCTACTTAAAATATGCACGATCACATGGTAACTTGCATTAAAAGTACTAAAGTGACTATTCTCCTAAACTTAGAAAACTGCCTGCTCAATAGTTAGGGATGCCTAGGAACTCGCCTCCTCCATTCTACTTATTCATTAAACAAACATTTAGGGTCTCTGCTCTGATGATCACTGTCTTCGGGTCTCAGTGGAAAACGTATTTGTATACAGTGGTCGGCAAACCGCGGCTCGCGGAGCCACATGCGGCTCTTTGGCCCCTTGAGTGTGGCTCTTCCACAAAATACCACGGCCTGGGCGAGTCTATTTTGAAGAAGTGGCGTTAGAAGAAGTTTAAGTTTAAAAAATTTGGCTTTCTCAAAAGAAATTTCAATCGTTGTACTGTTGATATTTGGCTCTGTTGACTAATGAGTTTGCCGACCACTGGTATAGGAGACTAAAGACTTAACAGCTGAAAGACATAATAAATTTAGTCCTTACTGCGACCCGGCCCTAGTCAACAACTGAACTGATTCTGGCCTTTTAAGTATCACCTTTCGGGGTACTCTGTCAGGAGTCGGAAAGGACCCAACTCCATTTTTTAAGGAAGGTTTTAGAGGTTAAGGAGTAGATAAACATGGGGCAGGCACTCTGAGCGCGACCTTCTGTTTGAGGTTGATGACTGGGCTGAGCCAGACAAATTCTCACGACAACTCCCGCGCTTGGGTTGGTTATAATCACTTTTCCTCGTGGTGCCTCAGCTGTCTCGTCTATAAAATGGGACAACTTAATAGTAACCTACCTACCTACACAGTGCTCCTTTGAAGTTAACTAATGAATGCTCTCCCGGGTGCACGTAAAACTATCAGATGCCACAAAAATACAGAGTATGATTTCTAAAAGACCGCGGCAATGTCAGCATGCCCGTGCTAAGTAAGCCATGGCAGCCCCCACCCCACCCCACCCCACCCCACCCCACCCGACCCCACCCGGCCCGGCCCCGCTCCCCACCTGCGCCCGCCGCATCTCAGCGCCCAGGACCTCGGCGTCGGGTCTGCGCTCCCCGGACCCGGGGCGGCCGCGCCGACACGGACCAGACAAAAGGCAGTGGGTCTGCGCAGCCCACCTGCCCAGCTCCCAGCAGGCGGCACGGGACGCAGGCAACTCCGACCCGCAGCGCCCCGCACCCGAGCCGGCCGCCCGGCTCGCGTTTCCGACCCGTGTAATTCCACCCTCGCCCGGGGCGCGCCCCGCCGCCGCCGCGGAGCCGCAGGTGCGAAAGTTACCCCGCCGCCGCCCATCGCCGGAGGCCGGACGGGAGGCGGGGGCGGCCGCGCCGCCAGCCGCGCCCTCCGCGTCCTCCCGGGCAGCACCGAGCCGCAGCCCAAGGCCGGGCCGAGCCGGAGCCCGCGGGGAGACGCCCGCCCGCCGCGCCCGCCCGGAGCCGCCGGCCTCACCTGCGTCCCGAGCCCGAGCCGGGGCTCCGCAGCCCGGCTCCAGCGAGGATCGCGGGGCTCCCGCGGCGGCGATGCGGGTTCCGCGGGACGGGAAGCGACAGGAGCCAAACCCCGCGGAAAGCGCTCGAGCGGCGCCGGCGGGCCGGGCCCGCGGCCTGGTTTCAGAGGCGGGTCACGCCCCGCCGCCGCCGCCTGCGCTCCCGCGTCTGCGCCCCGACCTGAGCCCGCGTGGGCGGCGCCGCCCTGACCCCGCGCAGACCCGCGAGCAGCGCGGCCGCGCCGGCGGGTGGGCCCGTGGGAAAGTTCCCTCCCGGCACCCCAGCCGCCGGCGGCAGAAGTGGCCCCTGGCATCTCCGTCTCCGTGGCCTCCCAGCCCCTCCGGGGTTCCGAGCTCCCAGACCACCTGCTGGGTCTATTCCACGACCCACCTCCGCGCCGCCGAAGGCTCTTCCCACTACCTGGGGGGCTGAGTTTTCCCTTCTGACCTCACCCCCAAGTTGCCTACCTTCTTGTGCAGAAGGTCCCACCGGTGCGCACCCGAGCTGAACCAGTCCAGTGTTCTTGACTCCACTCTGGACAGGTGGCAGCGAGTAAGAGAGTTGGAGACTGGAGGTCGGTCCAAGTGCTTATTCAGGGAGCGAGGAGGCCGCTTGAAGTAAATGATGACATGTTAGCGGCAATAAACTCTGGACTCAGAGCAATGAAAATAGATGATCGAAAGATATTTTTAGATAGGCTAAGTTTTAAATATTCTTTTCACGCATCCTTTCTCAGAAAAACAATCGGAGAATGTGCTCCACCGAAGCAGAGGAGTGATGAGGGTCTGATAGCAGCGAAGGTGACACCCAAGACCACTGTGGGAGGCACAGAGGCCTCGAAAGGGCCACACCCCACTCCCCGCAGCCGAGAATATGTTACAGTAACATGGCCAAGGGGACTCTGCTGATGTGATTGGTTATGGACCCAAATAGGGAGACTCTCCTGGATTGTCCAGGTGGACGATTCTAATCACACAATCCTTTAGAAGCAGATAATTTTCTCCAGCTGGAGTCAGAAAGATGAAGTGGAAGATGTCAGAATGATTTAAAGTCCAAGAGAGCTTTCATCTTCCTTTGCTGGAAGGGAAGGAAACACGGAAAACGTGAGAAAAAAAATGCTGGCAGCTTGTGAAAGCAAAGAACTGGCTGAACTTACAGTGCTTCTAATGGTTAAGAAATGAGTTTTTATAGGTATACGGTGTATTACAAGCAGGCCTGAGAGAAGACGAGGCAAAAGGTCTTAATGCTTTCTAATTAAGGGATGTAAATTAGCCTCCTGTTTCCTATGAAGCCATAGATTAAAGTCAGAGAAATGATAGGGCTGACGAATTTGGCAAATAAGAACACAGGAGACTCAGTTCAAACAGAATTTTGCATAACATTTTAGCACAGGAATACTCATACTATAAAATGTTTTGTTGTTAGGAAGTAAAAATTGACTGGTATTTGTCATTTATATAGCAACCTAAAGTGAGCCCTCAGAACAATGGCTCTCAACCTTGGCAGCACACTGCAAACTTCTGAAGAGCTTGTGAAATACCCATGCCCCACTGTCTCCCTGCAGAACTGCATCAGAATTTCTTTCAGTGGGGCCTCAGGTGACTCCAATGTATGGTCAAGGTTGAGAACCATGGTCCCAAAGAGGAGTGAATTTGCACAAAGCTGGTGAACTAAAACTAGACCAGCTGGCATGGCGTGGCTCAGTGGTTGAGCATCGACCTATGAACCAGGAGGTCATGGCTAGATCCCAGTCAGGGCACATGCCCAGGTTGTGAGCTTGATCCCCAGGAGGGACGTAGGTTGGAGGCAGCAAATCAATGATTCTCGCTCATCATTGATATTTCTCTCTCTCCTTCTCCTTTCCTCTCTGAAATCAATAAAAAATATATTCAAAACAAAACAAATCTACCAATATTTCAAAAATGTTGATCTGTTATATGGAGTGCTAGCTACTGTTTTTATTTTGAGCCCTCTGAAATTAGGTAATCTGCTTTCCAGGTATTTATCCATATTGGTAATCATTGAACTGGACAGTGCTAAATTCCAATCAAGAACAAGGTTTAGCCGAAACCGGCATGGCTCAGTGGATAGAGCGTCAGCCTGCGGACTGAAGGGTCCCGGGTTCGATTCCGGTCAAGGGCATGTACATTGGTTGCGGGCACATCCCCAGGTGGGGGCATGCAGGGGGAAGCTGATGGATGTTTCTCTCTCGTCGATGTTTCTACCTCTATATCCCTCTCCCTTCCTCTCTGTAAAAAATCAATAAAATATATATTTTTTAAAAAAAGAACATGGTTTAGAAACCTTGCATCGTAAGTAGATACTGTCTGTCATTTAAAATAGCACTTTCCAAGCCGTGACTGTTCTCTGGGCTATTAGCATGTAATTTACATTTTGGCCACCCTTCTTGTGCCTTCTTATGATTTTTCTTCTTTGTATATGTGTCCCTTACTATTTCTTCTGTGTACTTTTGGTGATGGACCTGGAAGATAGAACGGGGTAGCTGAAAAGATAGGGGGGAAAAATCTTACCTTATAATAGAGAAACATGCAAATTGACCGCACCTCCGCTACACCCACGATTGGGCCGGCAGGAGGCTGGGGGCGGGACTCCGGGTGGCATATCCGCCGTTGAGAAGATCAAGATGGCGGTGCCCAGTGGCCGGGCCCATGCCGCCGCTCCCGGGGGTGCCTGGGGCAATCGGCACACCGGGGTGCGTGGCCGGGCCCATGCCGCCACTCCCGGGGGTGCCTGGGGCGATCGGCACCCCGGGGGGGCGTGGCCGGGCCCATCCCGCTCCTCCCGCCGCTCCCGGGGGTCCCAGGGGCCGAGGCTTTCCGGGCCTTGGGCACCAGCGGGGACCCTGCACCGATCGCAGGAAACCACTGGGGGTCGCTTCCTGTGATCGGTAGCAGGGATGCTGGGTGCGGCGAGCCCAAGGCCAGGAAAGCCTGGGGCGGAGGCTTTCCTGGCCTTGGGCACCAGTGGGAAGCCTGCACAGATCGCAGGAAACCACTGGGGGTCGGCTCCTGCGATCCTTAGCAAGGATGTTGGGTGCCGCTGAGCCCAAGGCCACCGCCTGGGGCCAAGCCCGACCCTGAAAAAGGCAGAAGGCGGTGGCCACAGCCAAGGCCTGGGTCCCTGGTGCCGGCAGAAAACTGGTGCAGGCAGCCAGGTGAATGAAGGTCTATTGCACGAATCTTCGTGCAAACGGGCTACTAGTGAAGAAATAAAATTTGAAGGTACCAAATACTTTAAATGTTTACTTGCAAAATGACTAAGGGAACAATGTTCTGCACCAATCATATGTGCTTATGACTCTGGCAAATCTAGGCAACTCCTTCTATTGATTCATGGTGCGTCTGCTTTGGTACCTACTTTGAAGGTACAGCTGCCGTATCCCTGGTGTGTCTAGAACGGGGCTCCATCTCCTCCACTGTCCTATACAATGTTCCAACTCTCAGCCCCTCATACTCAGAGCTGGATTCTAAGGCATCAGATGCATCTTTAACCCAGAGGTCAGCTGTTCCTGTTCTTCTCAGTCAGCTCTTTTCTCTATTTCCTCAAGAAACTCAACCACACCAAGGATATCGCCATGGTTGTAGTTTTGTGGATCACCTCGCACCTCCCACAATGTATCACTTCAAAATACCACCGTGCTGTCCCTTCCTGGGTCTCTGCTCCTGGCCGCACAATCACTGGGCTCCTCTTTTTGCCCTTCCCACCCCACAGGCTTCAGCTCAGCACGCCCACCCCGGTTTGGGTATGCCTAGCCCTTTCTTTCTCAGCTGCTTCAATCTCTCCTATCTCTCTTTTTTCCTTCTACAGAGAAATTTAGGGGTTTTCTAGTTTCGACCTCTAAACTTTTATACCTCACAGAGCTCACCAACCAAGGACCTTCCAGGCACTAAGGCCCCATTCCCCTAGGGCAGTGGGAGATAGTAAATTTAAAATGAATTTACAGTGAAATTTCTACCAAATATTTTTACTGTGAAATATTTACAACATTTCCCCATTCCTACCGCCTAGAAAAAAAAATTAGGCTATTTATTTTCTAAGTGTCTAAATGAAACCACAGGGAATAGAATAGTGTTGAACTGAACATAAAATTGGGTTTAACATAGAAGTCATTCCCTAAAACACTCACAGGTCAGGCTGGGGTGGTGGGGATAAGAAAACTGGGAAATTAAGAAGGGTGAAGGGGATACATTAGTTGGAAAGGTTTGGGGAAGGTAGACATTGTCTGCCCTGAAAATGCTTCATGATATAATAACCTATGTGTTATTTGAAAAGAGTTTATTTAGGGCAATTCAGTAATAGGGCTAGGAATCTGCAAGTAGAGAAATAGTGTGATAAATGTCCCTACTCTAAGACATTTGGTTAATGGCTGAAATAATTAATAAGGAATTCACACCATAGAGGTGTTTAGCCAGTATTTATAAAGACAACCAGAATGACCAGATTTATCACTGATCCGTATCAAAAGATTTGTGTGTGTTTTTAATTTTTTAAAAAATATTTTTTTATTGATGTCAGAGAGGGAGGGAGAGAAAGATAGAAACATCAATGACTAGAGAATCATTGATCAGCTGCCTCCTGCACTCTGGGATTGAGCCTGCAACACGGGCATGTGCCCTAACTGGGAATCGAACCGAGACCTCCTGGTTTATAGATTAACACTCAACTACTGAGCCACACCAGCCGGCCATATATCAAAAGGTTTAATAATTAGTATATGATGATAGAAATGATTCTTCATTCATGTTATTGGTGGGGTTCAAAATAGACAGACTGGCAAAAACTACTTCATCGTTAACTCCACATTTGCATGAACAGGAAATAAGAATCTAACAATCCCAAGAGGCCATGCTGTTGAGAATGGCTTGACCCTAAACCTAAGGACTCCGTTGAGTTACATGTCTAGACATTTTTGGAGGGGTCTGCTGTCTGATCTTATCAGAAGGTTGGCAGAATCTTACGACCAGAATATTGGTGTATCTGCCTTGAGTGAATCTTTCCTGCAAAGTGCTGGCAAGGACTAAGGAGAGGACATCACTGAGTTTACAGAGTAGGTTAATAACCTTTTTTCTCCCCCAATTTTTTTGTATTGTGGTAAGATACACATGGAATTTACCACTCAAAGCACTTTTAAGTGTGCAGTTCGGTGGTATTAAATACATTGATAATGTTGTGCTACCATCACCACCAAACATCTCCAGAACCCTTTTCATCTTATATCACTGAAACTATGTATCCATTAAACGATCTTCCTATTATTTGCTCCCTTCAGTCCTTGCAATCACCATTCTACTTCCTGTCTCTATGATTTTGACTACTTTAAGTACCTCATTTAAGTGGAATCATGCATATTTATCTTATTTCACTTAGCATGATATCCTCCGGTTCATCCCTTTGTAGCATGTGTAAGAATTTCCTTCCTTTGTAAGACTGACTAACATTCCATTGTCACATTTTCTTCTGCCTACTTGTTTTCTAGTATGTGTAGCTCTGGCAAAGTTTGGCCTGAGATTTGCTTTCATTGTAACATTCTTGCTGGTAGCCAGACTTTGGGGGAGGAGAACTTTAGTCCTTACATATCTCTTTGAACCAGGTTACCAAAAAGTACCTAATAATTAGGAATCATCATCAAGTTGGTTTAGGTAATTTCTCAACATGTTATTTATTATCTTTATCATCAACATCTTTACATGCTTAGTTACTAAATCTCAAGTTCATAAACCAATTTTCAGAAAACATATAGCCATATTTAGTAAAAAGTTGCTTTATGGTAAAGTAGGCAATTTTTCAGCATTTAAAAAACCCTTATTAAGTTACCTGATTATTGGTTTAATTCATTTATTTGTAGGATTTTTTTTTCCAAATAAGGTAATTCTAAATAATCTCCAGAGCTTGAACTTTGATTTTTAAATGGAGGCAGAGTTTGGGTTCAGTCTTTTAGAAAAATGACTGAAAAATATTTTGGGGGGCTCAAATCAACTTTTTGCAGGTGTTCTCCTAGCTTAAGGCAGGGATAAAAGCTATGAGTGTTCCTAGGACGCACACCTTCCATTTGTGCATTTTTGTTGCAGTTGAGGAAGAGCCCAAGGAGGAGATAAGGGGATCAAGGAGATGGAATTAAAAGATAAAAGAGGAGAGATAAAATAACACAGCGTGCAGGTATTGAGCATTACCGTGTGCGAGGCCCTTTCAACTAACTCTTTAGTGTTCAGCTCCTTACTAAGGAAGCATGACCCCGTGATTCTGCACACAGGGTCATCATAACAGGGTAGTAGTATGAACGGTAGAAAGATAAAATGGGCACATATGGCGGATGAACCTTTCTTAAGTAGGAAAGGATATAGAAAAAAACTAAGACATAGCACAACATCCCTCCAGATGGAGCCACAGCTTCCAGCAATACCAGAGTTTCCCAGGGACAGTTTAGCTGTGGATGATGTCACTGGTGCAAAGTAAGGATTCCTCCAGCAAGAAGGCTTGGCTTCATTGCAGTGTACTGTGCCTGTCGGCCCACTGGGTAGATGTAATTGGTCGAAAACAACCCAAACACAATTCTAAGTACTTGTTGCAAAACGAGGTAATGTTGAATGTCAGTCTCCCAAGAGCATCCATCAACAGGACACATTTGTGTTTGTGGTAATTTCTGTAATGCTCTAGAAAAAAATAAAGTCCCTACAGTGTTACATACTTGGGCACCCTCAATGGCAAACTTGAAGAAGCAGAGGACAGGCCTGATGTATGTAAGGCTACAGAAAATAGAGTTAAGTGTGTCATATGCATGTAAATATGCTGTGTAAGTATGTGTGTATATTATTTTTTGTTAGGCAAAGCTTATCATTTTCAATTCCAGAATTAGAACCATTTTCCTGGGTCTCAAATCTCCATTCTGAAATCACTACCACCACTACCCCCCCCTCCCCGCCCCCTGCCAATCCATACTATCTTTTAAAAACAGGTAATTATTTACTTTGAGGTCAAACATCAAACTAGAAATATTAAGATCCTGCCGAAACCGGTTTGGCTCAGTGGATAGAGCGTCGGCCTGCGGACTGAAAGGTCCCAGGTTCGATTCCGGTCAAGGGCATGTACATTGGTTGCGGGCACATCCCCAGTAGGGTGTGTGCAGGAGGCAGCTGGTCGATGTTTCTCTCTCATCGATGTTTCTAGCTCTCTATCCCTCTCCCTTCCTCTCTGTAAAAAATCAATAAAATATATTTAAAAAAAAAAAGAAATATTAAGATCCTGAAGGACTCAAACTGTCAGTGAATTAGCCATATTTAAAAAAGAGTCTGGCCGGTGGGCTCAGTGGTTGAGCATCTACTCATGAACCAGGAAGGAAGTCACAGTTTAATTCCTGGTCAGGGCACATGCCCAGGTTGTGGGCTTGATCCCCAGTAGGGGGCGTGCAGGAGGCAATCGATCAATGATTCTCTTTCATCATTGATGTTTCTATCTCTCCCTTTCCCTTTCTCTCTGAAATCAATAAAAATATATTTAAAGACTGACATTGAGTGGCTCTTGCTAAGTGCCATTAATTTGTTGAAGAGAGATGACAAAGCTCTATCTATTAAACAACAATATAAGGCAAAGAGTGAGGATCAGGGGGCCTCCTTGGCAGCATTTTCTGCAGCCAGAGGACTTACCTGAAGGGAAGGCTCAGGACCGAATTGTAAGAGTAGCAGGACTTCAGGGAAGAATTCCCTTTCAAGGCTGGTACACCCTCCAATCACAGCTTCTCCCATCCATAGAACATTTCAGATAAAAGGGACCAACTAGTATGGAGGCCATGCATTGACCCCCAACTTTTGCCAATGACTGACTAGCCTGCAAGTACAAAAGGGACCACCCTTGCTTTAAAGTGGGAACAATACTTTGGCGCAATCTGGGCTCCAGAACATCCCTGTAGGATCAGAGTAAAGCTGGTCTCAAGGGAGACGAGATCCTTGCTTAGTCCCCCCCCTGCCCCCGCACTCCCCTCCCCTCCCCCACCCCGCTCAATTATGCTTTCTTCCCTCACCTTTTTCTGAGATCACTTCCTGAATAAATCACTTGAATACAAAACTCCGTCTCACACTGCTCCCAGGGCAATGAACCTATGATAGTCATTGTCTAATTCTAGCATTCTCTGAGTGTATTATTACAGTACATGGAGTGACAGAGTTGGGGGTAGCATATGGGTATCCGAAGAGTAGAGAAAGCCTGGGGAGATGGGGCAGCATCTTTTTTAGACCAATGCTGTTTGGCAGATTGCTTGGTCAGGACAGTACACCCAGCCATTTGAGGGGAATGACAGGTGTGTAATGAGAAGCTACAAATTTGTTTTAAAATTACACACTGTTGATGGAGCAGCTTCTGTATACCAAAGATCAGAGGAAAAGTGGGTGGGTGGTGATTAGTGGTTGCCGTCTTGATCATTGCATCTCAAGCTTTAATGGGTAAACAAATTGCTCAGGGGTTTTTAAAAAAATGCAGGTTCTGATTCTACCTTTCTAAGACATTCTAGTGACACCTTTATTGCTGATGCACAGAGCATAGTTTAAGTAGTAAGGCTCTAGACCAAAGTGTGCAATAGAAATATGAAGATAGGTATATGTGTAATTCAAATCTTTTCTAGCAGCCACAATAAAAAAGAAAGAAAAGTCTGGCTGGCATGGCTCTGTGATTGAGTGCTTATCTATGAACCAGGAGGTCACGGTTCGATTCCAGGTCAGGACATATGCCCAGGTTTCCGGCTGGATTCCCTAGCATGCAGGAGGCAGCCAAATCAATGATTATCTCTCATCACTGATGTTTCTCTCTTTCTCTCTCTCTCTCTTTCCTTTCCTCTCTGAAATCAATAATATATATATATATATATATATATATATATATATATATATATTTAAAAGTAAAAAAATAGATGAAGTTAATTTTTTATATATTTCAATTGACTGAATATTTCCAACATACCACTATTTCAACATGCAATCAATATAAAAATTATTAAGATATTTTACATGTTTTTGAACTAAGTGTTCAAAATCCACTGTGTATTTTATACTGGTAAACTATCTCAATTCAGATGCTAAATTTAATTGAAAATTTGTATTTCATAACATTTTCATTTGCAAGTAGACTCATAATAATGGAATCACGTATGAGCTTTTAAATGTAAATTAATTGAAGTTGAATAGCATTTTAAGTTTAGTTCCTTAGCTGTATTAGCCACATTTCAAGTCCTCAGGAGCCATCTACATATGGCCAGTGCTACAGTAGCTCTGAGTCATGTAAGAAAGACAAGAAGAATGTGTTGAGTGAAACATGAGGAAAAAGGAACTAGGTACAAAGCTTGAGGAGACTAAAAACAAAGGTTGCTTTATATATATATATATATATATATATATATATATATATATATATATATATATCTTACCTTATAATAGAGAAACATGCAAATTGACCGCACCTCCGCTATGCCCACGATTGGGCCGGCAGGAGGCTGGGGGCGGGACTCTGGGTGGCATATCCGCGGTTGAGAAGTTCAAGATGGCGGTGCCAAGTGGCCGGGCCCATGCCGCCGCTCCCAGGGGTGCCTGGGGCGATCGGCACCCCGGGGGGGCGTGGCCGGGCCCATGCCGCCACTGCCCGGGGTGCCTGGGGTGATCGGCACCCCGGGGGGGGGGGGTGGCCGGGCCCATGCCGCCGCTCCCGGGGGTGCCTGGGGCCATCGGCACCCCGGGGGGCGTGGCCGGGCCCATTGGCACCCCGGGGGTGTGTGGCCGGACCCATGCCGCTACTCCCGGGGGTGCCTGGGGCCATCGGCACCCCGGGGGGGGGCGTGGCCGGGCCCATCAGCACCCCGGGGGGCGTGGCCGGACCCATGCCGCCGCTCCCCGGGGTGCCTGGGGCGATCGGCCACCTAGGGGGGCGTGGCTGGGCCCCTCCCGCCCCTCCTGGGGGTTCTGGGGTTAATCGTCCACCTGGGATGGCGTGGCCCTGCCCCTCCCACCCCTCCCGGGGGTCCGGGGGTCGATCGGCCACCTGGGGGGGCGTGGCCCGGCCCCTCCCGCCCCTCCTGGGGGTTCCGGGGGTCGATCGGCCACCTGGGGGGGTGTGGCCCGGCCCCTCCCGCCGCTCCCGGGTGTCCCAGGGGCCGAGGCTTTCCGGGCCTTGGGCACCAGCGGGGAGCCTGCACCGATCGCAGGAAACCACTGGGGGTCGGCTCCTGTGATCGGTAGCAGGGACGCTGGGTGCAGCGAGCCCAAGGCCAGGAAAGCCTGGGGCGGAGGCTTTCCTGGCCTTGGGCACCAGTGGGCAGCCTGCACGGATCACAGGAAACCACTGGGGGTCGGCTCCTGCGATCCTTAGCAAGGATGTTGGGTGCCGCGGAGCCCAAGGCCACCGCCCGGGGCCAAGCCCCGACCCTGAAAAAGGCAGAAGGCGGTGGCCACAGCCAAGGCCTGGGTCCCTGGTGCCGGCAGAAAACTGGTGTAGGCAGCCAGGTGAATGAAGGTCTATTGCACGAATCTTCGTGCAAACGGGCTACTAGTATATATATAATCATTTATATATATATAAAATCTAAGGAATGATTTCATAGTAAGTCCGAGTGAATAATGGAAAAAGCCCATCTTTTTACTGACCATTTGTGACCAATTTTAACTTGTCTTGATAATTTAAAGGCCCCAATATCTGGTTTTCTTTTGTAATAACCTGGACTTAAGTACTTGCCATCTTTGTTTATACTTAACAAAGTATTAGCTGTCAGAGAAGGGGTACCATACTTGTTGGGACCTACACAAATCCCCACCTGTTCTCTTAAATCGAGGTGCATTTTGACTCCAGACTCTGGCTGCAAAGATAAATAGGCCTGTGTTTGAGGGGGGTACCTCACTGTGGCCACTACCAACAGTTTTGCCTGACTTTGCTGGGATAATTTGCCTAATTCTGTACCACCAAATTAGGTTCTCTAACAACTGATCTATTCCTTTCACGGAGCCCCAGTGAGGGTCTCATTCTGCTGGACAAACCTTGTCTGCTCTCTTCCTGCCTCTCTCCCTGCTTCTTGGCGAGGACACAGTCCTAACCAGCAACCTGGCTTCCCTCTCAGCTCACACTCTGGGGCTTTTGGTCAGCCTGTTTCCAGTACTTGTCCCCTCTGAATTGCTGGCTGAGTGGTGGTTGTTTGCTGAGCTGGTGAAGCTTTGCTGCCCCCTTCTGGTTTGAAGGCTGAACAAATATTTGTTTAATGAATCCTAGAAATGTATTATAATTGCATGTAGTGTGTGATGAAAAGCTACATAATTTTAAAAAATTAGATACTATTTATTGAGCAGATTCTGTGTGTCAGAGATAGCAGGCATTGGAGATACAGCAATGAAAAAAAGAGACAAAAATCTGCCCTCCTGGAACAGGGAAAGGGAGACAGAAAAAATATATATAAACAAGCAAAATATGTGGTGAATCAGGACTTATATAAAAAGAAATAAAGCCGTGAAGAGACATAGAAGGTGTGGCATTTACATGTTAGATAAGGCCAGGAAGGACTCTCTGAGACCTAAAGGACACTATAGCAAAGAGGACAATAAACACTGAAGCACATGGCTGGTTGATATGTTTGAGGAACATCAAGGAGGCCAGTGTGGCTGCAGCTTTGGAGCCGAGTGACTAAGAGAGAATATTAAGACATAGTTAAAGTGCGGCAGGGCAGTTGGGAACACTTAACCGGGCCTGGTAGGCAATTTTATATGTGTATATATACACAGGCACACATACACATGTATATGTGTGTGTATATTACTCTGAATCAGATTGGAAGCTAATGGAGAATACTGTATAGAGGGGGGACATAACATGGCACCATGACATTGCATTATTTTATTTTTTAATGTATTTTTATTGATATCGGAGAGAAAGGGAGACGGAGAGAGAGACAGAAACATCAATGATGAGAATCATTGATCAGTTACCTCCTGCACGACCCCTACTGGGGATCAAGCCCGCAACCTGGGCATGTGCCCCTGACCTGGTTCGAACCTGGCGACCCTTCAGTCCGCAGGCCTTCACTCTATCCATTGAGCCAAACTGGCCAGGGCGACATGGCATATTTAAATAGTTCGCCGAGAATTATATGATACATAAACTGTAGGAGTAGGAAAGGATAAGCAGGCAGACAAGTTGGGAGGCCAGGAGTAACAGTGACTTGGACCAGCATGATAGAATGGATGTAATGAGATATGGACAAGATCTGAGTCTATTTTGAAGGTAGAGAATTTGCTGATGGATTGAATGAGGGTGTGAAAGAGGAAGACTGGATGACTGAGCAAACAGACGACTGGTGTTGCCATTTACTGAGATGGAGAAGTTTGGGGGAAGGGCAAGTTGGAGGGATGAAGGTAGGAGAACAAGAGTTGTTATTTGGAAATGCTTAATTTGAAATGCCTATTGGCCATATAACAAATTGGAGATCAGAGGACAAATTTAGGGCAGTGATAATTGTTTTTTGTTTTTTTTTTTTAGATATAGCTTACAAATGGTATTAAGAGCCAAAAGAATAGATGAAATCAAATGAAGAACATGAATTCAACATGGCAGAAGCTGTTGTTAAAACTGAATTATCACTTGCAATATGAACACCATTTGGATGTCAATGATGCAGCTTCATTTGAGGTATAATTGCCCATTTGACTTGTGATATCTATTGAACTATTATGAAACTATAGTTCATTTAGCTCACTCTGTAGTCATATGATCTTTGATGGCATGATTGTATCCTGTATGAATTACTTCTGCCTCTGACTTTTTCTCCTTAATTCATCACAATTAAAATATCTGCTAGCAGCCTTGATTGGTGTGGCTCAGTTGGTTGGAGCATCACCCATCCACCAAAAGGTTATGGATTTGATTCCGGGTAAGGGCACAAAGCCAGGTTGAGGGTTCCATCCCCAGTCGGGATGCATGTGGAAGGCAACTGATCCATGTTTCTCTCTCATCTCTCTCTCTCTCTCAACTAAAAAATATCTGCTAGCAGTAACTGGATTGTATTGTGAAGTACCTGCCATGCCATCCCTATTCCCACACTCCCTGTGCAACTGCAGAATGTCTACATATTTTTAAAGACTCAGTTTATATGTCATCCCCTCAGGGAAGCTCTTCTTGATGTCTCTGGGTAGTGCCTAGAGCTCCCTATTCTGTGTTTTCATTGTGCCTCCTTTTACCTCTCTATAGCCCTGAGATGTAATAATCATTGGCTTCCATATCCTTTCTGCTATGCGATTATAATGTCCCAAAGGGCATGAACTGTACTCATTTTTGTATGCTTGGTGACAGTTACTTTTATATAGTAAGTGCACAATAAATATTAAAGGAATACTAAACAAAGTGGATGGGCTTTTCATTTTGGCCATTTTTATACTGAATAAATTAAAATCATATCATTTCAAAAGCTATTTAATACCTAGCGCCTTCAAGTAAAACAGTAAAAGGAGCTCTTTCTTCTCTCCAAGCTGTTTAAATAGCTGCTTCAGTATTTTTCTTGTTGGACATTAATTCTGTTGGCAAGAGCAGATTCTGTCTGGCTCCATGTACTAGTTGGGCACGAGGATCCATTTGGAAGATTAACTGTGTGGTTCTTAGTGTTGGCTGAATCTTTTCACCTAGAATTATTGCAGTGGTTTTCTCTGCTTTACTCCACACTTGTTCCTAGGCAAACATTGGCCCAGAAGTTTTGTTCCTTTATATGTTTTGTTCTAATCCCAGTTAAAGTTTTATTACCATTATCTAGTTAATTTGCAAGTCTTAATGAAAAAAATTCTATGCACACTCATCAAAAACATTGAAGAGAAAGTGGACAATCTCAGCCATTCTTGAGGACAGCATTTCTTGACACCAATATCAGACAAGAAAATAAATCTACAGATCAGTATCTCTCATGAACATAGTTCGTGAGAACTTCTAAATGAAATTTTAGCAATTTAAGTTCAACAATATATAAATCCCAAGTAGGGTTTATTTCAGGAATGCAAGTTTGGTTTAACATTCTAAAGTCAATGTAATTCACCATATTAACAAACTGAAAGGAAAAAAAAAAAGTGGTCATCTCAATAAATAAAGACATTTGACAAAATCCCAGGACTGTGACAAAGTAAATATCATTTGTTTAGAATCTAGTTGAAAATTTAACGTGAATGACACAGATGATTATATAGAGGCATTAACTAGACAGAAAAATCAATATCCACAAAGAAAACACTGTATACTATTTAATTCCTAATACAAAATCAATAAGGAATAAAAATGTAACAAAGAAACAATCTGGTGGTCTTAAAGAACAATTTTTAAAAGTGAAACTTAAAAAAGATTGGAATTATGTAAAATCTTATTAAAACATTTTTTTATGCTGCTTTTGGAACAAAAATGACCCACTCATGAATATTACATAGACCCTGAACATTGCTTACTATTTGTGTGGTGCTTTAAAATTCATCTCACCATAGAAATCTTAGCTAATAAGATGGTATTACTAGCAAAGAAGGATAGTTTGAGATGGTTGATAAAGGGAAAAATCATTTAGATTTTGTTTCAGACAAAGACAATCATTTAGGAGGATGCCTAAAAAAATGAGTTGTTATATGTTTCTAAGTTCAGGAATTTGAGGAAATTACATACTTTTGTCTTTATATTTTATTCACGACCATCCTTCATAGGTTTGTGTATTCAGCATGATGGTCAGGTTCTTTCTGTTAGTTATGAATAGGATTCCTTTCTCAGCTCTTACCCACTTCCCAGGAATCTCCTAGACTGTTCTCCTCTCCTTATTTGTACCCAAATGTATACTTACAGAGTAAAAAGTAATTTAATAAAAAGCTTAGCAAAATATAATTAAGAAGCTAAATTGTAGGATTGTAGAAGTTTAGAACTGGAGTTCAATGACCTTAATTCACAGGTAAGGAAAATGAGGTGCAAGGAGATTGATTAATTTGTAGCTCCAAGTTATGTTTTCTGCTTTAAAAAAAAAATGTTCCTAAAGTAATTATAAATGACATTTAGGTTATCTATTTTTTTTTTGCCTCAGGTTTTCTTCCTTATTCATTTAAGAGCCAAATTTCTTTGAATGATTCTCCATTTATTGAGTGAGATGGTCCAGTGCAGTGATTATCAAAGTGTGGTCCTTGGACCAGTAGCACCTGGAAACAATAGAAATGCAAATTCTTGTATCTGGTTAATCAGAAACTCCAGTGGTGGGGCCCAGCAATCTGTGCTTTAACAGGCCCTGAGATTATTCTGATGTATTAGGCTTGTAGAATGATATTTGGTCTGAGTGTCAGAAAACTGAGGTCTTAGTCCAGATTCCATAACTAACTGGTGACTCTGAACAATTCACTGAACTCTAAATCTATTATTCTTTTCCCCTAACACTCTCTAATGCACTCTCTCAGGCTACAGGATGGTCTTTAATACTCTTAGCCCTATATAAACTGATCCCGTCAACTTCTACAACTTCATCTCCCTTCAACTGCTCCCTCCACTTCTGGCTCTAACAGTATCAATCTCTCTGTTCCACTGCCCCTATTTTCCCTGCCATGAATGCTCTCTCTTCCCCCTTCACCTGCCCTAGCTCCTTTATGAATCAGACTAAAGGCCCAAGATTTAGGAAATCTTCCTTGCTTTCCTCCCAGGACAGGTTTTGTGCCTCTTCTGTTGTTTTCATAATAGTCTATGCATATGAAGTCACTGAGAGATGAAAATGTATATACTAGTTGAAGGAGGACACAAGAGTTTCCCAGGACAAGAGAAGGATTTGTGCAAAGGTCCTGGGCTGGGAGTGAGCCTGGCACAAACAAAGGGCTGAAAGAGGGCCAGTGTGGCTGGAATGTTCCGAATGAGAGGGAGCAGAGTGGTACAAAATGAGGCTGGAGAGGTGGATAGGGACAAAGTCATGCATAGCTTTGTAGGCAACAATAGGGAGGTTTGTTTTTATAAGACCAATAGGAAAATTTGGTTATGTTTCTAGAAAAGAGTTGAGGTAATAATATTTGTATTTTAAGAGGATTGCTTTGGCTACTGTTTGAGGATAGTGAGAGCAGATGTTAGATGATCATGTAGGTATCCATGGCAGTAGTACAAAGAAGAGATGATGGTAGCTGGGAACTCTGTGTTGGTAGTGCAGACAGAAGGAAAGGGGTTCATGAGATTTTTAGGTTTTGGTGATTGCTGAATAAGAGGGGTGAGGAAGAAAGAGGGGTCAAGGATGACTCAAGGATTTTGATTTGCATAACTAGTGCATTTAGTTGTTTATTTGGGGAATGCTGAAAAAACGACCAGGTTTGTGGGGAAAGGTTACGGACATCAGGAATTTGAGGTAATGTCAAGGTCAGTAGTCAAACTCAGAGGAAAGTCAAAGATGAATATAAAAATGTGGTGTCAGCTGTTCAAAAGCGATAGGTTTATTAGACAGGTTTTATTGGATTAGTGGGGATGGATGGCAGACTGTAATAAGTTGAGTAATGAGCTGCAATAGGTTGAGTAATGAGCTGAAAGTGAAGTTTTAAAAAATGACTTGAGAAGTGAGAATGTGCAAAGAGAATTACAGGGAAGTGGCTAAAATGAGGAGTGTAGACAAATAAGGGTTTTAAATGTATTAGAGACTTGAATGTATCTAAGAATTGGTGAGAAAGACTCAGTCAAGGGGGAGAGGATGACTATGTAAAGAAGAAAAGTAATTATTGTTTGCAAGTTTCTGGAGAGAGCAGAAAGTGACTGTGTTCTTCTAAAATTCATATATTGAAGCCCTAACCCCCAATGTGTCAGTATTTGGGGATAGCATTAGGGTGGGACCCTAATCCAATAGGATTGTGATCTTATAAGAAGAAAAACAGAAACCAGGGATGCACAGAGGAAATGCCATGTGAGGACACAGTGAGAGAATAGTAGTCTGCAAGCCAAGGAGAAAGGCCATGAGGAGAAAGAAACCTGGCCAGCACCTTGATTGTGGACTTCCAGCCTATAAGAACTATGAGAAAATAAATTTCCACTATTTAAGGCACTTAGTCTGTGGTATTTTATTATGGCAGTGCCGGCAAACTAATATAAAGGAGTTTCCAATTCATAGGGATCCTAAGAACACTTCTTGTAGAGATTAGAAATGACTGTAAGAAGGTGAGACTGACATTTCACCCCCTGGCATTTGTTGGTATACATATAATTAGAGACAGGGTGTGAAGTTGATGTTGATGTTTTTAATACCCAAAGTTGAACTATCCTCACTAAAATGAGAATATGAGCATGGAAAGTATATCTCATAGATAACTTATGAAACAAGGAGTTGGTTAAAAATAAAACTGTTTCTTGTTCAGACTGGGACCCTCTACATTACAAATATCTACATGTGTCACTAATCTCATTGAATATGCTCTGTGATAGTTAGTGATGGCTTTAGTATTTTCTTAAAAATGCTTAGCTTTTGACTCAGGAAATAATTCCCAATAATCAGTTTATGTACTAGAAAAGAAACATAGTATAACAAATATTGTCTATATTTCTATTTGGATTTTCTTCTCTAAGACTAGAGAGGGCAGGATTTTTTATATTCTGACATTTCTTATTTTCCATCTTAATTTTTTTGGCAGATCAAATCATAGCCATTATCTGTCTGTCCATCTGTCTGTCTCTCTCTGTATATGTATGTGTGTATGAGAAAAAATGTTTAAATATTAGAATTACAAGAGAGAGAGAAAGAGAGAGAGAGAGAGAGAGAGAGAGAGAGAGAGAGAGAGAGAATGACAATTCTCTATATTTCAAAATCAACTTCTTTTGACCAGTGCAAGTATTTAATGGATTATATGTACAGCTCAGAAGAGGAAGTTAATTATCTGTTTATTCTTGGCTCAGATATAGCACAATTTCAGTCAGTAGTGATTGAATTTACATCATAAACATCTAATAACACAACTGACAACATTATCTGACTTGGGTATTTCAGTGCATTTGCCAGCAGACATCATATCACCTGCCAATACTATTGGCATATTTAGTTGGATCTTGCCTAACTAGTTCTTATTATTCTTAGTGAGAGAATAAGAGCTATGAGTTTTTCTTATGGGTTCTTCTCTTTTAGAGATAGTAGGGTGAGTAAGAAGCTTAGATTGTTTGAAGTACTAGAATAATGCTAAAATACTGCAAAGAAAAATATCAGAATTAAAGTAAAGGAAATAAGAAATAAATTTATGATAAGTATATTAGGGGGATGTCATAGAATGGCTAAATACCAACTAATATGTGGTCAATATGGGCAATTCACAATGTGAATTCCAAAGTGTGTAACAAAAAGTCATCCTTTCTTGTTTGACAACATGAACCTTGTCAGTATCTATGTAATCCTTAATTGAGCTTGATTTCAATACATTTGCAAATACTTATTTAGTCTATATTTATCTCACACTAATATATGTAGTCAGTGATCATAACAACTAAGAGAAGGCAAATACTGACAGTATCCCACACTTGGTCATCAATCTTATGCAAAGAACTCACACTGCAGTATAAACTACCATCTGTTTTCGAAGCACTATGCAATGAACTGATTCACTTGCTTGATAATGATAAACTTCATTTACCTACCCTCTCACCTTAGGGCGATATGGACTTCCTTCCTCAGCTTCCTTCACCTACCAATTGTTAGGCCTGAAAATGCACCACCCCAAAAAAAAATTCATGTCAAGTCCCTGGAACCTAAGAATGTTACCTTACTTGATAAAGGCTCTTTGCAGATAGATTTAAGTTAAGAATCTTGAGATGAGGAGATGATCTTGAATATTCTGGGTAGAAGGAAACAGACAGGCATACAGAGAAGACGCACATATAGAGGAGAGGGTAACAGGAAGACAGAGGCAGAGACCAGAGTGATGTACTCACAAGCCAAGGAAGCCAAGGAACATCAAGCACCAGCTGAAGTTGGAAGAGACGTGGAAGGATTCTCCTGGTCAACCTCAGTCCAAAAATATTAAATGGGAAATTCCAGAAATAAACAACTTATAAGTTTGAGAGAAAGAGAGAGAGAGAGAGAGAGAGAGAGAGAGAGAGAGAGAGAGAGACTTTAGAGGGAGCATGCCCATATTGACAGACACCTTGATTTCAGACTCTGGCCTCCAGAACTATGAGAGAATAAATTTCTGTTGTTTTAAGCCACCAGGTTTGTGGTGATTTGTTATAGCAGCCCCAGAGAACTAATATTCCAACACACACACACACACACACACACACACACACACACACACACACACTCTATTTGGACCAATACTATTAATATTAGTTCAATTTACTCTTAATCTCAAAGATATTTTGGCATACTGTATGTTTTCCAAAAAGTTATCATTGAAAAGCTCAAGATCAGTTTGAGGAGAATAAAATAGATGATGATTTACATGATTTGGTTCAATTTAGCGTAGTGTTCTGGTTATTTCTTATTGCTTAACAAATCACCTCAAACTTTAGCAGCTTAAAACAAAAGTAATATTTTCTCCCCTGGTTCTGTGGATGGCTGAGCTCAACTGGGTGATTCTTTGGGGCTCTCATATTAATTCATCATATGACTCCTGGAGCATGAGTGATCTGAAAGTTCAATTGGGCTAGATATTTCAGATGACTCACTCTCACGGTGACAGTTGATTCTAGCTGTCCCCTGAGAGTTCAGCTGGGATTGTTGCCCCAGGGGCATCTAACATAGCCTCTCTTTGTAGCCTGAGCTTCTCATAGGATGGCAGCTATATTCCCAGAGTGAGCACCCCAAGGGAAAGTTACATAAGAAACAAAAAGTAAAAATGCCAAGTCAAGACTAGGCCTTGAAGGTGTCACTCTGCTGTATTTTATTGGTGAAGAAGTATCAGTCGTACTCAGGTGCAAGGGGATAGAGAAATGGACTCTCTACTACTTGATGAGGGAATATCAAGGACACAATGCAGAAGAGCATTTGAGATATTTTTGTGGCTATTTTTGGAAAATACAATCTGCTATGCATAGTAATCAAGTTCATGAATAATACCAAGTTCAGAAAAATGATTTGTGCTTGAGTAAAAGGGATTAAAATTCAAAGGCACTTTGAGAGATAAGCTCCTACAGGAATGACTCCTCATTTAATATGGCATTTGTCTGGCAGCCTCAATTATAGCATTTCTCCATCTCTCCCAACTTTCCACCAAAAGAAAAAGGGTAACCTCACATCACCTCCAAAAACTGAGACCAGTGGGCAAGATATTAAGAGTTCTGCTCCTTTTTATGGCATATCTGGGCTCTGATTCGTGAAATACAATACACTTTGAAGAGAAGCCCTTGCTACCATTACTATTGTGTAGTCTAGACCCAGAGCCCCAGCATCTGAATCACTCAGAAAATTAGGCAGGTGTCTCTCTACCCCAAAGGTGCTGAATTGCTTGCCTCCTTGTCCCACCCTCAACCTTCAAGTATTATTCTTCCCTATTAAGTTACCATGCCCATCCAAGATATTTCCATCAGAAAATAACTGGGCAAGGACTGGGGAGGGGAAGTAGTTCGGAACTAGTGGTGCAGCATAGCTTTTGGGCAGAGTAATACTAACAAGTAAAGTGGTTTGGGAGTTATGACAAAGGGGCTTGTTCTGGAGCTGGGGTTCAGAGTAACACACTTGCAGGCAATGGTGCTGCTTCAGGAGAACAGAGGTGAAGCTCTCCACACGGGTGCACATTATTCTGCCCTCCAGCTATAAATCTGAGGCAGGAAATGAATGAAGCATCTCAGAGTAGTGAGAGCAGGTCACATCAAAGGTCTATGCACAACTTTACTTCTAAACAGAGCCTGTCTTGTTCAAACAGAACAATAGGGTCCTAAGAATCACCACTGAAATGATCCGTGACAAAGTAGAGAAAGACATTTTGAGAAGTTGTATGATATTTTCATCAGAGTGCAAAAATACCACAACATGGGAATAGGAAGAGGAAGAAAAGATAGAAATTCAGCCCTGACCGGTTTGGCTCAGTGGATAGAGCGTAGGCCTGTGGACTCAAGAGGCCCAGGTTCAATTCTGGTCCGGGGCATGTACCTTGGTTGCAGGCACATCCCCAGTGGTGGGGGGCGCGGGGGTGTGTGTGTGCAGGAGGCAACTGATTGATATTTCTCTCTCATCGATGTTTCTAACTCTTTATCCCTCTCCCTTCCCCTTCCTCTCTGTAAAAAATCAATAAAATATATTTTAAAAAAAGAAATTCAAGGAGACATGGACAAGATGAAAAAATTATGGCAAGAAAACTTTTCTTGTACCCCCCCTAAAATTTCTAGGTTACATGAAAAAGTTAAGTATACATTCCTCAGGGACAAACCAATGTTTTATATTTAAGAGAAAACACAGATAGAATACTAAGCTACAAGGTGAAAATAATTGCTAGGACTAATAATGGTATAAAAGAATCAATGGCCTTGGATAATTTTAAGCAGTTTAGTGTTTTATTACCAAATCAAGTTATGTCAGCAATGGTATAGACTTAAGGACATGAAAACGTACCCTGCCATATCAAGGACACAATGGGATGTAAAGCAAAGGGAATATACCCACCAGATTTTTTTAAAGGATCTATGACCCACCAAAAGCACGTGTGATCCCTATGACAAAATTAGCTTCAGAAATGGATACCTTGAATCCTATGCTAACTCCAATATTCCTGTAAAACATATGAGAAAAGGAAAAATATAATGACGTTGAAGAGAAAGGAGTAGGCTATTACAGGAAGTCTGCACATCTTCCAGCTGGCACAGACCAATGAGAGCAGCCTTCCCTCTTAGACTCAGATGACAGTAGGAGCCACCTCAGTATTTAAAAGTTCAAAAGCACATTTCTGAACTAAGTAAAAAACAAACAAACATAAGATGAAAGTAATTGTATTTTCATTACACAAATTAATAAAAATTATGTACGATATATCTCCCTGATTTAACATTTTTTTCTATAAGTTTATTCAGCCCAGAGATTTAAGAAGAGCAGGTAGATGCATTGTTATTAAAGACAGAATTATCTACAATACCAGAAATCCCTGAAAAATTTTAGACTTCCTATACCAGTTATTTATCTACAGTTGTTTAATCTTCCTTCCTCTTGTTTAGGTGAGTGTTTGTATTTGAAATTCTGTCATGCTTTTTGGTTGCATATCCCACCCTGACTTTTCTTCTCCAAATGATGGGTCAGCTAGACTGCTCTTCTGGCATTGTTTGTTACATACTATCAAATCCTCATTCCTAGCAATTGCTATTTAAGAGCTCTCCAATCATGAGCCAATTCTTTTTGCAATGTCTCTTTGTCTAGTTACCATAACAACAGAAGAGTTGGTCAAAAATTCATCATCTGATCTTCCCATAAGCCAAACAGAGGCCTTCCAGAAATGCCAGTACAGCTTGAATCAGTTTTTAAAGGAACAACAACAGATGGTTTTCAGGTCCAATGTTTATAGGATATATTACAGACTTAGAGTTGGAAAAGGACTTAGATTTTATTTACACCTCCTTCCTACTTAATTCAGGAAATCTCTTGGATCACACCAGTTGCAGGTGGCCATCTAACCTAAACCTGGAAACTTCCTGCCATAGGGCATCTTCCCCATTTGGTGCAGCCTATTTATTGTTGACAGCTTTAATGATTCTAAAGTTCTTTCTTGTGTTATTATAAATATGCCCCCAGTAACTTCTACACATTAAATCTTACTTCAAGTGAGACTTCACAAAATAAATTGAATCTATTTTTAATTTGTCAGACATTTAAATATTTTAAGACAGGTATTCTTGAAGAGGTCATCTATTTTTGCCTGCCCAGAATCCAATTATGGTTTTTCTCAGCATAATCAATTTTTCAATGGGAAATTATCTTCATCCTATTCTCCACTGATGTGGTTTATCATGGGGTGAAATCCTTCTTTTCCCCACCCCCTAAACAGTAATGGGCAACCTTTTGAGCTTGGTGTATCAAACTTCGCCAAAAAACTGAGCATAACTCGGGTAGTGTGTCACTTTGAGGAAAAAACATTATTTCGCAAATGTTTCATCCTTGGCATGAGGCCGCCTCAGCGGCCGCGTGTCATCAGAAATGGCTACACGTGTCAGTGCTGACACGTGTGTCATAGGTTCGCCATCACTGCCCTAGGAGTTGGTCAAAAATTGAGACCCTCTCATTCAGCATATTCCATTCATCTGGCCACAGTGAGTACTTTAGTCCTAGGCTAGTGATCCAAACTAGTTCAATGCATTCCATACCAGGACTTCTATGGAGAATGCTAGAGAAGAGAAGCTCTCCATATTTTAGAGATGCTAAAATGCTAGAATATGAACTTAGAGCATGAGGGGAGAGCCTGCCTGAAAATGAGGTTAACCCCCAAAAAAGCAGAGCCTTGAGATAGAAAGAAACAGATCCTTGACCATGCTGCTAGATCACCTGGCGCTGTCCTTAAGCTATATTTCTTTTAGATACTTTTAGACTTATGAACCAAAAATTATGCCAGTGTGAGTTGAGTGTCTGTTAATTGCCCCTTGAATAATACAAACATATTTTTGTGAGTCTTTTCTTGGCTATAAAATTATATGGTTTGATTCTCGGACCTTTTCATCTCTGCATCACATTATACTACATGTGCTCTCAATTATCAATGTCCCCATGAAAACTGGAGTACCCAGATTTCAACATAGTACTCTAGGTGAGAATAAAATACACTAGTGTGAATACAGTCAAACATTTTCCTTCCTTGTTTATACCGCCTTGTCCTACACTTTCACTGGCAGAGACCTAGATTACCTTAAACTTCTCTCTTTTTTTTATAGCTTGCTATACTATTGACTTATACATCTGAATTTCTTAGGCCTTTCATCCAAACTTATATTAAGCAATGCCTCACCTCTTTATCTCTTCTCTTTTACTTCCAGCCCTTTCCTAAGCTACACAGATGTATAACCGCATGTCTGGTCTATGAAATAGTTTTGAATTATGAGCTTGAGGAAGTAACTCAGTCTCTCAGAGCTTCAGTTTGCTTTGCTGTAAAATTGTGTGGTATTGCTTAGGATGCTTTTGATTGCAGATATGAGAAACTCCACAATAAAAGGCTAATCAATAAGAATATATTATCCAACACAAGAAATCTAGAGATAAGACAGTTTTAGTTTGGTAAATTTGGTGGCTAAATGACATCATTGAGGCTCTTTCCACTTTCCCATTTTGCTGCATTCGGTGTATCCTCCTCAGGCTAATTCCCTTCATTGCTTCCACATGGCTGCCACAGCTCCATGCATCACAGGTAGGCATGAAAACGTCCACCAGCAAAAGAGGACCCCTCTTCCCAAAAAGTTCTTTTTAAGAAAGAGAAAAAGTTTCCTAAAAGCCCCTAAGATTTCCCCTCACATCTCACTGACCAGTATTCTATCATAAGACTGTTTAAATCTGTCCCTAACAGGGGGTATGAGATGATCAGATAGGCTTAGTTAGTCCAGTGGTCTCAAACTAGCTATGTGTCAGAATTACCTGGAAGGCTTGTTAAAACACAGCTTTCTTGTCTCCACCCCCAGAGTTTCTGATTCAATAGGTCTGATGTGGGGCCCAGCAATGTCCTTTTCTAACAAATTCCCAGATGATACTGATGTTGTTGGTAGAGACCACATCTAGATAGCCACTAGCTTAGACAAACATGATGTACCCCTGGGACAGAAGTTGAGGTTGGGACTCATAGGGGACAGGTGGTTTCCCTCAAGGTGCTGTTATTGAGAAAGGAAAGGTAGATAACCACAAATGTCCAGCTATGGGAGCTAATAATAATCTCAAAGGATCACCCTGCCAGTTACAGATATTGTACATAAATAGCCCACAACAGTACTGAATATAGATGTAACTCTTAATATTATTGCTATTTTTATTGATTCTGTTATACATAGACATTGTATTTATGGACTCTTTCAACTTTACCTGAAAATTTGATAAGTATGTATGCTTTTTCATCTTTATTCAGGTCATTAATAACATATTAAACAAGATAGGGATAGATAGAGAATTCTGAAAATTGCAGTAGAGGTTTCCATGATCACTAATATCACCGTTGATAGCACTAATCAAAAATTACTTGGTTCTTCAGTGATTTCACTTCATTGAACTGTCATTTAGTCTTATTTTTCCACCTTATCCAAAGGATATCTCAAGAGACTATAAAATAATTGGCTTCAAATTTGCCTATACATTTCTTTAGAAAAAATAGAGAGTAAATTATATGTTCTGGCACTTAACAAATAAAATTATCTAACGTTTTTAAGTAGTGCTTATCTTGTGTCAGATACTGTTCAAACTGTTTTACATGGGTGGGTACTACTATTATCCCTATTTCACAGAAGAGGGAACTGAGGCACAAAGTAGTTAAATGGCTTGCTCAGGGGTTTGCAACTGGTAAACAGTGGTAATGAGATTTCAATGTTACACGAACAGCACAATCATAGGAAATGGTCATGATGATAATCCAACAATACAGCCAGCACCTAAAATGCTCTCTCATACACACATACACATACACATCTGGCTTCTTCCTTACAGCTTTTAAATGCTATACATTTTAGTACATTTGTTCCTTGAAAATTGTTCAACAAGCCAAGGTACATAGGCAAGCTTTATCAGTGTTTAGTGAACCACTGTACTGAATAGAATCATGATGCATAACAGAGCTATCCTATCTAGTAAAAGCGTAATATGCAAATTGACTGTCACTCCAAGACACAAGATGGCCACCCCCATGTGGTCAAAGATGGCTGCCCCCATGTGGACACAAGATGGTTGCCACAAGATAGCTGGCAGAGGAGGGCAGTTGTGGGCAGTTGAGGGTGACCAGGCCTGCAGGGGAGAGAAGTTGGGGGGGACCCAGGCCAGCAGGGGAGGGCAGTTGAGGGAGACTAGGCCAGCAGGGAGGGCAGTTGGGGAACCCAGGCCTGCAGGGGAGGGCAGTTGAGGGGGACCAGGCCAGCAGGGAGGGCAGTTAGGGGTGACCGGGCCGGCAGAGGAGGGCAGTTGGGGGAGACCAGGTCTGCAGAGGAGGGCAGTTTTGGGCAATCAGGCCAGCAGGGAGGGTAGTTAGGGGCAATCGGCCGGCCAGGGAGCAGTTAGGCATTGATCAGGCTGGCAGGCAGAAGTGGTTAGGGGCAATCAGGCAGAGGCAGGCGAGCGGTTGGGAGCCAGCAGTCCTGGATTGTGAGATTGGGCCTAAACGGGTGGTTGGACATCCCTCAAGGGGTCCCAGATTGGAGAGGGTGCAGGCTGGGCTGAGGGACACCCTCCCAAACCCCCCCCTGTGCACGAATTTCGTGCACCGGGCCTCTAGTTATATATAGAAAAGCATATTTTAATATTATATTGTCTATCTATTATTTTACTAAACATTTAGAGTAGAAATATCTGCAAATGTTGTAACAACTTTTGCAGAGTTTCTAAATGGATTGGTATTGGAACAAGATGGCAATGATAGCAACTGTGAGAATAGGAATTGGCATTGAACTAATTAAATTCAATACCTAAACACTGTCGTGTTTTGTCCTATTTGTTATAAACAAGTAAGTTTTGATGGTTAATATTTAAGGGACTAAAAATATAGGCTACATAAAATGCTCATTATTTGATGTTAGGGAGAGTCTTCAATGTATGTTGGGTCCCTTGGCTCTTTTTTGATGACTTTCTGTGTTTGGCTGCTAATTGAACTTATTTTATGTCCTGCTCACTAGTTTGTTCTTTGAAACTTGGCTGAGAGCCTTGCATCCTCAGGGAAGAAACTAATCAGCCTTTTGTGAACTCCCCAGATCTACCTGGCCATGAACTTAGCAAATCTAGGGCAGGTTGGCAGAGGGGATAGGCATGGCTGTCCTTTCTGTTTCTCTGTCACAATGTGTTAGGTCTGTTGCACCAGCAGGTGTCATACTGTGCTGTACTTTCCCACAGAAACACATCAGGTAAAAAGTCAGAATCATTTTCTGTCCTATAAACTCTGAAAATAGAACACTAGCCTCAAGCATTCTACCATATAGAAGCAGTAAGTTGTGCTCACCTAATCATGAATACATCAAATATGAAGGCCTTTTGCCTCTTCTGGATCTCTCATGGAAAGTGCACACAGTATCAGGGTTGTTCATCTAGACAGCTAGTCTGACTTTTCAAAGGAGTCAGAGGACATAGATATTTAATGTCTTCCTTTGCTGTGCTAAGCAGAGGTTGCCTTCTCAAGGGGTCTGTGCATTTAACTCCGTGGTTGTCAGTCTTGAGCGAGAGCGTCAGAATCACCGGGAGGGCCGGTCCCCACCTTCTGAATTCAGGGTTTCTGAATTTGCATTTCTGACAAGTTCCCAGCGAATGAGCCACTGCTTTAACTTAAGAATTGTTAAGTTAATTGGCAGACTTACCTCACTAGATGTATTAGATTTGCCCTGTTTCCTCCGTCTCCATTTGCAACCGCCCAGCACTTGCAGCTTTGGGGAGTGGCTCACATTGGGAAGCCTTCTTAAAAACAGGTACTGACTGACTGACACAGAGGTGGTCACTAACTGACTGGCCACGCTTGACTCTGATGGGACATCTCTGTGGTGCTGTTTACAGCCTAAAGCTGTGCCATCCAATACAGTTATAGCCACATGTGGCTACTGAGCCCCTGAAACATGACGAGTTGGAATTGAGATGTGCTGGAAGTATAAAATGCCACTGATTTTGAAGACTTACTGAGAAAAAAATGTAAAATGTCTCATTAATTATCTTTAAAATACTGATTACATGTTGAAAAGACAATATTGTATATGTTTGGGGTGAAGCAAAATATATTAAAATAATTTCATCTGTTTCTTTTTACACCTGTGGCTTACAGTATATTTCTTTGGACTACACTGGTCTAAAGCTTCCACAGCTGCATGGGTTGGACCAAGGTTAGATTGGGACCACATATATCTCTAGAAGCAATCAAGAGTCATTATCCCTTATCAGTCTCTGTCTCTGAATTAGTTCTTGCACCCAGGATTTATCAACTAAAGGGGAGTCTGGGTCCCCATGGAGAAATATCCTACAACAGTAAGGAAAAAGTATACAGTAATGTATATATTTGATTCTAGCAGTTCTTTCCCCAAATATCCTTGCAGCCACAAGGCTAGCGTAAAAAATAAACTATGAAAAAGAGAATACCTGCCCTAACCAGTTTGGCTCAGTGGATAGAGCGTCGGCCTACGGACTCAAGGGTCCCAGGTTCAATTCCGGTCAAGGGCATGTACCTTGGTTGTGGGCACATACCCAGTAGGGAGTGTGCAGGAGGCAGCTGATCAATGCTTCTCTCTTATCAATGTTTCTAACTCTCTATCCCTCTCCCTTCCTCTCTGTAAAAAATCAATAGAATATATTAAAAAAGAAAAAGAGAATACCCACAATTTTTAAAGGCTGGTGGATGGTGGATACAGGGTCTAAGTTGACACTGACACCAGGGAACTCAAGCACCATCACTGACATCCTGTTAGAATAGGGACATATCGGGGTCTAATATAAATGGAGCTCTAACCTACATCCATCGCAGAGTCCATTTGGTCTATGGACCCACCTAGTGGTCATGTCTCCAGTCCCTAATATACACTGAGTGGCCAGATTATTATGATCTCTGAACGCATAATAATCTGGCCACTCAGTGTATATCCTATATAATAAAAGGCTAATATGCAAAGTGTCCCCTCAACGAGGAGTTCGACCAGCAGGCAGGCCGGCCAACAGCCCATGTCCCCTCCCCCTGGCGAGGCTGGCTGGACCCCACCCATGCACGAATTCATGCACCAGGCCTCTAATATATATACTGAGTAGCCAGATTATTATGCATTCAGAGATCATAATAATCTGGCCACTCAGTGTATATTCATAATGGAACTCTCACACTTGTTCTTTGACCCATTGAACCCAAGCTATTTTATCAGGAAAGGCCAAAGAGAAGCCCTTGAAGATGTCCCTGCCCTCCCCCTGCCACTACAGTAAATCAAATAATAATCCATTCCAGAGAAGATTACAGAGATTATCATAATACTCAAAGACTTAAAAGATGCAAGGATGGTGATCTCAGTCATGTCTCCATTTAATAGACAGGTCTGACACTTGCAAAAACTGGATGGATCATGGCATATGTCAATAGGTTTCCATATACCTAACCAAGTGGTAGCCCCAATCAAAGTCTCTAGTGTATAGTTTGTAGCTATTGATCTTGTGAATACATTCTTTCCATCTCCATCAGGAAGAAGTGATTCATCTTTACACTGAATAGTTATCTCACAATATGTCTCCAGATCAATATTAGCTCTTCCACATGCTGTACAATATAATCAGAAGGGAACTGGGCAGTCTGGACATTCCTTTCAACCAATATATTGATGGCAATATTTTAAAAAGATCTGATGAGCAAGAAGCTCAGAGTACTTTGGTAAAACACATGTTCACAGAGGTTGGGCTATAAGTCCCACAGTACTCAGGGGTCTGCCACATTGGTGAAGATGTTATGGATCCATTGAAGAAAGAAATTGCAGAAGATACAAATATCTTGAAGCATATACCAAGTTTATAGAGAGAAAGAATTAACATCATTAAAATGTCCATACTACCCAAAGAAATACTATTAATTCAATACAATTACTATTAAAATGCCAATGGCATATACCACAGATCTAGAATAAATATTCTGAAAATGTATATGAAACCCAAAAAGACCCTGAATAGCCTCAGCAATCTTTAGAAAGGAGAACAAAGTTGGAGGTATCACAGTACTGGATATCAAGCTATACTACAATGGCATTGTAATTAAAACAGCCTGGTACTGGCATAAGAATACACACATAGATCAAAGGAACAGAACAGAGAATTTAGAGTCAATCCATGCTCGAGGGTCAATTAACATTTGACAAAGGAAGAAAGAGCCTGCATTGGCCTTGCCTGGCCTTTATCTCCTCATCTGCAAAGTAGAGATAATCCACATTCCTTTCCTACCAAGGACAAAATGAGATGCTACATGGGAAAGGACTTGGAAACTTTAAAATGCTTGCAAAAATTAGATACTATTAGATTTAGAACAAGTTGATGTGGTAGTCTCAGGGGAGGTCTTATTGCAAATATCCAATTACAATGACTGTTTTTAATGCTTGCAAATGCAATGAGGTAAAGGAAATAAACGATTTCAAATTCTGTTCTGGTACATTAACATTTGAGGACATCTAAACCTAATGAGGTCACGAAAGTCAACATAGAAAGCTCTGTTAGTGAAGATTATCTACATGTCCTGACAGGAATAGGAGACAGAAGAACAGAACCATTGATATTTTAATATAACTCTTGTCCTGACAGAATGAAAAACTAATTAACATGTGCTATCTGAAAACCAAACAGCAGATTCCATCTCCATTTTAGTTTATTGAGTTTGATTGGATATCAAACTTGGTAGCTACTTGGTATCAGTCTCTTGGCCCTGATTTTGTAGGCAGCTAAGTAATGAAATATAGCTGCTCATCTATTGCACATGGTTAATTATGGCTCCTTCTTTTGGAAGAGACCACAGAATTTATTTACCTAGGTAAGTGGATGGGCCACCTCTTTCCTTTTTGGGATAATCACTTCCAGAGAAATTTTTTAAATTTAAGTGTTTATTCTAATTGTGTTTTTTTTTAAGGATAATTAGGCCCAGGTGGTTGAGCAGCTTAGTCAGGGAATATTTGTTGTAAGAAAGCTATTCAAGCTAGTTCCAGTGAAGGGAGATTAATTGTAAGGATTCCACAGGCAGCCTCAGGGGTGTATGAATGGTAAGTGGGAACCTGGGCCCCTTCCCATGCTCCAACTCTCCCTCCCACCCTATGGGGATAATAGTGAAGGGCATCCGTGAGCCTAGATGTGAGCCTGGATTGTAAATAGCTGGTGTTTTGATCTCAAACACCTTGCACAGGGGCCTATCCCCCTCCCACTACATGCCCTGTTTTTCTGTTTTCTGTATTCTATAAAACCTTGTATTGGGAAAGTGGCGGCAAAACAACAGCACCAGCTTGCCACCCCCTGGGCAGCCTAGCTCACCAGTCAGCAGCCAGAACTGTGTGGTAAACTTCACTAGTCAGCAGCCACTGGTGCAAATGTAATCCTAATAAATCCATGACTTTCACCGCCAGTCCTCTGGGTTATTTTTTTTTGAACCCATGAACAATACCCTGAGGTTTTCTGGGACCTCGGCACTTTGCATAACAGTATAAAAACTGAGATACAGGTAGGCTTGTGAAACGAGGAATCAAGAAACCAGAAACCAGGGCTTCTTCACCCACCTTTGAAGGAGCTTTTGGTCTTTTGACTCTGCTTGTGTTTAAATGCTACTCCACTTTCTGCAAATATATTTTCTCTGCTGAGTTATCAGCATTCAGATAGCTAAAAATGACTATCTCAAAAGGGAACCCTTGTGCACTGTTGGTGGGAATGATGCCGATTGGTGCAGCCATTATGGAAAACAGTATGTAGAGTCCTCAGAAAATTAGATTCCACTTCTGGGTTCATATCTGGAGAAATACAAAATACTAATTTGAAAGACTATGTGAACCCCTATGTTCATTGCAGCATTATTTACAACTAGAGGCCTGGTGCATGAAATTTGTACGCTGCGGGGGAGGGTCACTCAGCACGGCCTGAGTCCTCTCACAGTCCAGGAGCCCTCAGGGGATGTCCAACTGCTGGCTTAGGCCCACGGGGAACGGGCCTAAGCCAGCAGTCGGACATCCTTAGCACTGCTGCAGAAGTGAGAGAGTCTCCTGCCACTGCTGCTGCACTCGCCAGCCGTGAGCCTGGCTTCTGGCTGACCAGCGCTCCCCCTGTGGGAGTGCACTGACCACCAGGGGGCAGCTCCTGCATTGAGTATCTGCCCCCTGGTGGTCAGTGCACGTCATAGTGACCCATCATTCAGCCATTTGGTCAATTTGCATATTTGCCTTTTATTATATAGGATAGCCAAGTATGGAAGCAATGCAAGTGTCCATCAATAGATGAGTAGATAAAAATACATTTACCAAATGGGATATTACTCGGCCTAAAATATAAAATTTTACCATTTGTGACAGTATAGATGGACCTAGAGGGTATTATGCTAAGTGAAATAAATCAATCAGAGAAAGATAAATACCGTATTTAGAATCTAAAGAACAAAATAAATGAACAAACAAAATTGAAACAGATTTATAGAGACAGAGAATAGACTGATGGTTGCCAGAGGAGAGGAGGGTTAGGGTTCTGGGTGAAAAAGGTGAAGGGATTAAGAAGTACAAACTGGTAGTTACAAAATAGTCCCAGGAATGTAAAGTATAGCATAGGGAACATAATCAATAATATTGTAATAATTGTATGGTGCCACGTGGGTACTGGAAATATTGGGGAAACACAGTGTAAAGTATATGGTTGTCTAACAACTCTGCTGTACACCTGAAACTAACCCAAAATAATACTGAATGAAAACTGTAATTTAAAAAATTTGGGTTTGGGTAAAAATAAAAAGACTATCTCAGGCCAGCCTATAATTCAACTGTACATATCACTTTTCTCCACAAAGCACCTTTTAGTTTAAATTAAATTAGCATAGAGAATATGACTGATCACTGGCTGATTAGAGAATTGGATACTTTAAGTCAGGGATGGGGAACATCCAGCCCATAGGCCTTACTAGTATAAGGCTCGCAAAATCATTTGGTTTGGCCAAGGCATTAGGTGTGAGTTAATGAAATGTTTGACCAAATATAGCAGGCTAATTTTTAAGTTGATAATTTTGTATGGCCCATAAATGATGTTATAAATATCCAAATGGCTCTTGGCAGAGAAAGGTTCCCCACCCCTGTGAGTTTAAATCTTGTGCATATTCCTCATTCAGTGAGCTGTCGTGCTGAAGTCACAAGGTACAAATTTGAAGGCAGTGGTCTACAGCTTCTAACAGGCAGCTCCCAGCGAAGAGGGCTATAGGAAGTACACGTCTCAACACAAGCCTCTTAAAGTTTTAGTTTCTGTACCTGAAGAATGAGTTAATTTCCTATCAGGTTTATGCCCTTGACCAAGGTTTTTCACTACAGACATACTTCTTTTCATTGCACTTTGTTTTACTGCACTTCATGTTTTTTACATATTAAAGGCAAGACCCTCCATCAGCAAAAATATTACAACTCGCTTTATTGCAGTGGTCTAGAAATGAATCCCCAATATCACTGAGGCATGCCCATATTTAATTTATTGCCTCCTTTCATTTAGAGCTAATAAAAAAGTAAGTGAAAACAATATCATATCTCCAATAAACACGTTATAAATATAGTTGAAGTAACATGTTTATCATTTAAAAGTTTATAACAATAATCTTTCTAGTTATTCCACTAAAGCTAGAAATATGTATTCATAATTGGAATTATGCCAAGGTTGCTTATAATGTTGTCCTGAAAAAAGGGCTGTGGAAGTATTTTTCTGCTTTCTGAAGGGAGCTTCTGGAACACATAAAATCTCCTTCAAATACATATTGATTACTAGTAAATCAAAGAAAGGACTTGTGATTTAGCAATAAAAATCTGGGTTCACAGAGCCTACAAATATAATGCCAAAGCAAAACTCTAAATTCCCCATTATGGGAGAAACTTCCTCCTCTCTTACCTTCAGTGTTTCATTAAAAGGAATATAGATGTTATTGTGAGCAGTCCAACCAGAAATTTTTATTGAGCCTGGTGATATTGTGGGAAGTATCTATAAGGCTGTTTAAGTTACAGAATTCTAATTAATTTGTAGTTTATGGAGAAATTGATTACAAAAGGACATAGTGATATAATTTTTGAGCCTGGATGTATTAGACAAGACCATTAAAGACTGGTTTAGGATAAAAGCCTGACAAAAATGGCTTGCCAGGGATTGCTTTCACTGTGGTTTATTTCTGGATCATTGGTCACTGTTTGAGTCTCACTTACAAGTACAAGCATTGGGAAAGTACCCCCAAACAGAAAGCTGGGTTGAAATACCTTATGTGTTTTCCTTCACTCAAGGATCAGCAGTCACAGTATCATAGTAGCTTGTTGTGAAAGGATCTGCCTAATACCCTTTATTAGGTCATTTTTGGAATCCTTAAGTCCCTTTTACAATTTTAAAGTTGAATAAACTGAGAGGTTAAGTGACTTGCCAAAACTCCTACAGCTTGGCAGAGCCAGAAGCTGAATTAATTCTACCTGGCTCCAGAGTGCGTGGTCTAACGGAGAGCTTGGCAATGGTGTTTGGGATTGTTGGTGGGTTTTTCTATTTTTATTTTCATGACCTCAATTTACTGAAGTTAAAATGAAAAGAAAAAAAAAAGTAATGTAATAGGCCCTGGGTAGGTGTGCTATATGCCTAGTGGCAAAGAAATAGAACATGATGTTATACAACCATGGTGATAGCAAGCAATAACTTATTATAGTCCTTTCCTCAGCCAAAAAAAAAGAAAAAAAAGAAAAAAAGTGGGGTGGGTTGGGAGAGGGGGGCAGCAATAATATATACTTTCTTTCCTTTCTGACCTGTGGATTGCTCAATCTATGCAGCCTATTATGAGAACCAAACATCAAAATCATCTCTATGAAAAACTCAAGATGCTGTGAGGAGCTGCATCAACACAATCATTTACATCCTTGATATGGGCATAATGTAGATAGGGAATCTCATCAGAGAAATGGAAACTATAAACTAAACTAAATAAACTTTATTGAAAGAAAAATGCAATTATCTGAAATGAAACATTTCCTGAATGTACTTTCAATGGTATATTAGATACTGCAGAAGACAAGGTTAGGAAACATGCAGACAGGTAAAAGTACCCATTCAAACTGAAGCATAGAACAAAACAAAAAGAAATAAAAAAGACTCAGTGGCCTGTGGGCAAAGAACATAGGCAAAGAACAACACACACTTAATATTAGGTGGTATTACACACATGAAATCTGAGTCCTAACAAGAGAGGAAAGAGAAGACACTGTGGCTGAAAGAAATATTTGAAAAAATAATGACCAAACTTCTACAAATTTGATGAAAATTATCAACCCACAGATCCAAGACACTTAATGAATCTGAAGCTGGTTAAATGTAAGGAAAACCACACCTGGCACAGCATAGTCAAATTGCTGAAAATTAAATATAACAGTGAAGTCTTTAAAGAAACTAGAAAAAGAAGATATAACATATAGGAGGCGAACAATAAAAATGATCTCTACTTCCCATCAGAAATAATACAAGTCAGAAAACAATGGTACTACATCGTTAAAGTTCTGAAAGAAAAATAAGTGTTACTGTAGAATAAAGATAGAAATATAGAACAATGGAACAGAATAGAAAATCTTGAAATGACCCATATTATTGTTAAATTACCAGTTAGTTTTTGACAAGGGCATGAAAGCAATTCAATGGAGGGAAGAAACGTCTTTCCCCCTTCCTGCTAAATGATACTAGAATAACTGAGTCATTATTTGGAATCTTTATATTCTCCTGATGAATAGTGATGTGAGTGTATTTTCATTTGTTTACTGACCATTTGTATTCTTTCATTGTGAAATGCTTTTTATTAAAGTCCTTTGCCTGTATTTACTTGACGCTCTTTGTATTATTGTTATTGTATGGTAATACCAGACACCATACTTAAAAAAGGAAAAAAAAAAAACACAAGTTGAGATGAACCATAAACCAAAATATAAAAGTTAAAACAATAAATCTTCTAGAATAAAACATAAGGTAGTATTTTCATTACCTTGGTGTAGGGAACATCTTATACAGAAGACCACAAACATTCACCCTAAAAGCAAAACAACAAAAAAAGAAAAAAGTGAAATTGGGCTTCATCAAAATTTAAAGGAGATACTCATTAAAATACTCCATTGAGATAATGAAGATAATGAATAGCTAATACAAGTCCAACAAAGGACTTGTATCCACAATATACAAATAACTCTTATCATTCAATAATAATAATATAAACAGCCTCAAGTAAACATAGGCAAAGAACAACAGATCCTTCACAGTGGAAGAATACAAATGGTCAATAAGCAAATAAAAGTATGCTCAACATCAGTATTTGTAGGAAAATATAAATTAAAAACAAAATGAGATACCACTTCACCCCCATAAGCATGAATACATTTTAAGAGGGTGACAACACCAAATGTTGGTGAGGATGTAGAACAACTGGAATTCTCATACATTGTTGGTGGGAATATTAAATGATACAACACACAATTTATAGTTCAGTCCTAGTCTAATCCTAGTTCTAATCCTAGTCCAAGAGAAGTGCAATAAAAAAATGATAAAAATGTGTACAAGAGTGTTGACAGCAGCTCTATTCATAATAGCTCAACTGAAAATAACACAAATATCAGTCAATAGGAAATCTGGAAAACAAATTGTGGAATATTCACACAATGGCTTACTATTGAAGTATGTAACAAATGGATACATCTCAGAAACATTAAGCTGAGCAAAAGAAGCCAGACACAAAAGAACATATAGTATATGATTCCCCATTTATATGTAGCTCTAAAGATAGTGGCTCAGAAGAAAGATCACAAGAGACTAAAAGACCAAATTAATTCATTAAATTAGCAAAAATAAAGCCACATTTTAACTCTTAACTTGCTTTAGTATAATAATTCCGCTTCCTTTAAAAATTAGAAGTAATAAAATGTCCACCAGTTGGCTGGCAGTAGCCTCATTACCCCGATTCCACCTAATTACTATGTTTGATCAAGCAAAGCTGAACAACAGCCGGCCCAGATATTAGCCTGTGTTCCCATTTTAGATAAGGAAGTTTGCAGGATGCACAAACGATTTTTCCCCTCCACTGCCAGGAACATGGGCACTCTGTACTCTATTTATGGTAAAAAACAAAACAAAGAACTTTTGAAGTTAGATACCACATCAGATAAGCCATCATGCTAAGGAAAGATTTTATCAAGAGACATGATGAGTGAGGGTTTCCACAGCTGCCCTTCTTAAATAAGAAATTTAGTTTAAAAAACATACTTTTTTTACATTAGATTCCAATGGTTAAATGAAATCTTCTGTCTTATAACTTTCCCTGGAACTATATTTCTCATGGTAAAGATCCTAATAAGTCCTGAAGTCTATACGATGATAAAGATCCAGTTTTCAAGAAGACTAGGCTTAGAAATATTAAACAGATGTTTATTGCATCCCCAAAATGAAGGGCATCCTGGAAAATTAATCCGTAAAAGTAATTTTATCTTAAAAACATTGTATTTGTTTTTATTCACTAAAAATCATCTTAGTTATTTTTTGTTTGTTTTGGAATGCTCTGGTAGATAATTGCTCTTTCATACATAACATCACTTTAGGCAATAATTTACTAGACCCTTATTATTATTCAACTGGAGAATCTCTAGAAGTCCTTCACTCCAACTGTTACACAAAGGTGGCTCATTGAAAGTGTCCCTGTAAACCCAGAGACTGATATCAGGAAAAATAAATCTACCAGCCCCCAAACACCCACCCATCCATCCACCCAATCAACCAACCAACCAACCAACCCACCAACCCTACTGTATTTATAATCATCAGCCTCTTACACTTTCAGAAGGCCAGTTGCAGCTCTGCCTAACACTAGATTGCATAAGAACAACTTAGGCAAACCAACAAACAAACAAACACATAACAAAAATAAAACTAAATAGACAATAAAATCCCTCTTAAATAAATATCCTATAGTATGGAATGCCTGACATTTAAGCTTTTAATTGCCAAGATATCCATCTCAAATAAACATATTGCTGGAATTGTGACACAGTTCCTAGTGACACAACTAGATAAGAAATCAGGCTACCCACCCATGAAGTTCCCCTTTTAGAAAGCTCTGGGAAACCTAGATAGCTGAACTCTCAAGTGACCCCACTTTCCATGCCCTAATTCCCGCTTTAATGTTTTAAACTCACCAATGAAGAGTGAGCCCACAAAACCCTAGGCACCCCAACCTTGTACCCCAATTAAGGCAGAGCCCTATGTCTCCACACTCCCTTCTCCTCTCTAACCTGGACCTCACTCACCGCGAGAACCTTGAGCATGCTGTGTATCCTCCAGTACCTGTGAGTAGTAAGTCTTTTTACAAGTTCCTGATGGTTGCTGAGTTGAGTGTTGAGTCACTAGGTTCTGGTTGGGGAAGTGTGCTTGGGGGCGGCCTCAAGTCATTGGGCCCAGGTGAGGCCCTCAGGCAGTCCTAGCTGATAGCATCACTATCGATAGGCTGACTGAGGAAACACATCCCTGAAGAAATTTGTTCCTATTGTGTGGGGGTTTTTTTAAATCAAATGAAAAAATAAAGTTTTTAAAAAGTGCAACTATAGTTTTTTACCAAAAATGCAACACAAAACCTAGATAGCTGAACTCTCAAGTGACCCCACTTTCCATGCCCTAATTCCCGCTTTAATGTTTTAAATTCACCAATGAAGAGTGAGCCCACAAAACCCTAGGCACCCCAAATGTTTTAAATTTGCCAAATATGAATTAAGTATCCAACAAATTTATAAATGCCGGACATCTATAAACACATCTCACCACCACGGATTAGAAACACCAACATGACCAGAATTTACTTTCAAAGTTTCAGTTAATCCTTAGAAATGGACTGTGTTGGGGGATGGGGTGTCTCACTGCATTGCCACTTTTAAAAATTGATGTATTTATTATTAAATATAAAAACAGAATAACCACATTTTAAAATTTTGGGATGAGGAGGAAAAAATAAAAACATATTCATAATTACTTAGTTCAACTCAATCACTGCATCTCATTTTTCTAAAAACAAGAAAAAGACAAAAAAAGGAAACCTTTGTGATGGACACTTCTTTTGTAATATTATCCCCACCTGGTGGCACTTGGGGAAAATTTCCCACAAAGCTTCTGAAGGCAGGAAGCACCATGTTGTTTCAAAATGATTAGTTTCTATTGTTGTAGACTATCCCTACCTGATTCCAGGTGCCACACGCACACCAGACATTGTTGACACCGGATAGTCTTCAGTCTTCATTTTCTATACTGTGTTGTATCTTACAATCTTCCCTGCAGGAAGTGTGTGGATCTGCTTCTTTCACTGTGAATATTCAATATGCTGCTTCCTCTCTTTTCTTAGAATTGAAACTCCTGGAAAGAAAAGTATGCAAATTTTATACTTAATAGATAACCTTGACTAACTCCCTTTCCTAAATATCTTAAACAACATAAAGGGAACACTAATATCTCAATGCAAATTAATAACTCATATGCTTCTGAATATTCCCTATCACCTCTCTGTGACTTGGTTTCCTCATATATAAAGAAGGAGCCATCAGCTGGGTCTACCAGAAAAACTGAGAATTTACAATCAACACCTGGCCACTTTCCTCCTTGGTTTCCCTCTTTCACTCCTCCTCCCACAGCAATCCGATCGCCATCCCCCCTACCCTATGAGATCTGCTCTTGCTAGGGTGACTAGCCAACCCCTCTTGCTGAATCCAGTAAGTGCTAGTCAACCCTAATTTAATGTGACCTCTTGGAGACGTTCAGTATTGTAGACTCTTCCTTCCTGGAACACTTCATCTCTGGTTGTCAGGGTGCAGTGCGCCCCTGTTTTTTTCTGGTCTCCCTGGCACTCTCTTCTTGATGTCTTCTAAGTCTCCTTCCCTGTCAGATGTTCCTGAGGTTTATTTCTTACTTTTTTCTGACCTCAAACACCAATCCCAGCACTTTATACTTTTTTCCTGGGAAATAGCATTTACAACCAGGCCTTTGTAGCATGATGATTTCCAAATCTGAATCTTTAGCTCAGTTTTTCTTTGGAGTTTTAGACATTTTCACTTACATGTCTCATAGACAAATAAAATTCACCTCACCTGCCATGGCCAGTGTGGCTCAGTTGGTTGGGTGTCATTGCTGGTTCAATACCAGGTGAGTGCACATGCCTGAGTTAGGGGTTTTGATCCCCAGCAGGGGGCAGTGCAGGAAGCGTGCAGGAAGTAGCCAATCAATGTTTCGCTCTCACATGATGGTTCTCTTCTTCTCCCTGCCTCTCTTTCTCAAAATCAATAAAATACATATATATATATATATATATGTTTTAAAAATCACCACACCCAAATGAAATATATTATCTCTTCTCCAAACTGCTCTGTATTGCCTGTCTCAGTGAATGGTTTCACTTTCCATTCAATCCATTATCAAATCAATTCTCTTTTCCAAACTTATTTCCAGTTCATCCAGTATTTTCTGTCCTTTGAGTACTTCCTATTTCTAGCAGCATCCTCTTTTTGCCTGGGTTACTGCTCAGTCTTGCTCTCTCTAATCCATCCCAAGATTGTTGACAGGTTAATTTTCTGAAGAAAAATATGACTATGTCACTGCCATATTTAAGATCCCTTGAAGTTTTATGCTGCCCTCAGGGTCAAGTCTAAAATCTTTAATAACACAGTCTACAAAGTCCTGCTGACTCTCTAGCCTTAACTCACCCTTTCTTCCGGCACACTCTGTGTTTCCACCACACCGTGAACAGTGTGCCTGCCAACGGCTAAGCTCTGTAACCTCTAGTAGTTGCAAAATAGCCTAAGGTAACCAGATTTTAACGTTGGTAAAGCGGGACACCATTGACAAGGGGGGGGGGGGTGTCTTTTTTAAAAAAAATATATTTTATTGATTTTTTACAGAGAGGAAAGGAGAGGGATAGAGAGTTAGAAACATCGATTCAGTTGCCTCCTGCACACTCCCTACTGGGGATGTGCCCGCAACCAAGGTACATGCCCTTGACGGGAGTCGAACCTGGGACCCTTCATTCCACAGGCCGACGCTCTATCCACTGAGCCAAACCGGTCAGGGCTGCTTTTGGTTTTTTTAATAAAAGGAAATTCACTTCTTAGATCATCCTTGAATTTGCATCCTCTTTTCTTACTCATTATGTTAAAAATCTAAAAAAAAATATTTAAAAATTGTATTATAAATTATTATATGCATATTGCTTAAAAACACAGTTAAGTAGGTACATAATTACATGAACATATTTTATTGTTAGTTTATAAATTAAATTCATTTGATTGTTATAAAGTAACTATATTTTAAAAATTATTTTAATCCCATATATCTTTCTAAATAAAAACAATACTAACTTGTATTATTTTTCCTCTGAATTAGCCATAACGTAAGTCGTAAGTGTCACTTTCAAGGCCTGCGCTAGACTTTTTGCCGCCACTATAAAATATAAATAATACGAGTACTGTCTGCTAAATTCAAGAAAATTTATGTATTTATGAAATAAACAAATAAATTACTTACCTAAATTATCTGAATAGCTGGTTCCTAATGACATCACTTGTTTAACTGGCTTACTAGCACGCAATATGATGTGTATCATCTGAGAGACAGTTACAAAATGTTTTCATCATTGCCAATCCCCAAAAATGCCATTGATCATTAAGTCCAAACAATGGTGGTCGAATTCTAACAACTAATGAACAATGCGAACTTTGATAAGCAGTTCTCGATAATCAGTTCTCAAAAATTATTTGTTATTAATAAAGTTTAACATTATAAAATTAACATAAATAATATAAAACTCATATCCTAGCTAAATAGCCTCATGGCCGCCGAAAACCATATATTCCCTTCCCGTTCTCCTGCCATTCCCTAGCTTGTCGTGCATTATTTCCAAAAATCGGGACTTTATTAAAACGTCACGGGACACGGGACAAATTGTTATAAACCGGGAATATCCCACCAAAAGCTGAACGTCTGGTCACCTTAGTCTAAATGTCCAGACTAGTCCTGAAAACGATTTCATCATCCCGAGGTCCTGCCCTTAACCCAAACCACCCACCTGGGCCCGTAGCGCCCCTTAGTGACCACACACCTCTCCCAGCACCCAGACCTACATCCTGGGCTCCGACCTACATCCGGGTCTCAGACCTTCATGGTGGGGCCAAGAAGGCCAACACGGGGCCCAGTCCTCAAACACAGAATCCAGTCTTATGTCAGGGGACAACATCTCCATCCGTAACCCAGACCACCATTCCATAACACAGATGTCCATGTCAGGTACCAGCCCTCCCCCCGGGGTCCAGACATCCCTCCCTGGCCAGAAGGACCCTCCCTGACTTTAGACCTCCCTCCAGGGATCGGAACTACATTCGGGTTTCAGGCCATAAACACCGAATCCAGTGTTGTATCGGGGGACCAGACCACTATACCATAACCCAGATGTCCATGTGTGGTACCTCAAAAAACAGAATCCAGTCCTGTATCAGGGGTGTAGTTCTCCATCTGTAACCCAGAACACCGTTCCATAATCCAGATGGCCAGGTGAGGTGCAAGACCACCACCCAAGGCCAAGACCTCCCTCCATGGCCCGAAAGGCCCTCCCAGGACACAGACCTCAATTCGGGGCTCAAACCTCCTCGGGTCCCAGACCTTTATGGTGAGTTCCAGAAGGGCATTCTGGGGACCCAGACTAGAACTCAGTGGCTATTCCTTTATTTGAGTCTAAATGTCCAGGCTAGTCCTGAACACGATTTCATCATCCCCAGGTCCTGCCCTTGACCCACACCACTCACCTGGGCGCATAGCGCCCCCTAGTAACCACACCTCTCTCCCAGCACCCAGACCTACATCTGGGGCTCAGACCCACATCAGGGTCCCAGATCTTCATGGTGGGGCTGTGAAGGCCAACACGGGGCCCAGGCCTCAAACACAGAATCCAGTCTTATGTAAGGGAATACATCTCCATCCGTAACTTAGACCACCATTCCATAACACAGATGTCCAGGTGACGTAGCAGACCTGCCCTCGGGCCCAACATCCCTCCCTGGCCAGAAGGACCCTCCCAGGACCCAGACCTATATCCGGGGCTCGGACATACATTCGGGTCCCAAGCCACAAACACCGAATCCAGTGTTGTATTCGGGGACCAGACAACTATTCCATAACCCAGATGGCCAGGTGAGGTGCCAGACCGCCCCCGGAACCCAGACTTACCTCCCTGGCCCGAACGACTCTCCCAGAATCCAGACGTATATCAGGGGGTCGGACTTACATTCGGGTCCCAGGCCACAAACACTGAATCCACTGTTGTATTGGGGGACCAGACCACTATTCCATAACCCAGATGTCCAGGTGAGGTGCTAGAACTCCCCTCGGGGCTCAGACATAACTTCCCGGCAGAAACTGCCCTCCCAGGACCCAGATTTTCATTTGGAGCTCAGACCTACATCCGGGTCGCAGACCATCATGGCGGCGGCTGAGAAGATTATCCCGGTCCCTAAGACTCATAAACAGAATCCAGTCCTGTATCAGGGGTGTAGTTCTCCATCTGTAACCCAGACCACCATTCCATAACACAGATGTCCATGTCAGGTACCAGCCCTCCCCCCGGGGTCCAGACATCCCTCCCTGGCCAGAAGGACCATCCCAGACTTTAGACCTCTCTCCAGGGATCGGAACTACATTCGGGTTTCAGGCCATAAACACCGAATCCAGTGTTGTATCGGGGGACCAGACCACTATTGCATAACCCAGATGTCCAGGTGAGGTACCAGACAGCCCCCCGGGGCTCAGACCTCCCTCCCCGGCCCGAACTGCCCTCCCAGGACCCAGACTTCCATTTGGGGCTCAGACCTACATCCGGGTGCCAGACCATCATGGCGGGGCTGAGACGATTAACCCGGGCGCCAGGACTCACAAACAGAATCCAGTCCTGTATCAGGGGTATAGTTCTCCATCTGTAACCCAGACCACCATTCCATTACCCAGATGTCCAGGTGAGGTACCAGACCGGTCCCCGGTGCCCAGACCTGCCTCCCTGGCCCAAAAAGCCCTCCCAGGTCACAGACCTCCATTCGGGGCTCACACCTCCTGAACAGGATTTTATCATCCCGAGGTCCTGCCCTTGACCCATACCAGCCACCTGGGCTTATAGCGCCCCTAGTGACCACACACCTCTCCCAGCACCCAGACCTACATCCGGGCCTCAGACCTACATCCGGGGCTCAGACCTCCATCCGGGTCCTAGATCTTCATGGCGGTGCTGTGAAGGCCATCCCGGGACCCAGGCCTCAAACACAGAATCTAGTCTTATGTCAGGGGACTACATCTCCATCCGTAACCCAGACCACCATTACATAACACAGATGTCCAGGTGAGGTAGCAGTCCTCACCTCGGGACCCAGACTTCCCTCCCTGCCCCGAACGACCCTCTCAGAATCCAGACATATATCCGGGGCTCGGACCTACATTCGGGTCCAAGGCCACAAACAACGAATCTAGTGTTGTATCAGGGGCCAGACCACTATTCCATAACCCAGATGTCCAGGTGAGGTGCCAGACCACCCCCAAGGCCAAGACCTCCCTCCATGGCCCGAAAGGCCCTCCCAGGACACACACCTCCATTCGTGGCTCAAACCTTCCTCGGGGTCCCAGACCTTTATGGCGAGTTCCAGATGGCCATTCAGGGGACCCAGACTAGAACTCAGTGGCTATTCCTTTATTTGAGTCTAAATGTCCAGACTACTCCTGAACACGATTTCATCATCCGGAGGTCCTGCCCTTGACCCATACCAGCCATCTGGGCCTATAGCACCCCCTAGTGACCACACCTCTCTGCCAGCACCCAGACCTACATCCGGGGCTCAGACCTACATCCGGGTCCCAGACAATCCTGGCGGGCCTGAAACGAAAAACTCGGGCCCCCCCTCCGGGGCTCAGACATACCTCCCCAGCCCGAAATGCCCTCCCAGGACACAGACCTCCATTCGGGGCTCACACCTACATCGGGGTCACAAAAAATTATGGCGAGGCCGAGAAGATTAACCCGGGGCCCGGGATTCAAAAACAGAATCCAGTGCTATATCAGCAGTGTAGTTCTCCATCTGTATCCCAGAACACCATTCCATAATCCAGATGGCCAGGTGAGGTGCCAGACCACCCCCCAAGGCCAAGACCTCCGTCCATGGCCCGAACTGCCCTCCCAGGACCCAGACTTCCATTTGGGGCTCAGACCTACATCCGGGTGCCAGACCATCATGGCGGGGCTGAGACGATTAACCCGGGCGCCAGGACTCACAAACAGAATCCAGTCCTGTATCAGGGGTACAGCTCTCCATCTGTAACCCAGACCACCATTCCATTACCCAGATGTCCAGGTGAGGTACCAGACCGGTCTCCGGGGCCCAGACCTCCCTCCCTGGCCCAAATTGCCATCCCAAGTACCAGACCTCCATTCGGGGCTCAGACGTAAGTCCGGGTCCCAGACCTTTATGGCGAGGCCCTGAAGGCCATTCCAGGGACGCAGACTAGAACCCAGTGCCTATTCCTTTATTTGAGTCTAAATATCCAGGCTAGTCCTGACCAAAATTTCATCATCCCGAGATCCTGCCCTTGACCCAAACCTCCCACCTGGGCGCATAGCGCCCCCCAGTGACCACACACCTCTCCCAGCACCCAGACCTATATCCGGGGCTCAGACCTACATCTGGGTCCCAGATCTTCATGGCGGGGCTGTGAAGGCCAACCCGGGACCCAGTGCTCAAACACAGAATCCAGTCCTGTATCAGGGATCTGGATCACCATCCGTAACTTAGACCACCATTGTATAACCCAGATGTCCAGGTGAGGTAGCAGACCTTCCCTCGGGGCCCAGACATCCCTCCCCGGCCCAAAAGGCTCTCCCAGGACACAGACCTCCATTCCGGGCTCACACCTCCATCGGGGTCCCCGACCTTTATGGCGAGTTCCAGATGGCCATTCTGGGGACCCAGACTAGAACTCAGTGGCTATTCCTTTATTTGAGTCTAAATGTCCAGGCTAGTCCTGAACACGATTTCATCATCCCGAGTCCTGCCCGTGACCCATACCAGCCACCTGGGCCTATAGCGCCCCCTAGTGACGACACCTCTCTGCCAGCACCCAGACCTACATCCGGGGCTCCGACCTACATCCGGGTCTCAGACCTTCATGGTGGGGCCAAGAAGGCAAACACGGGGCCCAGTCCTCAAACACAGAATGCAGTCTTATGTAAGGGGACAACATCTCCATCCGTAACCCAGACCACCATTCCAGAACACAGATGTCCATGTCAGGTACCAGCCCTCCCCCTGGGGTCCAGACATCCCTCCCTGGCCAGAAGGACCCTCCCAGACTTTAGACCTCTCTCCAGGGATCGGAACTACATTCGGGTTTCAGGCCATAACCACCGAATCCAGTGTTGTATCGGGGGACCAGACCACTATTCCATAACCCAGATGTCCAGGTGAGGTACCAAACCGCCCCCCGGGGCTCAGACCTCCCTCCCCGGCCCGAACTGCCCTCCCAGGACCCAGACTTCCATTTGGGGCTCAGACCTACATCCGGGTGCCAGACCATCATGGCGGGGCTGAGACGCTTAACCCGGGCGCCAGGACTCACAAACAGAATCCAGTCCTGTATCAGGGGTATAGTGCTCCATCTGTAACCCAGACCACCATTCCATTACCCAGATGTCCAGGTGAGGTACCAGACCGGTCCCCGGTGCCCAGACCTGCCTCCCTGGCCCAAAAAGCCCTCCCAGGACACAGACCTCCATTCGGGGCTCACACCTCCTGAACAGGATTTTATCATCCCGAGGTCCTGCCCTTGACCCATACCAGCCACCTGGGCTTATAGCGCCCCTAGTGACCACACACCTCTCCCAGCACCCAGACCTACATCCGGGCCTCAGACCTACATCCGGGGCTCAGACCTCCATCCGGGTCCTAGATCTTCATGGCGGTGCTGTGAAGGCCATCCCGGGACCCAGGCCTCAAACACAGAATCTAGTCTTATGTCAGGGGACTACATCTCCATCCGTAACCCAGACCACCATTACATAACACAGATGTCCAGGTGAGGTAGCAGTCCTCACCTCGGGACCCAGACTTCCCTCCCTGCCCCGAACGACCCTCTCAGAATCCAGACATATATCCGGGGCTCGGACCTACATTCGGATCCAAGGCCACAAACACCGAATCCAGTGTTGTATCAGGGGCCAGACCACTATTCCATAACCCAGATGTCCAGGTGAGGTGCCAGAGCACCCCCAAGGCCACGACCTCCCTCCATGGCCCGAAAGGCCCTCCCAGGACACACACCTCCATTCGTGGCTCAAACCTTCCTCGGGGTCCCAGACCTTTATGGCGAGTTCCAGATGGCCATTCAGGGGACCCAGACTAGAACTCAGTGGCTATTCCTTTATTTGAGTCTAAATGTCCAGACTAGTCCTGAACACGATTTCATCATCCGGAGGTCCTGCCCTTGACCCATACCAGCCACCTGGGCCTATAGCGCCCCCTAGTGACCACACCTCTCTGCCAGCACCCAGACCTACACCCGGGGCTCAGACCTACATCCGGGTCCCAGACAATCCTGGCGGGCCTGAAACGAAAAACTCGGGCCCCCCCTCCGGGGCTCAGACATACCTCCCCAGCCCGAAATGCCCTCCCAGGACACAGACCTCCATTCGGGGCTCACACCTACATCGGGGTCACAAACCATTATGGCGAGGCCGAGAAGATTAACCCGGGGCCCGGGATTCAAAAACAGAATCCAGTGCTATATCAGCAGTGTAGTTCTCCATCTGTATCCCAGAACACCATTCCATAATCCAGATGGCCAGGTGAGGTGCCAGACCACCCCCCAAGGCCAAGACCTCCGTCCATGGCCCGAACTGCCCTCCCAGGACCCAGACTTCCATTTGGGGCTCAGACCTACATCCGGGTGCCAGACCATCATGGCGGGGCTGAGACGATTAACCCGGGCGCCAGGACTCACAAACAGAATCCAGTCCTGTATCAGGGGTATAGTGCTCCATCTGTAACCCAGACCACCATTCCATTACCCAGATGTCCAGGTGAGGTACCAGACCGGTCTCCGGGGCCCAGACCTCCCTCCCTGGCCCAAATTGCCATCCCAAGTACCAGACCTCCATTCGGGGCTCAGACGTAAGTCCGGGTCCCAGACCTTTATGGCGAGGCCCTGAAGGCCATTCCAGGGACCCAGACTAGAACCCAGTGCCTATTCCTTTATTTGAGTCTAAATATCCAGGCTAGTCCTGACCAAAATTTCATCATCCCGAGATCCTGCCCTTGACCCAAACCTCCCACCTGGGCGCATAGCGCCCCCCAGTGACCACACACCTCTCCCAGCACCCAGACCTATATCCGGGGCTCAGACCTACATCTGGGTCCCAGATCTTCATGGCGGGGCTGTGAAGGCCAACCCGGGACCCAGTGCTCAAACACAGAATCCAGTCCTGTATCAGGGAACTGGATCACCATCCGTAACTTAGACCACCATTGTATAACCCAGATGTCCAGGTGAGGTAGCAGACCTTCCCTCGGGGCCCAGACATCCCTCCCCGGCCCAAAAGGCCCTCCCAGGACACAGACCTCCATTCCGGGCTCACACCTCCATCGGGGTCCCCGACCTTTATGGCGAGTTCCAGATGGCCATTCTGGGGACCCAGACTAGAACTCAGTGGCTATTCCTTTATTTGAGTCTAAATGTCCAGGCTAGTCCTGAACACGATTTCATCATCCCGAGTCCTGCCCGTGACCCATACCAGCCACCTGGGCCTATAGCGCCCCCTAGTGACGACACCTCTCTGCCAGCACCCAGACCTACATCCGGGGCTCCGACCTACATCCGGGTCTCAGACCTTCATGGTGGGGCCAAGAAGGCAAACACGGGGCCCAGTCCTCAAACACAGAATGCAGTCTTATGTAAGGGGACAACATCTCCATCCGTAACCCAGACCACCATTCCAGAACACAGATGTCCATGTCAGGTACCAGCCCTCCCCCTGGGGTCCAGACATCCCTCCCTGGCCAGAAGGACCCTCCCAGACTTTAGACCTCTCTCCAGGGATCGGAACTACATTCGGGTTTCAGGCCATAAACACCGAATCCAGTGTTGTATCAGGGGACCAGACCACTATTCCATAACCCAGATGTCCAGGTGAGGTACCAAACCGCCCCCCGGGGCTCAGACCTCCCTCCCCGGCCCGAACTGCCCTCCCAAGACCCAGACTTCCATTTGGGGCTCAGACCTACATCCGGGTGCCAGACCATCATGGCGGGGCTGAGACGATTAACCCGGGCGCCAGGACTCACAAACAGAATCCAGTCCTGTATCAGGGGTATAGTGCTCCATCTGTAACCCAGACCACCATTCCATTACCCAGATGTCCAGGTGAGGTACCAGACCGGTCCCCGGTGCCCAGACCTGCCTCCCTGGCCCAAAAAGCCCTCCCAGGACACAGACCTCCATTCGGGGCTCACACCTCCTGAACAGGATTTTATCATCCCGAGGTCCTGCCCTTGACCCATACCAGCCACCGGGGCTTATAGCGCCCCTAGTGACCACACACCTCTCCCAGCACCCAGACCTATATCCGGGCCTCAGACCTACATCCGGGGCTCAGACCTCCATCCGGGTCCTAGATCTTCATGGCGGTGCTGTGAAGGCCATCCCGGGACCCAGGCCTCAAACACAGAATCTAGTCTTATGTCAGGGGACTACATCTCCATCCGTAACCCAGACCACCATTACATAACACAGATGTCCAGGTGAGGTAGCAGTCCTCACCTCGGGACCCAGACTTCCCTCCCTGCCCCGAACGACCCTCTCAGAATCCAGACATATATCCGGGGCTCGGACCTACATTCGGGTCCAAGGCCACAAACACCGAATCCAGGGGCCAGACCACTATTCCATAACCCAGATGTCCAGGTGAGGTGCCAGACCACCCCCAAGGACAAGACCTCCGTCCATGGCCCGAAAGGCCCTCCCAGGACACACACCTCCATTCGTGGCTCAAACCTTCCTCGGGGTCCCAGACCTTTATGGCGAGTTCCAGATGGCCATTCAGGGGACCCAGACTAGAACTCAGTGGCTATTCCTTTATTTGAGTCTAAATGTCCAGAGTAGTCCTGAACACGTTTTCATCATCCGGAGGTCCTGCCCTTGACCCATACCAGCCACCTGGGCCTATAGCGCCCCCTAGTGACCACACCACTCTGCCAGCACCCAGACCTACATCCCGGGCTCAGACCTACATCCGGGTCCCAGACAATCCTGGCGGGCCTGAAACGAAAAACTCGGGCCCCCCCTCCGGGGTTCAGACATACCTCCCCAGCCCGAAATGCCCTCCCAGGACACAGACCTCCATTCGGGGCTCACACCTACATCGGGGTCACAAACCATTATGGCGAGGCCGAGAAGATTAACCCGGGGCCCGGGATTCAAAAACAGAATCCAGTGCTATATCAGCAGTGTAGTTCTCCATCTGTATCCCAGAACACCATTCCATAATCCAGATGGCCAGGTGAGGTGCCAGACCACCCCCCAAGGCCAAGACCTCCGTCCATGGCCCGAACTGCCCTCCCAGGACCCAGACTTCCATTTGGGGCTCAGACCTACATCCGGGTGCCAGACCCTCATGGCGGGGCTGAGACGATTAACCCGGGCGCCAGGACTCACAAACAGAATCCAGTCCTGTATCAGGGGTATAGTTCTCCATCTGTAACCCAGACCACCATTCCATTACCCAGATGTCCAGGTGAGGTACCAGACCGGTCTCCGGGGCCCAGACCTCCCTCCCTGGCCCAAATTGCCATCCCAAGTACCAGACCTCCATTCGGGGCTCAGACGTAAGTCTGGGTCCCAGACCTTTATGGCGAGGACCAGAAGGCCATTCCAGGGACCCAGACTAGAACCCAGTGCCTATTCCTTTATTTGAGTCTAAATATCCAGGCTAGTCCTGACCAAAATTTCATCATCCCAAGATCCTGCCCTTGACCCAAACCTCCCACCTGGGCGCATAGCGCCCCCCAGTGACCACACACCTCTCCCAGCACCCAGACCTATATCCGGGGCTCAGACCTACATCTGGGTCCCAGATCTTCATGGCGGGGCTGTGAAGGCCAACCCGGGACCCAGTGCTCAAACACAGAATCCAGTCCTGTATCAGGGAACTGGATCACCATCCGTAACTTAGACCACCATTGTATAACCCAGATGTCCAGGTGAGGTAGCAGACCTTCCCTCGGGGCCCAGACATCCCTCCCCGGCCCAAAAGGCCCTCCCAGGACACAGACCTCCATTCGGGGCTCACACCTCCATCGGGGTCCCCGACCTTTATGGCGAGTTCCAGATGGCCATTCAGGGGACCCAGACTAGAACTCAGTGGCTATTCCTTTATTTGAGTCTAAATGTCCAGGCTAGTCCTGAACACGATTTCATCATCCCGAGTCCTGCCCGTGACCCATACCAGCCACCTGGGCCTATAGAGCCCCCTAGTGACGACACCTCTCTGCCAGCACCCAGACCTACATCCGGGGCTCCGACCTACATCCGGGTCTCAGACCTTCATGGTGGGGCCAAGAAGGCCAACACGGGGCCCAGTCCTCAAACACAGAATGCAGTCTTATGTAAGGGGACAACATCTCCATCCGTAACCCAGACCACCATTCCAGAACACAGATGTCTATGTCAGGTACCAGCCCTCCCCCTGGGGTCCAGACATCCCTCCCTGGCCAGAAGGACCCTCCCAGACTTTAGACCTCTCTCCAGGGATCGGAACTACATTCGGGTTTCAGGCCATAAACACCGAATCCAGTGTTGTATCGGGGGACCAGACCACTATTCCATAACCCAGATGTCCAGGTGAGGTACCAAACCGCCCCCCGGGACTCAGACCTCCTTCCCCGGCCCGAACTGCCCTCCCAGGACCCAGACTTCCATTTGGGGCTCAGACCTACATCCGGGTGCCAGACCATCATGGCGGGGCTGAGACGATTAACCCGGGCGCCAGGACTCACAAACAGAATCCAGTCCTGTATCAGGGGTATAGTGCTCCATCTGTAACCCAGACCACCATTCCATTACCCAGATGTCCAGGTGAGGTACCAGACCGGTCCCCGGTGCCCAGACCTGCCTCCCTGGCCCAAAAAGCCCTCCCAGGACACAGACCTCCATTCGGGGCTCACACCTCCTGAACAGGATTTTATCATCCCGAGGTCCTGCCCTTGACCCATACCAGCCACCTGGGCTTATAGCGCCCCTAGTGACCACACACCTCTCCCAGCACCCAGACCTACATCCGGGCCTCAGACCTACATCCGGGGCTCAGACCTCCATCCGGGTCCTAGATCTTCATGGCGGTGCTGTGAAGGCCATCCCGGGACCCAGGCCTCAAACACAGAATCTAGTCTTATGTCAGGGGACTACATCTCCATCCGTAACCCAGACCACCATTACATAACACAGATGTCCAGGTGAGGTAGCAGTCCTCACCTCGGGACCCAGACTTCCCTCCCTGCCCCGAACGACCCTCTCAGAATCCAGACATATATCCGGGGCTCGGACCTACATTCGGGTCCAAGGCCACAAACACCGAATCCAGGGGCCAGACCACTATTCCATAACCCAGATGTCCAGGTGAGGTGCCAGACCACCCCCAAGGCCAAGACCTCCCTCCATGGCCCGAAAGGCCCTCCCAGGACACACACCTCCATTCGTGGCTCAAACCTTCCTCGGGGTCCCAGACCTTTATGGCGAGTTCCAGATGGCCATTCAGGGGACCCAGACTAGAACTCAGTGGCTATTCCTTTATTTGAGTCTAAATGTCCAGAGTAGTCCTGAACACGATTTCATCATCCGGAGGTCCTGCCCTTGACCCATACCAGCCACCTGGGCCTATAGCGCCCCCTAGTGACCACACCTCTCTGCCAGCACCCAGACCTACACCCGGGGCTCAGACCTACATCCGGGTCCCAGACAATCCTGGCGGGCCTGAAACGAAAAACTCGGGCCCCCCCTCCGGGGCTCAGACATACCTCCCCAGCCCGAAATGCCCTCCCAGGACACAGACCTCCATTCGGGGCTCATACCTACATCGGGGTCACAAACCATTATGGCGAGGCCGAGAAGATTAACCCGGGGCCCGGGATTCAAAAACAGAATCCAGTGCTATATCAGCAGTGTAGTTCTCCATCTGTATCCCAGAACACCATTCCATAATCCAGATGGCCAGGTGAGGTGCCAGACCACCCCCCAAGGCCAAGACCTCCGTCCATGGCCCGAACTGCCCTCCCAGGACCCAGACTTCCATTTGGGGCTCAGACCTACATCCGGGTGCCAGACCATCATGGTGGGGCTGAGACGATTAACCCGGGCGCCAGGACTCACAAACAGAATCCAGTCCTGTATCAGGGGTATAGTTCTCCATCTGTAACCCAGACCACCATTCCATTACCCAGATGTCCAGGTGAGGTACCAGACCGGTCTCCGGGGCCCAGACCTCCCTCCCTGGCCCAAATTGCCATCCCAAGTACCAGACCTCCATTCGGGGCTCAGACGTAAGTCTGGGTCCCAGACCTTTATGGCGAGGACCAGAAGGCCATTCCAGGGACCCAGACTAGAACCCAGTGCCTATTCCTTTATTTGAGTCTAAATATCCAGGCTAGTTTACCAAAATTTCATCATCCCGAGATCCTGCCCTTGACCCAAACCTCCCACCTGGGCGCATACAGCCCCCCAGTGACCACACACCTCTCCCAGCACCCAGACCTATATCCGGGGCTCAGACCTACATCTGGGTCCCAGATCTTCATGGCGGGGCTGTGAAGGCCAACCCGGGACCCAGTGCTCAAACACAGAATCCAGTCCTGTATCAGGGAACTGGATCACCATCCGTAACTTAGACCACCATTGTATAACCCAGATGTCCAGGTGAGTTAGCAGACCTTCCCTCGGGGCCCAGACATCCCTCCCCGGCCCAAAAGGCCCTCCCAGGACACAGATCTCCATTCGGGGCTCACACCTCCATCGGGGTCCCCGACCTTTATGGCGAGTTCCAGATGGCCATTCTGGGGACCCAGACTAGAACTCAGTGGCTATTCCTTTATTTGAGTCTAAATGTCCAGGCTAGTCCTGAACACGATTTCATCATCCCGAGTCCTGCCCGTGACCCATACCAGCCACCTGGGCCTATAGCGCCCCCTAGTGACGACACCTCTCTGCCAGCACCCAGACCTACATCCGGGGCTCCGACCTACATCCGGGTCTCAGACCTTCATGGTGGGGCCAAGAAGGCAAACACGGGGCCCAGTCCTCAAACACAGAATGCAGTCTTATGTAAGGGGACAACATCTCCATCCGTAACCCAGACCACCATTCCAGAACACAGATGTCCATGTCAGGTACCAGCCCTCCCCCTGGGGTCCAGACATCCCTCCCTGGCCAGAAGGACCCTCCCAGACTTTAGACCTCTCTCCAGGGATCGGAACTACATTCGGGTTTCAGGCCATAAACACCGAATCCAGTGTTGTATCGGGGGACCAGACCACTATTCCATAACCCAGATGTCCAGGTGAGGTACCAAACCGCCCCCCGGGGCTCAAACCTCCCTCCCCGGCCCGAACTGCCCTCCCAGGACCCAGACTTCCATTTGGGGCTCAGACCTACATCCGGGTGCCAGACCATCATGGCGGGGCTGAGACGATTAACCCGGGCGCCAGGACTCACAAACAGAATCCAGTCCTGTATCAGGGGTATAGTTCTCCATCTGTAACCCAGACCACCATTCCATTACCCAGATGTCCAGGTGAGGTACCAGACCGGTCCCCGGTGCCCAGACCTGCCTCCCTGGCCCAAAAAGCCCTCCCAGGACACAGACCTCCATTCGGGGCTCACACCTCCTGAACAGGATTTTATCATCCCGAGGTCCTGCCCTTGACCCATACCAGCCACCTGGGCTTATAGCGTCCCTAGTGACCACACACCTCTCCCAGCACCCAGACCTACATCCGGGCCTCAGACCTACATCCGGGGCTCAGACCTCCATCCGGGTCCTAGATCTTCATGGCGGTGCTGTGAAGGCCATCCGGGGACCCAGGCCTCAAACACAGAATCTAGTCTTATGTCAGGGGACTACATCTCCATCCGTAACCCAGACCACCATTACATAACACAGATGTCCAGGTGAGGTAGCAGTCCTCACCTCGGGACCCAGACTTCCCTCCCTGCCCGAACGACCCTCTCAGAATCCAGACATATATCCGGGGCTCGGACCTACATTCGGGTCCAAGGCCACAAACACCGAATCCAGGGGCCAGACCACTATTCCATAACCCAGATGTCCAGGTGAGGTGCCAGACCACCCCCAAGGCCAAGACCTCCCTCCATGGCCCGAAAGGCCCTCCCAGGACACACACCTCCATTCGTGGCTCAAACCTTCCTCGGGGTCCCAGACCTTTATGGCGAGTTCCAGATGGCCATTCAGGGGACCCAGACTAGAACTCAGTGGCTATTCCTTTATTTGAGTCTAAATGTCCAGAGTAGTCCTGAACACGATTTCATCATCCGGAGGTCCTGCCCTTGACCCATACCAGCCACCTGGGCCTATAGCGCCCCCTAGTGACCACACCTCTCTGCCAGCACCCAGACCTACACCCGGGGCTCAGACCTACATCCGGGTCCCAGACAATCCTGGCGGGCCTGAAACGAAAAACTCGGGCCCCCCCTCCGGGGCTCAGACATACCTCCCCAGCCCGAAATGCCCTCCCAGGACACAGACCTCCATTCGGGGCTCACACCTACATCGGGGTCACAAACCATTATGGCGAGGCCGAGAAGATTAACCTGGGGCCCGGGATTCAAAAACAGAATCCAGTGCTATATCAGCAGTGTAGTTCTCCATCTGTATCCCAGAACACCATTCCATAATCCAGATGGCCAGGTGAGGTGCCAGACCACCCCCCAAGGCCAAGACCTCCGTCCATGGCCCGAACTGCCCTCCCAGGACCCAGACTTCCATTAGGGGCTCAGACCTACATCCGGGTGCCAGACCATCATGGCGGGGCTGAGACGATTAACCCGGGCGCCAGGACTCACAAACAGAATCCAGTCCTGTATCAGGGGTATAGTTCTCCATCTGTAACCCAGACCACCATTCCATTACCCAGATGTCCAGGTGAGGTACCAGACCGGTCTCCGGGGCCCAGACCTCCCTCCCTGGCCCAAATTGCCATCCCAAGTACCAGACCTCCATTCGGGGCTCAGACGTAAGTCTGGGTCCCAGACCTTTATGGCGAGGACCAGAAGGCCATTCCAGGGACCCAGACTAGAACCCAGTGCCTATTCCTTTATTTGAGTCTAAATATCCAGGCTAGTCCACCAAAATTTCATCATCCCGAGATCCTGCCCTTGACCCAAACCTCCCACCTGGGCGCATACCGCCCCCCAGTGACCACACACCTCTCCCAGCACCCAGACCTATATCCGGGGCTGAGACCTACATCTGGGTCCCAGATCTTCATGGCGGGGCTGTGAAGGCCAACCCGGGACCCAGTGCTCAAACACAGAATCCAGTCCTGTATCAGGGAACTGGATCACCATCCGTAACTTAGACCACCATTGTATAACCCAGATGTCCAGGTGAGGTAGCAGACCTTCCCTCGGGGCCCAGACATCCCTCCCCGGCCCAAAAGGCCCTCCCAGGACACAGATCTCCATTCGGGGCTCACACCTCCATCGGGGTCCCCGACCTTTATGGCGAGTTCCAGATGGCCATTCTGGGGACCCAGACTAGAACTCAGTGGCTATTCCTTTATTTGAGTCTAAATGTCCAGGCTAGTCCTGAACACGATTTCATCATCCCGAGTCCTGCCCGTGACCCATACCAGCCACCTGGGCCTATAGCGCCCCCTAGTGACGACACCTCTCTGCCAGCACCCAGACCTACATCCGGGGCTCCGACCTACATCCGGGTCTCAGACCTTCATGGTGGGGCCAAGAAGGCAAACACGGGGCCCAGTCCTCAAACACAGAATGCAGTCTTATGTAAGGGGACAACATCTCCATCCGTAACCCAGACCACCATTCCAGAACACAGATGTCCATGTCAGGTACCAGCCCTCCCCCTGGGGTCCAGACATCCCTCCCTGGCCAGAAGGACCCTTCCAGACTTTAGACCTCTCTCCAGGGATCGGAACTACATTCGGGTTTCAGGCCATAAACACCGAATCCAGTGTTGTATCGGGGGACCAGACCACTATTCCATAACCCAGATGTCCAGGTGAGGTACCAAACCGCCCCCCGGGACTCAGACCTCCCTCCCCGGCCCGAACTGCCCTCCCAGGACCCAGACTTCCATTTGGGGCTCAGACCTACATCCGGGTGCCAGACCATCATGGCGGGGCTGAGACGCTTAACCCGGGCGCCAGGACTCACAAACAGAATCCAGTCCTGTATCAGGGGTATAGATCTCCATCTGTAACCCAGACCACCATTCCATTACTCAGATGTCCAGGTGAGGTACCAGACCGGTCCCCGGTGCCCAGACCTGCCTCCCTGGCCCAAAAAGCCCTCCCAGGACACAGACCTCCATTCGGGGCTCACACCTCCTGAACAGGATTTTATCATCCCGAGGTCCTGCCCTTGACCCATACCAGCCACCTGGGCTTATAGCGCCCCTAGTGACCACACACCTCTCCCAGCACCCAGACCTACATCCGGGCCTCAGACCTACATCCGGGGCTCAGACCTCCATCCGGGTCCTAGATCCTCATGGTGGTGCTGTGAAGGCCATCCCGGGACCCAGGCCTCAAACACAGCATCTAGTCTTATGTCAGGGGACTACATCTCCATCCGTAACCCAGACCACCATTACATAACACAGATGTCCAGGTGAGGTAGCAGTCCTCACCTCGGGACCCAGACTTCCCTCCCTGCCCCGAACGACCCTCTCAGAATCCAGACATATATCCGGGGCTCGGACCTACATTCGGGTCCAAGGCCACAAACACCGAATCCAGTGTTGTATCAGGGGCCAGACCACTATTCCATAACCCAGGTGTCCAGGTGAGGTGCCAGACCACCCCCAAGGCCAAGACCTCCCTCCATGGCCCGAAAGGCCCTCCCAGGACACACACCTCCATTCGTGGCTCAAACCTTCCTCGGGGTCCCAGACCTTTATGGCGAGATCCAGATGGCCATTCAGGGGACCCAGACTAGAACTCAGTGGCTATTCCTTTATTTGAGTCTAAATGTCCAGACTAGTCCTGAACACGATTTCATCATCCGGAGGTCCTGCCCTTGACCCATACCAGCCACCAGGGCCTATAGCGCCCCCTAGTGACCACACCTCTCTGCCAGCACCCAGACCTACACCCGGGGCTCAGACCTACATCCGGGTCCCAGACAGTCCTGGGGGGCCTGAAACGAAAAACTCGGGCCCCCCCTCCGGGGCTCAGACATACCTCCCCAGCCCGAAATGCCCTCCCAGGACACAGACCTCCATTCGGGGCTCACACCTACATCGGGGTCACAAACCATTATGGCGAGGCGGAGAAGATTAACCCGGGGCCCGGGATTCAAAAACAGAATCCAGTGCTATATCAGCAGTGTAGTTCTCCATCTGTATCCCAGAACACCATTCCATAATCCAGATGGCCAGGTGAGGTGCCAGACCACCCCCCAAGGCCAAGACCTCCGTCCATGGCCCGAACTGCCCTCCCAGGACCCAGACTTCCATTTGGGGCTCAGACCTACATCCGGGTGCCAGACCATCATGGCGGGGCTGAGACGATTAACCCGGGCGCCAGGACTCACAAACAGAATCCAGTCCTGTATCAGGGGTATAGTGCTCCATCTGTAACCCAGACCACCATTCCATTACCCAGATGTCCAGGTGAGGTACCAGACCGGTCTCCGGGGCCCAGACCTCCCTCCCTGGCCCAAATTGCCATCCCAAGTACCAGACCTCCATTCGGGGCTCAGACGTAAGTCCGGGTCCCAGACCTTTATGGCGAGGCATTGAAGGCCATTCCAGGGACCCAGACTAGAACCCAGTGCCTATTCCTTTATTTGAGTCTAAATATCCAGGCTAGTCCTGACCAAAATTTCATCATCCCGAGATCCTGCCCTTGACCCAAACCTCCCACCTGGGCGCATAGCGCCCCCCAGTGACCACACACCTCTCCCAGCACCCAGACCTATATCCGGGGCTCAGACCTACATCTGGGTCCCAGATCTTCATGGCGGGGCTGTGAAGGCCAACCCGGGACCCAGTGCTCAAACACAGAATCCAGTCCTGTATCAGGGGACTGGATCACCATCCGTAACTTAGACCACCATTGTATAACCCAGATGTCCAGGTGAGGTAGCAGACCTTCCCTCGGGTCCAGACATCCCTCCCCGGCCCAAAAGGCCCTCCCAGGACACAGACCTCCATTCCGGGCTCACACCTCCACCGGGGTCCCCGACCTTTATGGCGAGTTCCAGATGGCCATTCTGGGGACCCAGACTAGAACTCAGTGGCTATTCCTTTGAGTCTAAATGTCCAGGCTAGTCCTGAACACGATTTCATCATCCCGAGTCCTGCCCGTGACCCATACCAGCCACCTGGGCCTATAGCGCCCCCTAGTGACGACACCTCTCTGCCAGCACCCAGACCTACATCCGGGGCTCCGACCTACATCCGGGTCTCAGACCTTCATGGTGGGGCCAAGAAGGCAAACACGGGGCCCAGTACTCAAACACAGAATGCAGTCTTATGTAAGGGGACAACATCTCCATCCGTAACCCAGACCACCATTCCAGAACACAGATGTCCATGTCAGGTACCAGCCCTCCCCCTGGGGTCCAGACATCCCTCCCTGGCCAGAAGGACCCTCCCAGACTTTACCTCTCTCCAGGGATCGGAACTACATTCGGGTTTCAGGCCATAAACACCGAATCCAGTGTTGTATCGGGGGACCAGACCACTATTCCATAACCCAGATGTCCAGGTGAGGTACCAAACCGCCCCCCGGGGCTCAGACCTCCCTCCCCGGCCCGAACTGCCCTCCCAGGACCCAGACTTCCATTTGGGGCTCAGACCTACATCCGGGTGCCAGACCATCATGGCGGGGCTGAGACGATTAACCCGGGCGCCAGGACTCACAAACAGAATACAGTCCTGTATCAGGGGTATAGTTCTCCATCTGTAACCCAGACCACCATTCCATTACCCAGATGTCCAGGTGAGGTACCAGACCGGTCCCCGGTGCCCAGACCTGCCTCCCTGGCCCAAAAAGCCCTCCCAGGACACAGACCTCCATTCGGGGCTCACACCTCCTGAACAGGATTTTATCATCCCGAGGTCCTGCCCTTGACCCATACCAGCCACCTGGGCTTATAGCGCCCCTAGTGACCACACACCTCTCCCAGCACCCAGACCTACATCCGGGCCTCAGACCTACATCCGGGGCTCAGACCTCCATCCGGGTCCTAGATCTTCATGGCGGTGCTGTGAAGGCCATCCCGGGACACAGGCCTCAAACACAGAATCTAGTCTTATGTCAGGGGACTACATCTCCATCCGTAACCCAGACCACCATTACATAACACAGATGTCCAGGTGAGGTAGCAGACCTCACCTCGGGACCCAGACTTCCCTCCTTGCCCCGAACGACCCTCTCAGAATCCAGACATATATCCGGGGCTCGGACCTACATTCGGGTCCAAGGCCACATACACGGAATCCAGTGTTGTATCAGGGGCCAGACCACTATTACACAACGCAGATGTCCAGGTGAGTTGTCAGACCACCCCCCAAGGCCAAGACTTCCCTCCATGGCCCGAAAGGCCCTCCCAGGACACACACCTCCATTCGTGGCTCAAACCTTCCTCGGGGTCCCAGACCTTTATGGCGAGTTCCAGATGGCCATTCAGGGGACCAAGACTAGAACTCAGTGGCTATTCCTTTATTTGAGTCTAAATGTCCAGACTAGTCCTGAACACAATTTCATCATCCGGAGGTCCTGCCCTTGACCCATACCAGCCACCTGGGCCTATAGCGCCCCCTAGTGACCAACCTCTCTACCAGCACCCAGACCAACATCCAGGGCTCAGACCTACATCCGGGTCCCAGACAATCCTGGCGGGCCTGAAACGAAAAACTCGGCACCCCCGTCCGGGGCTCAGACATACCTCCCCAGCCCGAAATGCCCTGCCAGGACACAGACATCCATTCCGGGCTCACACCTACATCGGGGTCACAAAACAATATGGTGAGGCCGAGAAGATTAACCCGGGCCCGGGATTCAAAAACAGAATCCAGTGCTATATCAGCAGTGTAGTTCTCCATCTGTATCCCAGAACACCATTCCATAATCCAGATGGCCAGGTGAGGTGCCAGACCACCCCCCAAGGCCAAGACCTCCGTCCATGGCCCGAACTGCCCTCCCAGGACCCAGACTTCCATTTGGGGCTCAGACCTACATCCGGGTGCCAGACCGTCATGTCGGGGCTGAGACGATTAACCCGGACGCCAGGACTCACATACAGAATCCAGTTCTATATCAGGGGTATAGTTCTCCATCTGTAACCCAGACCACCATTCCATTACCCAGATGTCTAGGTGAGGGACCATACCGGTCCCCGGTGCCCAGACCTGCCTCCCTGGCCCAAAAAGCCCTCCCAGGACACAGACCTCCATTCGGGGCTCACACCTCCTGAACAGGATTTTATCATCCCGAGGTCCTGCCCTTGACCCATACCAGCCACATGGGCTTATAACGCCCCTAGTGACCACACACCTCTCCCAGCACCCAGACCTACATCCGGGCCTCAGACCTACATCCGGGGCTCAGACCTCCATCCGGGTCCTAGATCTTCATGGCGGTGCGGTGAAGGCCATCCCGGGACACAGGCCTCAAACACAGAATCTAGTCTTATGTCAGGGGACTACATCTCCATCCGTAACCCAGACCACCATTACATAACACAGATGTCCAGGTGAGGTAGCAGACCTCACCTCGGGACTGAGACTTCCCTCCTTGCCCCGAACGACCCTCTCAGAATCCAGACATATATCCGGGGCTCGGACCTACATTCGGGTCCAAGGCCACATACACCGAATCCAGTGTTGTATCAGGGGCCAGACCACTATTACACAACGCAGATGTCAAGGTGAGTTGTCAGACCACCCCCCAAGGCCAAGACCTCCCTCCATGGCCCGAAAGGCCCTCCCAGGACACACACCTCCATTCGTGGCTCAAACCTTCCTCGGGGTCCCAGACCTTTATGGCGAGTTCCAGATGGCCATTCAGGGGACCCAGACTAGAACTCAGTGGCTATTCCTTTATTTGAGTCTAAATGTCCAGACTAGTCCTGAACACGATTTCATCATCCGGGGGTCCTGCCCTTGACCCATACCAGCCACCTGGGCCTATAGCGCCCCCTAGTGACCACACCTCTCTGCCAGCACCCAGACCTACATCCGGGGCTCAGACCTACATCCGGGTCCAGGACAATCCTGGCGGGCCTGAAACGAAAAACTCGGGCCCCCCCTCCGGGGCTCAGACATACTCCCCAGCCCGAAATGCCCTCCCAGGACACAGACCTCCATTCGGGGCTCACACCTACATCGGGGTCACAAACCATTATGGCGAGGCCGAGAAGATTAACCCGGGGCCCGGGATTCAAAAACAGAATCCAGTGCTATATCAGCAGTGTAGTTCTCCATCTGTATCCCAGAACACCATTCCATAATCCAGATGGCCAGGTGAGGTGCCAGACCACCCCCCAAGGCCAAGACCTCCGTCCATGGCCCGAACTGCCCTCCCAGGACCCAGACGTCCATTAGGGGCTCAGACCTACATCCGGGTGCCAGACCATCATGGCGGGGCTGAGACGATTAACCCGGGCGCCAGGACTCACAAACAGAATCCAGTCCCGTATCAGGGGTATAGTTCTCCATCTGTAACCCAGACCACCATTCCATTACCCAGATGTCCAGGTGAGGTACCAGACCGGTCTCCGGGGCCCAGACCTCCCTCCCTGGCCCAAATTGCCATCCCAAGAACCAGACCTCCATTCGGGGCTCAGACGTAAGTCCGGGTCCCAGACCTTTATGGCGAGGACCAGAAGGCCATTCCAGGGTCCCAGACTAGAACCCAGTGCCTATTCCTTTATTTGAGTCTAAATATCCAGGCTAGTCCTGACCAAAATTTCATCATCCCGAGGTCCTGCCCTTGACCCAAACCTCCCACCTGGGCGCATAGCGCCCCCCAGTGACCACACACCTCTCCCAGCACCCAGACCTATATCCGGGGCTCAGACCTACATCTGGGTCCCAGATCTTCATGGCGGGGCTGTGAAGGCCAACCGGGGACCCAGGCCTCAAACACAGAATCCAGTCTTGTATCAGGGGACTGGATCACCATCCGTAACTTAGACCACCATTGTATAACCCAGATGTCCAGGTGAGGTAGCAGACCTTCCCTCGGGGCCCAGACATCCCTCCCCGGCCCAAAAGGCCCTCCCAGGACACAGACCTCCATTCGGGGCTCACACCTCCGTCGGGGTCCCCGACCTTTATGGCGAGTTCCAGATGGCCATTCTGGGGACCCAGACTAGAACTCAGTGGCTATTCCTTTTTTTGAGTCTAAATGTCCAGGCTAGTCCTGAACACGATTTCATCATCCCGAGTCCTGCCCGTGACCCATACCAGCCACCTGGGCCTATAGCGCCCCCTAGTGACGACACCTCTCTGCCAGCACCCAGACCTACATCCGGCGCTCCGACCTGCATCCGGGTCTCAGACCTTCATGGTGGGGCCAAGAAGGCAAACACGGGGGCCAGTCCTCAAACACAGAATCCAGTCTTATGTAAGGGGACAACATCCCCATCCGTAACCCAGACCACCATTCCAGAACACAGATGTCCATGTCAGGTACCAGCCCTCCCCCTGGGGTCCAGACATCCCTCCCTGGCCAGAAGGACCCTCCCAGACTTTAGACCTCTCTCCAGGGATCGGAACTACATTCGGGTTTCAGGCCATAAACACCGAATCCAGTGTTGTATCGGGGGACCAGACCACTATTCCATAACCCAGATGTCCAGGTGAGGTACCAAACCGCCCCCCGGGGCTCAGACCTCCCCCCCCGGCCCGAACTGCCCTCCCAGGACCCAGACTTCCATTTGGGGCTCAGACCTACATCCGGGTGCCAGACCATCATGGCGGGGCTGAGACGATTAACCCGGGCGCCAGGACTCACAAACAGAATCCAGTCCGGTATCAGGGGTATAGTTCTCCATCTGTAACCCAGACCACCATTCCATTACCCAGATGTCCAGGTGAGGTACCAGACCGGTCCCCGGTGCCCAGACCTGCCTCCCTGGCCCAAAAAGCCCTCCCAGGACACAGACCCTCATTGGGGGCTCACACCTCCTGAACAGGATTTTATCATCCCGAGGTCCTGCCCTTGACCCATACCAGCCACCTGGGCTTATAGCGCCCCTAGTGACCACACACCTCTCCCAGCACCCAGACCTACATCCGGGCCTCAGACCTACATCCGGGGCTCAGACCTCCATCCGGGTCCTAGATCTTCATGGCGGTGCTGTGAAGGCCATCCCGGGACCCAGGCCTCAAACACAGAATCTAGTCTTATGTCAGGGGACTACATCTCCATCCGTAACCCAGACCACCATTACATAACACAGATGTCCAGGTGAGGTAGCAGTCCTCACCTCGGGACCCAGACTTCCCTCCCTGCCCCGAACGACCCTCTCAGAATCCAGACATATATCCGGGGCTCGGACCTACATTCGGGTCCAAGGCCACAAACACCGAATCCAGTGTTGTATCAGGGGCCAGACCGCTATTCCATAACCCAGGTGTCCAGGTGAGGTGCCAGAGCACCCCCAAGGCCAAGACCTCCCTCCATGGCCCGAAAGGCCCTCCCAGGACACACACCTCCATTCGTGGCTCAAACCTTCCTCGGGGTCCCAGACCTTTATGGCGAGTTCCAGATGGCCATTCAGGGGACCCAGACTAGAACTCAGTGGCTATTCCTTTATTTGAGTCTAAATGTCCCGACTAGTCCTGAACACGATTTCATCATCCGGGGGTCCTGCCCTTGACCCATACCAGCCACCTGGGCCTATAGCGCCCCCTAGTGACCACACCTCTCTGCCAGCACCCAGACCTACATCCGGGACTCAGACCTACATCCCGGTCCCAGACAATCCTGGCGGGCCTGAAACGAAAAACTCGGGCCCCCCCTCCGGGGCTCAGACATACCTCCCCAGCCCGAAATGCCCTCCCAGGACACAGACCTCCATTCGGGGCTCACACCTACATCGGGGTCACAAACCATTATGGCGAGGCCGAGAAGATTAACCCGGGGCCCGGGATTCAAAAACAGAATCCAGTGCTATATCAGCAGTGTAGTTCTCCATCTGTATCCCAGAACACCATTCCATAATCCAGATGGCCAGGTGAGGTGCCAGACCACCCCCCAAGGCCAAGACCTCCGTCCATGGCCCGAACTGCCCTCCCAGGACCCAGACTTCCATTAGGGGCTCAGACCTACATCCGGGTGCCAGACCATCATGGCGGGGCTGAGACGATTAACCCGGGCGCCAGGACTCACAAACAGAATCCAGTCCCGTATCAGGGGTATAGTTCTCCATCTGTAACCCAGACCACCATTCCATTACCCAGATGTCCAGGTGAGGTACCAGACCGGTCTCCGGGGCCCAGACCTCCCTCCCTGGCCCAAATTGCCATCCCAAGAACCAGACCTCCATTCGGGGCTCAGACGTAAGTCCGGGTCCCAGACCTTTATGGCGAGGACCAGAAGGCCATTCCAGGGTCCCAGACTAGAACCCAGTGCCTATTCCTTTATTTGAGTCTAAATATCCAGGCTAGTCCTGACCAAAATTTCATCATCCCGAGGTCCTGCCCTTGACCCAAACCTCCCACCTGGGCGCATAGCGCCCCCCAGTGACCACACACCTCTCCCAGCACCCAGACCTATATCCGGGGCTCAGACCTACATCTGGGTCCCAGATCTTCATGGCGGGGCTGTGAAGCCCAACCGGGGACCCAGGCCTCAAACACAGAATCCAGTCCTGTATCAGGGGACTGGATCACCATCCGTAAGTTAGACCACCATTGTATAACCCAGATGTCCAGGTGAGGTAGCAGACCTTCCCTCGGGGCCCAGACATCCCTCCCCAGCCCAAAAGGCCCTCCCAGGACACAGACCTCCATTCGGGGCTCACACCTCCATCGGGGTCCCCGACCTTTATGGCGAGTTCCAGATGGCCATTCTGGGGACCCAGACTAGAACTCAGTGGCTATTCCTTTATTTGAGTCTAAATGTCCAGGCTAGTCCTGAACACGATTTCATCATCCCGAGTCCTGCCCGTGACCCATACCAGCCACCTGGGCCTATAGCGCCCCCTAGTGACGACACCTCTCTGCCAGCACCCAGACCTACATCCGGGGCTCCGACCTGCATCCGGGTCTCAGACCTTCATGGTGGGGCCAAGAAGGCAAACACGGGGGCCAGTCCTCAAACACAGAATGCAGTCTTATGTCAGGGGACAACATCTCCATCCGTAACCCAGACCACCATTCCAGAACACAGATGTCCATGTCAGGTACCAGCCCTCCCCCTGGGGTCCAGACATCCCTCCCTGGCCAGAAGGACCCTCCCAGATTTTAGACCTCTCTCCAGGGATCGGAACTACATTCGGGTTTCAGGCCATAAACACCGAATCCAGTGTTGTATCGGGGACCAGACCACTATTCCATAACCCAGATGTCCAGGTGAGGTACCAAACCGCCCCCCGGGGCTCAGACCTCCCTCCCCGGCCCGAACTGCCCTCCCAGGACCCAGACTTCCATTTGGGGCTCAGACCTACATCCGGGTGCCAGACCATCATGGCGGGCCTGAGACGATTAACCCGGGCGCCAGGACTCACAAACAGAATCCAGTCCTGTATCAGGGGTATAGTTCTCCATCTGTAACCCAGACCACCATTCCATTACCCAGATGTCCAGGTGAGGTACCAGACCGGTCCCCGGTGCCCAGACCTGCCTCCCTGGCCCAAAAAGCCCTCCCAGGACACAGACCTCCATTCGGGGCTCACACCTCCTGAACAGGATTTTATCATCCCGAGGTCCTGCCCTTGACCCATACCAGCCACCTGGGCTTATAGCGCCCCTAGTGACCACACACCTCTCCCAGCACCCAGACCTACATCCGGGCCTCAGACCTACATCCGGGGCTCAGACCTCCATCCGGGTCCTAGATCTTCATGGCGGTGCTGTGAAGGCCATCCCGGGACCCAGGCCTCAAACACAGAATCTAGTCTTATGTCAGGGGACTACATCTCCATCCGTAACCCAGACCACCATTACATAACACAGATGTCCAGGTGAGGTAGCAGTCCTCACCTCGGGACCCAGACTTCCCTCCCTGCCCCGAACGACCCTCTCAGAATCCAGACATATATCCGGGGCTCGGACCTACATTCGGGTCCAAGGCCACAAACACCGAATCCAGGGGCCAGACCACTATTCCATAACCCAGATGTCCAGGTGAGGTGCCAGACCACCCCCAAGGCGAAGACCTCCCTCCATGGCCCGAAAGGCCCTCCCAGGACACACACCTCCATTCGTGCCTCAAACCTTCCTCGGGGTCCCAGACCTTTATGGCGAGTTCCAGATGGCCATTCAGGGGACCCAGACTAGAACTCAGTGGCTATTCCTTTATTTGAGTCTAAATGTCCAGACTAGTCCTGAACACGATTTCATCATCCGGAGGTCCTGCCCTTGACCCATACCAGCCACCTGGGCCTATAGCGCCCCCTAGTGACCACACCTCTCTTCCAGCACCCAGACCAACATCCGGGGCTCAGACCTACATCCGGGTCCCAGACAATCCTGGCGGGCCTGAAACGAAAAACTCGGGCCCCCCCTCCGGGGCTCAGACATACCTCCCCAGCCCGAAATGCTCTCCCAGGACACAGACCTCCATTCGGGGCTCACACCTACATCGGGGTCACAAACCATTATGGCGAGGCCGAGAAGATTAACCCGGGGCCCAGGATTCAAAAACAGAATCCAGTGCTATATCAGCAGTGTAGTTCTCCATCTGTATCCCAGAACACCATTCCATAATCCAGATGGCCAGGTGAGGTGCCAGACCACCCCCCAAGGCCAAGACCTCCGTCCATGGCCCGAACTGCCCTCCCAGGACCCAGACTTCCATTTGGGGCTCAGACCTACATCCGGGTGCCAGACCATCATGGCGGGGCTGAGACGATTAATCCGGGCGCCAGGACTCACAAACAGAATCCAGTCCTGTATCAGGGGTATACTTCTCCATCTGTAACCCAGACCAACATTCCATTACCCAGAGGTCCAGGTGAGGTACCAGACCGGTCTCCGGGGCCCAGACCTCCCTCCCTGGCCCAAATTGCCATCCCAAGAACCAGACCTCCATTCGGGGCTCAGACGTAAGTCCGGGTCCCAGACCTTTATGGCGAGGACCAGAAGGCCATTCCAGGGTCCCAGACTAGAACCCAGTGCCTATTCCTTTATTTGAGTCTAAATATCCAGGCTAGTCCTGACCAAAATTTCATCATCCTGAGGTCCTGCCCTTGACCCAAACCTCCCACCTGGACACATAGCACCCCCCAGTGACCACACACCTCTCCCAGCACCCAGACCTATATCCGGGGCTCAGACCTACATCTGGGTCCCAGATCTTCATGGCGGGGCTGTGAAGGCCAACCGGGGACCCAGGCCTCAAACACAGAATCCAGTCCTGTATCAGGGGACTGGATCACCATCCGTAACTTAGACCACCATTGTATAACCCAGATGTCCAGGTGAGGTAGCAGACCTTCCCTCGGGGCCCAGACATCCCTCCCCGGCCCAAAAGGCCCTCCCAGGACACAGACCTCTATTCGGGGCTCACACCTCCATCGGGGTCCCCGACCTTTATGGCGAGTTCCAGATGGCCATTCTGGGGACCCAGACTAGAACTCAGTGGCTATTCCTTTTTTTGAGTCTAAATGTCCAGGCTAGTCCTGAACACGATTTCATCATCCCGTGTCCTGCCCGTGACCCATACCAGCCATCTGGGCCTATAGCGACCCCTAGTGACGACACCTCTCTGCCAGCACCCAGACCTACATCCGGGGCTCCGACCTGCATCCGGGTCTCAGACCTTCATGGGGGGCCAAGAAGGCAAAAACGGGTCCCAGTCCTCAAACACAGAATCCAGTCTTATGTAAGGGGACAACATCCCCATCCGTAACCCAGACCACCATTCCAGAACACAGATGTCCATGTCAGGTACCAGCCCTCCCCCTGTGGTCCAGACATCCCTCCCTGGCCAGAAGGACCCTCCCAGACTTTAGACCTCTCTCCAGGGATCGGAACTACATTCGGGTTTCAGGCCATAAACACCGAATCCAGTGTTGTATCGGGGGACCAGACCACTATTCCATAACCCAGATGTCCAGGTGAGGTACCAAACCGCCCCCCGGGGCTCAGACCTCCCTCCCCGGCCCGAACTGCCCTCCCAGGACCCAGACTTCCATTTGGGGCTCAGACCTACATCCGGGTGCCAGACCATCATGGCGGGGCTGAGACGATTAACCCGGGCGCCAGGACTCACAAACAGAATCCAGTCCTGTATCAGGGGTATAGTTCTCCATCTGTAACCCAGACCACCATTCCATTACCCAGATGTCCAGGTGAGGTACCAGACCGGTCCCCGGTGCCCAGACCTGCCTCCCTGGCCCAAAAAGCCCTCCCAGGACACAGACCTCCATTCGGGGCTCACACCTCCTGAACAGGATTTTATCATCCCAAGGTCCTGCCCTTGACCCATACCAGCCACCTGGGCTTATAGTGCCCCTAGTGACCACACACCTCTCCCAGGACCCAGACCTACATCCGGGCCTCAGACCTACATCCGGGGCTCAGACCTCCATCCGGGTCCTAGATCTTCATGGCGGTGCTGTGAAGGCCATCCCGGGACCCAGGCCTCAAACACAGAATCTAGTCTTATGTCAGGGGACTACATCTCCATCCGTAACCCAGACCACCATTACATAACACAGATGTCCAGGTGAGGTAGCAGTCCTCACCTCGGGACCCAGACTTCCCTCCCTGCCCCGAAAGACCCTCTCAGAATCCAGACATATATCCGGGGCTCGGACCTACATTCGGGTCCAAGGCCACAAACACCGAATCCAGTGTTGTATCAGGGGCCAGACCGCTATTCCATAACCCAGGTGTCCAGGTGAGGTGCCAGACCACCCCCAAGGCCAAGACCTCCCTCCATGGCCCGAAAGGCCCTCCCAGGACACACACCTCCATTCGTGGCTCAAACCTTCCTCGGGGTCCCAGACCTTTATGGCGAGTTCCAGATGGCCATTCAGGGGACCCAGACTAGAACTCAGTGGCTATTCCTTTATTTGAGTCTAAATGTCCAGACTAGTCCTGAACACGATTTCATCATCCGGAGGTCCTGCCCTTCACCCATACCAGCCACCTGGGCCTATAGCGCCCCCTAGTGACCACACCTCTCTGCCAGCACCCAGACCTTCATCCGGGGCTCCGACCTACATCCGGGTCTCAGACCTTCATGGTGGGGCCAAGAAGGCAAACACGGGGCCCAGTCCTCAAACACAGAATGCAGTCTTATGTAAGGGGACAACATCTCCATCCGTAACCCAGACCACCATTCCAGAACACAGATGTCCATGTCAGGTACCAGCCCTCCCCCTGGGGTCCAGACATCCCTCCCTGGCCAGAAGGACCCTCCCAGACTTTAGACCTCTCTCCAGGGATCGGAACTACATTCGGGTTTCAGGCCATAAACACCGAATCCAGTGTTGTATCGGGGGACCAGACCACTGTTCCATAACCCAGATGTCCAGGTGAGGTACCAAACCGCCCCCCGGGGCTCGGACCTCCCTCCCTGGCCCGAACTGCCCTCCCAGGACCCAGACTTCCATTGGGGCTCAGACCTACATCCGGGTGCCAGACCATCATGGCGGGGCTGAGACGATTAACCCGGGCGCCAGGACTCACAAACAGGATCCAGTCCTGTATCAGGGGTATAGTTCTCCATCTGTAACCCAGACCACCATTCCATTACCCAGATGTCCAGGTGAGGTACCAGAACGGTCCCCGGTGCCCAGACCTGCCTCCCTGGCCCAAAAAGCCCTCCCAGGACACAGACCTCCATTCGGGGCTCACACCTCCTGAACAGGATTTTATCATCCCGAGGTCCTGCCCTTGACACATACCAGCCACCTGGGCTTATAGCGCCCCTAGTGACCACACACCTCTCCCAGCACCCAGACCTACATCCGGGCCTCAGACCTACATCCGGGGCTCAGACCTCCATCCGGGTCCTAGATCTTCATGGCGGTGCTGTGAAGGCCATCCCGGGACCCAGGCCTCAAACACAGAATCTAGTCTTATGTCAAGGGACTACATCTCCATCCGTAACCCAGACCACCATTACATAACACAGATGTCCAGGTGAGGTAGCAGTCCTCACCTCGGGACCCAGACTTCCCTCCCTGCCCCGAACGACCCTCTCAGAATCCAGACATATTTCCGGGGCTCGGACCTACATTCGGGTCCAAGGCCACAAACACCGAATCCAGTGTTGTATCAGGGGCCAGACCACTAGTCCACAACGCAGATGTCCAGGTGAGGTGTCAGACCACCCCCCAAGGCCAAGACCTCCTTCCATGGCCCGAAAGGCCCTCCCAGGACACACACCTCCATTCGTGGCTCAAACCTTCCTCGGGGTCCCAGACCTTTATGGCGAGTTCCAGATGGCCATTCAGGGGACCTAGACTAGATCTCAGTGGCTATTCCTTTATTTGAGTAAAAATGTCCAGACTAGTCCTGAACACGATTTCATCATCCGGAGGTCCTGCCCTTGACCCATACCAGCCACCTGGGCCTATAGCGCCCCCTAGTGACCACACCTCTCTTCCAGCACCCAAACCAACATCCAGGGCTCAGACCTACATCCGGGTCCCAGACAATCCTGGCGGGCCTGAAACGAAAAACTCGGCCCCCCCCTCCTGGGCTCAGACATACCTCCGCAGCCCGAAATGCCCTGCCAGGACACAGACCTCCATTCGGGGCTCACACCTACATCGGGGTCACAAACCATTATGGCGAGGCCGAGAAGATTAACCCGGGGCCCGGGATTCAAAAACAGAATCCAGTGCTATATCAGCAGTGTAGTTCTCCATCTGTATCCCAGAACACCATTCCATAATCCAGATGGCCAGGTGAGGTGCCAGACCACCCCCCAAGGCCAAGACCTCCGTCCATGGCCCGAACTGCCCTCCCAGGACCCAGACTTCCATTTGGGGCTCAGACCTACATCCGGGTGCCAGACCATCAAGGCGGGGCTGAGACGATTAACCCGGGCGCCAGGACTCACAAACAGAATCCAGTCCTGTATCAGGGGTATAGTTCTCCATATGTAACCCAGACCATCATTCCATTACCCAGATGTCCAGGTGAGGTTCCAGACCGGTCTCCGGGGCCCAGACCTCCCTCCCTGGCCCAAATTGCCATCCCAAGTACCAGACCTCCATTCGGGGCTCAGACGTAAGTCCGGGTCCCAGACCTTTATGGCGAGGACCAGAAGGCCATTGCAGGGACCCACACTAGAACCCAGTGCCTATTCCTTTATTTGAGTCTAAATATCCAGGCTAGTCCTGACCAAAATTTCATCATCCCGAGATCCTGCCCTTGACCCAAACCTCCCACCTGGGCGCATAGCGCCCCCTAGTGACCACACACCTCTCCCAGCACCCAGACCAATATCTGGGACTCAGACCTACATCTGGGTCCCAGATCTTCATGGCGGGGCTGTGAAGGCCAACCCGGGACCCAGGCCTCAAACACAGAATCCAGTCTCATATCAGGGGACTGGATCACCATCCGTAACTTAGACCACCATTGTATAACCCAGATGTCCAGGTGAGGTAGCAGACCTTCCCTCGGAGCCCAGACATCCCTCCCTGGCCCAAAAGGCCCTCCCAGGACACAGACCTCTATTCGGGGCTCACACCTCCATCGGGGTCCCTGACCTTTATGGCGAGTTCCAGATGGCCATTCTGGGGACCCAGACTAGAACTCAGTGGCTATTCCTTTATTTGAGTCTAAATGTCCAGGCTAGTCCTGAACACGATTTCATCATCCCGAGTCCTGCCCGTGACCCCTACCAGCCACCTGGGCCTATAGCGCCCCCTAGTGACCACACCTCTCTGCCAGCACCCAGACCTATATCCGGGGCTCCGACCTACATCCTGGTCTCAGACCTTCATGGTGGGGCCAAGAAGGCCAACACGGGGCCCAGTCCTCAAACACAGAATCCAGTCTTATGTAAGGGGACAACATCTCCATCTGTAACCCAGACCACCATTCCAGAACACAGATGTTCATGTCAGGTACCAGCCCTCCCCCCGGGGTCCAGACATCCCTCCCTGGCCAGAAGGACCCTCCCAGACTTTAGACCTCTCTCCAGGGATCGGAACTACATTCGGGTTTCAGGCCATAAACACCGAATGCAGTGTTGTATCGGGGGACCAGACCACTATTCCATAACCCAGATGTCCAGGTGAGGTACCAGACCGCCCCCCGGGGCTCAGACCTCCCTCCCCGGCCCGAACTGCCCTCCCAGGACCCAGACTTCCATTTGGGGCTCAGACCTACATCTGGTGCCAGACCATCATGGCGGGCTGAGACGATTAACCCGGACGCCAGGACTCACATACAGAATCCAGTTCTATATCAGGGGTATAGTTCTCCATCTGTAACCCAGACCACCATTCCATTACCCAGATGTCCAGGTGAGGGACCAGACCGGTCCCCGGTGCCCAGACCTGCCTCCCTGGCCCAAAAAGGCCTCCCAGGACACAGACCTCCATTCGGGGCTCACACCTCCTGAACAGGATTTTATCATCCCGAGGTCCTGCCCTTGACCCATACCAGCCACATGGGCTTATAACGCCCCTAGTGACCACACACATCTCCCAGCACCCAGACCTACATCCGGGCCTCAGACCTACATCTGGGGCTCAGACCTCCATCCGGGTCCTAGATCTTCATGGCGGTGCTGTGAAGGCCATCCCGGGACACAGGCCTCAAACACAGAATCTAGTCTTATGTCAGGGGACTACATCTCCATCCGTAACCCAGACCACCATTACATAACACAGATGTCCAGGTGAGGTAGCAGACCTCACCTCGGGACCCAGACTTCCCTCCTTGCCCCGAACGACCCTCTCAGAATCCAGACATATATCCGGGGCTCGGACCTACATTCGGGTCCAAGGCCACATACACGGAATCCAGTGTTGTATCAGGGGCCAGACCACTATTACACAACGCAGATGTCCAGGTGAGTTGTCAGACCACCCCCCAAGGCCAAGACTTCCCTCCATGGCCCGAAAGGCCCTCCCAGGACACACACCTCCATTCGTGGCTCAAACCTTCCTCGGGGTCCCAGACCTTTATGGCGAGTTCCAGATGGCCATTCAGGGGACCAAGACTAGAACTCAGTGGCTATTCCTTTATTTGAGTCTAAATGTCCAGACTAGTCCTGAACACAATTTCATCATCCGGAGGTCCTGCCCTTGACCCATACCAGCCACCTGGGCCTATAGCGCCCCCTAGTGACCAACCTCTCTACCAGCACCCAGACCAACATCCAGGGCTCAGACCTACATCCGGGTCCCAGACAATCCTGGCGGGCCTGAAACGAAAAACTCGGCACCCCCGTCCGGGGCTCAGACATACCTCCCCAGCCCGAAATGCCCTGCCAGGACACAGACATCCATTCCGGGCTCACACCTACATCGGGGTCACAAAACAATATGGTGAGGCCGAGAAGATTAACCCGGGCCCGGGATTCAAAAACAGAATCCAGTGCTATATCAGCAGTGTAGTTCTCCATCTGTATCCCAGAACACCATTCCATAATCCAGATGGCCAGGTGAGGTGCCAGACCACCCCCCAAGGCCAAGACCTCCGTCCATGGCCCGAACTGCCCTCCCAGGACCCAGACTTCCATTTGGGGCTCAGACCTACATCCGGGTGCCAGACCGTCATGTCGGGGCTGAGACGATTAACCCGGACGCCAGGACTCACATACAGAATCCAGTTCTATATCAGGGGTATAGTTCTCCATCTGTAACCCAGACCACCATTCCATTACCCAGATGTCTAGGTGAGGGACCATACCGGTCCCCGGTGCCCAGACCTGCCTCCCTGGCCCAAAAAGCCCTCCCAGGACACAGACCTCCATTCGGGGCTCACACCTCCTGAACAGGATTTTATCATCCCGAGGTCCTGCCCTTGACCCATACCAGCCACATGGGCTTATAACGCCCCTAGTGACCACACACCTCTCCCAGCACCCAGACCTACATCCGGGCCTCAGACCTACATCCGGGGCTCAGACCTCCATCCGGGTCCTAGATCTTCATGGCGGTGCGGTGAAGGCCATCCCGGGACACAGGCCTCAAACACAGAATCTAGTCTTATGTCAGGGGACTACATCTCCATCCGTAACCCAGACCACCATTACATAACACAGATGTCCAGGTGAGGTAGCAGACCTCACCTCGGGACTGAGACTTCCCTCCTTGCCCCGAACGACCCTCTCAGAATCCAGACATATATCCGGGGCTCGGACCTACATTCGGGTCCAAGGCCACATACACCGAATCCAGTGTTGTATCAGGGGCCAGACCACTATTACACAACGCAGATGTCAAGGTGAGTTGTCAGACCACCCCCCAAGGCCAAGACCTCCCTCCATGGCCCGAAAGGCCCTCCCAGGACACACACCTCCATTCGTGGCTCAAACCTTCCTCGGGGTCCCAGACCTTTATGGCGAGTTCCAGATGGCCATTCAGGGGACCCAGACTAGAACTCAGTGGCTATTCCTTTATTTGAGTCTAAATGTCCAGACTAGTCCTGAACACGATTTCATCATCCGGGGGTCCTGCCCTTGACCCATACCAGCCACCTGGGCCTATAGCGCCCCCTAGTGACCACACCTCTCTGCCAGCACCCAGACCTACATCCGGGGCTCAGACCTACATCCGGGTCCAGGACAATCCTGGCGGGCCTGAAACGAAAAACTCGGGCCCCCCCTCCGGGGCTCAGACATACCTCCCCAGCCCGAAATGCCCTCCCAGGACACAGACCTCCATTCGGGGCTCACACCTACATCGGGGTCACAAACCATTATGGCGAGGCCGAGAAGATTAACCCGGGGCCCGGGATTCAAAAACAGAATCCAGTGCTATATCAGCAGTGTAGTTCTCCATCTGTATCCCAGAACACCATTCCATAATCCAGATGGCCAGGTGAGGTGCCAGACCACCCCCCAAGGCCAAGACCTCCGTCCATGGCCCGAACTGCCCTCCCAGGACCCAGACTTCCATTAGGGGCTCAGACCTACATCCGGGTGCCAGACCATCATGGCGGGGCTGAGACGATTAACCCGGGCGCCAGGACTCACAAACAGAATCCAGTCCCGTATCAGGGGTATAGTTCTCCATCTGTAACCCAGACCACCATTCCATTACCCAGATGTCCAGGTGAGGTACCAGACCGGTCTCCGGGGCCCAGACCTCCCTCCCTGGCCCAAATTGCCATCCCAAGAACCAGACCTCCATTCGGGGCTCAGACGTAAGTCCGGGTCCCAGACCTTTATGGCGAGGACCAGAAGGCCATTCCAGGGTCCCAGACTAGAACCCAGTGCCTATTCCTTTATTTGAGTCTAAATATCCAGGCTAGTCCTGACCAAAATTTCATCATCCCGAGGTCCTGCCCTTGACCCAAACCTCCCACCTGGGCGCATAGCGCCCCCCAGTGACCACACACCTCTCCCAGCACCCAGACCTATATCCGGGGCTCAGACCTACATCTGGGTCCCAGATCTTCATGGCGGGGCTGTGAAGGCCAACCGGGGACCCAGGCCTCAAACACAGAATCCAGTCTTGTATCAGGGGACTGGATCACCATCCGTAACTTAGACCACCATTGTATAACCCAGATGTCCAGGTGAGGTAGCAGACCTTCCCTCGGGGCCCAGACATCCCTCCCCGGCCCAAAAGGCCCTCCCAGGACACAGACCTCCATTCGGGGCTCACACCTCCGTCGGGGTCCCCGACCTTTATGGCGAGTTCCAGATGGCCATTCTGGGGACCCAGACTAGAACTCAGTGGCTATTCCTTTTTTTGAGTCTAAATGTCCAGGCTAGTCCTGAACACGATTTCATCATCCCGAGTCCTGCCCGTGACCCATACCAGCCACCTGGGCCTATAGCGCCCCCTAGTGACGACACCTCTCTGCCAGCACCCAGACCTACATCCGGGGCTCCGACCTGCATCCGGGTCTCAGACCTTCATGGTGGGGCCAAGAAGGCAAACACGGGGGCCAGTCCTCAAACACAGAATCCAGTCTTATGTAAGGGGACAACATCCCCATCCGTAACCCAGACCACCATTCCAGAACACAGATGTCCATGTCAGGTACCAGCCCTCCCCCTGGGGTCCAGACATCCCTCCCTGGCCAGAAGGACCCTCCCAGACTTTAGACCTCTCTCCAGGGATCGGAACTACATTCGGGTTTCAGGCCATAAACACCGAATCCAGTGTTGTATCGGGGGACCAGACCACTATTCCATAACCCAGATGTCCAGGTGAGGTACCAAACCGCCCCCCGGGGCTCAGACCTCCCCCCCCGGCCCGAACTGCCCTCCCAGGACCCAGACTTCCATTTGGGGCTCAGACCTACATCCGGGTGCCAGACCATCATGGCGGGGCTGAGACGATTAACCCGGGCGCCAGGACTCACAAACAGAATCCAGTCCGGTATCAGGGGTATAGTTCTCCATCTGTAACCCAGACCACCATTCCATTACCCAGATGTCCAGGTGAGGTACCAGACCGGTCCCCGGTGCCCAGACCTGCCTCCCTGGCCCAAAAAGCCCTCCCAGGACACAGACCCTCATTGGGGGCTCACACCTCCTGAACAGGATTTTATCATCCCGAGGTCCTGCCCTTGACCCATACCAGCCACCTGGGCTTATAGCGCCCCTAGTGACCACACACCTCTCCCAGCACCCAGACCTACATCCGGGCCTCAGACCTACATCCGGGGCTCAGACCTCCATCCGGGTCCTAGATCTTCATGGCGGTGCTGTGAAGGCCATCCCGGGACCCAGGCCTCAAACACAGAATCTAGTCTTATGTCAGGGGACTACATCTCCATCCGTAACCCAGACCACCATTACATAACACAGATGTCCAGGTGAGGTAGCAGTCCTCACCTCGGGACCCAGACTTCCCTCCCTGCCCCGAACGACCCTCTCAGAATCCAGACATATATCCGGGGCTCGGACCTACATTCGGGTCCAAGGCCACAAACACCGAATCCAGTGTTGTATCAGGGGCCAGACCGCTATTCCATAACCCAGGTGTCCAGGTGAGGTGCCAGAGCACCCCCAAGGCCAAGACCTCCCTCCATGGCCCGAAAGGCCCTCCCAGGACACACACCTCCATTCGTGGCTCAAACCTTCCTCGGGGTCCCAGACCTTTATGGCGAGTTCCAGATGGCCATTCAGGGGACCCAGACTAGAACTCAGTGGCTATTCCTTTATTTGAGTCTAAATGTCCCGACTAGTCCTGAACACGATTTCATCATCCGGGGGTCCTGCCCTTGACCCATACCAGCCACCTGGGCCTATAGCGCCCCCTAGTGACCACACCTCTCTGCCAGCACCCAGACCTACATCCGGGACTCAGACCTACATCCCGGTCCCAGACAATCCTGGCGGGCCTGAAACGAAAAACTCGGGCCCCCCCTCCGGGGCTCAGACATACCTCCCCAGCCCGAAATGCCCTCCCAGGACACAGACCTCCATTCGGGGCTCACACCTACATCGGGGTCACAAACCATTATGGCGAGGCCGAGAAGATTAACCCGGGGCCCGGGATTCAAAAACAGAATCCAGTGCTATATCAGCAGTGTAGTTCTCCATCTGTATCCCAGAACACCATTCCATAATCCAGATGGCCAGGTGAGGTGCCAGACCACCCCCCAAGGCCAAGACCTCCGTCCATGGCCCGAACTGCCCTCCCAGGACCCAGACTTCCATTAGGGGCTCAGACCTACATCCGGGTGCCAGACCATCATGGCGGGGCTGAGACGATTAACCCGGGCGCCAGGACTCACAAACAGAATCCAGTCCCGTATCAGGGGTATAGTTCTCCATCTGTAACCCAGACCACCATTCCATTACCCAGATGTCCAGGTGAGGTACCAGACCGGTCTCCGGGGCCCAGACCTCCCTCCCTGGCCCAAATTGCCATCCCAAGAACCAGACCTCCATTCGGGGCTCAGACGTAAGTCCGGGTCCCAGACCTTTATGGCGAGGACCAGAAGGCCATTCCAGGGTCCCAGACTAGAACCCAGTGCCTATTCCTTTATTTGAGTCTAAATATCCAGGCTAGTCCTGACCAAAATTTCATCATCCCGAGGTCCTGCCCTTGACCCAAACCTCCCACCTGGGCGCATAGCGCCCCCCAGTGACCACACACCTCTCCCAGCACCCAGACCTATATCCGGGGCTCAGACCTACATCTGGGTCCCAGATCTTCATGGCGGGGCTGTGAAGCCCAACCGGGGACCCAGGCCTCAAACACAGAATCCAGTCCTGTATCAGGGGACTGGATCACCATCCGTAAGTTAGACCACCATTGTATAACCCAGATGTCCAGGTGAGGTAGCAGACCTTCCCTCGGGGCCCAGACATCCCTCCCCAGCCCAAAAGGCCCTCCCAGGACACAGACCTCCATTCGGGGCTCACACCTCCATCGGGGTCCCCGACCTTTATGGCGAGTTCCAGATGGCCATTCTGGGGACCCAGACTAGAACTCAGTGGCTATTCCTTTATTTGAGTCTAAATGTCCAGGCTAGTCCTGAACACGATTTCATCATCCCGAGTCCTGCCCGTGACCCATACCAGCCACCTGGGCCTATAGCGCCCCCTAGTGACGACACCTCTCTGCCAGCACCCAGACCTACATCCGGGGCTCCGACCTGCATCCGGGTCTCAGACCTTCATGGTGGGGCCAAGAAGGCAAACACGGGGGCCAGTCCTCAAACACAGAATGCAGTCTTATGTCAGGGGACAACATCTCCATCCGTAACCCAGACCACCATTCCAGAACACAGATGTCCATGTCAGGTACCAGCCCTCCCCCTGGGGTCCAGACATCCCTCCCTGGCCAGAAGGACCCTCCCAGATTTTAGACCTCTCTCCAGGGATCGGAACTACATTCGGGTTTCAGGCCATAAACACCGAATCCAGTGTTGTATCGGGGACCAGACCACTATTCCATAACCCAGATGTCCAGGTGAGGTACCAAACCGCCCCCCGGGGCTCAGACCTCCCTCCCCGGCCCGAACTGCCCTCCCAGGACCCAGACTTCCATTTGGGGCTCAGACCTACATCCGGGTGCCAGACCATCATGGCGGGCCTGAGACGATTAACCCGGGCGCCAGGACTCACAAACAGAATCCAGTCCTGTATCAGGGGTATAGTTCTCCATCTGTAACCCAGACCACCATTCCATTACCCAGATGTCCAGGTGAGGTACCAGACCGGTCCCCGGTGCCCAGACCTGCCTCCCTGGCCCAAAAAGCCCTCCCAGGACACAGACCTCCATTCGGGGCTCACACCTCCTGAACAGGATTTTATCATCCCGAGGTCCTGCCCTTGACCCATACCAGCCACCTGGGCTTATAGCGCCCCTAGTGACCACACACCTCTCCCAGCACCCAGACCTACATCCGGGCCTCAGACCTACATCCGGGGCTCAGACCTCCATCCGGGTCCTAGATCTTCATGGCGGTGCTGTGAAGGCCATCCCGGGACCCAGGCCTCAAACACAGAATCTAGTCTTATGTCAGGGGACTACATCTCCATCCGTAACCCAGACCACCATTACATAACACAGATGTCCAGGTGAGGTAGCAGTCCTCACCTCGGGACCCAGACTTCCCTCCCTGCCCCGAACGACCCTCTCAGAATCCAGACATATATCCGGGGCTCGGACCTACATTCGGGTCCAAGGCCACAAACACCGAATCCAGGGGCCAGACCACTATTCCATAACCCAGATGTCCAGGTGAGGTGCCAGACCACCCCCAAGGCGAAGACCTCCCTCCATGGCCCGAAAGGCCCTCCCAGGACACACACCTCCATTCGTGCCTCAAACCTTCCTCGGGGTCCCAGACCTTTATGGCGAGTTCCAGATGGCCATTCAGGGGACCCAGACTAGAACTCAGTGGCTATTCCTTTATTTGAGTCTAAATGTCCAGACTAGTCCTGAACACGATTTCATCATCCGGAGGTCCTGCCCTTGACCCATACCAGCCACCTGGGCCTATAGCGCCCCCTAGTGACCACACCTCTCTTCCAGCACCCAGACCAACATCCGGGGCTCAGACCTACATCCGGGTCCCAGACAATCCTGGCGGGCCTGAAACGAAAAACTCGGGCCCCCCCTCCGGGGCTCAGACATACCTCCCCAGCCCGAAATGCTCTCCCAGGACACAGACCTCCATTCGGGGCTCACACCTACATCGGGGTCACAAACCATTATGGCGAGGCCGAGAAGATTAACCCGGGGCCCAGGATTCAAAAACAGAATCCAGTGCTATATCAGCAGTGTAGTTCTCCATCTGTATCCCAGAACACCATTCCATAATCCAGATGGCCAGGTGAGGTGCCAGACCACCCCCCAAGGCCAAGACCTCCGTCCATGGCCCGAACTGCCCTCCCAGGACCCAGACTTCCATTTGGGGCTCAGACCTACATCCGGGTGCCAGACCATCATGGCGGGGCTGAGACGATTAATCCGGGCGCCAGGACTCACAAACAGAATCCAGTCCTGTATCAGGGGTATACTTCTCCATCTGTAACCCAGACCAACATTCCATTACCCAGAGGTCCAGGTGAGGTACCAGACCGGTCTCCGGGGCCCAGACCTCCCTCCCTGGCCCAAATTGCCATCCCAAGAACCAGACCTCCATTCGGGGCTCAGACGTAAGTCCGGGTCCCAGACCTTTATGGCGAGGACCAGAAGGCCATTCCAGGGTCCCAGACTAGAACCCAGTGCCTATTCCTTTATTTGAGTCTAAATATCCAGGCTAGTCCTGACCAAAATTTCATCATCCTGAGGTCCTGCCCTTGACCCAAACCTCCCACCTGGACACATAGCACCCCCCAGTGACCACACACCTCTCCCAGCACCCAGACCTATATCCGGGGCTCAGACCTACATCTGGGTCCCAGATCTTCATGGCGGGGCTGTGAAGGCCAACCGGGGACCCAGGCCTCAAACACAGAATCCAGTCCTGTATCAGGGGACTGGATCACCATCCGTAACTTAGACCACCATTGTATAACCCAGATGTCCAGGTGAGGTAGCAGACCTTCCCTCGGGGCCCAGACATCCCTCCCCGGCCCAAAAGGCCCTCCCAGGACACAGACCTCTATTCGGGGCTCACACCTCCATCGGGGTCCCCGACCTTTATGGCGAGTTCCAGATGGCCATTCTGGGGACCCAGACTAGAACTCAGTGGCTATTCCTTTTTTTGAGTCTAAATGTCCAGGCTAGTCCTGAACACGATTTCATCATCCCGTGTCCTGCCCGTGACCCATACCAGCCATCTGGGCCTATAGCGACCCCTAGTGACGACACCTCTCTGCCAGCACCCAGACCTACATCCGGGGCTCCGACCTGCATCCGGGTCTCAGACCTTCATGGGGGGCCAAGAAGGCAAAAACGGGTCCCAGTCCTCAAACACAGAATCCAGTCTTATGTAAGGGGACAACATCCCCATCCGTAACCCAGACCACCATTCCAGAACACAGATGTCCATGTCAGGTACCAGCCCTCCCCCTGTGGTCCAGACATCCCTCCCTGGCCAGAAGGACCCTCCCAGACTTTAGACCTCTCTCCAGGGATCGGAACTACATTCGGGTTTCAGGCCATAAACACCGAATCCAGTGTTGTATCGGGGGACCAGACCACTATTCCATAACCCAGATGTCCAGGTGAGGTACCAAACCGCCCCCCGGGGCTCAGACCTCCCTCCCCGGCCCGAACTGCCCTCCCAGGACCCAGACTTCCATTTGGGGCTCAGACCTACATCCGGGTGCCAGACCATCATGGCGGGGCTGAGACGATTAACCCGGGCGCCAGGACTCACAAACAGAATCCAGTCCTGTATCAGGGGTATAGTTCTCCATCTGTAACCCAGACCACCATTCCATTACCCAGATGTCCAGGTGAGGTACCAGACCGGTCCCCGGTGCCCAGACCTGCCTCCCTGGCCCAAAAAGCCCTCCCAGGACACAGACCTCCATTCGGGGCTCACACCTCCTGAACAGGATTTTATCATCCCAAGGTCCTGCCCTTGACCCATACCAGCCACCTGGGCTTATAGTGCCCCTAGTGACCACACACCTCTCCCAGGACCCAGACCTACATCCGGGCCTCAGACCTACATCCGGGGCTCAGACCTCCATCCGGGTCCTAGATCTTCATGGCGGTGCTGTGAAGGCCATCCCGGGACCCAGGCCTCAAACACAGAATCTAGTCTTATGTCAGGGGACTACATCTCCATCCGTAACCCAGACCACCATTACATAACACAGATGTCCAGGTGAGGTAGCAGTCCTCACCTCGGGACCCAGACTTCCCTCCCTGCCCCGAAAGACCCTCTCAGAATCCAGACATATATCTGGGGCTCGGACCTACATTCGGGTCCAAGGCCACAAACACCGAATCCAGTGTTGTATCAGGGGCCAGACCGCTATTCCATAACCCAGGTGTCCAGGTGAGGTGCCAGACCACCCCCAAGGCCAAGACCTCCCTCCATGGCCCGAAAGGCCCTCCCAGGACACACACCTCCATTCGTGGCTCAAACCTTCCTCGGGGTCCCAGACCTTTATGGCGAGTTCCAGATGGCCATTCAGGGGACCCAGACTAGAACTCAGTGGCTATTCCTTTATTTGAGTCTAAATGTCCAGACTAGTCCTGAACACGATTTCATCATCCGGAGGTCCTGCCCTTCACCCATACCAGCCACCTGGGCCTATAGCGCCCCCTAGTGACCACACCTCTCTGCCAGCACCCAGACCTTCATCCGGGGCTCCGACCTACATCCGGGTCTCAGACCTTCATGGTGGGGCCAAGAAGGCAAACACGGGGCCCAGTCCTCAAACACAGAATGCAGTCTTATGTAAGGGGACAACATCTCCATCCGTAACCCAGACCACCATTCCAGAACACAGATGTCCATGTCAGGTACCAGCCCTCCCCCTGGGGTCCAGACATCCCTCCCTGGCCAGAAGGACCCTCCCAGACTTTAGACCTCTCTCCAGGGATCGGAACTACATTCGGGTTTCAGGCCATAAACACCGAATCCAGTGTTGTATCGGGGGACCAGACCACTGTTCCATAACCCAGATGTCCAGGTGAGGTACCAAACCGCCCCCCGGGGCTCGGACCTCCCTCCCCGGCCCGAACTGCCCTCCCAGGACCCAGACTTCCATTGGGGCTCAGACCTACATCCGGGTGCCAGACCATCATGGCGGGGCTGAGACGATTAACCCGGGCGCCAGGACTCACAAACAGGATCCAGTCCTGTATCAGGGGTATAGTTCTCCATCTGTAACCCAGACCACCATTCCATTACCCAGATGTCCAGGTGAGGTACCAGAACGGTCCCCGGTGCCCAGACCTGCCTCCCTGGCCCAAAAAGCCCTCCCAGGACACAGACCTCCATTCGGGGCTCACACCTCCTGAACAGGATTTTATCATCCCGAGGTCCTGCCCTTGACACATACCAGCCACCTGGGCTTATAGCGCCCCTAGTGACCACACACCTCTCCCAGCACCCAGACCTACATCCGGGCCTCAGACCTACATCCGGGGCTCAGACCTCCATCCGGGTCCTAGATCTTCATGGCGGTGCTGTGAAGGCCATCCCGGGACCCAGGCCTCAAACACAGAATCTAGTCTTATGTCAAGGGACTACATCTCCATCCGTAACCCAGACCACCATTACATAACACAGATGTCCAGGTGAGGTAGCAGTCCTCACCTCGGGACCCAGACTTCCCTCCCTGCCCCGAACGACCCTCTCAGAATCCAGACATATTTCCGGGGCTCGGACCTACATTCGGGTCCAAGGCCACAAACACCGAATCCAGTGTTGTATCAGGGGCCAGACCACTAGTCCACAACGCAGATGTCCAGGTGAGGTGTCAGACCACCCCCCAAGGCCAAGACCTCCTTCCATGGCCCGAAAGGCCCTCCCAGGACACACACCTCCATTCGTGGCTCAAACCTTCCTCGGGGTCCCAGACCTTTATGGCGAGTTCCAGATGGCCATTCAGGGGACCTAGACTAGATCTCAGTGGCTATTCCTTTATTTGAGTAAAAATGTCCAGACTAGTCCTGAACACGATTTCATCATCCGGAGGTCCTGCCCTTGACCCATACCAGCCACCTGGGCCTATAGCGCCCCCTAGTGACCACACCTCTCTTCCAGCACCCAAACCAACATCCAGGGCTCAGACCTACATCCGGGTCCCAGACAATCCTGGCGGGCCTGAAACGAAAAACTCGGCCCCCCCCTCCTGGGCTCAGACATACCTCCGCAGCCCGAAATGCCCAGCCAGGACACAGACCTCCATTCGGGGCTCACACCTACATCGGGGTCACAAACCATTATGGCGAGGCCGAGAAGATTAACCCGGGGCCCGGGATTCAAAAACAGAATCCAGTGCTATATCAGCAGTGTAGTTCTCCATCTGTATCCCAGAACACCATTCCATAATCCAGATGGCCAGGTGAGGTGCCAGACCACCCCCCAAGGCCAAGACCTCCGTCCATGGCCCGAACTGCCCTCCCAGGACCCAGACTTCCATTTGGGGCTCAGACCTACATCCGGGTGCCAGACCATCAAGGCGGGGCTGAGACGATTAACCCGGGCGCCAGGACTCACAAACAGAATCCAGTCCTGTATCAGGGGTATAGTTCTCCATATGTAACCCAGACCATCATTCCATTACCCAGATGTCCAGGTGAGGTTCCAGACCGGTCTCCGGGGCCCAGACCTCCCTCCCTGGCCCAAATTGCCATCCCAAGTACCAGACCTCCATTCGGGGCTCAGACGTAAGTCCGGGTCCCAGACCTTTATGGCGAGGACCAGAAGGCCATTGCAGGGACCCACACTAGAACCCAGTGCCTATTCCTTTATTTGAGTCTAAATATCCAGGCTAGTCCTGACCAAAATTTCATCATCCCGAGATCCTGCCCTTGACCCAAACCTCCCACCTGGGCGCATAGCGCCCCCTAGTGACCACACACCTCTCCCAGCACCCAGACCAATATCTGGGACTCAGACCTACATCTGGGTCCCAGATCTTCATGGCGGGGCTGTGAAGGCCAACCCGGGACCCAGGCCTCAAACACAGAATCCAGTCTCATATCAGGGGACTGGATCACCATCCGTAACTTAGACCACCATTGTATAACCCAGATGTCCAGGTGAGGTAGCAGACCTTCCCTCGGAGCCCAGACATCCCTCCCTGGCCCAAAAGGCCCTCCCAGGACACAGACCTCTATTCGGGGCTCACACCTCCATCGGGGTCCCTGACCTTTATGGCGAGTTCCAGATGGCCATTCTGGGGACCCAGACTAGAACTCAGTGGCTATTCCTTTATTTGAGTCTAAATGTCCAGGCTAGTCCTGAACACGATTTCATCATCCCGAGTCCTGCCCGTGACCCCTACCAGCCACCTGGGCCTATAGCGCCCCCTAGTGACCACACCTCTCTGCCAGCACCCAGACCTATATCCGGGGCTCCGACCTACATCCTGGTCTCAGACCTTCATGGTGGGGCCAAGAAGGCCAACACGGGGCCCAGTCCTCAAACACAGAATCCAGTCTTATGTAAGGGGACAACATCTCCATCTGTAACCCAGACCACCATTCCAGAACACAGATGTTCATGTCAGGTACCAGCCCTCCCCCCGGGGTCCAGACATCCCTCCCTGGCCAGAAGGACCCTCCCAGACTTTAGACCTCTCTCCAGGGATCGGAACTACATTCGGGTTTCAGGCCATAAACACCGAATGCAGTGTTGTATCGGGGGACCAGACCACTATTCCATAACCCAGATGTCCAGGTGAGGTACCAGACCGCCCCCCGGGGCTCAGACCTCCCTCCCCGGCCCGAACTGCCCTCCCAGGACCCAGACTTCCATTTGGGGCTCAGACCTACATCTGGTGCCAGACCATCATGGCGGGCTGAGACGATTAACCCGGACGCCAGGACTCACATACAGAATCCAGTTCTATATCAGGGGTATAGTTCTCCATCTGTAACCCAGACCACCATTCCATTACCCAGATGTCCAGGTGAGGGACCAGACCGGTCCCCGGTGCCCAGACCTGCCTCCCTGGCCCAAAAAGGCCTCCCAGGACACAGACCTCCATTCGGGGCTCACACCTCCTGAACAGGATTTTATCATCCCGAGGTCCTGCCCTTGACCCATACCAGCCACATGGGCTTATAACGCCCCTAGTGACCACACACATCTCCCAGCACCCAGACCTACATCCGGGCCTCAGACCTACATCTGGGGCTCAGACCTCCATCCGGGTCCTAGATCTTCATGGCGGTGCTGTGAAGGCCATCCCGGGACACAGGCCTCAAACACAGAATCTAGTCTTATGTCAGGGGACTACATCTCCATCCGTAACCCAGACCACCATTACATAACACAGATGTCCAGGTGAGGTAGCAGACCTCACCTCGGGACCCAGACTTCCCTCCTTGCCCCGAACGACCCTCTCAGAATCCAGACATATATCCGGGGCTCGGACCTACATTCGGGTCCAAGGCCACATACACGGAATCCAGTGTTGTATCAGGGGCCAGACCACTATTACACAACGCAGATGTCCAGGTGAGTTGTCAGACCACCCCCCAAGGCCAAGACTTCCCTCCATGGCCCGAAAGGCCCTCCCAGGACACACACCTCCATTCGTGGCTCAAACCTTCCTCGGGGTCCCAGACCTTTATGGCGAGTTCCAGATGGCCATTCAGGGGACCAAGACTAGAACTCAGTGGCTATTCCTTTATTTGAGTCTAAATGTCCAGACTAGTCCTGAACACAATTTCATCATCCGGAGGTCCTGCCCTTGACCCATACCAGCCACCTGGGCCTATAGCGCCCCCTAGTGACCAACCTCTCTACCAGCACCCAGACCAACATCCAGGGCTCAGACCTACATCCGGGTCCCAGACAATCCTGGCGGGCCTGAAACGAAAAACTCGGCACCCCCGTCCGGGGCTCAGACATACCTCCCCAGCCCGAAATGCCCTGCCAGGACACAGACATCCATTCCGGGCTCACACCTACATCGGGGTCACAAAACAATATGGTGAGGCCGAGAAGATTAACCCGGGCCCGGGATTCAAAAACAGAATCCAGTGCTATATCAGCAGTGTAGTTCTCCATCTGTATCCCAGAACACCATTCCATAATCCAGATGGCCAGGTGAGGTGCCAGACCACCCCCCAAGGCCAAGACCTCCGTCCATGGCCCGAACTGCCCTCCCAGGACCCAGACTTCCATTTGGGGCTCAGACCTACATCCGGGTGCCAGACCGTCATGTCGGGGCTGAGACGATTAACCCGGACGCCAGGACTCACATACAGAATCCAGTTCTATATCAGGGGTATAGTTCTCCATCTGTAACCCAGACCACCATTCCATTACCCAGATGTCTAGGTGAGGGACCATACCGGTCCCCGGTGCCCAGACCTGCCTCCCTGGCCCAAAAAGCCCTCCCAGGACACAGACCTCCATTCGGGGCTCACACCTCCTGAACAGGATTTTATCATCCCGAGGTCCTGCCCTTGACCCATACCAGCCACATGGGCTTATAACGCCCCTAGTGACCACACACCTCTCCCAGCACCCAGACCTACATCCGGGCCTCAGACCTACATCCGGGGCTCAGACCTCCATCCGGGTCCTAGATCTTCATGGCGGTGCGGTGAAGGCCATCCCGGGACACAGGCCTCAAACACAGAATCTAGTCTTATGTCAGGGGACTACATCTCCATCCGTAACCCAGACCACCATTACATAACACAGATGTCCAGGTGAGGTAGCAGACCTCACCTCGGGACTGAGACTTCCCTCCTTGCCCCGAACGACCCTCTCAGAATCCAGACATATATCCGGGGCTCGGACCTACATTCGGGTCCAAGGCCACATACACCGAATCCAGTGTTGTATCAGGGGCCAGACCACTATTACACAACGCAGATGTCCAGGTGAGTTGTCAGACCACCCCCCAAGGCCAAGACCTCCCTCCATGGCCCGAAAGGCCCTCCCAGGACACACACCTCCATTCGTGGCTCAAACCTTCCTCGGGGTCCCAGACCTTTATGGCGAGTTCCAGATGGCCATTCAGGGGACCCAGACTAGAACTCAGTGGCTATTCCTTTATTTGAGTCTAAATGTCCCGACTAGTCCTGAACACGATTTCATCATCCGGGGGTCCTGCCCTTGACCCATACCAGCCACCTGGGCCTATAGCGCCCCCTAGTGACCACACCTCTCTGCCAGCACCCAGACCTACATCCGGGACTCAGACCTACATCCCGGTCCCAGACAATCCTGGCGGGCCTGAAACGAAAAACTCGGGCCCCCCCTCCGGGGCTCAGACATACCTCCCCAGCCCGAAATGCCCTCCCAGGACACAGACCTCCATTCGGGGCTCACACCTACATCGGGGTCACAAACCATTATGGCGAGGACGAGAAGATTAACCCGGGGCCCGGGATTCAAAAACAGAATCCAGTGCTATATCAGCAGTGTAGTTCTCCATCTGTATCCCAGAACACCATTCCATAATCCAGATGGCCAGGTGAGGTGCCAGACCACCCCCCAAGGCCAAGACCTCCGTCCATGGCCCGAACTGCCCTCCCAGGACCCAGACTTCCATTAGGGGCTCAGACCTACATCCGGGTGCCAGACCATCATGGCGGGGCTGAGACGATTAACCCGGGCGCCAGGACTCACAAACAGAATCCAGTCCCGTATCAGGGGTATAGTTCTCCATCTGTAACCCAGACCACCATTCCATTACCCAGATGTCCAGGTGAGGTACCAGACCGGTCTCCGGGGCCCAGACCTCCCTCCCTGGCCCAAATTGCCATCCCAAGAACCAGACCTCCATTCGGGGCTCAGACGTAAGTCCGGGTCCCAGACCTTTATGGCGAGGACCAGAAGGCCATTCCAGGGTCCCAGACTAGAACCCAGTGCCTATTCCTTTATTTGAGTCTAAATATCCAGGCTAGTCCTGACCAAAATTTCATCATCCCGAGGTCCTGCCCTTGACCCAAACCTCCCACCTGGGCGCATAGCGCCCCCCAGTGACCACACACCTCTCCCAGCACCCAGACCTATATCCGGGGCTCAGACCTACATCTGGGTCCCAGATCTTCATGGCGGGGCTGTGAAGGCCAACCGGGGACCCAGGCCTCAAACACAGAATCCAGTCTTGTATCAGGGGACTGGATCACCATCCGTAACTTAGACCACCATTGTATAACCCAGATGTCCAGGTGAGGTAGCAGACCTTCCCTCGGGGCCCAGACATCCCTCCCCGGCCCAAAAGGCCCTCCCAGGACACAGACCTCCATTCGGGGCTCACACCTCCGTCGGGGTCCCCGACCTTTATGGCGAGTTCCAGATGGCCATTCTGGGGACCCAGACTAGAACTCAGTGGCTATTCCTTTTTTTGAGTCTAAATGTCCAGGCTAGTCCTGAACACGATTTCATCATCCCGAGTCCTGCCCGTGACCCATACCAGCCACCTGGGCCTATAGCGCCCCCTAGTGACGACACCTCTCTGCCAGCACCCAGACCTACATCCGGGGCTCCGACCTGCATCCGGGTCTCAGACCTTCATGGTGGGGCCAAGAAGGCAAACACGGGGGCCAGTCCTCAAACACAGAATCCAGTCTTATGTAAGGGGACAACATCCCCATCCGTAACCCAGACCACCATTCCAGAACACAGATGTCCATGTCAGGTACCAGCCCTCCCCCTGGGGTCCAGACATCCCTCCCTGGCCAGAAGGACCCTCCCAGACTTTAGACCTCTCTCCAGGGATCGGAACTACATTCGGGTTTCAGGCCATAAACACCGAATCCAGTGTTGTATCGGGGGACCAGACCACTATTCCATAACCCAGATGTCCAGGTGAGGTACCAAACCGCCCCCCGGGGCTCAGACCTCCCCCCCCGGCCCGAACTGCCCTCCCAGGACCCAGACTTCCATTTGGGGCTCAGACCTACATCCGGGTGCCAGACCATCATGGCGGGGCTGAGACGATTAACCCGGGCGCCAGGACTCACAAACAGAATCCAGTCCGGTATCAGGGGTATAGTTCTCCATCTGTAACCCAGACCACCATTCCATTACCCAGATGTCCAGGTGAGGTACCAGACCGGTCCCCGGTGCCCAGACCTGCCTCCCTGGCCCAAAAAGCCCTCCCAGGACACAGACCCTCATTGGGGGCTCACACCTCCTGAACAGGATTTTATCATCCCGAGGTCCTGCCCTTGACCCATACCAGCCACCTGGGCTTATAGCGCCCCTAGTGACCACACACCTCTCCCAGCACCCAGACCTACATCCGGGCCTCAGACCTACATCCGGGGCTCAGACCTCCATCCGGGTCCTAGATCTTCATGGCGGTGCTGTGAAGGCCATCCCGGGACCCAGGCCTCAAACACAGAATCTAGTCTTATGTCAGGGGACTACATCTCCATCCGTAACCCAGACCACCATTACATAACACAGATGTCCAGGTGAGGTAGCAGTCCTCACCTCGGGACCCAGACTTCCCTCCCTGCCCCGAACGACCCTCTCAGAATCCAGACATATATCCGGGGCTCGGACCTACATTCGGGTCCAAGGCCACAAACACCGAATCCAGTGTTGTATCAGGGGCCAGACCGCTATTCCATAACCCAGGTGTCCAGGTGAGGTGCCAGAGCACCCCCAAGGCCAAGACCTCCCTCCATGGCCCGAAAGGCCCTCCCAGGACACACACCTCCATTCGTGGCTCAAACCTTCCTCGGGGTCCCAGACCTTTATGGCGAGTTCCAGATGGCCATTCAGGGGACCCAGACTAGAACTCAGTGGCTATTCCTTTATTTGAGTCTAAATGTCCCGACTAGTCCTGAACACGATTTCATCATCCGGGGGTCCTGCCCTTGACCCATACCAGCCACCTGGGCCTATAGCGCCCCCTAGTGACCACACCTCTCTGCCAGCACCCAGACCTACATCCGGGACTCAGACCTACATCCCGGTCCCAGACAATCCTGGCGGGCCTGAAACGAAAAACTCGGGCCCCCCCTCCGGGGCTCAGACATACCTCCCCAGCCCGAAATGCCCTCCCAGGACACAGACCTCCATTCGGGGCTCACACCTACATCGGGGTCACAAACCATTATGGCGAGGCCGAGAAGATTAACCCGGGGCCCGGGATTCAAAAACAGAATCCAGTGCTATATCAGCAGTGTAGTTCTCCATCTGTATCCCAGAACACCATTCCATAATCCAGATGGCCAGGTGAGGTGCCAGACCACCCCCCAAGGCCAAGACCTCCGTCCATGGCCCGAACTGCCCTCCCAGGACCCAGACTTCCATTAGGGGCTCAGACCTACATCCGGGTGCCAGACCATCATGGCGGGGCTGAGACGATTAACCCGGGCGCCAGGACTCACAAACAGAATCCAGTCCCGTATCAGGGGTATAGTTCTCCATCTGTAACCCAGACCACCATTCCATTACCCAGATGTCCAGGTGAGGTACCAGACCGGTCTCCGGGGCCCAGACCTCCCTCCCTGGCCCAAATTGCCATCCCAAGAACCAGACCTCCATTCGGGGCTCAGACGTAAGTCCGGGTCCCAGACCTTTATGGCGAGGACCAGAAGGCCATTCCAGGGTCCCAGACTAGAACCCAGTGCCTATTCCTTTATTTGAGTCTAAATATCCAGGCTAGTCCTGACCAAAATTTCATCATCCCGAGGTCCTGCCCTTGACCCAAACCTCCCACCTGGGCGCATAGCGCCCCCCAGTGACCACACACCTCTCCCAGCACCCAGACCTATATCCGGGGCTCAGACCTACATCTGGGTCCCAGATCTTCATGGCGGGGCTGTGAAGCCCAACCGGGGACCCAGGCCTCAAACACAGAATCCAGTCCTGTATCAGGGGACTGGATCACCATCCGTAAGTTAGACCACCATTGTATAACCCAGATGTCCAGGTGAGGTAGCAGACCTTCCCTCGGGGCCCAGACATCCCTCCCCAGCCCAAAAGGCCCTCCCAGGACACAGACCTCCATTCGGGGCTCACACCTCCATCGGGGTCCCCGACCTTTATGGCGAGTTCCAGATGGCCATTCTGGGGACCCAGACTAGAACTCAGTGGCTATTCCTTTATTTGAGTCTAAATGTCCAGGCTAGTCCTGAACACGATTTCATCATCCCGAGTCCTGCCCGTGACCCATACCAGCCACCTGGGCCTATAGCGCCCCCTAGTGACGACACCTCTCTGCCAGCACCCAGACCTACATCCGGGGCTCCGACCTGCATCCGGGTCTCAGACCTTCATGGTGGGGCCAAGAAGGCAAACACGGGGGCCAGTCCTCAAACACAGAATGCAGTCTTATGTCAGGGGACAACATCTCCATCCGTAACCCAGACCACCATTCCAGAACACAGATGTCCATGTCAGGTACCAGCCCTCCCCCTGGGGTCCAGACATCCCTCCCTGGCCAGAAGGACCCTCCCAGATTTTAGACCTCTCTCCAGGGATCGGAACTACATTCGGGTTTCAGGCCATAAACACCGAATCCAGTGTTGTATCGGGGACCAGACCACTATTCCATAACCCAGATGTCCAGGTGAGGTACCAAACCGCCCCCCGGGGCTCAGACCTCCCTCCCCGGCCCGAACTGCCCTCCCAGGACCCAGACTTCCATTTGGGGCTCAGACCTACATCCGGGTGCCAGACCATCATGGCGGGCCTGAGACGATTAACCCGGGCGCCAGGACTCACAAACAGAATCCAGTCCTGTATCAGGGGTATAGTTCTCCATCTGTAACCCAGACCACCATTCCATTACCCAGATGTCCAGGTGAGGTACCAGACCGGTCCCCGGTGCCCAGACCTGCCTCCCTGGCCCAAAAAGCCCTCCCAGGACACAGACCTCCATTCGGGGCTCACACCTCCTGAACAGGATTTTATCATCCCGAGGTCCTGCCCTTGACCCATACCAGCCACCTGGGCTTATAGCGCCCCTAGTGACCACACACCTCTCCCAGCACCCAGACCTACATCCGGGCCTCAGACCTACATCCGGGGCTCAGACCTCCATCCGGGTCCTAGATCTTCATGGCGGTGCTGTGAAGGCCATCCCGGGACCCAGGCCTCAAACACAGAATCTAGTCTTATGTCAGGGGACTACATCTCCATCCGTAACCCAGCCCACCATTACATAACACAGATGTCCAGGTGAGGTAGCAGTCCTCACCTCGGGACCCAGACTTCCCTCCCTGCCCCGAACGACCCTCTCAGAATCCAGACATATATCCGGAGCTCGGACCTACATTCGGGTCCAAGGCCACAAACACCGAATCCAGTGTTGTATCAGGGGCCAGACCGCTATTCCATAACCCAGGTGTCCAGGTGAGGTGCCAGAGCACCCCCAAGGCCAAGACCTCCCTCCATGGCCCGAAAGGCCCTCCCAGGACACACACCTCCATTCGTGGCTCAAACCTTCCTCGGGGTCCCAGACCTTTATGGCGAGTTCCAGATGGCCATTCAGGGGACCCAGACTAGAACTCAGTGGCTATTCCTTTATTTGAGTCTAAATGTCCCGACTAGTCCTGAACACGATTTCATCATCCGGAGGTCCTGCCCTTGACCCATACCAGTCACCTTGGCCTATAGCGCCCCCTAGTGACCACACCTCTCTGCCAGCACCCAGACCTACATCCGGGGCTCAGACCTACATCCGGGTCCCAGACAATCCTGGCGGGCCTGAAACGAAAAACTCGGGCCCCCCCTCCGGGGCTCAGACATACCTCCCCAGCCCGAAATGCCCTCCCAGGACACAGACCTCCATTCGGGGCTCACACCTACATTGGGGTCACAAACCATTATGGCGAGGCCGAGAAGATTAACCCGGGGCCCGGGATTCAAAAACAGAATCCAGTGCTATATCAGCAGTGTAGTTCTCCATCTGTATCCCAGAACACCATTCCATAATCCAGATGGCCAGGTGAGGTGCCAGACCACCCCCCAAGGCCAAGACCTCCGTCCATGGCCCGAACTGCCCTCCCAGGACCCAGACTTCCATTAGGGGCTCAGACCTACATCCGGGTGCCAGACCATCATGGCGGGGCTGAGACGATTAACCCGGGCGCCAGGACTCACAAACAGAATCCAGTCCCGTATCAGGGGTATAGTTCTCCATCTGTAACCCAGACCACCATTCCATTACCCAGATGTCCAGGTGAGGTACCAGACCGGTCTCCGGGGCCCAGACCTCCCTCCCTGGCCCAAATTGCCATCCCAAGAACCAGACCTCCATTCGGGGCTCAGACGTAAGTCCGGGTCCCAGACCTTTATGGCGAGGACCAGAAGGCCATTCCAGGTCCCAGACTAGAACCCAGTGCCTATTCCTTTATTTGAGTCTAAATATCCAGGCTAGTCCTGACCAAAATTTCATCATCCCGAGGTCCTGCCCTTGACCCAAACCTCCCACCTGGGCGCATAGCGCCCCCCAGTGACCACACACCTCTCCCAGCACCCAGACCTATATCCGGGGCTCAGACCTACATCTGGGTCCCAGATCTTCATGGCGGGGCTGTGAAGGCCAACCGGGGACCCAGGCCTCAAACACAGAATCCAGTCTTGTATCAGGGGACTGGATCACCATCCGTAACTTAGACCACCATTGTATAACCCAGATGTCCAGGTGAGGTAGCAGACCTTCCCTCGGGGCCCAGACATCCCTCCCCGGCCCAAAAGGCCCTCCCAGGACACAGACCTCCATTCGGGGCTCACACCTCCATCGGGGTCCCCGACCTTTATGGCGAGTTCCAGATGGCCATTCTGGGGACCCAGACTAGAACTCAGTGGCTATTCCTTTTTTTGAGTCTAAATGTCCAGGCTAGTCCTGAACACGATTTCATCATCCCGAGTCCTGCCCGTGACCCATACCAGCCACCTGGGCCTATAGCGCCCCCTAGTGACGACACCTCTCTGCCAGCACCCAGACCTACATCCGGGGCTCCGACCTGCATCCGGGTCTCAGACCTTCATGGTGGGGCCAAGAAGGCAAACACGGGGTCCAGTCCTCAAACACAGAATCCAGTCTTATGTAAGGGGACAACATCCCCATCCGTAACCCAGACCACCATTCCAGAACACAGATGTCCATGTCAGGTACCAGCCCTCCCCCTGGGGTCCAGACATCCCTCCCTGGCCAGAAGGACCCTCCCAGACTTTAGACCTCTCTCCAGGGATCGGAACTACATTCGGGTTTCAGGCCATAAACACCGAATCCAGTGTTGTATCGGGGGACCAGACCACTATTCCATAACCCAGATGTCCAGGTGAGGTACCAAACCGCCCCCCGGGGCTCAGACCTCCCCCCCGGCCCGAACTGCCCTCCCAGGACCCAGACTTCCATTTGGGGCTCAGACCTACATCCGGGTGCCAGACCATCATGGCGGGGCTGAGACGATTAACCTGGGCGCCAGGACTCACAAACAGAATCCAGTCCGGTATCAGGGGTATAGTTCTCCATCTGTAACCCAGACCACCATTCCATTACCCAGATGTCCAGGTGAGGTACCAGACCGGTCCCCGGTGCCCAGACCTGCCTCCCTGGCCCAAAAAGCCCTCCCAGGACACAGACCCTCATTGGGGGCTCACACCTCCTGAACAGGATTTTATCATCCCGAGGTCCTGCCCTTGACCCATACCAGCCACCTGGGCTTATAGCGCCCCTAGTGACCACACACCTCTCCCAGCACCCAGACCTACATCCGGGCCTCAGACCTACATCCGGGGCTCAGACCTCCATCCGGGTCCTAGATCTTCATGGCGGTGCTGTGAAGGCCATCCCGGGACCCAGGCCTCAAACACAGAATCTAGTCTTATGTCAGGGGACTACATCTCCATCCGTAACCCAGACCACCATTACATAACACAGATGTCCAGGTGAGGTAGCAGTCCTCACCTCGGGACCCAGACTTCCCTCCCTGCCCCGAACGACCCTCTCAGAATCCAGACATATATCCGGGGCTCGGACCTACATTCGGGTCCAAGGCCACAAACACCGAATCCAATGTTGTATCAGGGGCCAGACCGCTATTCCATAACCCAGGTGTCCAGGTGAGGTGCCAGAGCACCCCCAAGGCCAAGACCTCCCTCCATGGCCCGAAAGGCCCTCCCAGGACACACACCTCCATTCGTGGCTCAAACCTTCCTCGGGGTCCCAGACCTTTATGGCGAGTTCCAGATGGCCATTCAGGGGACCCAGACTAGAACTCAGTGGCTATTCCTTTATTTGAGTCTAAATGTCCCGACTAGTCCTGAACACGATTTCATCATCCGGAGGTCCTGCCCTTGACCCATACCAGTCACCTTGGCCTATAGCGCCCCCTAGTGACCAACCTCTCTGCCAGCACCCAGACCTACATCCCGGGCTCAGACCTACATCCGGGTCCCAGACAATCCTGGCGGGCCTGAAACGAAAAACTCGGGCCCCCCCTCCGGGGCTCAGACATACCTCCCCAGCCCGAAATGCCCTCCCAGGACACAGACCTCCATTCGGGGTTCACACCTACATTGGGGTCACAAACCATTATGGCGAGGCCGAGAAGATTAACCCGGGGCCCGGGATTCAAAAACAGAATCCAGTGCTATATCAGCAGTGTAGTTCTCCATCTGTATCCCAGAACACCATTCCATAATCCAGATGGCCAGGTGAGGTGCCAGACCACCCCCCAAGGCCAAGACCTCCGTCCATGGCCCGAACTGCCCTCCCAGGACCCAGACTTCCATTAGGGGCTCAGACCTACATCCAGGTGCCAGACCATCATGGCGGGGCTGAGACGATTAACCCGGGCGCCAGGACTCACAAACAGAATCCAGTCCCGTATCAGGGGTATAGTTCTCCATCTGTAACCCAGACCACCATTCCATTACCCAGATGTCCAGGTGAGGTACCAGACCGGTCTCCGGGGCCCAGACCTCCCTCCCTGGCCCAAATTGCCATCCCAAGAACCAGACCTCCATTCGGGGCTCAGACGTAAGTCCGGGTCCCAGACCTTTATGGCGAGGACCAGAAGGCCATTCCAGGGTCCCAGACTAGAACCCAGTGCCTATTCCTTTATTTGAGTCTAAATATCCAGGCTAGTCCTGACCAAAATTTCATCATCCCGAGGTCCTGCCCTTGACCCAAACCTCCCACCTGGGCGCATAGCGCCCCCCAGTGACCACACACCTCTCCCAGCACCCAGACCTATATCCGGGGCTCAGACCTACATCTGGGTCCCAGATCTTCATGGCGGGGCTGTGAAGGCCAACCGGGGACCCAGGCCTCAAACACAGAATCCAGTCTTGTATCAGGGGACTGGATCACCATCCGTAACTTAGACCACCATTGTATAACCCAGATGTCCAGGTGAGGTAGCAGACCTTCCCTCGGGGCCCAGACATCCCTCCCCGGCCCAAAAGGCCCTCCCAGGACACAGACCTCCATTCGGGGCTCACACCTCCGTCGGGGTCCCCGACCTTTATGGCGAGTTCCAGATGGCCATTCTGGGGACCCAGACTAGAACTCAGTGGCTATTCCTTTTTTTGAGTCTAAATGTCCAGGCTAGTCCTGAACACGATTTCATCATCCCGAGTCCTGCCCGTGACCCATACCAGCCACCTGGGCCTATAGCGCCCCCTAGTGACGACACCTCTCTGCCAGCACCCAGACCTACATCCGGGGCTCCGACCTGCATCCGGGTCTCAGACCTTCATGGTGGGGCCAAGAAGGCAAACACGGGGGCCAGTCCTCAAACACAGAATCCAGTCTTATGTAAGGGGACAACATCCCCATCCGTAACCCAGACCACCATTCCAGAACACAGATGTCCATGTCAGGTACCAGCCCTCCCCCTGGGGTCCAGACATCCCTCCCTGGCCAGAAGGACCCTCCCAGACTTTAGACCTCTCTCCAGGGATCGGAACTACATTCGGGTTTCAGGCCATAAACACCGAATCCAGTGTTGTATCGGGGGACCAGACCACTATTCCATAACCCAGATGTCCAGGTGAGGTACCAAACCGCCCCCCGGGGCTCAGACCTCCCCCCCCGGCCCGAACTGCCCTCCCAGGACCCAGACTTCCATTTGGGGCTCAGACCTACATCCGGGTGCCAGACCATCATGGCGGGGCTGAGACGATTAACCCGGGCGCCAGGACTCACAAACAGAATCCAGTCCGGTATCAGGGGTATAGTTCTCCATCTGTAACCCAGACCACCATTCCATTACCCAGATGTCCAGGTGAGGTACCAGACCGGTCCCCGGTGCCCAGACCTGCCTCCCTGGCCCAAAAAGCCCTCCCAGGACACAGACCCTCATTGGGGGCTCACACCTCCTGAACAGGATTTTATCATCCCGAGGTCCTGCCCTTGACCCATACCAGCCACCTGGGCTTATAGCGCCCCTAGTGACCACACACCTCTCCCAGCACCCAGACCTACATCCGGGCCTCAGACCTACATCCGGGGCTCAGACCTCCATCCGGGTCCTAGATCTTCATGGCGGTGCTGTGAAGGCCATCCCGGGACCCAGGCCTCAAACACAGAATCTAGTCTTATGTCAGGGGACTACATCTCCATCCGTAACCCAGACCACCATTACATAACACAGATGTCCAGGTGAGGTAGCAGTCCTCACCTCGGGACCCAGACTTCCCTCCCTGCCCCGAACGACCCTCTCAGAATCCAGACATATATCCGGGGCTCGGACCTACATTCGGGTCCAAGGCCACAAACACCGAATCCAGTGTTGTATCAGGGGCCAGACCGCTATTCCATAACCCAGGTGTCCAGGTGAGGTGCCAGAGCACCCCCAAGGCCAAGACCTCCCTCCATGGCGCGAAAGGCCCTCCCAGGACACACACCTCCATTCGTGGCTCAAACCTTCCTCGGGGTCCCAGACCTTTATGGCGAGTTCCAGATGGCCATTCAGGGGACCCAGACTAGAACTCAGTGGCTATTCCTTTATTTGAGTCTAAATGTCCCGACTAGTCCTGAACACGATTTCATCATCCGGAGGTCCTGCCCTTGACCCATACCAGTCACCTTGGCCTATAGCGCCCCCTAGTGACCACACCTCTCTGCCAGCACCCAGACCTACATCCGGGGCTCAGACCTACATCCGGGTCCCAGACAATCCTGGCGGGCCTGAAACGAAAAACTCGGGCCCCCCCTCCGCGGCTCAGACATACCTCCCCAGCCCGAAATGCCCTCCCAGGACACAGACCTCCATTCGGGGCTCACACCTACATCGGGGTCACAAACCATTATGGCGAGGCCGAGAAGATTAACCCGGGGCCCGGGATTCAAAAACAGAATCCAGTGCTATATCAGCAGTGTAGTTCTCCATCTGTATCCCAGAACACCATTCCATAATCCAGATGGCCAGGTGAGGTGCCAGACCACCCCACAAGGCCAAGACCTCCGTCCATGGCCCGAACTGCCCTCCCAGGACCCAGACTTCCATTAGGGGCTCAAACCTACATCCGGGTGCCAGACCATCATGGCGGGGCTGAGACGATTAACCCGGGCGCCAGGACTCACAAACAGAATCCAGTCCCGTATCAGGGGTATAGTTCTCCATCTGTAACCCAGACCACCATTCCATTACCCTGATGTCCAGGTGAGGTACCAGACCGGTCTCCGGGGCCCAGACCTCCCTCCCTGGCCCAAATTGCCATCCCAAGAACCAGACCTCCATTCGGGGCTCAGACGTAAGTCCGGGTCCCAGACCTTTATGGCGAGGACCAGAAGGCCATTCCAGGGTCCCAGACTAGAACCCAGTGCCTATTCCTTTATTTGAGTCTAAATATCCAGGCTAGTCCTGACCAAAATTTCATCATCCCGAGGTCCTGCCCTTGACCCAAACCTCCCACCTGGGCGCATAGCGCCCCCCAGTGACCACACACCTCTCCCAGCACCCAGACCTATATCCGGGGCTCAGACCTACATCTGGGTCCCAGATCTTCATGGCGGGGCTGTGAAGGCCAACCGGGGACCCAGGCCTCAAACACAGAATCCAGTCTTGTATCAGGGGACTGGATCACCATCCGTAACTTAGACCACCATTGTATAACCCAGATGTCCAGGTGAGGTAGCAGACCTTCCCTCGGGGCCCAGACATCCCTCCCCGGCCCAAAAGGCCCTCCCAGGACACAGACCTCCATTCGGGGCTCACACCTCCGTCGGGGTCCCCGACCTTTATGGCGAGTTCCAGATGGCCATTCTGGGGACCCAGACTAGAACTCAGTGGCTATTCCTTTTTTTGAGTCTAAATGTCCAGGCTAGTCCTGAACACGATTTCATCATCCCGAGTCCTGCCCGTGACCCATACCAGCCACCTGGGCCTATAGCGCCCCCTAGTGACGACACCTCTCTGCCAGCACCCAGACCTACATCTGGGGCTCCGACCTGCATCCGGGTCTCAGACCTTCATGGTGGGGCCAAGAAGGCAAACACGGGGCCCAGTCCTCAAACACAGAATGCAGTCTTATGTAAGGGGACAACATCTCCATCCGTAACCCAGACCACCATTCCAGAACACAGATGTCCATGTCAGGTACCAGCCCTCCCCCTGGGGTCCAGACATCCCTCCCTGGCCAGAAGGACCCTCCCAGACTTTAGACCTCTCTCCAGGGATCGGAACTACATTCGGGTTTCAGGCCATAAACACCGAATCCAGTGTTGTATCGGGGGACCAGACCACTATTCCATAACCCAGATGTCCAGGTGAGGTACCAAACCGCCCCCCGGGGCTCAGACCTCCCTCCATGGCCCGAACTGCCCTCCCAGGACCCAGACTTCCATTTGGGGCTCAGACCTACATCCGGGTGCCAGACCATCATGGCGGCCTGAGAAGATTAACCCGGGCGCCAGGACTCACAAACAGAATCCAGTCCTGTATCAGGGGTATAGTTCTCCATCTGTAACCCAGACCACCATTCCATTACCCAGATGTCCAGGTGAGGTACCAGACCGGTCCCCGGTGCCCAGACCTGCCTCCCTGGCCCAAAAAGCCCTCCCAGGACACAGACCTCCATTCGGGGCTCACACCTCCTGAACAGGATTTTATCATCCCGAGGTCCTGCCCTTGACCCATACCAGCCACCTGGGCTTATAGCGCCCCTAGTGACCACACACCTCTCCCAGCACCCAGACCTACATCCGGGCCTCAGACCTACATCCGGGGCTCAGACCTCCATCCGGGTCCTAGATCTTCATGGCGGTGCTGTGAAGGCCATCCCGGGACCCAGGCCTCAAACACAGAATCTAGTCTTATGTCAGGGGACTACATCTCCATCCGTAACCCAGACCACCATTACATAACACAGATGTCCAGGTGAGGTAGCAGTCCTCACCTCGGGACCCAGACTTCCCTCCCTGCCCCGAACGACCCTCTCAGAATCCAGACATATATCCGGGGCTCGGACCTACATTCGGGTCCAAGGCCACAAACACCGAATCCAGTGTTGTATCAGGGGCCAGACCACTATTCCATAACCCAGAAGGCCAGGTGAGGTGCCAGAGCACCCCCAAGGCCAAGACCTCCCTCCATGGCCCGAAAGGCCCTCCCAGGACACACACCTCCATTCGTGGCTCAAACCTTCCTCGGGGTCCCAGACCTTTATGGCGAGTTCCAGATGGCCATTCAGGGGACCCAGACTAGAACTCAGTGGCTATTCCTTTATTTGAGTCTAAATGTCCCGACTAGTCCTGAACACGATTTCATCATCCGGAGGTCCTGCCCTTGACCCATACCAGTCACCTTGGCCTATAGCGCCCCCTAGTGACCACACCTCTCTGCCAGCACCCAGACCTACATCCGGGGCTCAGACCTACATCCGGGTCCCAGACAATCCTGGCGGGCCTGAAACGAAAAACTCGGGCCCCCCCTCCGGGGCTCAGACATACCTCCCCAGCCCGAAATGCCCTCCCAGGACACAGACCTCCATTCGGGGCTCACACCTACATCGGGGTCACAAACCATTATGGCGAGGCCGAGAAGATTAACCCGGGGCCCGGGATTCAAAAACAGAATCCAGTGCTATATCAGCAGTGTAGTTCTCCATCTGTATCCCAGAACACCATTCCATAATCCAGATGGCCAGGTGAGGTGCCAGACCACCCCCCAAGTCCAAGACCTCCGTCCATGGCCCGAACTGCCCTCCCAGGACCCAGACTTCCATTTGGGGCTCAGACCTACATCCGGGTGCCAGACCATCATGGCGAGGCTGAGACGATTAACCCGGGCGCCAGGACTCACAAACAGAATCCAGTCCCGTATCAGGGGTATAGTTCTCCATCTGTAACCCAGACCACCATTCCATTACCCAGATGTCCAGGTGAGGTACCAGACCGGTCTCCGGGGCCCAGACCTCCCTCCCTGGCCCAAATTGCCATCCCAAGAACCAGACCTCCATTCGGGGCTCAGACGTAAGTCCGGGTCCCAGACCTTTATGGCGAGGACCAGAAGGCCATTCCAGGGACCCAGACTAGAACCCAGTGCCTATTCCTTTATTTGAGTCTAAATATCCAGGCTAGTCCTGACCAAAATTTCATCATCCCGAGATCCTGCCCTTGACCCAAACCTCCCACCTGGGCGCATAGCGCCCCCCAGTGACCACACACCTCTCCCAGCACCCAGACCTATATCCGGGGCTCAGACCTACATATGGGTCCCAGATCTTCATGGCGGGGCTGTGAAGGCCAACCCGGGACCCAGTGCTCAAACACAGAATCCAGTCCTGTATCAGGGAACTGGATCACCATCCGTAACTTAGACCACCATTGTATAACCCAGATGTCCAGGTGAGGTAGCAGACCTTCCCTCGGGGCCTAGACATCCCTCCCCGGCCCAAAAGGCCCTCCCAGGACACAGACCTCCATTCGGGGCTCACACCTCCGTCGGGGTCCCCGACCTTTATGGCGAGTTCCAGATGGCCATTCTGGGGACCCAGACTAGAACTCAGTGGCTATTCCTTTTTTTGAGTCTAAATGTCCAGGCTAGTCCTGAACACGATTTCATCATCCCGAGTCCTGCCCGTGACCCATACCAGCCACCTGGGCCTATAGCGCCCCCTAGTGACGACACCTCTCTGCCAGCACCCAGACCTACATCCGGGGCTCCGACCTACATCCGGGTCTCAGACCTTCATGGTGGGGCCAAGAAGGCAAACACGGGGCCCTGTCCTCAAACACAGAATGCAGTCTTATGTCAGGGGACAACATCTCCATCCGTAACCCAGACCACCATTCCAGAACACAGATGTCCATGTCAGGTACCAGCCCTCCCCCTGGGGTCCAGACATCCCTCCCTGGCCAGAAGGACCCTCCCAGACTTTAGACCTCTCTCCAGGGATCGGAACTACATTCGGGTTTCAGGCCATAAACACCGAATCCAGTGTTGTATCGGGGGACCAGACCACTATTCCATAACCCAGATGTCCAGGTGAGGTACCAAACCGCCCCCCGGGGCTCAGACCTCCCCCCCGGCCCGAACTGCCCTCCCAGGACCCAGACTTCCATTTGGGGCTCAGACCTACATCCGGGTGCCAGACCATCATGGCGGGGCTGAGACGATTAACCTGGGCGCCAGGACTCACAAACAGAATCCAGTCCGGTATCAGGGGTATAGTTCTCCATCTGTAACCCAGACCACCATTCCATTACCCAGATGTCCAGGTGAGGTACCAGACCCGTCCCCGGTGCCCAGACCTGCCTCCCTGGCCCAAAAAGCCCTCCCAGGACACAGACCCTCATTGGGGGCTCACACCTCCTGAACAGGATTTTATCATCCCGAGGTCCTGCCCTTGACCCATACCAGCCACCTGGGCTTATAGCGCCCCTAGTGACCACACACCTCTCCCAGCACCCAGACCTACATCCGGGCCTCAGACCTACATCCGGGGCTCAGACCTCCATCCGGGTCCTAGATCTTCATGGCGGTGCTGTGAAGGCCATCCCGGGACCCAGGCCTCAAACACAGAATCTAGTCTTATGTCAGGGGACTACATCTCCATCCGTAACCCAGACCACCATTACATAACACAGATGTCCAGGTGAGGTAGCAGTCCTCACCTCGGGACCCAGACTTCCCTCCCTGCCCCGAACGACCCTCTCAGAATCCAGACATATATCCGGGGCTCGGACCTACATTCGGGTCCAAGGCCACAAACACCGAATCCAGTGTTGTATCAGGGGCCAGACCGCTATTCCATAACCCAGGTGTCCAGGTGAGGTGCGAGAGCACCCCCAAGGCCAAGACCTCCCTCCATGGCCCGAAAGGCCCTCCCAGGACACACACCTCCATTCGTGGCTCAAACCTTCCTCGGGGTCCCAGACCTTTATGGCGAGTTCCAGATGGCCATTCAGGGGACCCAGACTAGAACTCAGTGGCTATTCCTTTATTTGAGTCTAAATGTCCCGACTAGTCCTGAACACGATTTCATCATCCGGAGGTCCTGCCCTTGACCCATACCAGTCACCTTGGCCTATAGCGCCCCCTAGTGACCACACCTCTCTGCCAGCACCCAGACCTACATCCGGGGCTCAGACCTACATCCGGGTCCCAGACAATCCTGGCGGGCCTGAAACGAAAAACTCGGGCCCCCCCTCCGGGGCTCAGACATACCTCCCCAGCCCGAAATGCCCTCCCAGGACACAGACCTCCATTCGGGGCTCACACCTACATTGGGGTCACAAACCATTATGGCGAGGCCGAGAAGATTAACCCGGGGCCCGGGATTCAAAAACAGAATCCAGTGCTATATCAGCAGTGTAGTTCTCCATCTGTATCCCAGAACACCATTCCATAATCCAGATGGCCAGGTGAGGTGCCAGACCACCCCCCAAGGCCAAGACCTCCGTCCATGGCCCGAACTGCCCTCCCAGGACCCAGACTTCCATTAGGGGCTCAGACCTACATCCGGGTGCCAGACCATCATGGCGGGGCTGAGACGATTAACCCGGGCGCCAGGACTCACAAACAGAATCCAGTCCCGTATCAGGGGTATAGTTCTCCATCTGTAACCCAGACCACCATTCCATTACCCAGATGTCCAGGTGAGGTACCAGACCGGTCTTCGGGGCCCAGACCTCCCTCCCTGGCCCAAATTGCCATCCCAAGAACCAGACCTCCATTCGGGGCTCAGACGTAAGTCCGGGTCCCAGACCTTTATGGCGAGGACCAGAAGGCCATTCCAGGGTCCCAGACTAGAACCCAGTGCCTATTCCTTTATTTGAGTCTAAATATCCAGGCTAGTCATGACCAAAATTTCATCATCCCGAGGTCCTGCCCTTGACCCAAACCTCCCACCTGGGCGCATAGCGCCCCCCAGTGACCACACACCTCTCCCAGCACCCAGACCTATATCCGGGGCTCAGACCTACATCTGGGTCCCAGATCTTCATGGCGGGGCTGTGAAGGCCAACCGGGGACCCAGGCCTCAAACACAGAATCCAGTCTTGTATCAGGGGACTGGATCACCATCCGTAACTTAGACCACCATTGTATAACCCAGATGTCCAGGTGAGGTAGCAGACCTTCCCTCGGGGCCCAGACATCCCTCCCCGGCCCAAAAGGCCCTCCCAGGACACAGACCTCCATTCGGGGCTCACACCTCCGTCGGGGTCCCCGACCTTTATGGCGAGTTCCAGATGGCCATTCTGGGGACCCAGACTAGAACTCAGTGGCTATTCCTTTTTTTGAGTCTAAATGTCCAGGCTAGTCCTGAACACGATTTCATCATCCCGAGTCCTGCCCGTGACCCATACCAGCCACCTGGGCCTATAGCGCCCCCTAGTGACGACACCTCTCTGCCAGCACCCAGATCTACATCCGGGGCTCCGACCTGCATCCGGGTCTCAGACCTTCATGGTGGGGCCAAGAAGGCAAACACGGGGTCCAGTCCTCAAACACAGAATCCAGTCTTATGTAAGGGGACAACATCCCCATCCGTAACCCAGACCACCATTCCAGAACACAGATGTCCATGTCAGGTACCAGCCCTCCCCCTGGGGTCCAGACATCCCTCCCTGGCCAGAAGGACCCTCCCAGACTTTAGACCTCTCTCCAGGGATCGGAACTACATTCGGGTTTCAGGCCATAAACACCGAATCCAGTGTTGTATCGGGGGACCAGACCACTATTCCATAACCCAGATGTCCAGGTGAGGTACCAAACCGCCCCCCGGGGCTCAGACCTCCCCCCCCGGCCCGAACTGCCCTCCCAGGACCCAGACTTCCATTTGGGGCTCAGACCTACATCCGGGTGCCAGACCATCATGGCGGGGCTGAGACGATTAACCTGGGCGCCAGGACTCACAAACAGAATCCAGTCCGGTATCAGGGGTATAGTTCTCCATCTGTAACCCAGACCACCATTCCATTACCCAGATGTCCAGGTGAGGTACCAGACCGGTCCCCGGTGCCCAGACCTGCCTCCCTGGCCCAAAAAGCCCTCCCAGGACACAGACCCTCATTGGGGGCTCACACCTCCTGAACAGGATTTTATCATCCCGAGGTCCTGCCCTTGACCCATACCAGCCACCTGGGCTTATAGCGCCCCTAGTGACCACACACCTCTCCCAGCACCCAGACCTACATCCGGGCCTCAGACCTACATCCGGGGCTCAGACCTCCATCCGGGTCCTAGATCTTCATGGCGGTGCTGTGAAGGCCATCCCGGGACCCAGGCCTCAAACACAGAATCTAGTCTTATGTCAGGGGACTACATCTCCATCCGTAACCCAGACCACCATTACATAACACAGATGTCCAGGTGAGGTAGCAGTCCTCACCTCGGGACCCAGACTTCCCTCCCTGCCCCGAACGACCCTCTCAGAATCCAGACATATATCCGGGGCTCGGACCTACATTCGGGTCCAAGGCCACAAACACCGAATCCAATGTTGTATCAGGGGCCAGACCGCTATTCCATAACCCAGGTGTCCAGGTGAGGTGCCAGAGCACCCCCAAGGCCAAGACCTCCCTCCATGGCCCGAAAGGCCCTCCCAGGACACACACCTCCATTCGTGGCTCAAACCTTCCTCGGGGTCCCAGACCTTTATGGCGAGTTCCAGATGGCCATTCAGGGGACCCAGACTAGAACTCAGTGGCTATTCCTTTATTTGAGTCTAAATGTCCCGACTAGTCCTGAACACGATTTCATCATCCGGAGGTCCTGCCCTTGACCCATACCAGTCACCTTGGCCTATAGCGCCCCCTAGTGACCAACCTCTCTGCCAGCACCCAGACCTACATCCCGGGCTCAGACCTACATCCGGGTCCCAGACAATCCTGGCGGGCCTGAAACGAAAAACTCGGGCCCCCCCTCCGGGGCTCAGACATACCTCCCCAGCCCGAAATGCCCTCCCAGGACACAGACCTCCATTCGGGGTTCACACCTACATTGGGGTCACAAACCATTATGGCGAGGCCGAGAAGATTAACCCGGGGCCCGGGATTCAAAAACAGAATCCAGTGCTATATCAGCAGTGTAGTTCTCCATCTGTATCCCAGAACACCATTCCATAATCCAGATGGCCAGGTGAGGTGCCAGACCACCCCCCAAGGCCAAGACCTCCGTCCATGGCCCGAACTGCCCTCCCAGGACCCAGACTTCCATTAGGGGCTCAGACCTACATCCGGGTGCCAGACCATCATGGCGGGGCTGAGACGATTAACCCGGGCGCCAGGACTCACAAACAGAATCCAGTCCCGTATCAGGGGTATAGTTCTCCATCTGTAACCCAGACCACCATTCCATTACCCAGATGTCCAGGTGAGGTACCAGACCGGTCTCCGGGGCCCAGACCTCCCTCCCTGGCCCAAATTGCCATCCCAAGAACCAGACCTCCATTCGGGGCTCAGACGTAAGTCCGGGTCCCAGACCTTTATGGCGAGGACCAGAAGGCCATTCCAGGGTCCCAGACTAGAACCCAGTGCCTATTCCTTTATTTGAGTCTAAATATCCAGGCTAGTCCTGACCAAAATTTCATCATCCCGAGGTCCTGCCCTTGACCCAAACCTCCCACCTGGGCGCATAGCGCCCCCCAGTGACCACACACCTCTCCCAGCACCCAGACCTATATCCGGGGCTCAGACCTACATCTGGGTCCCAGATCTTCATGGCGGGGCTGTGAAGGCCAACCGGGGACCCAGGCCTCAAACACAGAATCCAGTCTTGTATCAGGGGACTGGATCACCATCCGTAACTTAGACCACCATTGTATAACCCAGATGTCCAGGTGAGGTAGCAGACCTTCCCTCGGGGCCCAGACATCCCTCCCCGGCCCAAAAGGCCCTCCCAGGACACAGACCTCCATTCGGGGCTCACACCTCCGTCGGGGTCCCCGACCTTTATGGCGAGTTCCAGATGGCCATTCTGGGGACCCAGACTAGAACTCAGTGGCTATTCCTTTTTTTGAGTCTAAATGTCCAGGCTAGTCCTGAACACGATTTCATCATCCCGAGTCCTGCCCGTGACCCATACCAGCCACCTGGGCCTATAGCGCCCCCTAGTGACGACACCTCTCTGCCAGCACCCAGACCTACATCCGGGGCTCCGACCTGCATCCGGGTCTCAGACCTTCATGGTGGGGCCAAGAAGGCAAACACGGGGGCCAGTCCTCAAACACAGAATCCAGTCTTATGTAAGGGGACAACATCCCCATCCGTAACCCAGACCACCATTCCAGAACACAGATGTCCATGTCAGGTACCAGCCCTCCCCCTGGGGTCCAGACATCCCTCCCTGGCCAGAAGGACCCTCCCAGACTTTAGACCTCTCTCCAGGGATCGGAACTACATTCGGGTTTCAGGCCATAAACACCGAATCCAGTGTTGTATCGGGGGACCAGACCACTATTCCATAACCCAGATGTCCAGGTGAGGTACCAAACCGCCCCCCGGGGCTCAGACCTCCCCCCCCCGGCCCGAACTGCCCTCCCAGGACCCAGACTTCCATTTGGGGCTCAGACCTACATCCGGGTGCCAGACCATCATGGCGGGGCTGAGACGATTAACCCGGGCGCCAGGACTCACAAACAGAATCCAGTCCGGTATCAGGGGTATAGTTCTCCATCTGTAACCCAGACCACCATTCCATTACCCAGATGTCCAGGTGAGGTACCAGACCGGTCCCCGGTGCCCAGACCTGCCTCCCTGGCCCAAAAAGCCCTCCCAAGACACAGACCCTCATTGGGGGCTCACACCTCCTGAACAGGATTTTATCATCCCGAGGTCCTGCCCTTGACCCATACCAGCCACCTGGGCTTATAGCGCCCCTAGTGACCACACACCTCTCCCAGCACCCAGACCTACATCCGGGCCTCAGACCTACATCCGGGGCTCAGACCTCCATCCGGGTCCTAGATCTTCATGGCGGTGCTGTGAAGGCCATCCCGGGACCCAGGCCTCAAACACAGAATCTAGTCTTATGTCAGGGGACTACATCTCCATCCGTAACCCAGACCACCATTACATAACACAGATGTCCAGGTGAGGTAGCAGTCCTCACCTCGGGACCCAGACTTCCCTCCCTGCCCCGAACGACCCTCTCAGAATCCAGACATATATCCGGGGCTCGGACCTACATTCGGGTCCAAGGCCACAAACACCGAATCCAGTGTTGTATCAGGGGCCAGACCGCTATTCCATAACCCAGGTGTCCAGGTGAGGTGCCAGAGCACCCCCAAGGCCAAGACCTCCCTCCATGGCGCGAAAGGCCCTCCCAGGACACACACCTCCATTCGTGGCTCAAACCTTCCTCGGGGTCCCAGACCTTTATGGCGAGTTCCAGATGGCCATTCAGGGGACCCAGACTAGAACTCAGTGGCTATTCCTTTATTTGAGTCTAAATGTCCCGACTAGTCCTGAACACGATTTCATCATCCGGAGGTCCTGCCCTTGACCCATACCAGTCACCTTGGCCTATAGCGCCCCCTAGTGACCACACCTCTCTGCCAGCACCCAGACCTACATCCGGGGCTCAGACCTACATCCGGGTCCCAGACAATCCTGGCGGGCCTGAAACGAAAAACTCGGGCCCCCCCTCCGCGGCTCAGACATACCTCCCCAGCCCGAAATGCCCTCCCAGGACACAGACCTCCATTCGGGGCTCACACCTACATCGGGGTCACAAACCATTATGGCGAGGCCGAGAAGATTAACCCGGGGCCCGGGATTCAAAAACAGAATCCAGTGCTATATCAGCAGTGTAGTTCTCCATCTGTATCCCAGAACACCATTCCATAATCCAGATGGCCAGGTGAGGTGCCAGACCACCCCACAAGGCCAAGACCTCCGTCCATGGCCCGAACTGCCCTCCCAGGACCCAGACTTCCATTAGGGGCTCAAACCTACATCCGGGTGCCAGACCATCATGGCGGGGCTGAGACGATTAACCCGGGCGCCAGGACTCACAAACAGAATCCAGTCCCGTATCAGGGGTATAGTTCTCCATCTGTAACCCAGACCACCATTCCATTACCCTGATGTCCAGGTGAGGTACCAGACCGGTCTCCGGGGCCCAGACCTCCCTCCCTGGCCCAAATTGCCATCCCAAGAACCAGACCTCCATTCGGGGCTCAGACGTAAGTCCGGGTCCCAGACCTTTATGGCGAGGACCAGAAGGCCATTCCAGGGTCCCAGACTAGAACCCAGTGCCTATTCCTTTATTTGAGTCTAAATATCCAGGCTAGTCCTGACCAAAATTTCATCATCCCGAGGTCCTGCCCTTGACCCAAACCTCCCACCTGGGCGCATAGCGCCCCCCAGTGACCACACACCTCTCCCAGCACCCAGACCTATATCCGGGGCTCAGACCTACATCTGGGTCCCAGATCTTCATGGCGGGGCTGTGAAGGCCAACCGGGGACCCAGGCCTCAAACACAGAATCCAGTCTTGTATCAGGGGACTGGATCACCATCCGTAACTTAGACCACCATTGTATAACCCAGATGTCCAGGTGAGGTAGCAGACCTTCCCTCGGGGCCCAGACATCCCTCCCCGGCCCAAAAGGCCCTCCCAGGACACAGACCTCCATTCGGGGCTCACACCTCCGTCGGGGTCCCCGACCTTTATGGCGAGTTCCAGATGGCCATTCTGGGGACCCAGACTAGAACTCAGTGGCTATTCCTTTTTTTGAGTCTAAATGTCCAGGCTAGTCCTGAACACGATTTCATCATCCCGAGTCCTGCCCGTGACCCATACCAGCCACCTGGGCCTATAGCGCCCCCTAGTGACGACACCTCTCTGCCAGCACCCAGACCTACATCTGGGGCTCCGACCTGCATCCGGGTCTCAGACCTTCATGGTGGGGCCAAGAAGGCAAACACGGGGCCCAGTCCTCAAACACAGAATGCAGTCTTATGTAAGGGGACAACATCCCCATCCGTAACCCAGACCACCATTCCAGAACACAGATGTCCATGTCAGGTACCAGCCCTCCCCCTGGGGTCCAGACATCCCTCCCTGGCCAGAAGCACCCTCCCAGACTTTAGACCTCTCTCCAGGGATCGGAACTACATTCGGGTTTCAGGCCATAAACACCGAATTTACTGTTGTATTGGGGGACCAGACCACTATTCCATAACCCAGATGTCCAGGTGAGGTACCAAACCGCCCCCCGGGGCTCAGACCTCCCTCCCCGGCCCGAACTGCCCTCCCAGGACCCAGACTTCCATTTGGGGCTCAGACCTACATCCGGGTGCCAGACCATCATGGCGGGCCTGAGACGATTAACCCGGGCGCCAGGACTCACAAACAGAATCCAGTCCTGTATCAGTGGTATTGTTCTCCATCTGTAACCCAGACCACCATTCCATTACCCAGATGTCCAGGTGAGGTACCAGACCGGTCCCCGGTGCCCAGACCTGCCTCCCTGGCCCAAAAAGCCCTCCCAGGACACAGACCCTCATTGGGGGCTCACACCTCCTGAACAGGATTTTATCATCCCGAGGTCCTGCCCTTGACCCATACCAGCCTCCTGGGTTTATAGCGCCCCTAGTGACCACACACCTCTCCCAGCACCCAGACCTACATCCGGGCCTCAGACCTACATCCGGGGCTCAGACCTCCATCCGGGTCCTAGATCTTCATGGCGGTGCTGTGAAGGCCATTCCGGGACCCAGGCCTCAAACACAGAATCTAGTCTTATGTCATGGGACTACATCTCCATCCGTAACCCAGACCACCATTACATAACACAGATGTCCAGGTGAGGTAGCAGTCCTCACCTCGGGACCCAGACTTCCCTCACTGCCCCGAACGACCCTCTCAGAATCCAGACATATTTCCGGGGCTCGGACCTACATTCGGGTCCAAGGCCACAAACACCGAATCCAGTGTTGTATCAGGGGCCAGACCACTAGTCCACAACGCAGATGTCCAGGTGAGGTGCCAGACCACCCCCAAGGCCAAGACCTCCCTCCATGGCCCGAAAGGCCCTCCCAGGACACACACCTCCATTCGTGGCTCAAACCTTCCTCGGGGTCCCAGACCTTTATGGCGAGTTCCAGATGGCCATTCAGGGGACCCAGACTAGAACTCAGTGGCTATTCCTTTATTTGAGTCTAAATGTCCCGACTAGTCCTGAACACGATTTCATCATCCGGAGGTCCTGCCCTTGACCCATACCAGCCACCTGGGCCTATAGCGCCCCCTAGTGACCACACCTCTCTGCCAGCACCCAGACCTACATCCGGGGCTCAGACCTACATCCGGGTCCCAGACAATCCTGGCGGGCCTGAAACGAAAAACTCGGGCCCCCCCTCCGGGGCTCAGACATACCTCCCCAGCCCGAAATGCCCTGCCAGAACACAGACCTCCATTCGGGGCTCACACCTACATCGGGGTCACAAACCATTATGGCGAGGCCGAGAAGATTAACCCGGGGCCCGGGATTCAAAAACAGAATCCAGTGCTATATCAGCAGTGTAGTTCTCCATCTGTATCCCAGAACACCATTCCATAATCCAGATGGCCAGGTGAGGTGCCAGACCACCCCCCAAGGCCAAGACCTCCGTCCATGGCCCGAACTGCCCTCCCAGGACCCAGACTTCCATTTGGGGCTCAGACCTACATCCGGGTGCCAGACCATCATGGCGGGGCGGAGACGATTAACCCGGGCGCCAGGACTCACAAACAGAATCCAGTCCCGTATCAGGGGTATAGTCCTCCATCTGTAACCCAGACCACCATTCCATTACCCAGATGTCCAGGTGAGGTACCAGACCGGTCTCCGGGGCCCAGACCTCCCTCCCTGGCCCAAATTGCCATCCCAAGAACCAGACCTCCATTCGGGGCTCAGACGTAAGTCCGGGTCCCAGACCTTTATGGCGAGGACCAGAAGGGCATTCCAGGGTCCCAGACTAGAACCCAGTGCCTATTCCTTTATTTGAGTCTAAATATCCAGGCTAGTCCTGACCAAAATTTCATCATCCCGAGGTTCTGCCCTTGACCCAAACCTCCCACCTGGGCGCATAGCGCCCCCCAGTGACCACACACCTCTCCCAGCACCCAGACCTATATCCGGGGCTCAGACCTACATCTGGGTCCCAGATCTTCATGGCGGGGCTGTGAAGGCCAACCCGGGACCCAGTGCTCAAACACAGAATCCAGTCCTGTATCAGGGAACTGGATCACCATCCGTAACTTAGACCACCATTGTATAACCCAGATGTCCAGGTGAGGTAGCAGACCTTCCCTCGGGGCCCAGACATCCCTCCCTGGCCCAAAAGGCCCTCCCAGGACAGAGACCTCCATTCGGGGCTCACACCTCCGTCGGGGTCCCCGACCTTTATGGCGAGTTCCAGATGGCCATTCTGGGGACCCAGACTAGAACTCAGTGGCTATTCCTTTTTTTGAGTCTAAATGTCCAGGCTAGTCCTGAACACGATTTCATCATCCCGAGTCCTGCCCGTGACCCATACCAGCCACCTGGGCCTATAGCGCCCCCTAGTGACGACACCTCTCTGCCAGCACCCAGACCTACATCCGGGGCTCCGACCTACATCCGGGTCTCAGACCTTCATGGTGGGGCCAAGAAGGCAAACACGGGGCCCTGTCCTCAAACACAGAATGCAGTCTTATGTCAGGGGACAACATCTCCATCCGTAACCCAGACCACCATTCCAGAACACAGATGTCCATGTCAGGTACCAGCCCTCCCCCTGGGGTCCAGACATCCCTCCCTGGCCAGAAGGACCCTCCCAGACTTTAGACCTCTCTCCAGGGATCGGAACTACATTCGGGTTTCAGGCCATAAACACCGAATCCAGTGTTGTATCGGGGGACCAGACCACTATTCCATAACCCAGATGTCCAGGTGAGGTACCAAACCGCCCCCCGGGGCTCAGACCTCCCTCCCCGGCCCGAACTGCCCTCCCAGGACCCAGACTTCCATTTGGGGCTCAGACCTACATCCGGGTGCCAGACCATCATGGCGGCCTGAGAAGATTAACCCGGGCGCCAGGACTCACAAACAGAATCCAGTCCTGTATCAGGGGTATAGTTCTCCATCTGTAACCCAGACCACCATTCCATTACCCAGATGTCCAGGTGAGGTACCAGACCGGTCCCCGGTGCCCAGACCTGCCTCCCTGGCCCAAAAAGCCCTCCCAGGACACAGACCTCCATTCGGGGCTCACACCTCCTGAACAGGATTTTATCATCCCGAGGTCCTGCCCTTGACCCATACCAGCCACCTGGGCTTATAGCGCCCCTAGTGACCACACACCTCTCCCAGCACCCAGACCTACATCCGGGCCTCAGACCTACATCCGGGGCTCAGACCTCCATCCGGGTCCTAGATCTTCATGGCAGTGCTGTGAAGGCCATCCCGGGACCCAGGCCTCAAACACAGAATCTAGTCTTATGTCAGGGGACTACATCTCCATCCGTAACCCAGACCACCATTACATAACACAGATGTCCAGGTGAGGTAGCAGTCCTCACCTCGGGACCCAGACTTCCCTCCCTGCCCCGAACGACCCTCTCAGAATCCAGACATATATCCGGGGCTCGGACCTACATTCGGGTCCAAGGCCACAAACACCGAATCCAGTGTTGTATCAGGGGCCAGACCACTATTCCATAACCCAGAAGGCCAGGTGAGGTGCGAGAGCACCCCCAAGGCCAAGACCTCCCTCCATGGCCCGAAAGGCCCTCCCAGGACACACACCTCCATTCGTGGCTCAAACCTTCCTCGGGGTCCCAGACCTTTATGGCGAGTTCCAGATGGCCATTCAGGGGACCCAGACTAGAACTCAGTGGCTATTCCTTTATTTGAGTCTAAATGTCCCGACTAGTCCTGAACACGATTTCATCATCCGGAGGTCCTGCCCTTGACCCATACCAGTCACCTTGGCCTATAGCGCCCCCTAGTGACCACACCTCTCTGCCAGCACCCAGACCTACATCCGGGGCTCAGACCTACATCCGGGTCCCAGACAATCCTGGCGGGCCTGAAACGAAAAACTCGGGCCCCCCCTCCGGGGCTCAGACATACCTCCCCAGCCCGAAATGCCCTCCCAGGACACAGACCTCCATTCGGGGCTCACACCTACATCGGGGTCACAAACCATTATGGCGAGGCCTAGAAGATTAACCCGGGGCCCGGGATTCAAAAACAGAATCCAGTGCTATATCAGCAGTGTAGTTCTCCATCTGTATCCCAGAACACCATTCCATAATCCAGATGGCCAGGTGAGGTGCCAGACCACCCCCCAAGGCCAAGACCTCCGTCCATGGCCCGAACTGCCCTCCCAGGACCCAGACTTCCATTTGGGGCTCAGACCTACATCCGGGTGCCAGACCATCATGGCGAGGCTGAGACGATTAACCCGGGCGCCAGGACTCACAAACAGAATCCAGTCCCGTATCAGGGGTATAGTTCTCCATCTGTAACCCAGACCACCATTCCATTACCCAGATGTCCAGGTGAGGTACCAGACCGGTCTCCGGGGCCCAGACCTCCCTCCCTGGCCCAAATTGCCATCCCAAGAACCAGACCTCCATTCGGGGCTCAGACGTAAGTCCGGGTCCCAGACCTTTATGGCGAGGACCAGAAGGCCATTCCAGGGACCCAGACTAGAACCCAGTGCCTATTCCTTTATTTGAGTCTAAATATCCAGGCTAGTCCTGACCAAAATTTCATCATCCCGAGATCCTGCCCTTGACCCAAACCTCCCACCTGGGCGCATAGCGCCCCCCAGTGACCACACACCTCTCCCAGCACCCAGACCTATATCCGGGGCTCAGACCTACATATGGGTCCCAGATCTTCATGGCGGGGCTGTGAAGGCCAACCCGGGACCCAGTGCTCAAACACAGAATCCAGTCCTGTATCAGGGAACTGGATCACCATCCGTAACTTAGACCACCATTGTATAACCCAGATGTCCAGGTGAGGTAGCAGACCTTCCCTCGGGGCCCAGACATCCCTCCCCGGCCCAAAAGGCCCTCCCAGGACACAGACCTCCATTCGGGGCTCACACCTCCGTCGGGGTCCCCGACCTTTATGGCGAGTTCCAGATGGCCATTCTGGGGACCCAGACTAGAACTCAGTGGCTATTCCTTTTTTTGAGTCTAAATGTCCAGGCTAGTCCTGAACACGATTTCATCATCCCGAGTCCTGCCCGTGACCCATACCAGCCACCTGGGCCTATAGCGCCCCCTAGTGACGACACCTCTCTGCCAGCACCCAGACCTACATCCGGGGCTCCGACCTACATCCGGGTCTCAGACCTTCATGGTGGGGCCAAGAAGGCAAACACGGGGCCCTGTCCTCAAACACAGAATGCAGTCTTATGTCAGGGGACAACATCTCCATCCGTAACCCAGACCACCATTCCAGAACACAGATGTCCATGTCAGGTACCAGCCCTCCCCCTGGGGTCCAGACATCCCTCCCTGGCCAGAAGGACCCTCCCAGACTTTAGACCTCTCTCCAGGGATCGGAACTACATTCGGGTTTCAGGCCATAAACACCGAATCCAGTGTTGTATCGGGGGACCAGACCACTATTCCATAACCCAGATGTCCAGGTGAGGTACCAAACCGCCCCCCGGGGCTCAGACCTCCCTCCCCGGCCCGAACTGCCCTCCCAGGACCCAGACTTCCATTTGGGGCTCAGACCTACATCCGGGTGCCAGACCATCATGGCGGGCCTGAGACGATTAACCCGGGCGCCAGGACTCACAAACAGAATCCAGTCCTGTATCAGGGGTATAGTTCTCCATCTGTAACCCAGACCACCATTCCATTACCCAGATGTCCAGGTGAGGTACCAGACCGGTCCCCGGTGCCCAGACCTGCCTCCCTGGCCCAAAAAGCCCTCCCAGGACACAGACCTCCATTCGGGGCTCACACCTCCTGAACAGGATTTTATCATCCCGAGGTCCTGCCCTTGACCCATACCAGCCACCTGGGCTTATAGCGCCCCTAGTGACCACACACCTCTCCCAGCACCCAGACCTACATCCGGGCCTCAGACCTACATCCGGGGCTCAGACCTCCATCCGGGTCCTAGATCTTCATGGCGGTGCTGTGAAGGCCATCCCGGGACCCAGGCCTCAAACACAGAATCTAGTCTTATGTCAGGGGACTACATCTCCATCCGTAACCCAGACCACCATTACATAACACAGATGTCCAGGTGAGGTAGCAGTCCTCACCTCGGGACCCAGACTTCCCTCCCTGCCCCGAACGACCCTCTCAGAATCCAGACATATATCCGGGGCTCGGACCTACATTCGGGTCCAAGGCCACAAACACCGAATCCAGTGTTGTATCAGGGGCCAGACCACTATTCCATAACCCAGAAGGCCAGGTGAGGTGCCAGAGCACCCCCAAGGCCAAGACCTCCTTCCATGGCCCGAAAGGCCCTCCCAGGACACACACCTCCATTCGTGGCTCAAACCTTCCTCGGGGTCCCAGACCTTTATGGCGAGTTCCAGATGGCCATTCAGGGGACCCAGACTAGAACTCAGTGGCTATTCCTTTATTTGAGTCTAAATGTCCCGACTAGTCCTGAACACGATTTCATCATCCGGAGGTCCTGCCCTTGACCCATACCAGTCACCTTGGCCTATAGCGCCCCCTAGTGACCACACCTCTCTGCCAGCACCCAGACCTACATCCGGGGCTCAGACCTACATCCGGGTCCCAGACAATCCTGGCGGGCCTGAAACGAAAAACTCGGGCCCCCCCTCCGGGGCTCAGACATACCTCCCCAGCCCGAAATGCCCTCCCAGGACACAGACCTCCATTCGGGGCTCACACCTACATCGGGGTCACAAACCATTATGGCGAGGCCTAGAAGATTAACCCGGGGCCCGGGATTCAAAAACAGAATCCAGTGCTATATCAGCAGTGTAGTTCTCCATCTGTATCCCAGAACAACATTCCATAATCCAGATGGCCAGGTGAGGTGCCAGACCACCCCCCAAGGCCAAGACCTCCGTCCATGGCCCGAACTGCCCTCCCAGGACCCAGACTTCCATTTGGGGCTCAGACCTACATCCGGGTGCCAGACCATCATGGCGGGGCGGAGACGATTAACCCGGGCGCCAGGACTCACAAACAGAATCCAGTCCTGTATCAGGGGTATAGTTCTCCATCTGTAACCCAGACCACCATTCCATTACCCAGATGTCCAGGTGAGGTACCAGACCGGTCTCCGGGGCCCAGACCTCCCTCCCTGGCCCAAATTGCCATCCCAAGAACCAGACCTCCATTCGGGGCTCAGACGTAAGTCCGGGTCCCAGACCTTTATGGCGAGGACCAGAAGGCCATTCCAGGGTCCCAGACTAGAACCCAGTGCCTATTCCTTTATTTGAGTCTAAATATCCAGGCTAGTCCTGACCAAAATTTCATCATCCCGAGGTCCTGCCCTTGACCCAAACCTCCCACCTGGGCGCATAGCGCCCCCCAGTGACCACACACCTCTCCCAGCACCCAGACCTATATCCGGGGCTCAGACCTACATCTGGGTCCCAGATCTTCATGGCGGGGCTGTGAAGGCCAACCGGGGACCCAGGCCTCAAACTCAGAATCCAGTCTTGTATCAGGGGACTGGATCACCATCCTTAACTTAGACCACCATTGTATAACCCAGATGTCCAGGTGAGGTAGCAGACCTTCCCTCGGGGCCCAGACATCCCTCCCCGGCCCAAAAGGCCCTCCCAGGACACAGACCTCCATTCGGGGCTCACACCTCCGTCGGGGTCCCCGACCTTTATGGCGAGTTCCAGATGGCCATTCTGGGGACCCAGACTAGAACTCAGTGGCTATTCCTTTTTTTGAGTCTAAATGTCCAGGCTAGTCCTGAACACGATTTCATCATCCCGAGTCCTGCCCGTGACCCATACCAGCCACCTGGGCCTATAGCGCCCCCTAGTGACGACACCTCTCTGCCAGCACCCAGACCTACATCCGGGGCTCCGACCTGCATCCGGGTCTCAGACCTTCATGGTGGGGCCAAGAAGGCAAACACGGGGCCCAGTCCTCAAACACAGAATGCAGTCTTATGTAAGGGGACAACATCCCCATCCGTAACCCAGACCACCATTCCAGAACACAGATGTCCATGTCAGGTACCAGCCCTCCCCCTGGGGTCCAGACATCCCTCCCTGGCCAGAAGGACCCTCCCAGACTTTAGACCTCTCTCCAGGGATCGGAACTACATTCGGGTTTCAGGCCATAAACACCGAATTTACTGTTGTATTGGGGGACCAGACCACTATTCCATAACCCAGATGTCCAGGTGAGGTACCAAACCGCCCCCCGGGGCTCAGACCTCCCTCCCCGGCCTGAACTGCCCTCCCAGGACCCAGACTTCCATTTGGGGCTCAGACCTACATCCGGGTGCCAGACCATCATGGCGGTGCTGAGACGATTAACCCGGGCGCCAGGACTCACAAACAGAATCCAGTCCTGTATCAGTGGTATTGTTCTCCATCTGTAACCCAGACCACCATTCCATTACCCAAATGTCCAGGTGAGGTACCAGACCGGTCCCCGGTGCCCAGACCTGCCTCCCTGGCCCAAAAAGCCCTCCCAGGACACAGACCCTCATTGGGGGCTCACACCTCCTGAACAGGATTTTATCATCCCGAGGTCCTGCCCTTGACCCATACCAGCCTCCTGGTTTATAGCGCCACTAGTGACCACACACCTCTCCCAGCACCCAGACCTACATCCGGGCCTCAGACCTACATCCGGGGCTCAGACCTCCATCCGGGTCCTAGATCTTCATGGCGGTGCTGTGAAGGCCATCCCGGGACCCAGGCCTCAAACACAGAATCTAGTCTTATGTCATGGGACTACATCTCCATCCGTAACCCAGACCACCATTACATAACACAGATGTCCAGGTGAGGTAGCAGTCCTCACCTCGGGACCCAGACTTCCCTCCCTGCCCCGAACGACCCTCTCAGAATCCAGACATATTTCCGGGGCTCGGACCTACATTCGGGTCCAAGGCCACAAACACCGAATCCAGTGTTGTATCAGGGGCCAGACCACTAGTCCACAACGCAGATGTCCAGGTGAGGTGTCAGACCACCCCCCAAGGCCAAGACCTCCTTCCATGGCCCGAAAGGCCCTCCCAGGACACACACCTCCATTCGTGGCTCAAACCTTCCTCGGGGTCCCAGACCTTTATGGCGAGTTCCAGATGGCCATTCAGGGGACCTAGACTAGATCTCAGTGGCTATTCCTTTATTTGAGTCTAAATGTCCAGACTAGTCCTGAACACGATTTCATCATCCGGAGGTCCTGCCCTTGACCCATACCAGCCACCTGGGCCTATAGCGCCCCCTAGTGACCACACCTCTCTTCCAGCACCCAGACCAACATCCAGGGCTCAGACCTACATCCGGGTCCCAGACAATCCTGGCGGGCCTGAAACGAAAAACTCGGGCCCCCCCTCCGGGGCTCAGACATACCTCCGCAGCCCGAAATGCCCTGCCAGGACACAGACCTCCATTCGGGGCTCACACCTACATCGGGGTCACAAACCATTATGGCGAGGCCGAGAAGATTAACCCGGGGCCCGGGATTCAAAAACAGAATCCAGTGCTATATCAGCAGTGTAGTTCTCCATCTGTATCCCAGAACACCATTCCATAATCCAGATGGCCAGGTGAGGTGCCAGACCACCCCCCAAGGCCAAGACCTCCGTCCATGGCCCGAACTGCCCTCCCAGGACCCAGACTTCCATTTGGGGCTCAGACCTACATCCGGGTGCCAGACCATCATGGCGGGGCTGAGACGATTAACCCGGGCGCCAGGACTCACAAACAGAATCCAGTCCCGTATCAGGGGTATAGTTCTCCATATGTAACCCAGACCATCATTCCATTACCCAGATGTCCAGGTGAGGTACCAGACCGGTCTCCGGGGCCCAGACCTCTCTCCCTGGCCCAAATTGCCATCCCAAGAACCAGACCTCCATTCGGGGCTCAGACGTAAGTCCGGGTCCCAGACCTTTATGGCGAGGACCAGAAGGCCATTGCAGGGACCCACACTAGAACCCAGTGCCTATTCCTTTATTTGAGTCTAAATATCCAGGCTAGTCCTGACCAAAATTTCATCATCCCGAGGTCCTGCCGTTGACCCAAACCTCCCACCTGGGCGCATAGCGCCCCCCAGTGACCACACACCTCTCCCAGCACCCAGACCAATATCTGGGACTCAGACCTACATCTGGGTCCCAGATCTTCATGGCGGGGCTGTGAAGGCCAACCCGGGACCCAGGCCTCAAACACAGAATCCAGTCTCATATCAGGGGACTGGATCACCATCCGTAACTTAGACCACCATTGTATAACCCAGATGTCCAGGTGAGGTAGCAGACCTTCCCTCGGAGCCCAGACATCCCTCCCCGGCCCAAAAGGCCCTCCCAGGACACAGACCTCTATTCGGGGCTCACACCTCCATCGGGGTCCCCGACCTTTATGGCGAGTTCCAGATGGCCATTCTGGGGACCCAGACTAGAACTCAGTGGCTATTCCTTTATTTGAGTCTAAATGTCCAGGCTAGTCCTGAACACGATTTCATCATCCCGAGTCCTGCCCGTGACCCATACCAGCCACCTGGGCCTATAGCGCCCCCTAGTGACCACACCTCTCTGCCAGCACCCAGACCTATATCCGGGGCTCCGACCTACATCCGGGTCTCAGACCTTCATGGTGGGGCCAAGAAGGCCAACACGGGGCCCAGTCCTCAAACACAGAATGCAGTCTTATGTAAGGGGACAACATCTCCATCCGTAACCCAGACCACCATTCCAGAACACAGATGTCCATGTCAGGTACCAGCCCTCCCCCCGGGGACCAGACATCCCTCCCTGGCCAGAAGGACCCTCCCAGACTTTAGACCTCTCTCCAGGGATCGGAACTACATTCGGGTTTCAGGCCATAAACACCGAATGCAGTGTTGTATCGGGGGACCAGACCACTATTCCATAACCCAGATGTCCAGGTGAGGTACCAGACCGCCCCCCGGGGCTCAGACCTCCCTCCCTGGCCCGAACTGCCCTCCCAGGACCCAGACTTCCATTTGGGGCTCAGACCTAAATCCGGGTGCCAGACCATCATGGCGGGCTGAGACGATTAACCCGGACGCCAGGACTCACATACAGAATCCAGTTCTATATCAGGGGTATAGTTCTCCATCTGTAACCCAGACCACCATTCCATTACCCAGATGTCCAGGTGAGGGACCATACCGGTCCCCGGTGCCCAGACCTGCCTCCCTGGCCCAAAAAGCCCTCCCAGGACACAGACCTCCATTCGGGGCTCACACCTCCTGAACAGGATTTTATCATCCCGAGGTCCTGCCCTTGACCCATACCAGCCACCTGGGCTTATAACGCCCCTAGTGACCACACACCTCTCCCAGCACCCAGACCTACATCCGGGCCTCAGACCTACATCTGGGGCTCAGACCTCCATCCGGGTCCTAGATCTTCATGGCGGTGCTGTGAAGGCCAACCCGGGACACAGGCCTCAAACACAGAATCTAGTCTTATGTCAGGGGACTACATCTCCATCCGTAACCCAGACCACCATTACATAACACAGATGTCCAGGTGAGGTAGCAGACCTCACCTCGGGACCCAGACTTCCCTCCTTGCCCCGAACGACCCTCTCAGAATCCAGACATATATCCGGGGCTCGGACCTACATTCGGGTCCAAGGCCACATACACGGAATCCAGTGATGTATCAGGGGCCAGACCACTATTACACAACGCAGATGTCCAGGTGAGTTGTCAGACCACCCCCCAAGGCCAAGACCTCCCTCCATGGCCCGAAAGGCCCTCCCAGGACACACACCTCCATTCGTGGCTCAAACCTTCCTCGGGGTCCCAGACCTTTATGGCGAGTTCCAGATGGCCATTCAGGGGACCAAGACTAGAACTCAGTGGCTATTCCTTTATTTGAGTCTAAATGTCCAGACTAGTCCTGAACACAATTTCATCATCCGGAGGTCCTGCCCTTGACTCATACCAGCCACCTGGGCCTATAGCGCCCCCTAGTGACCAACCTCTCTACCAGCACCCAGACCAACATCCAGGGCTCAGACCTACATCCGGGTCCCAGACAATCCTGGCGGGCCTGAAACGAAAAACTCGGCACCCCCGTCCGGGGCTCAGACATACCTCCCCAGCCCGAAATGCCCTGCCAGGACACAGACATCCATTCGGGGCTCACACCTACATCGGGGTCACAAAACAATATGGTGAGGCCGAGAAGATTAACCCGGGCCCGGGATTCAAAAACAGAATCCAGTGCTATATCAGCAGTGTAGTTCTCCATCTGTATCCCAGAACACCATTCCATAATCCAGATGGCCAGGTGAGGTGCCAGACCACCCCCCAAGGCCAAGACCTCCGTCCATGGCCCGAACTGCCCTCCCAGGACCCAGACTTCCATTTGGGGCTCAGACCTACATCCGGGTGCCAGACCGTCATGGCGGGGCTGAGACGATTAACCCGGACGCCAGGACTCACATACAGAATCCAGTTCTATATCAGGGGTATAGTTCTCCATCTGTAACCCAGACCACCATTCCATTACCCAGATGTCCAGGTGAGGGACCAGCCGGTCCCCGGTGCCCAGACCTGCCTCCCTGGCCCAAAAAGCCCTCCCAGGACACAGACCTCCATTCGGGGCTCACACCTCCTGAACAGGATTTTATCATCCCGAGGTCCTGCCCTTGACCCATACCAGCCACATGGGCTTATAACGCCCCTAGTGACCACACACCTCTCCCAGCACCCAGACATACATCCGGGGCTCAGACCTCCATCCGGGGCTCAGACCTCCATCCGGGTCCTAGATCTTCATGGCGGTGCTGTGAAGGCCATCCCGGGACACAGGCCTCAAACACAGAATCTAGTCTTATGTCAGGGGACTACATCTCCATCCGTAACCCAGACTACCATTACATAACACAGATGTCCAGGTGAGGTAGCAGACCTCACCTCGGGACCCAGACTTCCCTCCTTGCCCCGAACGACCCTCTCAGAATCCAGACATATATCCGGGGCTCGGACCTACATTCGGGTCCAAGGCCACATACACCGAATCCAGTGTTGTATCAGGGGCCAGACCACTATTACACAACGCAGATGTCCAGGTGAGTTGTCAGACCACCCCCCAAGGCCAAGACCTCCCTCCATGGCCCGAAAGGCCCTCCCAGGACACACACCTCCATTCGTGGCTCAAACCTTCCTCGGGGTCCCAGACCTTTATGGCGAGTTCCAGATGGCCATTCAGGGGACCCAGACTAGAACTCAGTGGCTATTCCTTTATTTGAGTCTAAATGTCCAGACTAGTCCTGAACACGATTTCATCATCCGGAGGTCCTGCCCTTGACCCATATCAGCCACCTGGGCCTATAGCGCCCCCTGGTGACCACACCTCTCTGCCAGCACCCAGACCTACATCCGGGGCTCAGACCTACATCCGGGTCCCAGACAATCCTGGCGGGCCTGAAACGAAAATCTCGGGCCCCCCCTCCGGGGCTCAGACATACCTCCCCAGCCCGAAATGCCCTCCCAGGACACAGACCTCCATTCGGGGCTCACACCTACATCGGGGTCACAAACCATTATGGCGAGGCGGAGAAGATTAACCCGGGGCCCGGGATTCAAAAACAGAATCCAGTGCTATATCAGCAGTGTAGTTCTCCATCTGTATCCCAGAACACCATTCCATAATCCAGATGGCCAGGTGAGGTGCCAGACCACCCCCCAAGGCCAAGACCTCCGTCCATGGCCCGAACTGCCCTCCCAGGACCCAGACTTCCATTTGGGGCTCAGACCTACATCCGGGTGCCAGACCATCATGGCGGGGCTGAGACGATTAACCCGGGCGCCAGACCTCACAAACAGAATCCAGTCCTGTATCAGGGGTATAGTTCTCCATCTGTAACCCAGACCACCATTCCATTACCCAGATGTCCAGGTGAGGTACCAGACCGGTCTCCGGGGCCCAGACCTCCCTCCCTGGCCCAAATTGCCATCCCAAGAACCAGACCTCCATTCGGGGCTCAGACATAAGTCCGGGTCCCAGACCTTTAAGGCGAGGACCAGAAGGCCATTCCAGGGACCCAGACAAGAACCCAGTGCCTATTCCTTTATTTGAGTCTAAATATCCAGGCTAGTCCTGACCAAAATTTCATCATCCCGAGATCCTGCCCTTGACCCAAACCTCTCACCTGGGCGCATAGCGCCCCCCAGTGACCACACACCTCTCCCAGCACCCAGACCTATATCCGGGGCTCAGACCTACATCTGGGTCCCAGATCTTCATGGCGGGGCTGTGAAGGCCAACCGGGGACCCAGGCCTCAAACACAGAATCCAGTCCTGTATCAGGGGACTGGATCACCATCCGTAACTTAGACCACCATTGTATAACCCAGATGTCCAGGTGAGGTAGCAGACCTTCCCTCGGGGCCCAGACATCCCTCCCCGGCCGAAAAGGCCCTCCCAGGACACAGACCTCCATTCGGGGCTCACACCTCCATCGGGGTCCCCGACCTTTATGGCGAGTTCCAGATGGCCATTCTGGGGACCCAGACTAGAACTCAGTGGCTATTCCTTTATTTGAGTCTAAATGTCGAGGCTAGTCCTGAACACGATTTCCTCATCCCGAGTCCTGCCCGTGACCCATACCAGCCACCTGGGCCTATAGCGCCCCCTAGTGACGACACCTCTCTGCCAGCACCCAGACCTACATCCGGGGCTCCGACCTGCATCCGGGTCTCAGACCTTCATGGTGGGGCCAAGAAGGCAAACACGGGGCCCAGTCCTCAAACACAGAATCCAGTCTTATGTAAGGGGACAACATCCCCATCCGTAACCCAGACCACCATTCCAGAACACAGATGTCCATGTCAGGTACCAGCCCTCCCCCTGGGGTCCAGACATCCCTCCCTGGCCAGAAGGACCCTCCCAGACTTTAGACCTCTCTCCAGGGATCGGAACTACATTCGGGTTTCAGGCCATAAACACCGAATCCAGTGTTGTATCGGGGGACCAGACCACTATTCCATAACCCAGATGTCCAGGTGAGGTACCAAACCGCCCCCCGGGGCTCAGACCTCCCTCCCCGGCCCGAACTGCCCTCCCAGGACCCAGACTTCCATTTGGGGCTCAGACCTACATCCGGGTGCCAGACCATCATGGCGGGGCTGAGACGATTAACCCGGGCGCCAGGACTCACAAACAGAATCCAGTCCTGTATCAGGGGTATAGTTCTCCATCTGTAACCCAGACCACCATTCCATTACCCAGATGTCCAGGTGAGGTACCAGACCGGTCCCCGGTGCCCAGACCTGCCTCCCTGGCCCAAAAAGCCCTCCCAGGACACAGACCTCCATTCGGGGCTCACACCTCCTGAACAGGATTTTATCATCCCGAGGTCCTGCCCTTGACCCATACCAGCCACCTGGGCTTATAGCGCCCCTAGTGACCACACACCTCTCCCAGCACCCAGACCTACATCCGGGGCTCAGACCTCCATCCGGGTCCTAGATCTTCATGGCGGTGCTGTGAAGGCCATCCCGGGACCCAGGCCTCAAACACAGAATCTAGTGTTATGTCAGGGGACTACATCTCCATCCGTAACCCAGACCACCATTACATAACACAGATGTCCAGGTGAGGTAGCAGTCCTCACCTCGGGACCCAGACTTCCCTCCCTGCCCCGAACGACCCTCTCAGAATCCAGACATATATCCGGGGCTCGGACCTACATTCGGGTCCAAGGCCACAAACACCGAATCCAGTGTTGTATCAGGGGCCAGACCACTATTCCATAAACCAGGTGTCCAGGTGAGGTGCCAGACCACCCCCAAGGCCAAGACCTCCCTCCATGGCCCGAAAGGCCCTCCCAGGACACACACCTCCATTCGTGGCTCAAACCTTCCTCGGGGTCCCAGACCTTTATGGCGAGTTCCAGATGGCCATTCAGGGGACCCAGACTAGAACTCAGTGGCTATTCCTTTATTTGAGTCTAAATGTCCCGACTAGTCCTGAACACGATTTCATCATCCGGGGGTCCTGCCCTTGACCCATACCAGCCACCTGGGCCTATAGCGCCCCCTAGTGACCACACCTCTCTGCCAGCACCCAGACCTACATCCGGGGCTCAGACCTACATCCGGGTCCCAGACAATCCTGGCGGGCCTGAAACGAAAAACTCGGCACCCCCGTCCGGGGCTCAGACATACCTCCCCAGCCCGAAATGCCCTGCCAGGACACAGACATCCATTCGGGGCTCACACCTACATCGGGGTCACAAAACAATATGGTGAGGCCGAGAAGATTAACCCGGGCCCGGGATTCAAAAACAGAATCCAGTGCTATATCAGCAGTGTAGTTCTCCATCTGTATCCCAGAACACCATTCCATAATCCAGATGGCCAGGTGAGGTGCCAGACCACCCCCCAAGGCCAAGACCTCCGTCCATGGCCCGAACTGCCCTCCCAGGACCCAGACTTCCATTTGGGGCTCAGACCTACATCCGGGTGCCAGACCGTCATGGCGGGGCTGAGACGATTAACCCGGACGCCAGGACTCACATACAGAATCCAGTTCTATATCAGGGGTATAGTTCTCCATCTGTAACCCAGACCACCATTCCATTACCCAGATGTCCAGGTGAGGGACCAGCCGGTCCCCGGTGCCCAGACCTGCCTCCCTGGCCCAAAAAGCCCTCCCAGGACACAGACCTCCATTCGGGGCTCACACCTCCTGAACAGGATTTTATCATCCCGAGGTCCTGCCCTTGACCCATACCAGCCACATGGGCTTATAACGCCCCTAGTGACCACACACCTCTCCCAGCACCCAGACATACATCCGGGGCTCAGACCTCCATCCGGGGCTCAGACCTCCATCCGGGTCCTAGATCTTCATGGCGGTGCTGTGAAGGCCATCCCGGGACACAGGCCTCAAACACAGAATCTAGTCTTATGTCAGGGGACTACATCTCCATCCGTAACCCAGACTACCATTACATAACACAGATGTCCAGGTGAGGTAGCAGACCTCACCTCGGGACCCAGACTTCCCTCCTTGCCCCGAACGACCCTCTCAGAATCCAGACATATATCCGGGGCTCGGACCTACATTCGGGTCCAAGGCCACATACACCGAATCCAGTGTTGTATCAGGGGCCAGACCACTATTACACAACGCAGATGTCCAGGTGAGTTGTCAGACCACCCCCCAAGGCCAAGACCTCCCTCCATGGCCCGAAAGGCCCTCCCAGGACACACACCTCCATTCGTGGCTCAAACCTTCCTCGGGGTCCCAGACCTTTATGGCGAGTTCCAGATGGCCATTCAGGGGACCCAGACTAGAACTCAGTGGCTATTCCTTTATTTGAGTCTAAATGTCCAGACTAGTCCTGAACACGATTTCATCATCCGGAGGTCCTGCCCTTGACCCATATCAGCCACCTGGGCCTATAGCGCCCCCTGGTGACCACACCTCTCTGCCAGCACCCAGACCTACATCCGGGGCTCAGACCTACATCCGGGTCCCAGACAATCCTGGCGGGCCTGAAACGAAAATCTCGGGCCCCCCCTCCGGGGCTCAGACATACCTCCCCAGCCCGAAATGCCCTCCCAGGACACAGACCTCCATTCGGGGCTCACACCTACATCGGGGTCACAAACCATTATGGCGAGGCGGAGAAGATTAACCCGGGGCCCGGGATTCAAAAACAGAATCCAGTGCTATATCAGCAGTGTAGTTCTCCATCTGTATCCCAGAACACCATTCCATAATCCAGATGGCCAGGTGAGGTGCCAGACCACCCCCCAAGGCCAAGACCTCCGTCCATGGCCCGAACTGCCCTCCCAGGACCCAGACTTCCATTTGGGGCTCAGACCTACATCCGGGTGCCAGACCATCATGGCGGGGCTGAGACGATTAACCCGGGCGCCAGACCTCACAAACAGAATCCAGTCCTGTATCAGGGGTATAGTTCTCCATCTGTAACCCAGACCACCATTCCATTACCCAGATGTCCAGGTGAGGTACCAGACCGGTCTCCGGGGCCCAGACCTCCCTCCCTGGCCCAAATTGCCATCCCAAGAACCAGACCTCCATTCGGGGCTCAGACGTAAGTCCGGGTCCCAGACCTTTAAGGCGAGGACCAGAAGGCCATTCCAGGGACCCAGACTAGAACTCAGTGGCTATTCCTTTTTTTGAGTCTAAATGTCCAGGCTAGTCCTGAACACGATTTCCTCATCCCGAGTCCTGCCCGTGACCCATACCAGCCACCTGGGCCTATAGCGCCCCCTAGTGACGACACCTCTATGCCAGCACCCAGACCTACATCAGGGGCTCCGACCTACATCCGGGTCTCAGACCTTCATGGTGGGGCCAAGAAGGCAAACACGGGGCCCTGTCCTCAAACACAGAATGCAGTCTTATGTCAGGGGACAACATCTCCATCCGTAACCCAGACCACCATTCCAGAACACAGATGTCCATGTCAGGTACCAGCCCTCCCCCTGGGGTCCAGACATCCCTCCCTGGCCAGAAGGACCCTCCCAGACTTTAGACCTCTCTCCAGGGATCGGAACTACATTCGGGTTTCAGGCCATAAACACCGAATCCAGTGTTGTATCGGGGGACCAGACCACTATTCCATAACCCAGATGTCCAGGTGAGGTACCAAACCGCCCCCCGGGGCTCAGACCTCCCTCCCCGGCCCGAACTGCCCTCCCAGGACCCAGACTTCCATTTGGGGCTCAGACCTACATCCGGGTGCCAGACCATCATGGCGGGGCTGAGACGATTAACCCGGGCGCCAGGACTCACAAACAGAATCCAGTCCTGTATCAGGGGTATAGTTCTCCATCTGTAACCCGGACCACCATTCCATTACCCAGATGTCCAGGTGAGGTACCAGACCGGTCCCCGGTGCCCAGACCTGCCTCCCTGGCCCAAAAAGCCCTCCCAGGACACAGACCTCCATTCGGGGCTCACACCTCCTGAACAGGATTTTATCATCCCGAGGTCCTGCCCTTGACCCATACCAGCCACCTGGGCTTATAGCGCCCCTAGTGACCACACACCTCTCCCAGCACCCAGACCTACATCCGGGCCTCAGACCTACATCCGGGGCTCAGACCTCCATCCGGGTCCTAGATCTTCATGGCGGTGCTGTGAAGGCCATCCCGGGACCCAGGCCTCAAACACAGAATCTAGTCTTATGTCAGGGGACTACATCTCCATCCGTAACCCAGACCACCATTACATAACACAGATGTCCAGGTGAGGTAGCAGTCCTCACCTCGGGACCCAGACTTCCCTCCCTGCCCCGAACGACCCTCTCAGAATCCAGACATATATCCGGGGCTCGGACCTACATTCGGGTCCAAGGCCACAAACACCGAATCCAGTGTTGTATCAGGGGCCAGACCACTATTCCATAACCCAGAAGGCCAGGTGAGGTGCCAGAGCACCCCCAAGGCCAAGACCTCCCTCCATGGCCCGAAAGGCCCTCCCAGGACACACACCTCCATTCGTGGCTCAAACCTTCCTCGGGGTCCCAGACCTTTATGGCGAGTTCCAGATGGCCATTCAGGGGACCCAGACTAGAACTCAGTGGCTATTCCTTTATTTGAGTCTAAATGTCCCGACTAGTCCTGAACACGATTTCATCATCCGGAGGTCCTGCCCTTGACCCATACCAGCCACCTGGGCCTATAGCGCCCCCTAGTGACCACACCTCTCTGCCAGCACCCAGACCTACATCCGGGGCTCAGACCTACATCCGGGTCCCAGACAATCCTGGCGGGCCTGAAACGAAAAACTCGGGCCCCCCCTCCGGGGCTCAGACATACCTCCCCAGCCCGAAATGCCCTCCCAGGACACAGACCTCCATTCGGGGCTCACACCTACATCGGGGTCACAAACCATTATGGCGAGGCCGAGAAGATTAACCCGGGGCCCGGGATTCAAAAACAGAATCCAGTGCTATATCAGCAGTGTAGTTCTCCATCTGTATCCCAGAACACCATTCCATAATCCAGATGGCCAGGTGAGGTGCCAGACCACCCCCCAAGGCCAAGACCTCCGTCCATGGCCCGAACTGCCCTCCCAGGACCCAGACTTCCATTTGGGGCTCAGACCTACATCCGGGTGCCAGACCATCATGGCGGGGCGGAGACGATTAACCCGGGCGCCAGGACTCACAAACAGAATCCAGTCCCGAATCAGGGGTATAGTTCTCCATCTGTAACCCAGACCACCATTCCATTACCCAGATGTCCAGGTGAGGTACCAGACCGGTCTCCGGGGCCCAGACCTCCCTCCCTGGCCCAAATTGCCATCCCAAGAACCAGACCTCCATTCGGGGCTCAGACGTAAGTCCGGGTCCCAGACCTTTATGGCGAGGACCAGAAGGCCATTCCAGGGTCCCAGAGTAGAACCCAGTGCCTATTCCTTTATTTGAGTCTAAATATCCAGGCTAGTCCTGACCAAAATTTCATCATCCCGAGGTTCTGCCCTTGACCCAAACCTCCCACCTGGGCGCATAGCGCCCCCCAGTGACCACACACCTCTCCCAGCACCCAGACCTATATCCGGGGCTCAGACCTACATCTGGGTCCCAGATCTTCATGGCGGGGCTGTGAAGGCCAACCGGGGACCCAGGCCTCAAACACAGAATCCAGTCTTGTATCAGGGGACTGGATCACCATCCGTAACTTAGACCACCATTGTATAACCCAGATGTCCAGGTGAGGTAGCAGACCTTCCCTCGGGGCCCAGACATCCCTCCCCGGCCCAAAAGGCCCTCCCAGGACACAGACCTCCATTCGGGGCTCACACCTCCGTCGGGGTCCCCGACCTTTATGGCGAGTTCCAGATGGCCATTCTGGGGACCCAGACTAGAACTCAGTGGCTATTCCTTTTTTTGAGTCTAAATGTCCAGGCTAGTCCTGAACACGATTTCATCATCCCGAGTCCTGCCCGTGACCCATACCAGCCACCTGGGCCTATAGCGCCCCCTAGTGACGACACCTCTCTGCCAGCACCCAGACCTACATCCGGGGCTCCGACCTGCATCCGGGTCTCAGACCTTCATGGTGGGGCCAAGAAGGCAAACACGGGGCCCAGTCCTCAAACACAGAATCCAGTCTTATGTAAGGGGACAACATCCCCATCCGTAACCCAGACCACCATTCCAGAACACAGATGTCCATGTCAGGTACCAGCCCTCCCCCTGGGGTCCAGACATCCCTCCCTGGCCAGAAGGACCCTCCCAGACTTTAGACCTCTCTCCAGGGATCGGAACTACATTCGGGTTTCAGGCCATAAACACCGAATCCAGTGTTGTATCGGGGGACCAGACCACTATTCCATAACCCAGATGTCCAGGTGAGGTACCAAACCGCCCCCCGGGGCTCAGACCTCCCTCCCCGGCCCGAACTGCCCTCCCAGGACCCAGACTTCCATTTGGGGCTCAGACCTACATCCGGGTGCCAGACCATCATGGCGGGGCTGAGACGATTAACCCGGGCGCCAGGACTCACAAACAGAATCCAGTCCTGTATCAGGGGTATAGTTCTCCATCTGTAACCCAGACCACCATTCCATTACCCAGATGTCCAGGTGAGGTACCAGACCGGTCCCCGGTGCCCAGACCTGCCTCCCTGGCCCAAAAAGCCCTCCCAGGACACAGACCTCCATTCGGGGCTCACACCTCCTGAACAGGATTTTATCATCCCGAGGTCCTGCCCTTGACCCATACCAGCCACCTGGGCTTATAGCGCCCCTAGTGACCACACACCTCTCCCAGCACCCAGACCTACATCCGGGCCTCAGACCTACATCCGGGGCTCAGAACTACATCCGGGTCCCAGACAATCCTGGCGGGCCTGAAACGAAAAACTCGGGCCCCCGCTCCGGGGCTCAGACATACCTCCCCAGCCCGAAATGCCCTCCCAGGACACAGACCTCCATTCGGGGCTCACACCTACATCGGGGTCACAAACCATTATGGCGAGGCCGAGAAGATTAACCCGGGGCCCGGGATTCAAAAACAGAATCCAGTGCTATATCAGCAGTGTAGTTCTCCATCTGTATCCCAGAACACCATTCCATAATCCAGATGGCCAGGTGAGGTGCCAGACCACCCCCCAAGGCCAAGACCTCCGTCCATGGCCCGAACTGCCCTCCCAGGACCCAGACTTCCATTTGGGGCTCAGACCTACATCCGGGTGCCAGACCATCATGGCGGGGCTGAGACGATTAACCCGGGCGCCAGGACTCACAAACAGAATCCAGTCCTGTATCAGGGGTATAGTTCTCCATCTGTAACTCAGACCACCATTCCATTACCCAGATGTCCAGGTGAGGTACCAGACCGGTCTCCGGGGCCCAGACCTCCCTCCCTGGCCCAAATTGCCATCCCAAGAACCAGACCTCCATTCGGGGCTCAGACGTAAGTCCGGGTCCCAGACCTTTAAGGCGAGGACCAGAAGGCCATTCCAGGGACCCAGACTAGAACCCAGTGCCTATTCCTTTATTTGAGTCTAAATATCCAGGCTAGTCCTGACCAAAATTTCATCATCCCGAGATCCTGCCCTTGACCCAAACCCCTCACCTGGGCGCATAGCGCCCCCCAGTGACCACACACCTCTCCCAGCACCCAGACCTATATCCGGGGCTCAGACCTACAACTGGGTCCCAGATCTTCATGGCGGGGCTGTGAAGGCCAACCGGGGACCCAGGCCTCAAACACAGAATCCAGTCCTGTATCAGGGGACTGGATCACCATCCGTAACTTAGACCACCATTGTATAACCCAGATGTCCAGGTGAGGTAGCAGACCTTCCCTCGGGGCCCAGACATCCCTCCCCGGCCCAAAAGGCCCTCCCAGGACACAGACCTCCATTCGGGGCTCACACCTCCATCGGGGTCCCCGACCTTTATGGCGAGTTCCAGATGGCCATTCTGGGGACCCAGACTAGAACTCAGTGGCTATTCCTTTATTTGAGTCTAAATGTCCAGGCTAGTCCTGAACACGATTTCATCATCCCGAGTCCTGCCCGTGACCCATACCAGCCACCTGGGCCTATAGCGCCCCCTAGTGACGACACCTCTCTGCCAGCACCCAGACCTACATCCGGGGCTCCGACCTACATGTGGGTCTCAGAACTTCATGGTGGGGCCAAGAAGGCAAACACGGGGCCCAGTCCTCAAACACAGAATGCAGTCTTATGTCAGGGGACAACATCTCCATCCGTAACCCAGACCAACATTCCAGAACACAGATGTCCATGTCAGGTACCAGCCCTCCCCCTGGGGTCCAGACATCCCTCCCTGGCCAGAAGGACCCTCCCAGACTTTAGACCTCTCTCCAGGGATCGGAACTACATTCGGGTTTCAGGCCATAAACACCGAATCCAGTGTTGTATCGGGGGACCAGACCACTATTCCATAACCCAGATGTCCAGGTGAGGTACCAAACCGCCCCCCGGGGCTCAGACCTCCCTCCCCGGCCCGAACTGCCCTCCCAGGACCCAGACTTCCATTTGGGGCTCAGACCTACATCCGGGTGCCAGACCATCATGGCGGGGCTGAGACGATTAACCCGGGCGCCAGGACTCACAAACAGAATCCAGTCCTTTATCAGGGGTATAGTTCTCCATCTGTAACCCAGACCACCATTCCATTACCCAGATGTCCAGGTGAGGTACCAGACCGGTCCCCGGTGCCCAGACCTGCCTCCCTGGCCCAAAAAGCCCTCCCAGGACACAGACCTCCATTCGGGGCTCACACCTCCTGAACAGGATTTTATCATCCCGAGGTCCTGCCCTTGACCCATACCAGCCCCCTGGGCTTATAGCGCCCCTAGTGACCACACACCTCTCCCAGCACCCAGACCTACATCCGGGCCTCAGACCTACATCCGGGGCTCAGACCTCCATCCGGGTCCTAGATCTTCATGGCGGTGCTGTGAAGGCCATCCCGGGACCCAGGCCTCAAACACAGAATCTAGTCTTATGTCAGGGGACTACATCTCCATCCGTAACCCAGACCACCATTACATAACACAGATGTCCAGGTGAGGTAGCAGTCCTCACCTCGGGACCCAGACTTCCCTCCCTGCCCCGAACGACCCTCTCAGAATCCAGACATATATCCGGGGCTCGGACCTACATTCGGGTCCAAGGCCACAAACACTGAATCCAGTGTTGTATCAGGGGCCAGACCACTATTCCATAACCCAGGTGTCCAGGTGAGGTGCCAGACCACCCCCAAGGCCAAGACCTCCCTCCATGGCTCGAAAGGCCCTCCCAGGACACACACCTCCATTCGTGGCTCAAACCTTCCTCGGGGTCCCAGACCTTTATGGCGAGTTCCAGATGGCCATTCAGGGGACCCAGACTAGAACTCAGTGGCTATTCCTTTATTTGAGTCTAAATGTCCAGAGTAGTCCTGAACACGATTTCATCATCCGGAGGTCCTGCCCTTGACCCATACCAGCCACCTGGGCCTATAGCGCCCCCTAGTGACCACACCTCTCTGCCAGCACCCAGACCTACACCCGGGGCTCAGACCTACATCCGGGTCCCAGACAATCCTGGCGGGCCTGAAACGAAAAACTCGGGCCCCCCCTCCGGGGCTCAGACATACCTCCCCAGCCCGAAATGCCCTCCCAGGACACAGACCTCCATTCGGGGCTCATACCTACATCGGGGTCACAAACCATTATGGCGAGGCCGAGAAGATTAACCCGGGGCCCGGGATTCAAAAACAGAATCCAGTGCTATATCAGCAGTGTAGTTCTCCATCTGTATCCCAGAACACCATTCCATAATCCAGATGGCCAGGTGAGGTGCCAGACCACCCCCCAAGGCCAAGACCTCCGTCCATGGCCCGAACTGCCCTCCCAGGACCCAGACTTCCATTTGGGGCTCAGACCTACATCCGGGTGCCAGACCATCATGGTGGGGCTGAGACGATTAACCCGGGCGCCAGGACTCACAAACAGAATCCAGTCCTGTATCAGGGGTATAGTTCTCCATCTGTAACCCAGACCACCATTCCATTACCCAGATGTCCAGGTGAGGTACCAGACCGGTCTCCGGGGCCCAGACCTCCCTCCCTGGCCCAAATTGCCATCCCAAGTACCAGACCTCCATTCGGGGCTCAGACGTAAGTCTGGGTCCCAGACCTTTATGGCGAGGACCAGAAGGCCATTCCAGGGACCCAGACTAGAACCCAGTGCCTATTCCTTTATTTGAGTCTAAATATCCAGGCTAGTCCACCAAAATTTCATCATCCCGAGATCCTGCCCTTGACCCAAACCTCCCACCTGGGCGCATACCGCCCCCCAGTGACCACACACCTCTCCCAGCACCCAGACCTATATCCGGGGCTCAGACCTACATCTGGGTCCCAGATCTTCATGGCGGGGCTGTGAAGGCCAACCCGGGACCCAGTGCTCAAACACAGAATCCAGTCCTGTATCAGGGAACTGGATCACCATCCGTAACTTAGACCACCATTGTATAACCCAGATGTCCAGGTGAGGTAGCAGACCTTCCCTCGGGGCCCAGACATCCCTCCCCGGCCCAAAAGGCCCTCCCAGGACACAGATCTCCATTCGGGGCTCACACCTCCATCGGGGTCCCCGACCTTTATGGCGAGTTCCAGATGGCCATTCTGGGGACCCAGACTAGAACTCAGTGGCTATTCCTTTATTTGAGTCTAAATGTCCAGGCTAGTCCTGAACACGATTTCATCATCCCGAGTCCTGCCCGTGACCCATACCAGCCACCTGGGCCTATAGCGCCCCCTAGTGACGACACCTCTCTGCCAGCACCCAGACCTACATCCGGGGCTCCGACCTACATCCGGGTCTCAGACCTTCATGGTGGGGCCAAGAAGGCAAACACGGGGCCCAGTCCTCAAACACAGAATGCAGTCTTATGTAAGGGGACATCATCTCCATCCGTAACCCAGACCACCATTCCAGAACACAGATGTCCATGTCAGGTACCAGCCCTCCCCCTGGGGTCCAGACATCTCTCCCTGGCCAGAAGGACCCTCCCAGACTTTAGACCTCTCTCCAGGGATCGGAACTACATTCGGGTTTCAGGCCATAAACACCGAATCCAGTGTTGTATCGGGGGACCAGACCACTATTCCATAACCCAGATGTCCAGGTGAGGTACCAAACCGCCCCCCGGGGCTCAAACCTCCCTCCCCGGCCCGAACTGCCCTCCCAGGACCCAGACTTCCATTTGGGGCTCAGACCTACATCCGGGTGCCAGACCATCATGGCGGGGCTGAGACGATTAACCCGGGCGCCAGGACTCACAAACAGAATCCAGTCCTGTATCAGGGGTATAGTTCTCCATCTGTAACCCAGACCACCATTCCATTACCCAGATGTCCAGGTGAGGTACCAGACCGGTCCCCGGTGCCCAGACCTGCCTCCCTGGCCCAAAAAGCCCTCCCAGGACACAGACCTCCATTCGGGGCTCACACCTCCTGAACAGGATTTTATCATCCCGAGGTCCTGCCCTTGACCCATACCAGCCACCTGGGCTTATAGCGCCCCTAGTGACCACACACCTCTCCCAGCACCCAGACCTACATCCGGGCCTCAGACCTACATCCGGGGCTCAGACCTCCATCCGGGTCCTAGATCTTCATGGCGGTGCTGTGAAGGCCATCCGGGGACCCAGGCCTCAAACACAGAATCTAGTCTTATGTCAGGGGACTACATCTCCATCCGTAACCCAGACCACCATTACATAACACAGATGTCCAGGTGAGGTAGCAGTCCTCACCTCGGGACCCAGACTTCCCTCCCTGCCCGAACGACCCTCTCAGAATCCAGACATATATCCGGGGCTCGGACCTACATTCGGGTCCAAGGCCACAAACACCGAATCCAGGGGCCAGACCACTATTCCATAACCCAGATGTCCAGGTGAGGTGCCAGACCACCCCCAAGGCCAAGACCTCCCTCCATGGCCCGAAAGGCCCTCCCAGGACACACACCTCCATTCGTGGCTCAAACCTTCCTCGGGGTCCCAGACCTTTATGGCGAGTTCCAGATGGCCATTCAGGGGACCCAGACTAGAACTCAGTGGCTATTCCTTTATTTGAGTCTAAATGTCCAGAGTAGTCCTGAACACGATTTCATCATCCGGAGGTCCTGCCCTTGACCCATACCAGCCACCTGGGCCTATAGCGCCCCCTAGTGACCACACCTCTCTGCCAGCACCCAGACCTACACCCGGGGCTCAGACCTACATCCGGGTCCCAGACAATCCTGGCGGGCCTGAAACGAAAAACTCGGGCCCCCCCTCCGGGGCTCAGACATACCTCCCCAGCCCGAAATGCCCTCCCAGGACACAGACCTCCATTCGGGGCTCACACCTACATCGGGGTCACAAACCATTATGGCGAGGCCGAGAAGATTAACCCGGGGCCCGGGATTCAAAAACAGAATCCAGTGCTATATCAGCAGTGTAGTTCTCCATCTGTATCCCAGAACACCATTCCATAATCCAGATGGCCAGGTGAGGTGCCAGACCACCCCCCAAGGCCAAGACCTCCGTCCATGGCCCGAACTGCCCTCCCAGGACCCAGACTTCCATTTGGGGCTCAGACCTACATCCGGGTGCCAGACCATCATGGCGGGGCTGAGACGATTAACCCGGGCGCCAGGACTCACAAACAGAATCCAGTCCTGTATCAGGGGTATAGTTCTCCATCTGTAACCCAGACCACCATTCCATTACCCAGATGTCCAGGTGAGGTACCAGACCGGTCTCCGGGGCCCAGACCTCCCTCCCTGGCCCAAATTGCCATCCCAAGTACCAGACCTCCATTCGGGGCTCAGACGTAAGTCTGGGTCCCAGACCTTTATGGCGAGGACCAGAAGGCCATTCCAGGGACCCAGACTAGAACCCAGTGCCTATTCCTTTATTTGAGTCTAAATATCCAGGCTAGTCCACCAAAATTTCATCATCCCGAGATCCTGCCCTTGACCCAAACCTCCCACCTGGGCGCATACCGCCCCCCAGTGACCACACACCTCTCCCAGCACCCAGACCTATATCCGGGGCTGAGACCTACATCTGGGTCCCAGATCTTCATGGCGGGGCTGTGAAGGCCAACCCGGGACCCAGTGCTCAAACACAGAATCCAGTCCTGTATCAGGGAACTGGATCACCATCCGTAACTTAGACCACCATTGTATAACCCAGATGTCCAGGTGAGGTAGCAGACCTTCCCTCGGGGCCCAGACATCCCTCCCCGGCCCAAAAGGCCCTCCCAGGACACAGATCTCCATTCGGGGCTCACACCTCCATCGGGGTCCCCGACCTTTATGGCGAGTTCCAGATGGCCATTCTGGGGACCCAGACTAGAACTCAGTGGCTATTCCTTTATTTGAGTCTAAATGTCCAGGCTAGTCCTGAACACGATTTCATCATCCCGAGTCCTGCCCGTGACCCATACCAGCCACCTGGGCCTATAGCGCCCCCTAGTGACGACACCTCTCTGCCAGCACCCAGACCTACATCCGGGGCTCCGACCTACATCCGGGTCTCAGACCTTCATGGTGGGGCCAAGAAGGCAAACACGGGGCCCAGTCCTCAAACACAGAATGCAGTCTTATGTAAGGGGACAACATCTCCATCCGTAACCCAGACCACCATTCCAGAACACAGATGTCCATGTCAGGTACCAGCCCTCCCCCTGGGGTCCAGACATCCCTCCCTGGCCAGAAGGACCCTTCCAGACTTTAGACCTCTCTCCAGGGATCGGAACTACATTCGGGTTTCAGGCCATAAACACCGAATCCAGTGTTGTATCGGGGGACCAGACCACTATTCCATAACCCAGATGTCCAGGTGAGGTACCAAACCGCACCCCGGGACTCAGACCTCCCTCCCCGGCCCGAACTGCCCTCCCAGGACCCAGACTTCCATTTGGGGCTCAGACCTACATCCGGGTGCCAGACCATCATGGCGGGGCTGAGACGCTTAACCCGGGCGCCAGGACTCACAAACAGAATCCAGTCCTGTATCAGGGGTATAGATCTCCATCTGTAACCCAGACCACCATTCCATTACTCAGATGTCCAGGTGAGGTACCAGACCGGTCCCCGGTGCCCAGACCTGCCTCCCTGGCCCAAAAAGCCCTCCCAGGACACAGACCTCCATTCGGGGCTCACACCTCCTGAACAGGATTTTATCATCCCGAGGTCCTGCCCTTGACCCATACCAGCCACCTGGGCTTATAGCGCCCCTAGTGACCACACACCTCTCCCAGCACCCAGACCTACATCCGGGCCTCAGACCTACATCCGGGGCTCAGACCTCCATCCGGGTCCTAGATCCTCATGGCGGTGCTGTGAAGGCCATCCCGGGACCCAGGCCTCAAACACAGCATCTAGTCTTATGTCAGGGGACTACATCTCCATCCGTAACCCAGACCACCATTACATAACACAGATGTCCAGGTGAGGTAGCAGTCCTCACCTCGGGACCCAGACTTCCCTCCCTGCCCCGAACGACCCTCTCAGAATCCAGACATATATCCGGGGCTCGGACCTACATTCGGGTCCAAGGCCACAAACACCGAATCCAGTGTTGTATCAGGGGCCAGACCACTATTCCATAACCCAGGTGTCCAGGTGAGGTGCCAGACCACCCCCAAGGCCAAGACCTCCCTCCATGGCCCGAAAGGCCCTCCCAGGACACACACCTCCATTCGTGGCTCAAACCTTCCTCGGGGTCCCAGACCTTTATGGCGAGATCCAGATGGCCATTCAGGGGACCCAGACTAGAACTCAGTGGCTATTCCTTTATTTGAGTCTAAATGTCCAGACTAGTCCTGAACACGATTTCATCATCCGGAGGTCCTGCCCTTGACCCATACCAGCCACCAGGGCCTATAGCGCCCCCTAGTGACCACACCTCTCTGCCAGCACCCAGACCTACACCCGGGGCTCAGACCTACATCCGGGTCCCAGACAGTCCTGGGGGGCCTGAAACGAAAAACTCGGGCCCCCCCTCCGGGGCTCAGACATACCTCCCCAGCCCGAAATGCCCTCCCAGGACACAGACCTCCATTCGGGGCTCACACCTACATCGGGGTCACAAACCATTATGGCGAGGCCGAGAAGATTAACCCGGGGCCCGGGATTCAAAAACAGAATCCAGTGCTATATCAGCAGTGTAGTTCTCCATCTGTATCCCAGAACACCATTCCATAATCCAGATGGCCAGGTGAGGTGCCAGACCACCCCCCAAGGCCAAGACCTCCGTCCATGGCCCGAACTGCCCTCCCAGGACCCAGACTTCCATTTGGGGCTCAGACCTACATCCGGGTGCCAGACCATCATGGCGGGGCTGAGACGATTAACCCGGGCGCCAGGACTCACAAACAGAATCCAGTCCTGTATCAGGGGTATAGTGCTCCATCTGTAACCCAGACCACCATTCCATTACCCAGATGTCCAGGTGAGGTACCAGACCGGTCTCCGGGGCCCAGACCTCCCTCCCTGGCCCAAATTGCCATCCCAAGTACCAGACCTCCATTCGGGGCTCAGACGTAAGTCCGGGTCCCAGACCTTTATGGCGAGGCCCTGAAGGCCATTCCAGGGACCCAGACTAGAACCCAGTGCCTATTCCTTTATTTGAGTCTAAATATCCAGGCTAGTCCTGACCAAAATTTCATCATCCCGAGATCCTGCCCTTGACCCAAACCTCCCACCTGGGCGCATAGCGCCCCCCAGTGACCACACACCTCTCCCAGCACCCAGACCTATATCCGGGGCTCAGACCTACATCTGGGTCCCAGATCTTCATGGCGGGGCTGTGAAGGCCAACCCGGGACCCAGTGCTCAAACACAGAATCCAGTCCTGTATCAGGGGACTGGATCACCATCCGTAACTTAGACCACCATTGTATAACCCAGATGTCCAGGTGAGGTAGCAGACCTTCCCTCGGGTCCAGACATCCCTCCCCGGCCCAAAAGGCCCTCCCAGGACACAGACCTCCATTCGTGGCTCAAACCTTCCTCGGGGTCCCAGACCTTTATGGCGAGTTCCAGATGGCCATTCAGGGGACCCAGACTAGAACTCAGTGGCTATTCCTTTATTTGAGTCTAAATGTCCAGACTAGTCCTGAACACGATTTCATCATCCGGAGGTCCTGCCCTTCACCCATACCAGCCACCTGGGCCTATAGCGCCCCCTAGTGACCACACCTCTCTGCCAGCACCCAGACCTTCATCCGGGGCTCCGACCTACATCCGGGTCTCAGACCTTCATGGTGGGGCCAAGAAGGCAAACACGGGGCCCAGTCCTCAAACACAGAATGCAGTCTTATGTAAGGGGACAACATCTCCATCCGTAACCCAGACCACCATTCCAGAACACAGATGTCCATGTCAGGTACCAGCCCTCCCCCTGGGGTCCAGACATCCCTCCCTGGCCAGAAGGACCCTCCCAGACTTTAGACCTCTCTCCAGGGATCGGAACTACATTCGGGTTTCAGGCCATAAACACCGAATCCAGTGTTGTATCGGGGGACCAGACCACTGTTCCATAACCCAGATGTCCAGGTGAGGTACCAAACCGCCCCCCGGGGCTCGGACCTCCCTCCCCGGCCCGAACTGCCCTCCCAGGACCCAGACTTACATTGGGGCTCAGACCTACATCCGGGTGCCAGACCATCATGGCGGGGCTGAGACGATTAACCCGGGCGCCAGGACTCACAAACAGGATCCAGTCCTGTATCAGGGGTATAGTTCTCCATCTGTAACCCAGACCACCATTCCATTACCCAGATGTCCAGGTGAGGTACCAGAACGGTCCCCGGTGCCCAGACCTGCCTCCCTGGCCCAAAAAGCCCTCCCAGGACACAGACCTCCATTCGGGGCTCACACCTCCTGAACAGGATTTTATCATCCCGAGGTCCTGCCCTTGACACATACCAGCCACCTGGGCTTATAGCGCCCCTAGTGACCACACACCTCTCCCAGCACCCAGACCTACATCCGGGCCTCAGACCTACATCCGGGGCTCAGACCTCCATCCGGGTCCTAGATCTTCATGGCGGTGCGGTGAAGGCCATCCCGGGACACAGGCCTCAAACACAGAATCTAGTCTTATGTCAGGGGACTACATCTCCATCCGTAACCCAGACCACCATTACATAACACAGATGTCCAGGTGAGGTAGCAGACCTCACCTCGGGACTGAGACTTCCCTCCTTGCCCCGAACGACCCTCTCAGAATCCAGACATATATCCGGGGCTCGGACCTACATTCGGGTCCAAGGCCACATACACCGAATCCAGTGTTGTATCAGGGGCCAGACCACTATTACACAACGCAGATGTCCAGGTGAGTTGTCAGACCACCCCCCAAGGCCAAGACCTCCCTCCATGGCCCGAAAGGCCCTCCCAGGACACACACCTCCATTCGTGGCTCAAACCTTCCTCGGGGTCCCAGACCTTTATGGCGAGTTCCAGATGGCCATTCAGGGGACCCAGACTAGAACTCAGTGGCTATTCCTTTATTTGAGTCTAAATGTCCAGACTAGTCCTGAACACGATTTCATCATCCGGAGGTCCTGCCCTTGACCCATACCAGCCACCTGGGCCTATAGCGCCCCCTAGTGACCACACCTCTCTGCCAGCACCCAGACCTACATCCGGGGCTCAGACCTACATCCGGGTCCCAGACAATCCTGGCGGGCCTGAAACGAAAAACTCGGGCCCCCCCTCCGGGGCTCAGACATACCTCCCCAGCCCGAAATGCCCTCCCAGGACACAGACCTCCATTCGGGGCTCACACCTACATCGGGGTCACAAACCATTATGGCGAGGCCGAGAAGATTAACCCGGGGCCCGGGATTCAAAAACAGAATCCAGTGCTATATCAGCAGTGTAGTTCTCCATCTGTATCCCAGAACACCATTCCATAATCCAGATGGCCAGGTGAGGTGCCAGACCACCCCCCAAGGCCAAGACCTCCGTCCATGGCCCGAACTGCCCTCCCCGGACCCAGACTTCCATTTGGGGCTCAGACCTACATCCGGGTGCCAGACCATCATGGCGGGGCGGAGACGATTAACCCGGGCGCCAGGACTCACAAACAGAATCCAGTCCCGTATCAGGGCTATAGTTCTCCATCTGTAACCCAGACCACCATTCCATTACCCAGATGTCCAGGTGAGGTACCAGACCGGTCTCCGGGGCCCAGACCTCCCTCCCTGGCCCAAATTGCCATCCCAAGAACCAGACCTCCATTCGGGGCTCAGACGTAAGTCCGGGTCCCAGACCTTTATGGCGAGGACCAGAAGGCCATTCCAGGGTCCCAGACTAGAACCCAGTGCCTATTCCTTTATTTGAGTCTAAATATCCAGGCTAGTCCTGACCAAAATTTCATCATCCCGAGGTTCTGCCCTTGACCCAAACCTCCCACCTGGGCGCATAGCGCCCCCCAGTGACCACACACCTCTCCCAGCACCCAGACCTATATCCGGGGCTCAGACCTACATCTGGGTCCCAGATCTTCATGGCGGGGCTGTGAAGGCCAACCGGGGACCCAGGCCTCAAACACAGAATCCAGTCTTGTATCAGGGGACTGGATCACCATCCGTAACTTAGACCACCATTGTATAACCCAGATGTCCAGGTGAGGTAGCAGACCTTCCCTCGGGGCCCAGACATCCCTCCACGGCCCAAAAGGCCCTCCCAGGACACAGACCTCCATTCGGGGCTCACACCTCCGTCGGGGTCCCCGACCTTTATGGCGAGTTCCAGATGGCCATTCTGGGGACCCAGACTAGAACTCAGTGGCTATTCCTTTTTTTGAGTCTAAATGTCCAGGCTAGTCCTGAACACGATTTCATCATCCCGAGTCCTGCCCGTGACCCATACCAGCCACCTGGGCCTATAGCGCCCCCTAGTGACGACACCTCTCTGCCAGCACCCAGACCTACATCCGGGGCTCCGACCTGCATCCGGGTCTCAGACCTTCATGGTGGGGCCAAGAAGGCAAACACGGGGCCCAGTCCTCAAACACAGAATCCAGTCTTATGTAAGGGGACAACATCCCCATCCGTAACCCAGACCACCATTCCAGAACACAGATGTCCATGTCAGGTACCAGCCCTCCCCCTGGGGTCCAGACATCCCTCCCTGGCCAGAAGGACCCTCCCAGACTTTAGACCTCTCTCCAGGGATCGGAACTACATTCGGGTTTCAGGCCATAAACACCGAATCCAGTGTTGTATCGGGGGACCAGACCACTATTCCATAACCCAGATGTCCAGGTGAGGTACCAAACCGCCCCCCGGGGCTCAGACCTCCCCCCCCGGCCCGAACTGCCCTCCCAGGACCCAGACTTCCATTTGGGGCTCAGACCTACATCCGGGTGCCAGACCATCATGGCGGGGCTGAGACGATTAACCCGGGCGCCAGGACTCACAAACAGAATCCAGTCCGGTATCAGGGGTATAGTTCTCCATCTGTAACCCAGACCACCATTCCATTACCCAGATGTCCAGGTGAGGTACCAGACCGGTCCCCGGTGCCCAGACCTGCCTCCCTGGCCCAAAAAGCCCTCCCAGGACACAGACCCTCATTGGGGGCTCACACCTCCTGAACAGGATTTTATCATCCCGAGGTCCTGCCCTTGACCCATACCAGCCACCTGGGCTTATAGCGCCCCTAGTGACCACACACCTCTCCCAGCACCCAGACCTACATCCGGGCCTCAGACCTACATCCGGGGCTCAGACCTCCATCCGGGTCCTAGATCTTCATGGCGGTGCTGTGAAGGCCATCCCGGGACCCAGGCCTCAAACACAGAATCTAGTCTTATGTCAGGGGACTACATCTCCATCCGTAACCCAGACCACCATTACATAACACAGATGTCCAGGTGAGGTAGCAGTCCTCACCTCGGGACCCAGACTTCCCTCCCTGCCCCGAACGACCCTCTCAGAATCCAGACATATATCCGGGGCTCGGACCTACATTCGGGTCCAAGGCCACAAACACCGAATCCAGTGTTGTATCAGGGGCCAGACCGCTATTCCATAACCCAGGTGTCCAGGTGAGGTGCGAGAGCACCCCCAAGGCCAAGACCTCCCTCCATGGCCCGAAAGGCCCTCCCAGGACACACACCTCCATTCGTGGCTCAAACCTTCCTCGGGGTCCCAGACCTTTATGGCGAGTTCCAGATGGCCATTCAGGGGACCCAGACTAGAACTCAGTGGCTATTCCTTTATTTGAGTCTAAATGTCCCGACTAGTCCTGAACACGATTTCATCATCCGGGGGTCCTGCCCTTGACCCATACCAGCCACCTGGGCCTATAGCGCCCCCTAGTGACCACACCTCTCTGCCAGCACCCAGACCTACATCCGGGACTCAGACCTACATCCCGGTCCCAGACAATCCTGGCGGGCCTGAAACGAAAAACTCGGGCCCCCCCTCCGGGGCTCAGACATACCTCCCCAGCCCGAAATGCCCTCCCAGGACACAGACCTCCATTCGGGGCTCACACCTACATCGGGGTCACAAACCATTATGGCGAGGCCGAGAAGATTAACCCGGGGCCCGGGATTCAAAAACAGAATCCAGTGCTATATCAGCAGTGTAGTTCTCCATCTGTATCCCAGAACACCATTCCATAATCCAGATGGCCAGGTGAGGTGCCAGACCACCCCCCAAGGCCAAGACCTCCGTCCATGGCCCGAACTGCCCTCCCAGGACCCAGACTTCCATTAGGGGCTCAGACCTACATCCGGGTGCCAGACCATCATGGCGGGGCTGAGACGATTAACCAGGGCGCCAGGACTCACAAACAGAATCCAGTCCCGTATCAGGGGTATAGTTCTCCATCTGTAACCCAGACCACCATTCCATTACCCAGATGTCCAGGTGAGGTACCAGACCGGTCTCCGGGGCCCAGACCTCCCTCCCTGGCCCAAATTGCCATCCCAAGAACCAGACCTCCATTCGGGGCTCAGACGTAAGTCCGGGTCCCAGACCTTTATGGCGAGGACCAGAAGGCCATTCCAGGGTCCCAGACTAGAACCCAGTGCCTATTCCTTTATTTGAGTCTAAATATCCAGGCTAGTCCTGACCAAAATTTCATCATCCCGAGGTCCTGCCCTTGACCCAAACCTCCCACCTGGGCGCATAGCGCCCCCCAGTGACCACACACCTCTCCCAGCACCCAGACCTATATCCGGGGCTCAGACCTACATCTGGGTCCCAGATCTTCATGGCGGGGCTGTGAAGCCCAACCGGGGACCCAGGCCTCAAACACAGAATCCAGTCCTGTATCAGGGGACTGGATCACCATCCGTAAGTTAGACCACCATTGTATAACCCAGATGTCCAGGTGAGGTAGCAGACCTTCCCTCGGGGCCCAGACATCCCTCCCCAGCCCAAAAGGCCCTCCCAGGACACAGACCTCCATTCGGGGCTCACACCTCCATCGGGGTCCCCGACCTTTATGGCGAGTTCCAGATGGCCATTCTGGGGACCCAGACTAGAACTCAGTGGCTATTCCTTTATTTGAGTCTAAATGTCCAGGCTAGTCCTGAACACGATTTCATCATCCCGAGTCCTGCCCGTGACCCATACCAGCCACCTGGGCCTATAGCGCCCCCTAGTGACGACACCTCTCTGCCAGCACCCAGACCTACATCCGGGGCTCCGACCTGCATCCGGGTCTCAGACCTTCATGGTGGGGCCAAGAAGGCAAACACGGGGGCCAGTCCTCAAACACAGAATGCAGTCTTATGTCAGGGGACAACATCTCCATCCGTAACCCAGACCACCATTCCAGAACACAGATGTCCATGTCAGGTACCAGCCCTCCCCCTGGGGTCCAGACATCCCTCCCTGGCTAGAAGGACCCTCCCAGATTTTAGACCTCTCTCCAGGGATCGGAACTACATTCGGGTTTCAGGCCATAAACACCGAATCCAGTGTTGTATCGGGGACCAGACCACTATTCCATAACCCAGATGTCCAGGTGAGGTACCAAACCGCCCCCCGGGGCTCAGACCTCCCTCCCCGGCCCGAACTGCCCTCCCAGGACCCAGACTTCCATTTGGGGCTCAGACCTACATCCGGGTGCCAGACCATCATGGCGGGCCTGAGACGATTAACCCGGGCGCCAGGACTCACAAACAGAATCCAGTCCTGTATCAGGGGTATAGTTCTCCATCTGTAACCCAGACCACCATTCCATTACCCAGATGTCCAGGTGAGGTACCAGACCGGTCCCCGGTGCCCAGACCTGCCTCCCTGGCCCAAAAAGCCCTCCCAGGACACAGACCTCCATTCGGGGCTCACACCTCCTGAACAGGATTTTATCATCCCGAGGTCCTGCCCTTGACCCATACCAGCCACCTGGGCTTATAGCGCCCCTAGTGACCACACACCTCTCCCAGCACCCAGACCTACATCCGGGCCTCAGACCTACATCCGGGGCTCAGACCTCCATCCGGGTCCTAGATCTTCATGGCGGTGCTGTGAAGGCCATCCCGGGACCCAGGCCTCAAACACAGAATCTAGTCTTATGTCAGGGGACTACATCTCCATCCGTAACCCAGACCACCATTACATAACACAGATGTCCAGGTGAGGTAGCAGTCCTCACCTCGGGACCCAGACTTCCCTCCCTGCCCCGAACGACCCTCTCAGAATCCAGACATATATCCGGGGCTCGGACCTACATTCGGGTCCAAGGCCACAAACACCGAATCCAGTGTTGTATCAGGGGCCAGACCGCTATTCCATAACCCAGGTGTCCAGGTGAGGTGCCAGAGCACCCCCAAGGCCAAGACCTCCCTCCATGGCCCGAAAGGCCCTCCCAGGACACACACCTCCATTCGTGGCTCAAACCTTCCTCGGGGTCCCAGACCTTTATGGCGAGTTCCAGATGGCCATTCAGGGGACCCAGACTAGAACTCAGTGGCTATTCCTTTATTTGAGTCTAAATGTCCCGACTAGTCCTGAACACGATTTCATCATCCGGAGGTCCTGCCCTTGACCCATACCAGTCACCTTGGCCTATAGCGCCCCCTAGTGACCACACCTCTCTGCCAGCACCCAGACCTACATCCGGGGCTCAGACCTACATCCGGGTCCCAGACAATCCTGGCGGGCCTGAAACGAAAAACTCGGGCCCCCCCTCCGGGGCTCAGACATACCTCCCCAGCCCGAAATGCCCTCCCAGGACACAGACCTCCATTCGGGGCTCACACCTACATCGGGGTCACAAACCATTATGGCGAGGCCGAGAAGATTAACCCGGGGCCCGGGATTCAAAAACAGAATCCAGTGCTATATCAGCAGTGTAGTTCTCCATCTGTATCCCAGAACACCATTCCATAATCCAGATGGCCAGGTTAGGTGCCAGACCACCCCCCAAGGCCAAGACCTCCGTCCATGGCCCGAACTGCCCTCCCAGGACCCAGACTTCCATTAGGGGCTCAGACCTACATCCGGGTGCCAGACCATCATGGCGGGGCGGAGACGATTAACCCGGGCGCCAGGACTCACAAACAGAATCCAGTCCCGTATCAGGGGTATAGTTCTCCATCTGTAACCCAGACCACCATTCCATTACCCAGATGTCCAGGTGAGGTACCAGACCGGTCTCCGGGGCCCAGACCTCCCTCCCTGGCCCAAATTGCCATCCCAAGAACCAGACCTCCATTCGGGGCTCAGACGTAAGTCCGGGTCCCAGACCTTTATGGCGAGGACCAGAAGGCCATTCCAGGGTCCCAGACTAGAACCCAGTGCCTATTCCTTTATTTGAGTCTAAATATCCAGGCTAGTCCTGACCAAAATTTCATCATCCCGAGGTTCTGCCCTTGACCCAAACCTCCCACCTGGGCGCATAGCGCCCCCCAGTGACCACACACCTCTCCCAGCACCCAGACCTATATCCGGGGCTCAGACCTACATCTGGGTCCCAGATCTTCATGGCGGGGCTGTGAAGGCCAACCGGGGACCCAGGCCTCAAACACAGAATCCAGTCTTGTATCAGGGGACTGGATCACCATCCGTAACTTAGACCACCATTGTATAACCCAGATGTCCAGGTGAGGTAGCAGACCTTCCCTCGGGGCCCAGACATCCCTCCCCGGCCCAAAAGGCCCTCCCAGGACACAGACCTCCATTCGGGGCTCACACCTCCATCGGGGTCCCCGACCTTTATGGCGAGTTCCAGATGGCCATTCTGGGGACCCAGACTAGAACTCAGTGGCTATTCCTTTTTTTGAGTCTAAATGTCCAGGCTAGTCCTGAACACGATTTCATCATCCCGAGTCCTGCCCGTGACCCATACCAGCCACCTGGGCCTATAGCGCCCCCTAGTGACGACACCTCTCTGCCAGCACCCAGACCTACATCCGGGGCTCCGACCTGCATCCGGGTCTCAGACCTTCATGGTGGGGCCAAGAAGGCAAACACGGGGTCCAGTCCTCAAACACAGAATCCAGTCTTATGTAAGGGGACAACATCCCCATCCGTAACCCAGACCACCATTCCAGAACACAGATGTCCATGTCAGGTACCAGCCCTCCCCCTGGGGTCCAGACATCCCTCCCTGGCCAGAAGGACCCTCCCAGACTTTAGACCTCTCTCCAGGGATCGGAACTACATTCGGGTTTCAGGCCATAAACACCGAATCCAGTGTTGTATCGGGGGACCAGACCACTATTCCATAACCCAGATGTCCAGGTGAGGTACCAAACCGCCCCCCGGGGCTCAGACCTCCCCCCCCGGCCCGAACTGCCCTCCCAGGACCCAGACTTCCATTTGGGGCTCAGACCTACATCCGGGTGCCAGACCATCATGGCGGGGCTGAGACGATTAACCTGGGCGCCAGGACTCACAAACAGAATCCAGTCCGGTATCAGGGGTATAGTTCTCCATCTGTAACCCAGACCACCATTCCATTACCCAGATGTCCAGGTGAGGTACCAGACCGGTCCCCGGTGCCCAGACCTGCCTCCCTGGCCCAAAAAGCCCTCCCAGGACACAGACCCTCATTGGGGGCTCACACCTCCTGAACAGGATTTTATCATCCCGAGGTCCTGCCCTTGACCCATACCAGCCACCTGGGCTTATAGCGCCCCTAGTGACCACACACCTCTCCCAGCACCCAGACCTACATCCGGGCCTCAGACCGACATCCGGGGCTCAGACCTCCATCCGGGTCCTAGATCTTCATGGCGGTGCTGTGAAGGCCATCCCGGGACCCAGGCCTCAAACACAGAATCTAGTCTTATGTCAGGGGACTACATCTCCATCCGTAACCCAGACCACCATTACATAACACAGATGTCCAGGTGAGGTAGCAGTCCTCACCTCGGGACCCAGACTTCCTCCCTGCCCCGAACGACCCTCTCAGAATCCAGACATATATCCGGGGCTCGGACCTACATTCGGGTCCAAGGCCACAAACACCGAATCCAGTGTTGTATCAGGGGCCAGACCGCTATTCCATAACCCAGGTGTCCAGGTGAGGTGCGAGAGCACCCCCAAGGCCAAGACCTCCCTCCATGGCCCGAAAGGCCCTCCCAGGACACACACCTCCATTCGTGGCTCAAACCTTCCTCGGGGTCCCAGACCTTTATGGCGAGTTCCAGATGGCCATTCAGGGGACCCAGACTAGAACTCAGTGGCTATTCCTTTATTTGAGTCTAAATGTCCCGACTAGTCCTGAACACGATTTCATCATCCGGAGGTCCTGCCCTTGACCCATACCAGTCACCTTGGCCTATAGCGCCCCCTAGTGACCACACCTCTCTGCCAGCACCCAGACCTACATCCGGGGCTCAGACCTACATCCGGGTCCCAGACAATCCTGGCGGGCCTGAAACGAAAAACTCGGGCCCCCCCTCCGGGGCTCAGACATACCTCCCCAGCCCGAAATGCCCTCCCAGGACACAGACCTCCATTCGGGGCTCACACCTACATTGGGGTCACAAACCATTATGGCGAGGCCGAGAAGATTAACCCGGGGCCCGGGATTCAAAAACAGAATCCAGTGCTATATCAGCAGTGTAGTTCTCCATCTGTATCCCAGAACACCATTCCATAATCCAGATGGCCAGGTGAGGTGCCAGACCACCCCCCAAGGCCAAGACCTCCGTCCATGGCCCGAACTGCCCTCCCAGGACCCAGACTTCCATTAGGGGCTCAGACCTACATCCGGGTGCCAGACCATCATGGCGGGGCGGAGACGATTAACCCGGGCGCCAGGACTCACAAACAGAATCCAGTCCCGTATCAGGGGTATAGTTCTCCATCTGTAACCCAGACCACCATTCCATTACCCAGATGTCCAGGTGAGGTACCAGACCGGTCTCCGGGGCCCAGACCTCCCTCCCTGGCCCAAATTGCCATCCCAAGAACCAGACCTCCATTCGGGGCTCAGACGTAAGTCCGGGTCCCAGACCTTTATGGCGAGGACCAGAAGGCCATTCCAGGGTCCCAGACTAGAACCCAGTGCCTATTCCTTTATTTGAGTCTAAATATCCAGGCTAGTCCTGACCAAAATTTCATCATCCCGAGGTCCTGCCCTTGACCCAAACCTCCCACCTGGGCGCATAGCGCCCCCCAGTGACCACACACCTCTCCCAGCACCCAGACCTATATCCGGGGCTCAGACCTACATCTGGGTCCCAGATCTTCATGGCGGGGCTGTGAAGGCCAACCGGGGACCCAGGCCTCAAACACAGAATCCAGTCTTGTATCAGGGGACTGGATCACCATCCGTAACTTAGACCACCATTGTATAACCCAGATGTCCAGGTGAGGTAGCAGACCTTCCCTCGGGGCCCAGACATCCCTCCCCGGCCCAAAAGGCCCTCCCAGGACACAGACCTCCATTCGGGGCTCACACCTCCGTCGGGGTCCCCGACCTTTATGGCGAGTTCCAGATGGCCATTCTGGGGACCCAGACTAGAACTCAGTGGCTATTCCTTTTTTTGAGTCTAAATGTCCAGGCTAGTCCTGAACACGATTTCATCATCCCGAGTCCTGCCCGTGACCCATACCAGCCACCTGGGCCTATAGCGCCCCCTAGTGACGACACCTCTCTGCCAGCACCCAGACCTACATCCGGGGCTCCGACCTGCATCCGGGTCTCAGACCTTCATGGTGGGGCCAAGAAGGCAAACACGGGGCCCAGTCCTCAAACACAGAATCCAGTCTTATGTAAGGGGACAACATCCCCATCCGTAACCCAGACCACCATTCCAGAACACAGATGTCCATGTCAGGTACCAGCCCTCCCCCTGGGGTCCAGACATCCCTCCCTGGCCAGAAGGACCCTCCCAGACTTTAGACCTCTCTCCAGGGATCGGAACTACATTCGGGTTTCAGGCCATAAACACCGAATCCAGTGTTGTATCGGGGGACCAGACCACTATTCCATAACCCAGATGTCCAGGTGAGGTACCAAACCGCCCCCCGGGGCTCAGACCTCCCCCCCCGGCCCGAACTGCCCTCCCAGGACCCAGACTTCCATTTGGGGCTCAGACCTACATCCGGGTGCCAGACCATCATGGCGGGGCTGAGACGATTAACCCGGGCGCCAGGACTCACAAACAGAATCCAGTCCGGTATCAGGGGTATAGTTCTCCATCTGTAACCCAGACCACCATTCCATTACCCAGATGTCCAGGTGAGGTACCAGACCGGTCCCCGGTGCCCAGACCTGCCTCCCTGGCCCAAAAAGCCCTCCCAGGACACAGACCCTCATTGGGGGCTCACACCTCCTGAACAGGATTTTATCATCCCGAGGTCCTGCCCTTGACCCATACCAGCCACCTGGGCTTATAGCGCCCCTAGTGACCACACACCTCTCCCAGCACCCAGACCTACATCCGGGCCTCAGACCTACATCCGGGGCTCAGACCTCCATCCGGGTCCTAGATCTTCATGGCGGTGCTGTGAAGGCCATCCCGGGACCCAGGCCTCAAACACAGAATCTAGTCTTATGTCAGGGGACTACATCTCCATCCGTAACCCAGACCACCATTACATAACACAGATGTCCAGGTGAGGTAGCAGTCCTCACCTCGGGACCCAGACTTCCCTCCCTGCCCCGAACGACCCTCTCAGAATCCAGACATATATCCGGGGCTCGGACCTACATTCGGGTCCAAGGCCACAAACACCGAATCCAGTGTTGTATCAGGGGCCAGACCGCTATTCCATAACCCAGGTGTCCAGGTGAGGTGCCAGAGCACCCCCAAGGCCAAGACCTCCCTCCATGGCCCGAAAGGCCCTCCCAGGACACACACCTCCATTCGTGGCTCAAACCTTCCTCGGGGTCCCAGACCTTTATGGCGAGTTCCAGATGGCCATTCAGGGGACCCAGACTAGAACTCAGTGGCTATTCCTTTATTTGAGTCTAAATGTCCCGACTAGTCCTGAACACGATTTCATCATCCGGGGGTCCTGCCCTTGACCCATACCAGCCACCTGGGCCTATAGCGCCCCCTAGTGACCACACCTCTCTGCCAGCACCCAGACCTACATCCGGGACTCAGACCTACATCCCGGTCCCAGACAATCCTGGCGGGCCTGAAACGAAAAACTCGGGCCCCCCCTCCGGGGCTCAGACATACCTCCCCAGCCCGAAATGCCCTCCCAGGACACAGACCTCCATTCGGGGCTCACACCTACATCGGGGTCACAAACCATTATGGCGAGGCCGAGAAGATTAACCCGGGGCCCGGGATTCAAAAACAGAATCCAGTGCTATATCAGCAGTGTAGTTCTCCATCTGTATCCCAGAACACCATTCCATAATCCAGATGGCCAGGTGAGGTGCCAGACCACCCCCCAAGGCCAAGACCTCCGTCCATGGCCCGAACTGCCCTCCCAGGACCCAGACTTCCATTAGGGGCTCAGACCTACATCCGGGTGCCAGACCATCATGGCGGGGCTGAGACGATTAACCCGGGCGCCAGGACTCACAAACAGAATCCAGTCCCGTATCAGGGGTATAGTTCTCCATCTGTAACCCAGACCACCATTCCATTACCCAGATGTCCAGGTGAGGTACCAGACCGGTCTCCGGGGCCCAGACCTCCCTCCCTGGCCCAAATTGCCATCCCAAGAACCAGACCTCCATTCGGGGCTCAGACGTAAGTCCGGGTCCCAGACCTTTATGGCGAGGACCAGAAGGCCATTCCAGGGTCCCAGACTAGAACCCAGTGCCTATTCCTTTATTTGAGTCTAAATATCCAGGCTAGTCCTGACCAAAATTTCATCATCCCGAGGTCCTGCCCTTGACCCAAACCTCCCACCTGGGCGCATAGCGCCCCCCAGTGACCACACACCTCTCCCAGCACCCAGACCTATATCCGGGGCTCAGACCTACATCTGGGTCCCAGATCTTCATGGCGGGGCTGTGAAGGCCAACCGGGGACCCAGGCCTCAAACACAGAATCCAGTCTTGTATCAGGGGACTGGATCACCATCCGTAACTTAGACCACCATTGTATAACCCAGATGTCCAGGTGAGGTAGCAGACCTTCCCTCGGGGCCCAGACATCCCTCCCCGGCCCAAAAGGCCCTCCCAGGACACAGACCTCCATTCGGGGCTCACACCTCCGTCGGGGTCCCCGACCTTTATGGCGAGTTCCAGATGGCCATTCTGGGGACCCAGACTAGAACTCAGTGGCTATTCCTTTTTTTGAGTCTAAATGTCCAGGCTAGTCCTGAACACGATTTCATCATCCCGAGTCCTGCCCGTGACCCATACCAGCCACCTGGGCCTATAGCGCCCCCTAGTGACGACACCTCTCTGCCAGCACCCAGACCTACATCCGGGGCTCCGACCTGCATCCGGGTCTCAGACCTTCATGGTGGGGCCAAGAAGGCAAACACGGGGCCCAGTCCTCAAACACAGAATCCAGTCTTATGTAAGGGGACAACATCCCCATCCGTAACCCAGACCACCATTCCAGAACACAGATGTCCATGTCAGGTACCAGCCCTCCCCCTGGGGTCCAGACATCCCTCCCTGGCCAGAAGGACCCTCCCAGACTTTAGACCTCTCTCCAGGGATCGGAACTACATTCGGGTTTCAGGCCATAAACACCGAATCCAGTGTTGTATCGGGGGACCAGACCACTATTCCATAACCCAGATGTCCAGGTGAGGTACCAAACCGCCCCCCGGGGCTCAGACCTCCCCCCCCGGCCCGAACTGCCCTCCCAGGACCCAGACTTCCATTTGGGGCTCAGACCTACATCCGGGTGCCAGACCATCATGGCGGGGCTGAGACGATTAACCCGGGCGCCAGGACTCACAAACAGAATCCAGTCCGGTATCAGGGGTATAGTTCTCCATCTGTAACCCAGACCACCATTCCATTACCCAGATGTCCAGGTGAGGTACCAGACCGGTCCCCGGTGCCCAGACCTGCCTCCCTGGCCCAAAAAGCCCTCCCAGGACACAGACCCTCATTGGGGGCTCACACCTCCTGAACAGGATTTTATCATCCCGAGGTCCTGCCCTTGACCCATACCAGCCACCTGGGCTTATAGCGCCCCTAGTGACCACACACCTCTCCCAGCACCCAGACCTACATCCGGGCCTCAGACCTACATCCGGGGCTCAGACCTCCATCCGGGTCCTAGATCTTCATGGCGGTGCTGTGAAGGCCATCCCGGGACCCAGGCCTCAAACACAGAATCTAGTCTTATGTCAGGGGACTACATCTCCATCCGTAACCCAGACCACCATTACATAACACAGATGTCCAGGTGAGGTAGCAGTCCTCACCTCGGGACCCAGACTTCCCTCCCTGCCCCGAACGACCCTCTCAGAATCCAGACATATATCCGGGGCTCGGACCTACATTCGGGTCCAAGGCCACAAACACCGAATCCAGTGTTGTATCAGGGGCCAGACCGCTATTCCATAACCCAGGTGTCCAGGTGAGGTGCGAGAGCACCCCCAAGGCCAAGACCTCCCTCCATGGCCCGAAAGGCCCTCCCAGGACACACACCTCCATTCGTGGCTCAAACCTTCCTCGGGGTCCCAGACCTTTATGGCGAGTTCCAGATGGCCATTCAGGGGACCCAGACTAGAACTCAGTGGCTATTCCTTTATTTGAGTCTAAATGTCCCGACTAGTCCTGAACACGATTTCATCATCCGGAGGTCCTGCCCTTGACCCATACCAGTCACCTTGGCCTATAGCGCCCCCTAGTGACCACACCTCTCTGCCAGCACCCAGACCTACATCCGGGGCTCAGACCTACATCCGGGTCCCAGACAATCCTGGCGGGCCTGAAACGAAAAACTCGGGCCCCCCCTCCGGGGCTCAGACATACCTCCCCAGCCCGAAATGCCCTCCCAGGACACAGACCTCCATTCGGGGCTCACACCTACATTGGGGTCACAAACCATTATGGCGAGGCCGAGAAGATTAACCCGGGGCCCGGGATTCAAAAACAGAATCCAGTGCTATATCAGCAGTGTAGTTCTCCATCTGTATCCCAGAACACCATTCCATAATCCAGATGGCCAGGTGAGGTGCCAGACCACCCCCCAAGGCCAAGACCTCCGTCCATGGCCCGAACTGCCCTCCCAGGACCCAGACTTCCATTAGGGGCTCAGACCTACATCCGGGTGCCAGACCATCATGGCGGGGCTGAGACGATTAACCCGGGCGCCAGGACTCACAAACAGAATCCAGTCCCGTATCAGGGGTATAGTTCTCCATCTGTAACCCAGACCACCATTCCATTACCCAGATGTCCAGGTGAGGTACCAGACCGGTCTCCGGGGCCCAGACCTCCCTCCCTGGCCCAAATTGCCATCCCAAGAACCAGACCTCCATTCGGGGCTCAGACGTAAGTCCGGGTCCCAGACCTTTATGGCGAGGACCAGAAGGCCATTCCAGGGTCCCAGACTAGAACCCAGTGCCTATTCCTTTATTTGAGTCTAAATATCCAGGCTAGTCCTGACCAAAATTTCATCATCCCGAGGTTCTGCCCTTGACCCAAACCTCCCACCTGGGCGCATAGCGCCCCCCAGTGACCACACACCTCTCCCAGCACCCAGACCTATATCCGGGGCTCAGACCTACATCTGGGTCCCAGATCTTCATGGCGGGGCTGTGAAGGCCAACCGGGGACCCAGGCCTCAAACACAGAATCCAGTCTTGTATCAGGGGACTGGATCACCATCCGTAACTTAGACCACCATTGTATAACCCAGATGTCCAGGTGAGGTAGCAGACCTTCCCTCGGGGCCCAGACATCCCTCCCCGGCCCAAAAGGCCCTCCCAGGACACAGACCTCCATTCGGGGCTCACACCTCCATCGGGGTCCCCGACCTTTATGGCGAGTTCCAGATGGCCATTCTGGGGACCCAGACTAGAACTCAGTGGCTATTCCTTTTTTTGAGTCTAAATGTCCAGGCTAGTCCTGAACACGATTTCATCATCCCGAGTCCTGCCCGTGACCCATACCAGCCACCTGGGCCTATAGCGCCCCCTAGTGACGACACCTCTCTGCCAGCACCCAGACCTACATCCGGGGCTCCGACCTGCATCCGGGTCTCAGACCTTCATGGTGGGGCCAAGAAGGCAAACACGGGGTCCAGTCCTCAAACACAGAATCCAGTCTTATGTAAGGGGACAACATCCCCATCCGTAACCCAGACCACCATTCCAGAACACAGATGTCCATGTCAGGTACCAGCCCTCCCCCTGGGGTCCAGACATCCCTCCCTGGCCAGAAGGACCCTCCCAGACTTTAGACCTCTCTCCAGGGATCGGAACTACATTCGGGTTTCAGGCCATAAACACCGAATCCAGTGTTGTATCGGGGGACCAGACCACTATTCCATAACCCAGATGTCCAGGTGAGGTACCAAACCGCCCCCCGGGGCTCAGACCTCCCCCCCCGGCCCGAACTGCCCTCCCAGGACCCAGACTTCCATTTGGGGCTCAGACCTACATCCGGGTGCCAGACCATCATGGCGGGGCTGAGACGATTAACCCGGGCGCCAGGACTCACAAACAGAATCCAGTCCGGTATCAGGGGTATAGTTCTCCATCTGTAACCCAGACCACCATTCCATTACCCAGATGTCCAGGTGAGGTACCAGACCCGTCCCCGGTGCCCAGACCTGCCTCCCTGGCCCAAAAAGCCCTCCCAGGACACAGACCCTCATTGGGGGCTCACACCTCCTGAACAGGATTTTATCATCCCGAGGTCCTGCCCTTGACCCATACCAGCCACCTGGGCTTATAGCGCCCCTAGTGACCACACACCTCTCCCAGCACCCAGACCTACATCCGGGCCTCAGACCTACATCCGGGGCTCAGACCTCCATCCGGGTCCTAGATCTTCATGGCGGTGCTGTGAAGGCCATCCCGGGACCCAGGCCTCAAACACAGAATCTAGTCTTATGTCAGGGGACTACATCTCCATCCGTAACCCAGACCACCATTACCTAACACAGATGTCCAGGTGAGGTAGCAGTCCTCACCTTGGGACCCAGACTTCCCTCCCTGCCCCGAACGACCCTCTCAGAATCCAGACATATATCCGGGGCTCGGACCTACATTCGGGTCCAAGGCCACAAACACCGAATCCAGTGTTGTATCAGGGGCCAGACCGCTATTCCATAACCCAGGTGTCCAGGTGAGGTGCGAGAGCACCCCCAAGGCCAAGACCTCCCTCCATGGCCCGAAAGGCCCTCCCAGGACACACACCTCCATTCGTGGCTCAAACCTTCCTCGGGGTCCCAGACCTTTATGGCGAGTTCCAGATGGCCATTCAGGGGACCCAGACTAGAACTCAGTGGCTATTCCTTTATTTGAGTCTAAATGTCCCGACTAGTCCTGAACACGATTTCATCATCCGGAGGTCCTGCCCTTGACCCATACCAGTCACCTTGGCCTATAGCGCCCCCTAGTGACCACACCTCTCTGCCAGCACCCAGACCTACATCCGGGGCTCAGACCTACATCCGGGTCCCAGACAATCCTGGCGGGCCTGAAACGAAAAACTCGGGCCCCCCCTCCGGGGCTCAGACATACCTCCCCAGCCCGAAATGCCCTCCCAGGACACAGACCTCCATTCGGGGCTCACACCTACATTGGGGTCACAAACCATTATGGCGAGGCCGAGAAGATTAACCCGGGGCCCGGGATTCAAAAACAGAATCCAGTGCTATATCAGCAGTGTAGTTCTCCATCTGTATCCCAGAACACCATTCCATAATCCAGATGGCCAGGTGAGGTGCCAGACCACCCCCCAAGGCCAAGACCTCCGTCCATGGCCCGAACTGCCCTCCCAGGACCCAGACTTCCATTAGGGGCTCAGACCTACATCCGGGTGCCAGACCATCATGGCGGGGCTGAGACGATTAACCCGGGCGCCAGGACTCACAAACAGAATCCAGTCCCGTATCAGGGGTATAGTTCTCCATCTGTAACTCAGACCACCATTCCATTACCCAGATGTCCAGGTGAGGTACCAGACCGGTCTCCGGGGCCCAGACCTCCCTCCCTGGCCCAAATTGCCATCCCAAGAACCAGACCTCCATTCGGGGCTCAGACGTAAGTCCGGGTCCCAGACCTTTATGGCGAGGACCAGAAGGCCATTCCAGGGTCCCAGACTAGAACCCAGTGCCTATTCCTTTATTTGAGTCTAAATATCCAGGCTAGTCCTGACCAAAATTTCATCATCCCGAGGTCCTGCCCTTGACCCAAACCTCCCACCTGGGCGCATAGCGCCCCCCAGTGACCACACACCTCTCCCAGCACCCAGACCTATATCCGGGGCTCAGACCTACATCTGGGTCCCAGATCTTCATGGCGGGGCTGTGAAGGCCAACCGGGGACCCAGGCCTCAAACACAGAATCCAGTCTTGTATCAGGGGACTGGATCACCATCCGTAACTTAGACCACCATTGTATAACCCAGATGTCCAGGTGAGGTAGCAGACCTTCCCTCGGGGCCCAGACATCCCTCCCCGGCCCAAAAGGCCCTCCCAGGACACAGACCTCCATTCGGGGCTCACACCTCCGTCGGGGTCCCCGACCTTTATGGCGAGTTCCAGATGGCCATTCTGGGGACCCAGACTAGAACTCAGTGGCTATTCCTTTTTTTGAGTCTAAATGTCCAGGCTAGTCCTGAACACGATTTCATCATCCCGAGTCCTGCCCGTGACCCATACCAGCCACCTGGGCCTATAGCGCCCCCTAGTGACGACACCTCTCTGCCAGCACCCAGACCTACATCCGGGGCTCCGACCTGCATCCGGGTCTCAGACCTTCATGGTGGGGCCAAGAAGGCAAACACGGGGTCCAGTCCTCAAACACAGAATCCAGTCTTATGTAAGGGGACAACATCCCCATCCGTAACCCAGACCACCATTCCAGAACACAGATGTCCATGTCAGGTACCAGCCCTCCCCCTGGGGTCCAGACATCCCTCCCTGGCCAGAAGGACCCTCCCAGACTTTAGACCTCTCTCCAGGGATCGGAACTACATTCGGGTTTCAGGCCATAAACACCGAATCCAGTGTTGTATCGGGGGACCAGACCACTATTCCATAACCCAGATGTCCAGGTGAGGTACCAAACCGCCCCCCGGGGCTCAGACCTCCCCCCCCGGCCCGAACTGCCCTCCCAGGACCCAGACTTCCATTTGGGGCTCAGACCTACATCCGGGTGCCAGACCATCATGGCGGGGCTGAGACGATTAACCCGGGCGCCAGGACTCACAAACAGAATCCAGTCCGGTATCAGGGGTATAGTTCTCCATCTGTAACCCAGACCACCATTCCATTACCCAGATGTCCAGGTGAGGTACCAGACCCGTCCCCGGTGCCCAGACCTGCCTCCCTGGCCCAAAAAGCCCTCCCAGGACACAGACCCTCATTGGGGGCTCACACCTCCTGAACAGGATTTTATCATCCCGAGGTCCTGCCCTTGACCCATACCAGCCACCTGGGCTTATAGCGCCCCTAGTGACCACACACCTCTCCCAGCACCCAGACCTACATCCGGGCCTCAGACCTACATCCGGGGCTCAGACCTCCATCCGGGTCCTAGATCTTCATGGCGGTGCTGTGAAGGCCATCCCGGGACCCAGGCCTCAAACACAGAATCTAGTCTTATGTCAGGGGACTACATCTCCATCCGTAACCCAGACCACCATTACATAACACAGATGTCCAGGTGAGGTAGCAGTCCTCACTCGGGACCCAGACTTCCCTCCCTGCCCCGAACGACCCTCTCAGAATCCAGACATATATCCGGGGCTCGGACCTACATTCGGGTCCAAGGCCACAAACACCGAATCCAGTGTTGTATCAGGGGCCAGACCGCTATTCCATAACCCAGGTGTCCAGGTGAGGTGCCAGAGCACCCCCAAGGCCAAGACCTCCCTCCATGGCCCGAAAGGCCCTCCCAGGACACACACCTCCATTCGTGGCTCAAACCTTCCTCGGGGTCCCAGACCTTTATGGCGAGTTCCAGATGGCCATTCAGGGGACCCAGACTAGAACTCAGTGGCTATTCCTTTATTTGAGTCTAAATGTCCCGACTAGTCCTGAACACGATTTCATCATCCGGAGGTCCTGCCCTTGACCCATACCAGTCACCTTGGCCTATAGCGCCCCCTAGTGACCACACCTCTCTGCCAGCACCCAGACCTACATCCGGGGCTCAGACCTACATCCGGGTCCCAGACAATCCTGGCGGGCCTGAAACGAAAAACTCGGGCCCCCCCTCCGGGGCTCAGACATACCTCCCCAGCCCGAAATGCCCTCCCAGGACACAGACCTCCATTCGGGGCTCACACCTACATCGGGGTCACAAACCATTATGGCAAGGCCGAGAAGATTAACCCGGGGCCCGGGATTCAAAAACAGAATCCAGTGCTATATCAGCAGTGTAGTTCTCCATCTGTATCCCAGAACACCATTCCATAATCCAGATGGCCAGGTGAGGTGCCAGACCACCCCACAAGGCCAAGACCTCCGTCCATGGCCCGAACTGCCCTCCCAGGACCCAGACTTCCATTAGGGGCTCAAACCTACATCCGGGTGCCAGACCATCATGGCGGGGCTGAGACGATTAACCCGGGCGCCAGGACTCACAAACAGAATCCAGTCCCGTATCAGGGGTATAGTTCTCCATCTGTAACCCAGACAACCATTCCATTACCCTGATGTCCAGGTGAGGTACCAGACCGGTCTCCGGGGCCCAGACCTCCCTCCCTGGCCCAAATTGCCATCCCAAGAACCAGACCTCCATTCGGGGCTCAGACGTAAGTCCGGGTCCCAGACCTTTATGGCGAGGACCAGAAGGCCATTCCAGGGTCCCAGACTAGAACCCAGTGCCTATTCCTTTATTTGAGTCTAAATATCCAGGCTAGTCCTGACCAAAATTTCATCATCCCGAGGTCCTGCCCTTGACCCAAACCTCCCACCTGGGCGCATAGCGCCCCCCAGTGACCACACACCTCTCCCAGCACCCAGACCTATATCCGGGGCTCAGACCTACATCTGGGTCCCAGATCTTCATGGCGGGGCTGTGAAGGCCAACCGGGGACCCAGGCCTCAAACTCAGAATCCAGTCTTGTATCAGGGGACTGGATCACCATCCGTAACTTAGACCACCATTGTATAACCCAGATGTCCAGGTGAGGTAGCAGACCTTCCCTCGGGGCCCAGACATCCCTCCCCGGCCCAAAAGGCCCTCCCAGGACACAGACCTCCATTCGGGGCTCACACCTCCGTCGGGGTCCCCGACCTTTATGGCGAGTTCCAGATGGCCATTCTGGGGACCCAGACTAGAACTCAGTGGCTATTCCTTTTTTTGAGTCTAAATGTCCAGGCTAGTCCTGAACACGATTTCATCATCCCGAGTCCTGCCCGTGACCCATACCAGCCACCTGGGCCTATAGCGCCCCCTAGTGACGACACCTCTCTGCCAGCACCCAGACCTACATCCGGGGCTCCGACCTGCATCCGGGTCTCAGACCTTCATGGTGGGGCCAAGAAGGCAAACACGGGGCCCAGTCCTCAAACACAGAATGCAGTCTTATGTAAGGGGACAACATCCCCATCCGTAACCCAGACCACCATTCCAGAACACAGATGTCCATGTCAGGTACCAGCCCTCCCCCTGGGGTCCAGACATCCCTCCCTGGCCAGAAGGACCCTCCCAGACTTTAGACCTCTCTCCAGGGATCGGAACAACATTCGGGTTTCAGGCCATAAACACCGAATCCAGTGTTGTATCGGGGGACCAGACCACTATTCCATAACCCAGATGTCCAGGTGAGGTACCAAACCGCCCCCCGGGGCTCAGACCTCCCTCCCCGGCCCGAACTGCCCTCCCAGGACCCAGACTTCCATTTGGGGCTCAGACCTACATCCGGGTGCCAGACCATCATGGCGGTGCTGAGACGATTAACCCGGGCGCCAGGACTCACAAACAGAATCCAGTCCTGTATCAGTGGTATTGTTCTCCATCTGTAACCCAGACCACCATTCCATTACCCAGATGTCCAGGTGAGGTACCAGACCGGTCCCCGGTGCCCAGACCTGCCTCCCTGGCCCAAAAAGCCCTCCCAGGACACAGACCCTCATTGGAGGCTCACACCTCCTGAACAGGATTTTATCATCCCAAGGTCCTGCCCTTGACCCATACCAGCCTCCTGGTTTATAGCGCCACTAGTGACCACACACCTCTCCCAGCACCCAGACCTACATCCGGGCCTCAGACCTACATCCGGGGCTCAGACCTCCATCCGGGTCCTAGATCTTCATGGCGGTGCTGTGAAGGCCATCCCGGGACCCAGGCCTCAAACACAGAATCTAGTCTTATGTCATGGGACTACATCTCCATCCGTAACCCAGACCACCATTACATAACACAGATGTCCAGGTGAGGTAGCAGTCCTCACCTCGGGACCCAGACTTCCCTCCCTGCCCCGAACGACCCTCTCAGAATCCAGACATATTTCCGGGGCTCGGACCTACATTCGGGTCCAAGGCCACAAACACCGAATCCAGTGTTGTATCAGGGGCCAGACCACTAGTCCACAACGCAGATGTCCAGGTGAGGTGTCAGACCACCCCCCAAGGCCAAGACCTCCTTCCATGGCCCGAAAGGCCCTCCCAGGACACACACCTCCATTCGTGGCTCAAACCTTCCTCGGGGTCCCAGACCTTTATGGCGAGTTCCAGATGGCCATTCAGGGGACCTAGACTAGATCTCAGTGGCTATTCCTTTATTTGAGTCTAAATGTCCAGACTAGTCCTGAACACGATTTCATCATCCGGAGGTCCTGCCCTTGACCCATACCAGCCACCTGGGCCTATAGCGCCCCCTAGTGACCACACCTCTCTTCCAGCACCCAGACCAACATCCAGGGCTCAGACCTACATCCGGGTCCCAGACAATCCTGGCGGGCCTGAAACGAAAAACTCGGGCCCCCCCTCCGGGGCTCAGACATACCTCCGCAGCCCGAAATGCCCTGCCAGGACACAGACCTCCATTCGGGGCTCACACCTACATCGGGGTCACAAACCATTATGGCGAGGCCGAGAAGATTAACCCGGGGCCCGGGATTCAAAAACAGAATCCAGTGCTATATCAGCAGTGTAGTTCTCCATCTGTATCCCAGAACACCATTCCATAATCCAGATGGCCAGGTGAGGTGCCAGACCACCCCCCAAGGCCAAGACCTCCGTCCATGGCCCGAACTGCCCTCCCAGGACCCAGACTTCCATTTGGGGCTCAGACCTACATCCGGGTGCCAGACCATCATGGCGGGGCTGAGACGATTAACCCGGGCGCCAGGACTCACAAACAGAATCCAGTCCCGTATCAGGGGTATAGTTCTCCATATGTAACCCAGACCATCATTCCATTACCCAGATGTCCAGGTGAGGTACCAGACCGGTCTCCGGGGCCCAGACCTCTCTCCCTGGCCCAAATTGCCATCCCAAGAACCAGACCTCCATTCGGGGCTCAGACGTAAGTCCGGGTCCCAGACCTTTATGGCGAGGACCAGAAGGCCATTGCAGGGACCCACACTAGAACCCAGTGCCTATTCCTTTATTTGAGTCTAAATATCCAGGCTAGTCCTGACCAAAATTTCATCATCCCGAGGTCCTGCCGTTGACCCAAACCTCCCACCTGGGCGCATAGCGCCCCCCAGTGACCACACACCTCTCCCAGCACCCAGACCAATATCTGGGACTCAGACCTACATCTGGGTCCCAGATCTTCATGGCGGGGCTGTGAAGGCCAACCCGGGACCCAGGCCTCAAACACAGAATCCAGTCTCATATCAGGGGACTGGATCACCATCCGTAACTTAGACCACCATTGTATAACCCAGATGTCCAGGTGAGGTAGCAGACCTTCCCTCGGAGCCCAGACATCCCTCCCCGGCCCAAAAGGCCCTCCCAGGACACAGACCTCTATTCGGGGCTCACACCTCCATCGGGGTCCCCGACCTTTATGGCGAGTTCCAGATGGCCATTCTGGGGACCCAGACTAGAACTCAGTGGCTATTCCTTTATTTGAGTCTAAATGTCCAGGCTAGTCCTGAACACGATTTCATCATCCCGAGTCCTGCCCGTGACCCATACCAGCCACCTGGGCCTATAGCGCCCCCTAGTGACCACACCTCTCTGCCAGCACCCAGACCTATATCCGGGGCTCCGACCTACATCCGGGTCTCTGACCTTCATGGTGGGGCCAAGAAGGCCAACACGGGGCCCAGTCCTCAAACACAGAATGCAGTCTTATGTAAGGGGACAACATCTCCATCCGTAACCCAGACCACCATTCCAGAACACAGATGTCCATGTCAGGTACCAGCCCTCCCCCCGGGGTCCAGACATCCCTCCCTGGCCAGAAGGACCCTCCCAGACTTTAGACCTCTCTCCAGGGATCGGAACTACATTCGGGTTTCAGGCCATAAACACCGAATGCAGTGTTGTATCGGGGGACCAGACCACTATTCCATAACCCAGATGTCCAGGTGAGGTACCAGACCGCCCCCCGGGGCTCAGACCTCCCTCCCTGGCCCGAACTGCCCTCCCAGGACCCAGACTTCCATTTGGGGCTCAGACCTAAATCCGGGTGCCAGACCATCATGGCGGGCTGAGACGATTAACCCGGACGCCAGGACTCACATACAGAATCCAGTTCTATATCAGGGGTATAGTTCTCCATCTGTAACCCAGACCACCATTCCATTACCCAGATGTCCAGGTGAGGGACCATACCGGTCCCCGGTGCCCAGACCTGCCTCCCTGGCCCAAAAAGCCCTCCCAGGACACAGACCTCCATTCGGGGCTCACACCTCCTGAACAGGATTTTATCATCCCGAGGTCCTGCCCTTGACCCATACCAGCCACCTGGGCTTATAACGCCCCTAGTGACCACACACCTCTCCCAGCACCCAGACCTACATCCGGGCCTCAGACCTACATCTGGGGCTCAGACCTCCATCCGGGTCCTAGATCTTCATGGCGGTGCTGTGAAGGCCAACCCGGGACACAGGCCTCAAACACAGAATCTAGTCTTATGTCAGGGGACTACATCTCCATCCGTAACCCAGACCACCATTACATAACACAGATGTCCAGGTGAGGTAGCAGACCTCACCTCGGGACCCAGACTTCCCTCCTTGCCCCGAACGACCCTCTCAGAATCCAGACATATATCCGGGGCTCGGACCTACATTCGGGTCCAAGGCCACATACACGGAATCCAGTGTTGTATCAGGGGCCAGACCACTATTACACAACGCAGATGTCCAGGTGAGTTGTCAGACCACCCCCCAAGGCCAAGACCTCCCTCCATGGCCCGAAAGGCCCTCCCAGGACACACACCTCCATTCGTGGCTCAAACCTTCCTCGGGGTCCCAGACCTTTATGGCGAGTTCCAGATGGCCATTCAGGGGACCAAGACTAGAACTCAGTGGCTATTCCTTTATTTGAGTCTAAATGTCCAGACTAGTCCTGAACACAATTTCATCATCCGGAGGTCCTGCCCTTGACTCATACCAGCCACCTGGGCCTATAGCGCCCCCTAGTGACCAACCTCTCTACCAGCACCCAGACCAACATCCAGGGCTCAGACCTACATCCGGGTCCCAGACAATCCTGGCGGGCCTGAAACGAAAAACTCGGCACCCCCGTCCGGGGCTCAGACATACCTCCCCAGCCCGAAATGCCCTGCCAGGACACAGACATCCATTCGGGGCTCACACCTACATCGGGGTCACAAAACAATATGGTGAGGCCGAGAAGATTAACCCGGGCCCGGGATTCAAAAACAGAATCCAGTGCTATATCAGCAGTGTAGTTCTCCATCTGTATCCCAGAACACCATTCCATAATCCAGATGGCCAGGTGAGGTGCCAGACCACCCCCCAAGGCCAAGACCTCCGTCCATGGCCCGAACTGCCCTCCCAGGACCCAGACTTCCATTTGGGGCTCAGACCTACATCCGGGTGCCAGACCGTCATGGCGGGGCTGAGACGATTAACCCGGACGCCAGGACTCACATACAGAATCCAGTTCTATATCAGGGGTATAGTTCTCCATCTGTAACCCAGACCACCATTCCATTACCCAGATGTCCAGGTGAGGGACCAGCCGGTCCCCGGTGCCCAGACCTGCCTCCCTGGCCCAAAAAGCCCTCCCAGGACACAGACCTCCATTCGGGGCTCACACCTCCTGAACAGGATTTTATCATCCCGAGGTCCTGCCCTTGACCCATACCAGCCACATGGGCTTATAACGCCCCTAGTGACCACACACCTCTCCCAGCACCCAGACATACATCCGGGGCTCAGACCTCCATCCGGGGCTCAGACCTCCATCCGGGTCCTAGATCTTCATGGCGGTGCTGTGAAGGCCATCCCGGGACACAGGCCTCAAACACAGAATCTAGTCTTATGTCAGGGGACTACATCTCCATCCGTAACCCAGACTACCATTACATAACACAGATGTCCAGGTGAGGTAGCAGACCTCACCTCGGGACCCAGACTTCCCTCCTTGCCCCGAACGACCCTCTCAGAATCCAGACATATATCCGGGGCTCGGACCTACATTCGGGTCCAAGGCCACATACACCGAATCCAGTGTTGTATCAGGGGCCAGACCACTATTACACAACGCAGATGTCCAGGTGAGTTGTCAGACCACCCCCCAAGGCCAAGACCTCCCTCCATGGCCCGAAAGGCCCTCCCAGGACACACACCTCCATTCGTGGCTCAAACCTTCCTCGGGGTCCCAGACCTTTATGGCGAGTTCCAGATGGCCATTCAGGGGACCCAGACTAGAACTCAGTGGCTATTCCTTTATTTGAGTCTAAATGTCCAGACTAGTCCTGAACACGATTTCATCATCCGGAGGTCCTGCCCTTGACCCATATCAGCCACCTGGGCCTATAGCGCCCCCTGGTGACCACACCTCTCTGCCAGCACCCAGACCTACATCCGGGGCTCAGACCTACATCCGGGTCCCAGACAATCCTGGCGGGCCTGAAACGAAAATCTCGGGCCCCCCCTCCGGGGCTCAGACATACCTCCCCAGCCCGAAATGCCCTCCCAGGACACAGACCTCCATTCGGGGCTCACACCTACATCGGGGTCACAAACCATTATGGCGAGGCGGAGAAGATTAACCCGGGGCCCGGGATTCAAAAACAGAATCCAGTGCTATATCAGCAGTGTAGTTCTCCATCTGTATCCCAGAACACCATTCCATAATCCAGATGGCCAGGTGAGGTGCCAGACCACCCCCCAAGGCCAAGACCTCCGTCCATGGCCCGAACTGCCCTCCCAGGACCCAGACTTCCATTTGGGGCTCAGACCTACATCCGGGTGCCAGACCATCATGGCGGGGCTGAGACGATTAACCCGGGCGCCAGACCTCACAAACAGAATCCAGTCCTGTATCAGGGGTATAGTTCTCCATCTGTAACCCAGACCACCATTCCATTACCCAGATGTCCAGGTGAGGTACCAGACCGGTCTCCGGGGCCCAGACCTCCCTCCCTGGCCCAAATTGCCATCCCAAGAACCAGACCTCCATTCGGGGCTCAGACGTAAGTCCGGGTCCCAGACCTTTAAGGCGAGGACCAGAAGGCCATTCCAGGGACCCAGACTAGAACCCAGTGCCTATTCCTTTATTTGAGTCTAAATATCCAGGCTAGTCCTGACCAAAATTTCATCATCCCGAGATCCTGCCCTTGACCCAAACCTCTCACCTGGGCGCATAGCGCCCCCCAGTGACCACACACCTCTCCCAGCACCCAGACCTATATCCGGGGCTCAGACCTACATCTGGGTCCCAGATCTTCATGGCGGGGCTGTGAAGGCCAACCGGGGACCCAGGCCTCAAACACAGAATCCAGTCCTGTATCAGGGGACTGGATCACCATCCGTAACTTAGACCACCATTGTATAACCCAGATGTCCAGGTGAGGTAGCAGACCTTCCCTCGGGGCCCAGACATCCCTCCCCGGCCGAAAAGGCCCTCCCAGGACACAGACCTCCATTCGGGGCTCACACCTCCATCGGGGTCCCCGACCTTTATGGCGAGTTCCAGATGGCCATTCTGGGGACCCAGACTAGAACTCAGTGGCTATTCCTTTATTTGAGTCTAAATGTCGAGGCTAGTCCTGAACACGATTTCCTCATCCCGAGTCCTGCCCGTGACCCATACCAGCCACCTGGGCCTATAGCGCCCCCTAGTGACGACACCTCTCTGCCAGCACCCAGACCTACATCCGGGGCTCCGACCTGCATCCGGGTCTCAGACCTTCATGGTGGGGCCAAGAAGGCAAACACGGGGCCCAGTCCTCAAACACAGAATCCAGTCTTATGTAAGGGGACAACATCCCCATCCGTAACCCAGACCACCATTCCAGAACACAGATGTCCATGTCAGGTACCAGCCCTCCCCCTGGGGTCCAGACATCCCTCCCTGGCCAGAAGGACCCTCCCAGACTTTAGACCTCTCTCCAGGGATCGGAACTACATTCGGGTTTCAGGCCATAAACACCGAATCCAGTGTTGTATCGGGGGACCAGACCACTATTCCATAACCCAGATGTCCAGGTGAGGTACCAAACCGCCCCCCGGGGCTCAGACCTCCCTCCCCGGCCCGAACTGCCCTCCCAGGACCCAGACTTCCATTTGGGGCTCAGACCTACATCCGGGTGCCAGACCATCATGGCGGGGCTGAGACGATTAACCCGGGCGCCAGGACTCACAAACAGAATCCAGTCCTGTATCAGGGGTATAGTTCTCCATCTGTAACCCGGACCACCATTCCATTACCCAGATGTCCAGGTGAGGTACCAGACCGGTCCCCGGTGCCCAGACCTGCCTCCCTGGCCCAAAAAGCCCTCCCAGGACACAGACCTCCATTCGGGGCTCACACCTCCTGAACAGGATTTTATCATCCCGAGGTCCTGCCCTTGACCCATACCAGCCACCTGGGCTTATAGCGCCCCTAGTGACCACACACCTCTCCCAGCACCCAGACATACATCCGGGGCTCAGACCTCCATCCGGGGCTCAGACCTCCATCCGGGTCCTAGATCTTCATGGCGGTGCTGTGAAGGCCATCCCGGGACACAGGCCTCAAACACAGAATCTAGTCTTATGTCAGGGGACTACATCTCCATCCGTAACCCAGACTACCATTACATAACACAGATGTCCAGGTGAGGTAGCAGACCTCACCTCGGGACCCAGACTTCCCTCCTTGCCCCGAACGACCCTCTCAGAATCCAGACATATATCCGGGGCTCGGACCTACATTCGGGTCCAAGGCCACATACACCGAATCCAGTGTTGTATCAGGGGCCAGACCACTATTACACAACGCAGATGTCCAGGTGAGTTGTCAGACCACCCCCCAAGGCCAAGACCTCCCTCCATGGCCCGAAAGGCCCTCCCAGGACACACACCTCCATTCGTGGCTCAAACCTTCCTCGGGGTCCCAGACCTTTATGGCGAGTTCCAGATGGCCATTCAGGGGACCCAGACTAGAACTCAGTGGCTATTCCTTTATTTGAGTCTAAATGTCCAGACTAGTCCTGAACACGATTTCATCATCCGGAGGTCCTGCCCTTGACCCATATCAGCCACCTGGGCCTATAGCGCCCCCTGGTGACCACACCTCTCTGCCAGCACCCAGACCTACATCCGGGGCTCAGACCTACATCCGGGTCCCAGACAATCCTGGCGGGCCTGAAACGAAAATCTCGGGCCCCCCCTCCGGGGCTCAGACATACCTCCCCAGCCCGAATTGCCCTGCCAGGACACAGACCTCCATTCGGGGCTCACACCTACATCGGGGTCACAAACCATTATGGCGAGGCCGAGAAGATTAACCCGGGGCCCGGGATTCAAAAACAGAATCCAGTGCTATATCAGCAGTGTAGTTCTCCATCTGTATCCCAGAACACCATTCCATAATCCAGATGGCCAGGTGAGGTGCCAGACCACCCCCCAAGGCCAAGACCTCCGTCCATGGCCCGAACTGCCCTCCCAGGACCCAGACTTCCATTTGGGGCTCAGACCTACATCCGGGTGCCAGACCATCATGGCGGGGCTGAGACGATTAACCCGGGCGGAAGACCTCACAAACAGAATCCAGTCCTGTATCAGGGGTATAGTTCTCCATCTGTAACCCAGACCACCATTCCATTACCCAGATGTCCAGGTGAGGTACCAGACCGGTCTCCGGGGCCCAGACCTCCCTCCCTGGCCCAAATTGCCATCCCAAGAACCAGACCTCCATTCGGGGCTCAGACGTAAGTCCGGGTCCCAGACCTTTAAGGCGAGGACCAGAAGGCCATTCCAGGGACCCAGACTAGAACCCAGTGCCTATTCCTTTATTTGAGTCTAAATATCCAGGCTAGTCCTGACCAAAATTTCATCATCCCGAGATCCTGCCCTTGACCCAAACCTCTCACCTGGGCGCATAGCGCCCCCCAGTGACCACACACCTCTCCCAGCACCCAGACCTATATCCGGGGCTCAGACCTACATCTGGGTCCCAGATCTTCATGGCGGGGCTGTGAAGGCCAACCGGGGACCCAGGCCTCAAACACAGAATCCAGTCCTGTATCAGGGGACTGGATCACCATCCGTAACTTAGACCACCATTGTATAACCCAGATGTCCAGGTGAGGTAGCAGACCTTCCCTCGGGGCCCAGACATCCCTCCCCGGCCGAAAAGGCCCTCCCAGGACACAGACCTCCATTCGGGGCTCACACCTCCATCGGGGTCCCCGACCTTTATGGCGAGTTCCAGATGGCCATTCTGGGGACCCAGACTAGAACTCAGTGGCTATTCCTTTATTTGAGTCTAAATGTCGAGGCTAGTCCTGAACACGATTTCCTCATCCCGAGTCCTGCCCGTGACCCATACCAGCCACCTGGGCCTATAGCGCCCCCTAGTGACGACACCTCTCTGCCAGCACCCAGACCTACATCCGGGGCTCCGACCTGCATCCGGGTCTCAGACCTTCATGGTGGGGCCAAGAAGGCAAACACGGGGCCCAGTCCTCAAACACAGAATCCAGTCTTATGTCAGGGGACAACATCCCCATCCGTAACCCAGACCACCATTCCAGAACACAGATGTCCATGTCAGGTACCAGCCCTCCCCCTGGGGTCCAGACATCCCTCCCTGGCCAGAAGGACCCTCCCAGACTTTAGACCTCTCTCCAGGGATCGGAACTACATTCGGGTTTCAGGCCATAAACACCGAATCCAGTGTTGTATCGGGGGACCAGACCACTATTCCATAACCCAGATGTCCAGGTGAGGTACCAAACCGCCCCCCGGGGCTCAGACCTCCCTCCCCGGCCCGAACTGCCCTCCCAGGACCCAGACTTCCATTTGGGGCTCAGACCTACATCCGGGTGCCAGACCATCATGGCGGGGCTGAGACGATTAACCCGGGCGCCAGGACTCACAAACAGAATCCAGTCCTGTATCAGGGGTATAGTTCTCCATCTGTAACCCGGACCACCATTCCATTACCCAGATGTCCAGGTGAGGTACCAGACCGGTCCCCGGTGCCCAGACCTGCCTCCCTGGCCCAAAAAGCCCTCCCAGGACACAGACCTCCATTCGGGGCTCACACCTCCTGAACAGGATTTTATCATCCCGAGGTCCTGCCCTTGACCCATACCAGCCACCTGGGCTTATAGCGCCCCTAGTGACCACACACCTCTCCCAGCACCCAGACCTACATCCGGGCCTCAGACCTACATCCGGGGCTCAGACCTCCATCCGGGTCTTAGATCTTCATGGCGGTGCTGTGAAGGCCATCCCGGGACCCAGGCCTCAAACACAGAATCTAGTCTTATGTCAGGGGACTACATCTCCATCCGTAACCCAGACCACCATTACATAACACAGATGTCCAGGTGAGGTAGCAGTCCTCACCTCGGGACCCAGACTTCCCTCCCTGCCCCGAACGACCCTCTCAGAATCCAGACATATATCCGGGGCTCGGACCTACATTCGGGTCCAAGGCCACAAACACCGAATCCTGTGTTGTATCAGGGGCCAGACCGCTATTCCATAACCCAGGTGTCCAGGTGAGGTGCCAGACCACCCCCAAGGCCAAGACCTCCCTCCATGGCCCGAAAGGCCCTCCCAGGACACACACCTCCATTCGTGGCTCAAACCTTCCTCGGGGTCCCAGACCTTTATGGCGAGTTCCAGATGGCCATTCAGGGGACCCAGACTAGAACTCAGTGGCTATTCCTTTATTTGAGTCTAAATGTCCCGACTAGTCCTGAACACGATTTCATCATCCGGAGGTCCTGCCCTTGACCCATACCAGCCACCTGGGCCTATAGCGCCCCCTAGTGACCACACCTCTCTGCCAGCACCCAGACCTACATCCGGGGCTCAGACCTACATCCGGGTCCCAGACAATCCTGGCGGGCCTGAAACGAAAAACTCGGGCCCCCCCTCCGGGGCTCAGACATACCTCCCCAGCCCGAAATGCCCTCCCAGGACACAGACCTCCATTCGGGGCTCACACCTACATCGGGGTCACAAACCATTATGGCGAGGCCGAGAAGATTAACCCGGGGCCCGGGATTCAAAAACAGAATCCAGTGCTATATCAGCAGTGTAGTTCTCCATCTGTATCCCAGAACACCATTCCATAATCCAGATGGCCAGGTGAGGTGCCAGACCACCCCCCAAGGCCAAGACCTCCGTCCATGGCCCGAACTGCCCTCCCAGGACCCAGACTTCCATTTGGGGCTCAGACCTACATCCGGGTGCCAGACCATCATGGCGGGGCGGAGACAATTAACCCGGGCGCCAGGACTCACAAACAGAATCCAGTCCCGTATCAGGGGTATAGTTCTCCATCTGTAACCCAGACCACCATTCCATTACCCTGATGTCCAGGTGAGGTACCAGACCGGTCTCCGGGGCCCAGACCTCCCTCCCTGGCCCAAATTGCCATCCCAAGAACCAGACCTCCATTCGGGGCTCAGACGTAAGTCCGGGTCCCAGACCTTTATGGCGAGGACCAGAAGGGCATTCCAGGGTCCCAGACTAGAACCCAGTGCCTATTCCTTTATTTGAGTCTAAATATCCAGGCTACTCCTGACCAAAATTTCATCATCCCGAGGTCCTGCCCTTGACCCAAACCTCCCACCTGGGCGCATAGCGCCCCCCAGTGACCACACACCTCTCCCAGCACCCAGACCTATATCCGGGGCTCAGACCTACATATGGGTCCCAGATCTTCATGGCGGGGCTGTGAAGGCCAACCCGGGACCCAGTGCTCAAACACAGAATCCAGTCCTGTATCAGGGAACTGGATCACCATCCGTAACTTAGACCACCATTGTATAACCCAGATGTCCAGGTGAGGTAGCAGACCTTCCCTCGGGGCCCAGACATCCCTCCCCGGCCCAAAAGGCCCTCCCAGGACACAGACCTCCATTCGGGGCTCACACCTCCATCGGGGTCCCCGACCTTTATGGCGAGTTCCAGATGGCCATTCTGGGGACCCAGACTAGAACTCAGTGGCTATTCCTTTATTTGAGTCTAAATGTCGAGGCTAGTCCTGAACACGATTTCCTCATCCCGAGTCCTGCCCGTGACCCATACCAGCCACCTGGGCCTATAGCGCCCCCTAGTGACGACACCTCTCTGCCAGCACCCAGACCTACATCCGGGGCTCCGACCTGCATCCGGGTCTCAGACCTTCATGGTGGGGCCAAGAAGGCAAACACGGGGCCCAGTCCTCAAACACAGAATCCAGTCTTATGTAAGGGGACAACATCCCCATCCGTAACCCAGACCACCATTCCAGAACACAGATGTCCATGTCAGGTACCAGCCCTCCCCCTGGGGTCCAGACATCCCTCCCTGGCCAGAAGGACCCTCCCAGACTTTAGACCTCTCTCCAGGGATCGGAACTACATTCGGGTTTCAGGCCATAAACACCGAATCCAGTGTTGTATCGGGGGACCAGACCACTATTCCATAACCCAGATGTCCAGGTGAGGTACCAAACCGCCCCCCGGGGCTCAGACCTCCCTCCCCGGCCCGAACTGCCCTCCCAGGACCCAGACTTCCATTTGGGGCTCAGACCTACATCCGGGTGCCAGACCATCATGGCGGGGCTGAGACGATTAACCCGGGCGCCAGGACTCACAAACAGAATCCAGTCCTGTATCAGGGGTATAGTTCTCCATCTGTAACCCGGACCACCATTCCATTACCCAGATGTCCAGGTGAGGTACCAGACCGGTCCCCGGTGCCCAGACCTGCCTCCCTGGCCCAAAAAGCCCTCCCAGGACACAGACCTCCATTCGGGGCTCACACCTCCTGAACAGGATTTTATCATCCCGAGGTCCTGCCCTTGACCCATACCAGCCACCTGGGCTTATAGCGCCCCTAGTGACCACACACCTCTCCCAGCACCCAGACATACATCCGGGGCTCAGACCTCCATCCGGGGCTCAGACCTCCATCCGGGTCCTAGATCTTCATGGCGGTGCTGTGAAGGCCATCCCGGGACACAGGCCTCAAACACAGAATCTAGTCTTATGTCAGGGGACTACATCTCCATCCGTAACCCAGACTACCATTACATAACACAGATGTCCAGGTGAGGTAGCAGACCTCACCTCGGGACCCAGACTTCCCTCCTTGCCCCGAACGACCCTCTCAGAATCCAGACATATATCCGGGGCTCGGACCTACATTCGGGTCCAAGGCCACATACACCGAATCCAGTGTTGTATCAGGGGCCAGACCACTATTACACAACGCAGATGTCCAGGTGAGTTGTCAGACCACCCCCCAAGGCCAAGACCTCCCTCCATGGCCCGAAAGGCCCTCCCAGGACACACACCTCCATTCGTGGCTCAAACCTTCCTCGGGGTCCCAGACCTTTATGGCGAGTTCCAGATGGCCATTCAGGGGACCCAGACTAGAACTCAGTGGCTATTCCTTTATTTGAGTCTAAATGTCCAGACTAGTCCTGAACACGATTTCATCATCCGGAGGTCCTGCCCTTGACCCATATCAGCCACCTGGGCCTATAGCGCCCCCTGGTGACCACACCTCTCTGCCAGCACCCAGACCTACATCCGGGGCTCAGACCTACATCCGGGTCCCAGACAATCCTGGCGGGCCTGAAACGAAAATCTCGGGCCCCCCCTCCGGGGCTCAGACATACCTCCCCAGCCCGAATTGCCCTGCCAGGACACAGACCTCCATTCGGGGCTCACACCTACATCGGGGTCACAAACCATTATGGCGAGGCCGAGAAGATTAACCCGGGGCCCGGGATTCAAAAACAGAATCCAGTGCTATATCAGCAGTGTAGTTCTCCATCTGTATCCCAGAACACCATTCCATAATCCAGATGGCCAGGTGAGGTGCCAGACCACCCCCCAAGGCCAAGACCTCCGTCCATGGCCCGAACTGCCCTCCCAGGACCCAGACTTCCATTTGGGGCTCAGACCTACATCCGGGTGCCAGACCATCATGGCGGGGCTGAGACGATTAACCCGGGCGGAAGACCTCACAAACAGAATCCAGTCCTGTATCAGGGGTATAGTTCTCCATCTGTAACCCAGACCACCATTCCATTACCCAGATGTCCAGGTGAGGTACCAGACCGGTCTCCGGGGCCCAGACCTCCCTCCCTGGCCCAAATTGCCATCCCAAGAACCAGACCTCCATTCGGGGCTCAGACGTAAGTCCGGGTCCCAGACCTTTAAGGCGAGGACCAGAAGGCCATTCCAGGGACCCAGACTAGAACCCAGTGCCTATTCCTTTATTTGAGTCTAAATATCCAGGCTAGTCCTGACCAAAATTTCATCATCCCGAGATCCTGCCCTTGACCCAAACCTCTCACCTGGGCGCATAGCGCCCCCCAGTGACCACACACCTCTCCCAGCACCCAGACCTATATCCGGGGCTCAGACCTACATCTGGGTCCCAGATCTTCATGGCGGGGCTGTGAAGGCCAACCGGGGACCCAGGCCTCAAACACAGAATCCAGTCCTGTATCAGGGGACTGGATCACCATCCGTAACTTAGACCACCATTGTATAACCCAGATGTCCAGGTGAGGTAGCAGACCTTCCCTCGGGGCCCAGACATCCCTCCCCGGCCGAAAAGGCCCTCCCAGGACACAGACCTCCATTCGGGGCTCACACCTCCATCGGGGTCCCCGACCTTTATGGCGAGTTCCAGATGGCCATTCTGGGGACCCAGACTAGAACTCAGTGGCTATTCCTTTATTTGAGTCTAAATGTCGAGGCTAGTCCTGAACACGATTTCCTCATCCCGAGTCCTGCCCGTGACCCATACCAGCCACCTGGGCCTATAGCGCCCCCTAGTGACGACACCTCTCTGCCAGCACCCAGACCTACATCCGGGGCTCCGACCTGCATCCGGGTCTCAGACCTTCATGGTGGGGCCAAGAAGGCAAACACGGGGCCCAGTCCTCAAACACAGAATCCAGTCTTATGTCAGGGGACAACATCCCCATCCGTAACCCAGACCACCATTCCAGAACACAGATGTCCATGTCAGGTACCAGCCCTCCCCCTGGGGTCCAGACATCCCTCCCTGGCCAGAAGGACCCTCCCAGACTTTAGACCTCTCTCCAGGGATCGGAACTACATTCGGGTTTCAGGCCATAAACACCGAATCCAGTGTTGTATCGGGGGACCAGACCACTATTCCATAACCCAGATGTCCAGGTGAGGTACCAAACCGCCCCCCGGGGCTCAGACCTCCCTCCCCGGCCCGAACTGCCCTCCCAGGACCCAGACTTCCATTTGGGGCTCAGACCTACATCCGGGTGCCAGACCATCATGGCGGGGCTGAGACGATTAACCCGGGCGCCAGGACTCACAAACAGAATCCAGTCCGGTATCAGGGGTATAGTTCTCCATCTGTAACCCAGACCACCATTCCATTACCCAGATGTCCAGGTGAGGTACCAGACCGGTCCCCGGTGCCCAGACCTGCCTCCCAGGCCCAAAAAGCCCTCCCAGGACACAGACCCTCATTGGGGGCTCACACCTCCTGAACAGGATTTTATCATCCCGAGGTCCTGCCCTTGACCCATACCAGCCACCTGGGCTTATAGCGCCCCTAGTGACCACACACCTCTCCCAGCACCCAGACCTACATCCGGGCCTCAGACCTACATCCGGGGCTCAGACCTCCATCCGGGTCTTAGATCTTCATGGCGGTGCTGTGAAGGCCATCCCGGGACCCAGGCCTCAAACACAGAATCTAGTCTTATGTCAGGGGACTACATCTCCATCCGTAACCCAGACCACCATTACATAACACAGATGTCCAGGTGAGGTAGCAGTCCTCACCTCGGGACCCAGACTTCCCTCCCTGCCCCGAACGACCCTCTCAGAATCCAGACATATATCCGGGGCTCGGACCTACATTCGGGTCCAAGGCCACAAACACCGAATCCTGTGTTGTATCAGGGGCCAGACCGCTATTCCATAACCCAGGTGTCCAGGTGAGGTGCCAGACCACCCCCAAGGCCAAGACCTCCCTCCATGGCCCGAAAGGCCCTCCCAGGACACACACCTCCATTCGTGGCTCAAACCTTCCTCGGGGTCCCAGACCTTTATGGCGAGTTCCAGATGGCCATTCAGGGGACCCAGACTAGAACTCAGTGGCTATTCCTTTATTTGAGTCTAAATGTCCCGACTAGTCCTGAACACGATTTCATCATCCGGAGGTCCTGCCCTTGACCCATACCAGCCACCTGGGCCTATAGCGCCCCCTAGTGACCACACCTCTCTGCCAGCACCCAGACCTACATCCGGGGCTCAGACCTACATCCGGGTCCCAGACAATCCTGGCGGGCCTGAAACGAAAAACTCGGGCCCCCCCTCCGGGGCTCAGACATACCTCCCCAGCCCGAAATGCCCTCCCAGGACACAGACCTCCATTCGGGGCTCACACCTACATCGGGGTCACAAACCATTATGGCGAGGCCGAGAAGATTAACCCGGGGCCCGGGATTCAAAAACAGAATCCAGTGCTATATCAGCAGTGTAGTTCTCCATCTGTATCCCAGAACACCATTCCATAATCCAGATGGCCAGGTGAGGTGCCAGACCACCCCCCAAGGCCAAGACCTCCGTCCATGGCCCGAACTGCCCTCCCAGGACCCAGACTTCCATTTGGGGCTCAGACCTACATCCGGGTGCCAGACCATCATGGCGGGGCGGAGACAATTAACCCGGGCGCCAGGACTCACAAACAGAATCCAGTCCCGTATCAGGGGTATAGTTCTCCATCTGTAACCCAGACCACCATTCCATTACCCTGATGTCCAGGTGAGGTACCAGACCGGTCTCCGGGGCCCAGACCTCCCTCCCTGGCCCAAATTGCCATCCCAAGAACCAGACCTCCATTCGGGGCTCAGACGTAAGTCCGGGTCCCAGACCTTTATGGCGAGGACCAGAAGGGCATTCCAGGGTCCCAGACTAGAACCCAGTGCCTATTCCTTTATTTGAGTCTAAATATCCAGGCTACTCCTGACCAAAATTTCATCATCCCGAGGTCCTGCCCTTGACCCAAACCTCCCACCTGGGCGCATAGCGCCCCCCAGTGACCACACACCTCTCCCAGCACCCAGACCTATATCCGGGGCTCAGACCTACATATGGGTCCCAGATCTTCATGGCGGGGCTGTGAAGGCCAACCCGGGACCCAGTGCTCAAACACAGAATCCAGTCCTGTATCAGGGAACTGGATCACCATCCGTAACTTAGACCACCATTGTATAACCCAGATGTCCAGGTGAGGTAGCAGACCTTCCCTCGGGGCCCAGACATCCCTCCCCGGCCCAAAAGGCCCTCCCAGGACACAGACCTCCATTCGGGGCTCACACCTCCGTCGGGGTCCCCGACCTTTATGGCGAGTTCCAGATGGCCATTCTGGGGACCCAGACTAGAACTCAGTGGCTATTCCTTTTTTTGAGTCTAAATGTCCAGGCTAGTCCTGAACACGATTTCATCATCCCGAGTCCTGCCCGTGACCCATACCAGCCACCTGGGCCTATAGCGCCCCCTAGTGACGACACCTCTCTGCCAGCACCCAGACCTACATCCGGGGCTCCGACCTACATCCGGGTCTCAGACCTTCATGGTGGGGCCAAGAAGGCAAACACGGGGCCCTGTCCTCAAACACAGAATGCAGTCTTATGTCAGGGGACAACATCTCCATCCGTAACCCAGACCACCATTCCAGAACACAGATGTCCATGTCAGGTACCAGCCCTCCCCCTGGGGTCCAGACATCCCTCCCTGGCCAGAAGGACCCTCCCAGACTTTAGACCTCTCTCCAGGGATCGGAACTACATTCGGGTTTCAGGCCATAAACACCGAATCCAGTGTTGTATCGGGGGACCAGACCACTATTCCATAACCCAGATGTCCAGGTGAGGTACCAAACCGCCCCCCGGGGCTCAGACCTCCCTCCTCGGCCCGAACTGCCCTCCCAGGACCCAGACTTCCATTTGGGGCTCAGACCTACATCCGGGTGCCAGACCATCATGGCGGGGCTGAGACGATTAACCCGGGCGCCAGGACTCACAAACAGAATCCAGTCCTGTATCAGGGGTATAGTTCTCCATCTGTAACCCGGACCACCATTCCATTACCCAGATGTCCAGGTGAGGTACCAGACCGGTCCCCGGTGCCCAGACCTGCCTCCCTGGCCCAAAAAGCCCTCCCAGGACACAGACCTCCATTCGGGGCTCACACCTCCTGAACAGGATTTTATCATCCCGAGGTCCTGCCCTTGACCCATACCAGCCACCTGGGCTTATAGCGCCCCTAGTGACCACACACCTCTCCCAGCACCCAGACCTACATCCGGGCCTCAGACCTACATCCGGGGCTCAGACCTCCATCCGGGTCCTAGATCTTCATGGCGGTGCTGTGAAGGCCATCCCGGGACCCAGGCCTCAAACACAGAATCTAGTCTTATGTCAGGGGACTACATCTCCATCCGTAACCCAGACCACCATTACATAACACAGATGTCCAGGTGAGGTAGCAGTCCTCACCTCGGGACCCAGACTTCCCTCCCTGCCCCGAACGACCCTCTCAGAATCCAGACATATATCCGGGGCTCGGACCTACATTCGGGTCCAAGGCCACAAACACCGAATCCAGTGTTGTATCAGGGGCCAGACCGCTATTCCATAACCCAGAAGGCCAGGTGAGGTGCCAGAGCACCCCCAAGGCCAAGACCTCCCTCCATGGCCCGAAAGGCCCTCCCAGGACACACACCTCCATTCGTGGCTCAAACCTTCCTCGGGGTCCCAGACCTTTATGGCGAGTTCCAGATGGCCATTCAGGGGACCCAGACTAGAACTCAGTGGCTATTCCTTTATTTGAGTCTAAATGTCCCGACTAGTCCTGAACACGATTTCATCATCCGGAGGTCCTGCCCTTGACCCATACCAGTCACCTTGGCCTATAGCGCCCCCTAGTGACCACACCTCTCTGCCAGCACCCAGACCTACATCCGGGGCTCAGACCTACATCCGGGTCCCAGACAATCCTGGCGGGCCTGAAACGAAAAACTCGGGCCCCCCCTCCGGGGCTCAGACATACCTCCCCAGCCCGAAATGCCCTCCCAGGACACAGACCTCCATTCGGGGCTCACACCTACATCGGGGTCACAAACCATTATGGCGAGGCCGAGAAGATTAACCCGGGGCCCGGGATTCAAAAACAGAATCCAGTGCTATATCAGCAGTGTAGTTCTGCATCTGTATCCCAGAACACCATTCCATAATCCAGATGGCCAGGTGAGGTGCCAGACCACCCCCCAAGGCCAAGACCTCCGTCCATGGCCCGAACTGCCCTCCCAGGACCCAGACTTCCATTTGGGGCTCAGACCTACATCCGGGTGCCAGACCATCATGGCGGGGCGGAGACGATTAACCCGGGCGCCAGGACTCACAAACAGAATCCAGTCCCGTATCAGGGGTATAGTTCTCCATCTGTAACCCAGACCACCATTCCATTACCCAGATGTCCAGGTGAGGTACCAGACCGGTCTCCGGGGCCCAGACCTCCCTCCCTGGCCCAAATTGCCATCCCAAGAACCAGACCTCCATTCGGGGCTCAGACGTAAGTCCGGGTCCCAGACCTTTATGGCGAGGACCAGAAGGCCATTCCAGGGTCCCAGACTAGAACCCAGTGCCTATTCCTTTATTTGAGTCTAAATATCCAGGCTAGTCCTGACCAAAATTTCATCATCCCGAGGTTCTGCCCTTGACCCAAACCTCCCACCTGGGTGCATAGCGCCCCCCAGTGACCACACACCTCTCCCAGCACCCAGACCTATATCCGGGGCTCAGACCTACATCTGGGTCCCAGATCTTCATGGCGGGGCTGTGAAGGCCAACCGGGGACCCAGGCCTCAAACACAGAATCCAGTCTTGTATCAGGGGACTGGATCACCATCCGTAACTTAGACCACCATTGTATAACCCAGATGTCCAGGTGAGGTAGCAGACCTTCCCTCGGGGCCCAGACATCCCTCCCCGGCCGAAAAGGCCCTCCCAGGACACAGACCTCCATTCGGGGCTCACACCTCCGTCGGGGTCCCCGACCTTTATGGCGAGTTCCAGATGGCCATTCTGGGGACCCAGACTAGAACTCAGTGGCTATTCCTTTATTTGAGTCTAAATGTCGAGGCTAGTCCTGAACACGATTTCCTCATCCCGAGTCCTGCCCGTGACCCATACCAGCCACCTGGGCCTATAGCGCCCCCTAGTGACGACACCTCTCTGCCAGCACCCAGACCTACATCCGGGGCTCCGACCTGCATCCGGGTCTCAGACCTTCATGGTGGGGCCAAGAAGGCAAACACGGGGCCCAGTCCTCAAACACAGAATCCAGTCTTATGTAAGGGGACAACATCCCCATCCGTAACCCAGACCACCATTCCAGAACACAGATGTCCATGTCAGGTACCAGCCCTCCCCCTGGGGTCCAGACATCCCTCCCTGGCCAGAAGGACCCTCCCAGACTTTAGACCTCTCTCCAGGGATCGGAACTACATTCGGGTTTCAGGCCATAAACACCGAATCCAGTGTTGTATCGGGGGACCAGACCACTATTCCATAACCCAGATGTCCAGGTGAGGTACCAAACCGCCCCCCGGGGCTCAGACCTCCCTCCCCGGCCCGAACTGCCCTCCCAGGACCCAGACTTCCATTTGGGGCTCAGACCTACATCCGGGTGCCAGACCATCATGGCGGGCCTGAGACGATTAACCCGGGCGCCAGGACTCACAAACAGAATCCAGTCCTGTATCGGGGTATAGTTCTCCATCTGTAACCCAGACCACCATTCCATTACCCAGATGTCCAGGTGAGGTACCAGACCGGTCCCCGGTGCCCAGACCTGCCTCCCTGGCCCAAAAAGCCCTCCCAGGACACAGACCTCCATTCGGGGCTCACACCTCCTGAACAGGATTTTATCATCCCGAGGTCCTGCCCTTGACCCATACCAGCCACCTGGGCTTATAGCGCCCCTAGTGACCACACACCTCTCCCAGCACCCAGACCTACATCCGGGCCTCAGACCTACATCCGGGGCTCAGACCTCCATCCGGGTCCTAGATCTTCATGGCGGTGCTGTGAAGGCCATCCCGGGACCCAGGCCTCAAACACAGAATCTAGTCTTATGTCAGGGGACTACATCTCCATCCGTAACCCAGACCACCATTACATAACACAGATGTCCAGGTGAGGTAGCAGTCCTCACCTCGGGACCCAGACTTCCCTCCCTGCCCCGAACGACCCTCTCAGAATCCAGACATATATCCGGGGCTCGGACCTACATTCGGGTCCAAGGCCACAAACACCGAATCCAGTGTTGTATCAGGGGCCAGACCACTATTCCATAAACCAGGTGTCCAGGTGAGGTGCCAGACCACCCCCAAGGCCAAGACCTCCCTCCATGGCCCGAAAGGCCCTCCCAGGACACACACCTCCATTCGTGGCTCAAACCTTCCTCGGGGTCCCAGACCTTTATGGCGAGTTCCAGATGGCCATTCAGGGGACCCAGACTAGAACTCAGTGGCTATTCCTTTATTTGAGTCTAAATGTCCCGACTAGTCCTGAACACGATTTCATCATCCGGGGGTCCTGCCCTTGACCCATACCAGCCACCTGGGCCTATAGCGCCCCCTAGTGACCACACCTCTCTGCCAGCACCCAGACCTACATCCGGGGCTCAGACCTACATCCGGGTCCCAGACAATCCTGGCGGGCCTGAAACGAAAAACTCGGGCCCCCCCTCCGGGGCTCAGACATACCTCCCCAGCCCGAAATGCCCTCCCAGGACACAGACCTCCATTCGGGGCTCACACCTACATCGGGGTCACAAACCATTATGGCGAGGCCGAGAAGATTAACCCGGGGCCCGGGATTCAAAAACAGAATCCAGTGCTATATCAGCAGTGTAGTTCTCCATCTGTATCCCAGAACACCATTCCATAATCCAGATGGCCAGGTGAGGTGCCAGACCACCCCCCAAGGCCAAGACCTCCGTCCATGGCCCGAACTGCCCTCCCAGGACCCAGACTTCCATTTGGGGCTCAGACCTACATCCGGGTGCCAGACCATCATGGCGGGGCGGAGACGATTAACCCGGGCGCCAGGACTCACAAACAGAATCCAGTCCCGTATCAGGGGTATAGTTCTCCATCTGTAACCCAGACCACCATTCCATTACCCTGATGTCCAGGTGAGGTACCAGACCGGTCTCCGGGGCCCAGACCTCCCTCCCTGGCCCAAATTGCCATCCCAAGAACCAGACCTCCATTCGGGGCTCAGACGTAAGTCCGGGTCCCAGACCTTTATGGCGAGGACCAGAAGGGCATTCCAGGGTCCCAGACTAGAACCCAGTGCCTATTCCTTTATTTGAGTCTAAATATCCAGGCTAGTCCTGACCAAAATTTCATCATCCCGAGGTCCTGCCCTTGACCCAAACCTCCCACCTGGGCGCATAGCGCCCCCCAGTGACCACACACCTCTCCCAGCACCCAGACCTATATCCGGGGCTCAGACCTACATCTGGGTCCCAGATCTTCATGGCGGGGCTGTGAAGGCCAACCGGGGACCCAGGCCTCAAACTCAGAATCCAGTCTTGTATCAGGGGACTGGATCACCATCCGTAACTTAGACCACCATTGTATAACCCAGATGTCCAGGTGAGGTAGCAGACCTTCCCTCGGGGCCCAGACATCCCTCCCCGGCCCAAAAGGCCCTCCCAGGACACAGACCTCCATTCGGGGCTCACACCTCCGTCGGGGTCCCCGACCTTTATGGCGAGTTCCAGATGGCCATTCTGGGGACCCAGACTAGAACTCAGTGGCTATTCCTTTTTTTGAGTCTAAATGTCCAGGCTAGTCCTGAACACGATTTCATCATCCCGAGTCCTGCCCGTGACCCATACCAGCCACCTGGGCCTATAGCGCCCCCTAGTGACGACACCTCTCTGCCAGCACCCAGACCTACATCCGGGGCTCCGACCTGCATCCGGGTCTCAGACCTTCATGGTGGGGCCAAGAAGGCAAACACGGGGCCCAGTCCTCAAACACAGAATCCAGTCTTATGTAAGGGGACAACATCCCCATCCGTAACCCAGACCACCATTCCAGAACACAGATGTCCATGTCAGGTACCAGCCCTCCCCCTGGGGTCCAGACATCCCTCCCTGGCCAGAAGGACCCTCCCAGACTTTAGACCTCTCTCCAGGGATCGGAACTACATTCGGGTTTCAGGCCATAAACACCGAATCCAGTGTTGTATCGGGGGACCAGACCACTATTCCATAACCCAGATGTCCAGGTGAGGTACCAAACCGCCCCCCGGGGCTCAGACCTCCCTCCCCGGCCCGAACTGCCCTCCCAGGACCCAGACTTCCATTTGGGGCTCAGACCTACATCCGGGTGCCAGACCATCATGGCGGGGCTGAGACGATTAACCCGGGCGCCAGGACTCACAAACAGAATCCAGTCCGGTATCAGGGGTATAGTTCTCCATCTGTAACCCAGACCACCATTCCATTACCCAGATGTCCAGGTGAGGTACCAGACCGGTCCCCGGTGCCCAGACCTGCCTCCCAGGCCCAAAAAGCCCTCCCAGGACACAGACCCTCATTGGGGGCTCACACCTCCTGAACAGGATTTTATCATCCCGAGGTCCTGCCCTTGACCCATACCAGCCACCTGGGCTTATAGCGCCCCTAGTGACCACACACCTCTCCCAGCACCCAGACCTACATCCGGGCCTCAGACCTACATCCGGGGCTCAGACCTCCATCCGGGTCTTAGATCTTCATGGCGGTGCTGTGAAGGCCATCCCGGGACCCAGGCCTCAAACACAGAATCTAGTCTTATGTCAGGGGACTACATCTCCATCCGTAACCCAGACCACCATTACATAACACAGATGTCCAGGTGAGGTAGCAGTCCTCACCTCGGGACCCAGACTTCCCTCCCTGCCCCGAACGACCCTCTCAGAATCCAGACATATATCCGGGGCTCGGACCTACATTCGGGTCCAAGGCCACAAACACCGAATCCAGTGTTGTATCAGGGGCCAGACCGCTATTCCATAACCCAGGTGTCCAGGTGAGGTGCCAGACCACCCCCAAGGCCAAGACCTCCCTCCATGGCCCGAAAGGCCCTCCCAGGACACACACCTCCATTCGTGGCTCAAACCTTCCTCGGGGTCCCAGACCTTTATGGCGAGTTCCAGATGGCCATTCAGGGGACCCAGACTAGAACTCAGTGGCTATTCCTTTATTTGAGTCTAAATGTCCCGACTAGTCCTGAACACGATTTCATCATCCGGAGGTCCTGCCCTTGACCCATACCAGCCACCTGGGCCTATAGCGCCCCCTAGTGACCACACCTCTCTGCCAGCACCCAGACCTACATCCGGGGCTCAGACCTACATCCGGGTCCCAGACAATCCTGGCGGGCCTGAAACGAAAAACTCGGGCCCCCCCTCCGGGGCTCAGACATACCTCCCCAGCCCGAAATGCCCTCCCAGGACACAGACCTCCATTCGGGGCTCACACCTACATCGGGGTCACAAACCATTATGGCGAGGCCGAGAAGATTAACCCGGGGCCCGGGATTCAAAAACAGAATCCAGTGCTATATCAGCAGTGTAGTTCTCCATCTGTATCCCAGAACACCATTCCATAATCCAGATGGCCAGGTGAGGTGCCAGACCACCCCCCAAGGCCAAGACCTCCGTCCATGGCCCGAACTGCCCTCCCAGGACCCAGACTTCCATTTGGGGCTCAGACCTACATCCGGGTGCCAGACCATCATGGCGGGGCGGAGACGATTAACCCGGGCGCCAGGACTCACAAACAGAATCCAGTCCCGTATCAGGGGTATAGTTCTCCATCTGTAACCCAGACCACCATTCCATTACCCTGATGTCCAGGTGAGGTACCAGACCGGTCTCCGGGGCCCAGACCTCCCTCCCTGGCCCAAATTGCCATCCCAAGAACCAGACCTCCATTCGGGGCTCAGACGTAAGTCCGGGTCCCAGACCTTTATGGCGAGGACCAAAAGGGCATTCCAGGGTCCCAGACTAGAACCCAGTGCCTATTCCTTTATTTGAGTCTAAATATCCAGGCTACTCCTGACCAAAATTTCATCATCCCGAGGTCCTGCCCTTGACCCAAACCTCCCACCTGGGCGCATAGCGCCCCCCAGTGACCACACACCTCTCCCAGCACCCAGACCTATATCCGGGGCTCAGACCTACATATGGGTCCCAGATCTTCATGGCGGGGCTGTGAAGGCCAACCCGGGACCCAGTGCTCAAACACAGAATCCAGTCCTGTATCAGGGAACTGGATCACCATCCGTAACTTAGACCACCATTGTATAACCCAGATGTCCAGGTGAGGTAGCAGACCTTCCCTCGGGGCCCAGACATCCCTCCCCGGCCCAAAAGGCCCTCCCAGGACACAGACCTCCATTCGGGGCTCACACCTCCGTCGGGGTCCCCGACCTTTATGGCGAGTTCCAGATGGCCATTCTGGGGACCCAGACTAGAACTCAGTGGCTATTCCTTTTTTTGAGTCTAAATGTCCAGGCTAGTCCTGAACACGATTTCATCATCCCGAGTCCTGCCCGTGACCCATACCAGCCACCTGGGCCTATAGCGCCCCCTAGTGACGACACCTCTCTGCCAGCACCCAGACCTACATCCGGGGCTCCGACCTACATCCGGGTCTCAGACCTTCATGGTGGGGCCAAGAAGGCAAACACGGGGCCCTGTCCTCAAACACAGAATGCAGTCTTATGTCAGGGGACAACATCTCCATCCGTAACCCAGACCACCATTCCAGAACACAGATGTCCATGTCAGGTACCAGCCCTCCCCCTGGGGTCCAGACATCCCTCCCTGGCCAGAAGGACCCTCCCAGACTTTAGACCTCTCTCCAGGGATCGGAACTACATTCGGGTTTCAGGCCATAAACACCGAATCCAGTGTTGTATCGGGGGACCAGACCACTATTCCATAACCCAGATGTCCAGGTGAGGTACCAAACCGCCCCCCGGGGCTCAGACCTCCCTCCCCGGCCCGAACTGCCCTCCCAGGACCCAGACTTCCATTTGGGGCTCAGACCTACATCCGGGTGCCAGACCATCATGGCGGGGCTGAGACGATTAACCCGGGCGCCAGGACTCACAAACAGAATCCAGTCCCGTATCAGGGGTATAGTTCTCCATCTGTAACCCAGACCACCATTCCATTACCCAGATGTCCAGGTGAGGTACCAGACCGGTCTCCGGGGCCCAGACCTCCCTCCCTGGCCCAAATTGCCATCCCAAGAACCAGACCTCCATTCGGGGCTCAGACGTAAGTCCGGGTCCCAGACCTTTATGGCGAGGACCAGAAGGGCATTCCAGGGTCCCAGACTAGAACCCAGTGCCTATTCCTTTATTTGAGTCTAAATATCCAGGCTAGTCCTGACCAAAATTTCATCATCCCGAGGTTCTGCCCTTGACCCAAACCTCCCACCTGGGCGCATAGCGCCCCCCAGTGACCACACACCTCTCCCAGCACCCAGACCTATATCCGGGGCTCAGACCTACATCTGGGTCCCAGATCTTCATGGCGGGGCTGTGAAGGCCAACCGGGGACCCAGGCCTCAAACACAGAATCCAGTCTTGTATCAGGGGACTGGATCACCATCCGTAACTTAGACCACCATTGTATAACCCAGATGTCCAGGTGAGGTAGCAGACCTTCCCTCGGGGCCCAGACATCCCTCCCCGGCCCAAAAGGCCCTCCCAGGACACAGACCTCCATTCGGGGCTCACACCTCCGTCGGGGTCCCCGACCTTTATGGCGAGTTCCAGATGGCCATTCTGGGGACCCAGACTAGAACTCAGTGGCTATTCCTTTTTTTGAGTCTAAATGTCCAGGCTAGTCCTGAACACGATTTCATCATCCCGAGTCCTGCCCGTGACCCATACCAGCCACCTGGGCCTATAGCGCCCCCTAGTGACGACACCTCTCTGCCAGCACCCAGACCTACATCCGGGGCTCCGACCTGCATCCGGGTCTCAGACCTTCATGGTGGGGCCAAGAAGGCAAACACGGGGCCCAGTCCTCAAACACAGAATCCAGTCTTATGTAAGGGGACAACATCCCCATCCGTAACCCAGACCACCATTCCAGAACACAGATGTCCATGTCAGGTACCAGCCCTCCCCCTGGGGTCCAGACATCCCTCCCTGGCCAGAAGGACCCTCCCAGACTTTAGACCTCTCTCCAGGGATCGGAACTACATTCGGGTTTCAGGCCATAAACACCGAATCCAGTGTTGTATCGGGGGACCAGACCACTATTCCATAACCCAGATGTCCAGGTGAGGTACCAAACCGCCCCCCGGGGCTCAGACCTCCCTCCCCGGCCCGAACTGCCCTCCCAGGACCCAGACTTCCATTTGGGGCTCAGACCTACATCCGGGTGCCAGACCATCATGGCGGGCCTGAGACGATTAACCCGGGCGCCAGGACTCACAAACAGAATCCAGTCCTGTATCAGGGGTATAGTTCTCCATCTGTAACCCAGACCACCATTCCATTACCCAGATGTCCAGGTGAGGTACCAGACCGGTCCCCGGTGCCCAGACCTGCCTCCCTGGCCCAAAAAGCCCTCCCAGGACACAGACCTCCATTCGGGGCTCACACCTCCTGAACAGGATTTTATCATCCCGAGGTCCTGCCCTTGACCCATACCAGCCACCTGGGCTTATAGCGCCCCTAGTGACCACACACCTCTCTCAGCACCCAGACCTACATCCGGGCCTCAGACCTACATCCGGGGCTCAGACCTCCATCCGGGTCCTAGATCTTCATGGCGGTGCTGTGAAGGCCATCCCGGGACCCAGGCCTCAAACACAGAATCTAGTCTTATGTCAGGGGACTACATCTCCATCCGTAACCCAGACCACCATTACATAACACAGATGTCCAGGTGAGGTAGCAGTCCTCACCTCGGGACCCAGACTTCCCTCCCTGCCCCGAACGACCCTCTCAGAATCCAGACATATATCCGGGGCTCGGACCTACATTCGGGTCCAAGGCCACAAACACCGAATCCAGTGTTGTATCAGGGGCCAGACCACTATTCCATAACCCAGGTGTCCAGGTGAGGTGCCAGACCACCCCCAAGGCCAAGACCTCCCTCCATGGCCCGAAAGGCCCTCCCAGGACACACACCTCCATTCGTGGCTCAAACCTTCCTCGGGGTCCCAGACCTTTATGGCGAGTTCCAGATGGCCATTCAGGGGACCCAGACTAGAACTCAGTGGCTATTCCTTTATTTGAGTCTAAATGTCCAGACTAGTCCTGAACACGATTTCATCATCCGGAGGTCCTGCCCTTGACCCATACCAGCCACCTGGGCCTATAGCGCCCCCTAGTGACCACACCTCTCTGCCAGCACCCAGACCTACATCCGGGGCTCAGACCTACATCCGGGTCCCAGACAATCCTGGCGGGCCTGAAACGAAAAACTCGGGCCCCCCCTCCGGGGCTCAGACATACCTCCCCAGCCCGAAATGCCCTCCCAGGACACAGACCTCCATTCGGGGCTCACACCTACATCGGGGTCACAAACCATTATGGCGAGGCCGAGAAGATTAACCCGGGGCCCGGGATTCAAAAACAGAATCCAGTGCTATATCAGCAGTGTAGTTCTCCATCTGTATCCCAGAACACCATTCCATAATCCAGATGGCCAGGTGAGGTGCCAGACCACCCCCCAAGGCCAAGACCTCCGTCCATGGCCCGAACTGCCCTCCCAGGACCCAGACTTCCATTTGGGGCTCAGACCTACATCCGGGTGCCAGACCATCATGGCGGGGCGGAGACGATTAACCCGGGCGCCAGGACTCACAAACAGAATCCAGTCCCGTATCAGGGCTATAGTTCTCCATCTGTAACCCAGACCACCATTCCATTACCCAGATGTCCAGGTGAGGTACCAGACCGGTCTCCGGGGCCCAGACCTCCCTCCCTGGCCCAAATTGCCATCCCAAGAACCAGACCTCCATTCGGGGCTCAGACGTAAGTCCGGGTCCCAGACCTTTATGGCGAGGACCAGAAGGCTATTCCAGGGTCCCAGACTAGAACCCAGTGCCTATTCCTTTATTTGAGTCTAAATATCCAGGCTAGTCCTGACCAAAATTTCATCATCCCGAGGTTCTGCCCTTGACCCAAACCTCCCACCTGGGCGCATAGCGCCCCCCAGTGACCACACACCTCTCCCAGCACCCAGACCTATATCCGGGGCTCAGACCTACATCTGGGTCCCAGATCTTCATGGCGGGGCTGTGAAGGCCAACCGGGGACCCAGGCCTCAAACACAGAATCCAGTCTTGTATCAGGGGACTGGATCACCATCCGTAACTTAGACCACCATTGTATAACCCAGATGTCCAGGTGAGGTAGCAGACCTTCCCTCGGGGCCCAGACATCCCTCCCCGGCCCAAAAGGCCCTCCCAGGACACAGACCTCCATTCGGGGCTCACACCTCCGTCGGGGTCCCCGACCTTTATGGCGAGTTCCAGATGGCCATTCTGGGGACCCAGACTAGAACTCAGTGGCTATTCCTTTTTTTGAGTCTAAATGTCCAGGCTAGTCCTGAACACGATTTCATCATCCCGAGTCCTGCCCGTGACCCATACCAGCCACCTGGGCCTATAGCGCCCCCTAGTGACGACACCTCTCTGCCAGCACCCAGACCTACATCCGGGGCTCCGACCTGCATCCGGGTCTCAGACCTTCATGGTGGGGCCAAGAAGGCAAACACGGGGCCCAGTCCTCAAACACAGAATCCAGTCTTATGTAAGGGGACAACATCCCCATCCGTAACCCAGACCACCATTCCAGAACACAGATGTCCATGTCAGGTACCAGCCCTCCCCCTGGGGTCCAGACATCCCTCCCTGGCCAGAAGGACCCTCCCAGACTTTAGACCTCTCTCCAGGGATCGGAACTACATTCGGGTTTCAGGCCATAAACACCGAATCCAGTGTTGTATCGGGGGACCAGACCACTATTCCATAACCCAGATGTCCAGGTGAGGTACCAAACCGCCCCCCGGGGCTCAGACCTCCCTCCCCGGCCCGAACTGCCCTCCCAGGACCCAGACTTCCATTTGGGGCTCAGACCTACATCCGGGTGCCAGACCATCATGGCGGGCCTGAGACGATTAACCCGGGCGCCAGGACTCACAAACAGAATCCAGTCCTGTATCAGGGGTATAGTTCTCCATCTGTAACCCAGACCACCATTCCATTACCCAGATGTCCAGGTGAGGTACCAGACCGGTCCCCGGTGCCCAGACCTGCCTCCCTGGCCCAAAAAGCCCTCCCAGGACACAGACCTCCATTCGGGGCTCACACCTCCTGAACAGGATTTTATCATCCCGAGGTCCTGCCCTTGACCCATACCAGCCACCTGGGCTTATAGCGCCCCTAGTGACCACACACCTCTCCCAGCACCCAGACCTACATCCGGGCCTCAGACCTACATCCGGGGCTCAGACCTCCATCCGGGTCCTAGATCTTCATGGCGGTGCTGTGAAGGCCATCCCGGGACCCAGGCCTCAAACACAGAATCTAGTGTTATGTCAGGGGACTACATCTCCATCCGTAACCCAGACCACCATTACATAACACAGATGTCCAGGTGAGGTAGCAGTCCTCACCTCGGGACCCAGACTTCCCTCCCTGCCCCGAACGACCCTCTCAGAATCCAGACATATATCCGGGGCTCGGACCTACATTCGGGTCCAAGGCCACAAACACCGAATCCAGTGTTGTATCAGGGGCCAGACCACTATTCCATAAACCAGGTGTCCAGGTGAGGTGCCAGACCACCCCCAAGGCCAAGACCTCCCTCCATGGCCCGAAAGGCCCTCCCAGGACACACACCTCCATTCGTGGCTCAAACCTTCCTCGGGGTCCCAGACCTTTATGGCGAGTTCCAGATGGCCATTCAGGGGACCCAGACTAGAACTCAGTGGCTATTCCTTTATTTGAGTCTAAATGTCCCGACTAGTCCTGAACACGATTTCATCATCCGGGGGTCCTGCCCTTGACCCATACCAGCCACCTGGGCCTATAGCGCCCCCTAGTGACCACACCTCTCTGCCAGCACCCAGACCTACATCCGGGGCTCAGACCTACATCCGGGTCCCAGACAATCCTGGCGGGCCTGAAACGAAAAACTCGGGCCCCCCCTCCGGGGCTCAGACATACCTCCCCAGCCCGAAATGCCCTCCCAGGACACAGACCTCCATTCGGGGCTCACACCTACATCGGGGTCACAAACCATTATGGCGAGGCCGAGAAGATTAACCCGGGGCCCGGGATTCAAAAACAGAATCCAGTGCTATATCAGCAGTGTAGTTCTCCATCTGTATCCCAGAACACCATTCCATAATCCAGATGGCCAGGTGAGGTGCCAGACCACCCCCCAAGGCCAAGACCTCCGTCCATGGCCCGAACTGCCCTCCCAGGACCCAGACTTCCATTTGGGGCTCAGACCTACATCCGGGTGCCAGACCATCATGGCGGGGCGGAGACGATTAACCCGGGCGCCAGGACTCACAAACAGAATCCAGTCCCGTATCAGGGGTATAGTTCTCCATCTGTAACCCAGACCACCATTCCATTACCCTGATGTCCAGGTGAGGTACCAGACCGGTCTCCGGGGCCCAGACCTCCCTCCCTGGCCCAAATTGCCATCCCAAGAACCAGACCTCCATTCGGGGCTCAGACGTAAGTCCGGGTCCCAGACCTTTATGGCGAGGACCAGAAGGCCATTCCAGGGTCCCAGACTAGAACCCAGTGCCTATTCCTTTATTTGAGTCTAAATATCCAGGCTACTCCTGACCAAAATTTCATCATCCCGAGGTCCTGCCCTTGACCCAAACCTCCCACCTGGGCGCATAGCGCCCCCCAGTGACCACACACCTCTCCCAGCACCCAGACCTATATCCGGGGCTCAGACCTACATCTGGGTCCCAGATCTTCATGGCGGGGCTGTGAAGGCCAACCCGGGACCCAGTGCTCAAACACAGAATCCAGTCCTGTATCAGGGAACTGGATCACCATCCGTAACTTAGACCACCATTGTATAACCCAGATGTCCAGGTGAGGTAGCAGACCTTCCCTCGGGGCCCAGACATCCCTCCCCGGCCCAAAAGGCCCTCCCAGGACACAGACCTCCATTCGGGGCTCACACCTCCGTCGGGGTCCCCGACCTTTATGGCGAGTTCCAGATGGCCATTCTGGGGACCCAGACTAGAACTCAGTGGCTATTCCTTTTTTTGAGTCTAAATGTCCAGGCTAGTCCTGAACACGATTTCATCATCCCGAGTCCTGCCCGTGACCCATACCAGCCACCTGGGCCTATAGCGCCCCCTAGTGACGACACCTCTCTGCCAGCACCCAGACCTACATCCGGGGCTCCGACCTGCATCCGGGTCTCAGACCTTCATGGTGGGGCCAAGAAGGCAAACACGGGGCCCAGTCCTCAAACACAGAATCCAGTCTTATGTAAGGGGACAACATCCCCATCCGTAACCCAGACCACCATTCCAGAACACAGATGTCCATGTCAGGTACCAGCCCTCCCCCTGGGGTCCAGACATCCCTCCCTGGCCAGAAGGACCCTCCCAGACTTTAGACCTCTCTCCAGGGATCGGAACTACATTCGGGTTTCAGGCCATAAACACCGAATCCAGTGTTGTATCGGGGGACCAGACCACTATTCCATAACCCAGATGTCCAGGTGAGGTACCAAACCGCCCCCCGGGGCTCAGACCTCCCTCCCCGGCCCGAACTGCCCTCCCAGGACCCAGACTTCCATTTGGGGCTCAGACCTACATCCGGGTGCCAGACCATCATGGCGGGGCTGAGACGATTAACCCGGGCGCCAGGACTCACAAACAGAATCCAGTCCGGTATCAGGGGTATAGTTCTCCATCTGTAACCCAGACCACCATTCCATTACCCAGATGTCCAGGTGAGGTACCAGACCGGTCCCCGGTGCCCAGACCTGCCTCCCAGGCCCAAAAAGCCCTCCCAGGACACAGACCCTCATTGGGGGCTCACACCTCCTGAACAGGATTTTATCATCCCGAGGTCCTGCCCTTGACCCATACCAGCCACCTGGGCTTATAGCGCCCCTAGTGACCACACACCTCTCCCAGCACCCAGACCTACATCCGGGCCTCAGACCTACATCCGGGGCTCAGACCTCCATCCGGGTCTTAGATCTTCATGGCGGTGCTGTGAAGGCCATCCCGGGAACCAGGCCTCAAACACAGAATCTACTCTTATGTCAGGGGACTACATCTCCATCCGTAACCCAGACCACCATTACATAACACAGATGTCCAGGTGAGGTAGCAGTCCTCACCTCGGGACCCAGACTTCCCTCCCTGCCCCGAACGACCCTCTCAGAATCCAGACATATATCCGGGGCTCGGACCTACATTCGGGTCCAAGGCCACAAACACCGAATCCAGTGTTGTATCAGGGGCCAGACCGCTATTCCATAACCCAGGTGTCCAGGTGAGGTGCCAGACCACCCCCAAGGCCAAGACCTCCCTCCATGGCCCGAAAGGCCCTCCCAGGACACACACCTCCATTCGTGGCTCAAACCTTCCTCGGGGTCCCAGACCTTTATGGCGAGTTCCAGATGGCCATTCAGGGGACCCAGACTAGAACTCAGTGGCTATTCCTTTATTTGAGTCTAAATGTCCCGACTAGTCCTGAACACGATTTCATCATCCGGAGGTCCTGCCCTTGACCCATACCAGCCACCTGGGCCTATAGCGCCCCCTAGTGACCACACCTCTCTGCCAGCACCCAGACCTACATCCGGGGCTCAGACCTACATCCGGGTCCCAGACAATCCTGGCGGGCCTGAAACGAAAAACTCGGGCCCCCCCTCCGGGGCTCAGACATACCTCCCCAGCCCGAAATGCCCTGCCAGGACACAGACCTCCATTCGGGGCTCACACCTACATCGGGGTCACAAACCATTATGGCGAGGCCGAGAAGATTAACCCGGGGCCCGGGATTCAAAAACAGAATCCAGTGCTATATCAGCAGTGTAGTTCTCCATCTGTATCCCAGAACACCATTCCATAATCCAGATGGCCAGGTGAGGTGCCAGACCACCCCCCAAGGCCAAGACCTCCGTCCATGGCCCGAACTGCCCTCCCAGGACCCAGACTTCCATTTGGGGCTCAGACCTACATCCGGGTGCCAGACCATCATGGCGGGGCGGAGACGATTAACCCGGGCGCCAGGACTCACAAACAGAATCCAGTCCCGTATCAGGGGTATAGTCCTCCATCTGTAACCCAGACCACCATTCCATTACCCAGATGTCCAGGTGAGGTACCAGACCGGTCTCCGGGGCCCCGACCTCCCTCCCTGGCCCAAATTGCCATCCCAAGAACCAGACCTCCATTCGGGGCTCAGACGTAAGTCCGGGTCCCAGACCTTTATGGCGAGGACCAGAAGGGCATTCCAGGGTCCCAGACTAGAACCCAGTGCCTATTCCTTTATTTGAGTCTAAATATCCAGGCTAGTCCTGACCAAAATTTCATCATCCCGAGGTTCTGCCCTTGACCCAAACCTCCCACCTGGGCGCATAGCGCCCCCCAGTGACCACACACCTCTCCCAGCACCCAGACCTATATCCGGGGCTCAGACCTACATATGGGTCCCAGATCTTCATGGCGGGGCTGTGAAGGCCAACCCGGGACCCAGTGCTCAAACACAGAATCCAGTCCTGTATCAGGGAACTGGATCACCATCCGTAACTTAGACCACCATTGTATAACCCAGATGTCCAGGTGAGGTAGCAGACCTTCCCTCGGGGCCCAGACATCCCTCCCCGGCCCAAAAGGCCCTCCCAGGACACAGACCTCCATTCGGGGCTCACACCTCCGTCGGGGTCCCCGACCTTTATGGCGAGTTCCAGATGGCCATTCTGGGGACCCAGACTAGAACTCAGTGGCTATTCCTTTTTTTGAGTCTAAATGTCCAGGCTAGTCCTGAACACGATTTCATCATCCCGAGTCCTGCCCGTGACCCATACCAGCCACCTGGGCCTATAGCGCCCCCTAGTGACGACACCTCTCTGCCAGCACCCAGACCTACATCCGGGGCTCCGACCTACATCCGGGTCTCAGACCTTCATGGTGGGGCCAAGAAGGCAAACACGGGGCCCTGTCCTCAAACACAGAATGCAGTCTTATGTCAGGGGACAACATCTCCATCCGTAACCCAGACCACCATTCCAGAACACAGATGTCCATGTCAGGTACCAGCCCTCCCCCTGGGGTCCAGACATCCCTCCCTGGCCAGAAGGACCCTCCCAGACTTTAGACCTCTCTCCAGGGATCGGAACTACATTCGGGTTTCAGGCCATAAACACCGAATCCAGTGTTGTATCGGGGGACCAGACCACTATTCCATAACCCAGATGTCCAGGTGAGGTACCAAACCGCCCCCCGGGGCTCAGACCTCCCTCCCCGGCCCGAACTGCCCTCCCAGGACCCAGACTTCCATTTGGGGCTCAGACCTACATCCGGGTGCCAGACCATCATGGCGGGGCTGAGACGATTAACCCAGGCGCCAGGACTCACAAACAGAATCCAGTCCTGTATCAGGGGTATAGTTCTCCATCTGTAACCCGGACCACCATTCCATTACCCAGATGTCCAGGTGAGGTACCAGACCGGTCCCCGGTGCCCAGACCTGCCTCCCTGGCCCAAAAAGCCCTCCCAGGACACAGACCTCCATTCGGGGCTCACACCTCCTGAACAGGATTTTATCATCCCGAGGTCCTGCCCTTGACCCATACCAGCCACCTGGGCTTATAGCGCCCCTAGTGACCACACACCTCTCCCAGCACCCAGACCTACATCCGGGCCTCAGACCTACATCCGGGGCTCAGACCTCCATCCGGGTCCTAGATCTTCATGGCGGTGCTGTGAAGGCCATCCCGGGACCCAGGCCTCAAACACAGAATCTAGTCTTATGTCAGGGGACTACATCTCCATCCGTAACCCAGACCACCATTACATAACACAGATGTCCAGGTGAGGTAGCAGTCCTCACCTCGGGACCCAGACTTCCCTCCCTGCCCCGAACGACCCTCTCAGAATCCAGACATATATCCGGGGCTCGGACCTACATTCGGGTCCAAGGCCACAAACACCGAATCCAGTGTTGTATCAGGGGCCAGACCACTATTCCATAACCCAGGTGTCCAGGTGAGGTGCCAGACCACCCCCAAGGCCAAGACCTCCCTCCATGGCCCGAAAGGCCCTCCCAGGACACACACCTCCATTCGTGGCTCAAACCTTCCTCGGGGTCCCAGACCTTTATGGCGAGTTCCAGATGGCCATTCAGGGGACCCAGACTAGAACTCAGTGGCTATTCCTTTATTTGAGTCTAAATGTCCAGACTAGTCCTGAACACGATTTCATCATCCGGAGGTCCTGCCCTTGACCCATACCAGCCACCTGGGCCTATAGCGCCCCCTAGTGACCACACCTCTCTGCCAGCACCCAGACCTACATCCGGGGCTCAGACCTACATCCGGGTCCCAGACAATCCTGGCGGGCCTGAAACGAAAAACTCGGGCCCCCCCTCCGGGGCTCAGACATACCTCCCCAGCCCGAAATGCCCTCCCAGGACACAGACCTCCATTCGGGGCTCACACCTACATCGGGGTCACAAACCATTATGGCGAGGCCGAGAAGATTAACCCGGGGCCCGGGATTCAAAAACAGAATCCAGTGCTATATCAGCAGTGTAGTTCTCCATCTGTATCCCAGAACACCATTCCATAATCCAGATGGCCAGGTGAGGTGCCAGACCACCCCCCAAGGCCAAGACCTCCGTCCATGGCCCGAACTGCCCTCCCAGGACCCAGACTTCCATTTGGGGCTCAGATCTACATCCGGGTGCCAGACCATCATGGCGGGGCGGAGACGATTAACCCGGGCACCAGGACTCACAAACAGAATCCAGTCCCGTATCAGGGGTATAGTTCTCCATCTGTAACCCAGACCACCATTCCATTACCCTGATGTCCAGGTGAGGTACCAGACCGGTCTCCGGGGCCCAGACCTCCCTCCCTGGCCCAAATTGCCATCCCAAGAACCAGACCTCCATTCGGGGCTCAGACGTAAGTCCGGGTCCCAGACCTTTATGGCGAGGACCAGAAGGGCATTCCAGGGTCCCAGACTAGAACCCAGTGCCTATTCCTTTATTTGAGTCTAAATATCCAGGCTAGTCCTGACCAAAATTTCATCATCCCGAGGTTCTGCCCTTGACCCAAACCTCCCACCTGGGCGCATAGCGCCCCCCAGTGACCACACACCTCTCCCAGCACCCAGACCTATATCCGGGGCTCAGACCTACATCTGGGTCCCAGATCTTCATGGCGGGGCTGTGAAGGCCAACCGGGGACCCAGGCCTCAAACACAGAATCCAGTCTTGTATCAGGGGACTGGATCACCATCCGTAACTTAGACCACCATTGTATAACCCAGATGTCCAGGTGAGGTAGCAGACCTTCCCTCGGGGCCCAGACATCCCTCCCCGGCCCAAAAGGCCCTCCCAGGACACAGACCTCCATTCGGGGCTCACACCTCCGTCGGGGTCCCCGACCTTTATGGCGAGTTCAAGATGGCCATTCTGGGGACCCAGACTAGAACTCAGTGGCTATTCCTTTTTTTGAGTCTAAATGTCCAGGCTAGTCCTGAACACGATTTCATCATCCCGAGTCCTGCCCGTGACCCATACCAGCCACCTGGGCCTATAGCGCCCCCTAGTGACGACACCTCTCTGCCAGCACCCAGACCTACATCCGGGGCTCCGACCTGCATCCGGGTCTCAGACCTTCATGGTGGGGCCAAGAAGGCAAACACGGGGCCCAGTCCTCAAACACAGAATCCAGTCTTATGTAAGGGGACAACATCCCCATCCGTAACCCAGACCACCATTCCAGAACACAGATGTCCATGTCAGGTACCAGCCCTCCCCCTGGGGTCCAGACATCCCTCCCTGGCCAGAAGGACCCTCCCAGACTTTAGACCTCTCTCCAGGGATCGGAACTACATTCGGGTTTCAGGCCATAAACACCGAATCCAGTGTTGTATCGGGGGACCAGACCACTATTCCATAACCCAGATGTCCAGGTGAGGTACCAAACCGCCCCCCGGGGCTCAGACCTCCCTCCCCGGCCCGAACTGCCCTCCCAGGACCCAGACTTCCATTTGGGGCTCAGACCTACATCCGGGTGCCAGACCATCATGGCGGGGCTGAGACGATTAACCCGGGCGCCAGGACTCACAAACAGAATCCAGTCCTGTATCAGGGGTATAGTTCTCCATCTGTAACCCGGACCACCATTCCATTACCCAGATGTCCAGGTGAGGTACCAGACCGGTCCCCGGTGCCCAGACCTGCCTCCCTGGCCCAAAAAGCCCTCCCAGGACACAGACCTCCATTCGGGGCTCACACCTCCTGAACAGGATTTTATCATCCCGAGGTCCTGCCCTTGACCCATACCAGCCACCTGGGCTTATAGCGCCCCTAGTGACCACACACCTCTCCCAGCACCCAGACCTACATCCGGGCCTCAGACCTACATCCGGGGCTCAGACCTCCATCCGGGTCCTAGATCTTCATGGCGGTGCTGTGAAGGCCATCCCGGGACCCAGGCCTCAAACACAGAATCTAGTCTTATGTCAGGGGACTACATCTCCATCCGTAACCCAGACCACCATTACATAACACAGATGTCCAGGTGAGGTAGCAGTCCTCACCTCGGGACCCAGACTTCCCTCCCTGCCCCGAACGACCCTCTCAGAATCCAGACATATATCCGGGGCTCGGACTTACATTCGGGTCCAAGGCCACAAACACCGAATCCAGTGTTGTATCAGGGGCCAGACCACTATTCCATAACCCAGGTGTCCAGGTGAGGTGCCAGACCACTCCCAAGGCCAAGACCTCCCTCCATGGCCCGAAAGGCCCTCCCAGGACACACACCTCCATTCGTGGCTCAAACATTTCTCGGGGTCCCAGACCTTTATGGCGAGTTCCAGGTGGCCATTCAGGGGACCCAGACTAGAACTCAGTGGCTATTCCTTTATTTGAGTCTAAATGTCCAGACTAGTCCTGAACACGATTTCATCATCCGGAGGTCCTGCCCTTGACCCATACCAGCCACCTGGGCCTATAGCGCCCCCTAGTGACCACACCTCTCTGCCAGCACCCAGACCTACATCCGGGGCTCAGACCTACATCCGGGTCCCAGACAATCCTGGCGGGCCTGAAACGAAAAACTCGGGCCCCCGCTCCGGGGCTCAGACATACCTCCCCAGCCCGAAATGCCCTCCCAGGACACAGACCTCCATTCGGGGCTCACACCTACATCGGGGTCACAAACCATTATGGCGAGGCCGAGAAGATTAACCCGGGGCCCGGGATTCAAAAACAGAATCCAGTGCTATATCAGCAGTGTAGTTCTCCATCTGTATCCCAGAACACCATTCCATAATCCAGATGGCCAGGTGAGGTGCCAGACCACCCCCCAAGGCCAAGACCTCCGTCCATGGCCCGAACTGCCCTCCCAGGACCCAGACTTCCATTTGGGGCTCAGACCTACATCCGGGTGCCAGACCATCATGGCGGGGCTGAGACGATTAACCCGGGCGCCAGGACTCACAAACAGAATCCAGTCCTGTATCAGGGGTATAGTTCTCCATCTGTAACCCAGACCACCATTCCATTACCCAGATGTCCAGGTGAGGTACCAGACCGGTCTTCGGGGCCCAGACCTCCCTCCCTGGCCCAAATTGCCATCCCAAGAACCAGACCTCCATTCGGGGCTCAGACGTAAGTCCGGGTCCCAGACCTTTATGGCGAGGACCAGAAGGCCATTCCAGGGTCCCAGACTAGAACCCAGTGCCTATTCCTTTATTTGAGTCTAAATATCCAGGCTAGTCCTGACCAAAATTTCATCATCCCGAGGTCCTGCCCTTGACCCAAACCTCCCACCTGGGCGCATAGCGCCCCCCAGTGACCACACACCTCTCCCAGCACCCAGACCTATATCCGGGGCTCAGACCTACATCTGGGTCCCAGATCTTCATGGCGGGGCTGTGAAGGCCAACCCGGGACCCAGTGCTCAAACACAGAATCCAGTCCTGTATCAGGGGACTGGATCACCATCCGTAACTTAGACCACCATTATATAAACCAGATGTCCAGGTGAGGTAGCAGACCTTCCCTCGGGGCCCAGACATCCCTCCCCGGCCCAAAGGCCCTCCCAGGACACAGACCTCCATTCGGGGCTCACACCTCCATCGGGGTCCCCGACCTTTATGGCGAGTTCCAGATGGCCATTCTGGGGACCCAGACTAGAACTCAGTGGCTATTCCTTTATTTGAGTCTAAATGTCCAGGCTAGTCCTGAACACGATTTCATCATCCCGAGTCCTGCCCGTGACCCATACCAGCCACCTGGGCCTATAGCGCCCCCTAGTGACGACACCACTCTGCCAGCACCCAGACCTACATACGGGGCTCCGACCTACATCCGGGTCTCAGACCTTCATGGTGGGGCCAAGAAGGCAAACACGGGGCCCTGTCCTCAAACACAGAATGCAGTCTTATGTCAGGGGACAACATCCCCATCCGTAACCCAGACCACCATTCCAGAACACAGATGTCCATGTCAGGTCCCAGCCCTCCCCCTGGGGTCCAGACATCCCTCCCTGGCCAGAAGGACCCTCCCAGACTTTAGACCTCTCTCCAGGGATCGGAACTACATTCGGGCTTCAGGCCATAAACACCGAATCCAGTGTTGTATCGGGGGACCAGACCACTATTCCATAACCCAGATGTCCAGGTGAGGTACCAAACCGCCCCCCGGGGCTCAGACCTCCCTCCCCGGCCCGAACTGCCCTCCCAGGACCCAGACTTCCATTTGGGGCTCAGACCTACATCCGGGTGCCAGACCATCATGGCGGGGCTGAGACGATTAACCCGGGCGCCAGGACTCACAAACAGAATCCAGTCCTGTATCAGGGGTATAGTTCTCCATCTGTAACCCAGACCACCATTCCATTACCCAGATGTCCAGGTGAGGTACCAGACCGGTCCCCGGTGCCCAGACCTGCCTCCCTGGCCCAAAAAGCCCTCCCAGGACACAGACCTCCATTCGGGGCTCACACCTCCTGAACAGGATTTTATCATCCCGAGTTCCTGCCCTTCACCCATACCAGCCACCTGGGCTTATAGCGCCCCTAGTGACCACACACCTCTCCCAGCACCCAGACCTACATCCGGGCCTCAGACCTACATCCGGGGCTCAGACCTCCATCCGGGTCCTAGATCTTCATGGCGGTGCTGTGAAGGCCATCCCGGGACCCAGGCCTCAAACACAGAATCTAGTCTTATGTCAGGGGACTACATCTCCATCCGTAACCCAGACCACCATTACATAACACAGATGTCCAGGTGAGGTAGCAGTCCTCACCTCGGGACCCAGACTTCCCTCCCTGCCCCGAACGACCCTCTCAGAATCCAGACATATATCCGGGGCTCGGACCTACATTCGGGTCCAAGGCCACAAACACCGAATCCAGTGTTGTATCAGGGGCCAGACCACTATTCCATAACCCAGGTGTCCAGGTGAGGTGCCAGACCACCCCCAAGGCCAAGACCTCCCTCCATGGCCCGAAAGGCCCTCCCAGGACACACACCTCCATTCGTGGCTCAAACCTTCCTCGGGGTCCCAGACCTTTATGGCGAGTTCCAGATGGCCATTCAGGGGACCCAGACTAGAACTCAGTGGCTATTCCTTTATTTGAGTCTAAATGTCCCGACTAGTCCTGAACACGATTTCATCATCCGGAGGTCCTGCCCTTGACCCATACCAGCCACCTGGGCCTATAGCGCCCCCTAGTGACCACACCTCTCTGCCAGCACCCAGACCTACATCCGGGGCTCAGACCTACATCCGGGTCCCAGACAATCCTGGCGGGCCTGAAACGAAAAACTCGGGCCCCCGCTCCGGGGCTCAGACATACCTCCCCAGCCCAAAATGCCCTCCCAGGACACAGACCTCCATTCGGGGCTCACACCTACATCGGGGTCACAAACCATTATGGCGAGGCCGAGAAGATTAACCCGGGGCCCGGGATTCAAAAACAGAATCCAGTGCTATATCAGCAGTGTAGTTCTCCATCTGTATCCCAGAACACCATTCCATAATCCAGATGGCCAGGTGAGGTGCCAGACCACCCCCCAAGGCCAAGACCTCCGTCCATGGCCCGAACTGCCCTCCCAGGACCCAGACTTCCATTTGGGGCTCAGACCTACATCCGGGTGCCAGACCATCATGGCGGGGCTGAGACGATTAACCCGGGCGCCAGGACTCACAAACAGAATCCAGTCCTGTATCAGGGGTATAGTTCTCCATCTGTAACCCAGACCACCATTCCATTACCCAGATGTCCAGGTGAGGTACCAGACCGGTCTTCGGGGCCCAGACCTCCCTCCCTGGCCCAAATTGCCATCCCAAGAACCAGACCTCCATTCGGGGCTCAGACGTAAGTCCGGGTCCCAGACCTTTATGGCGAGGACCAGAAGGCCATTCCAGGGTCCCAGACTAGAACCCAGTGCCTATTCCTTTATTTGAGTCTAAATATCCAGGCTAGTCCTGACCAAAATTTCATCATCCCGAGGTCCTGCCCTTGACCCAAACCTCCCACCTGGGCGCATAGCGCCCCCCAGTGACCACACACCTCTCCCAGCACCCAGACCTATATCCGGGGCTCAGACCTACATCTGGGTCCCAGATCTTCATGGCGGGGCTGTGAAGGCCAACCCGGGACCCAGTGCTCAAACACAGAATCCAGTCCTGTATCAGGGGACTGGATCACCATCCGTAACTTAGACCACCATTGTATAAACCAGATGTCCAGGTGAGGTAGCAGACCTTCCCTCGGGGCCCAGACATCCCTCCCCGGCCCAAAGGCCCTCCCAGGACACAGACCTCCATTCGGGGCTCACACCTCCATCGGGGTCCCCGACCTTTATGGCGAGTTCCAGATGGCCATTCTGGGGACCCAGACTAGAACTCAGTGGCTATTCCTTTATTTGAGTCTAAATGTCCAGGCTAGTCCTGAACACGATTTCATCATCCCGAGTCCTGCCCGTGACCCATACCAGCCACCTGGGCCTATAGCGCCCCCTAGTGACGACACCTCTCTGCCAGCACCCAGACCTACATACGGGGCTCCGACCTACATCCGGGTCTCAGACCTTCATGGTGGGGCCAAGAAGGCAAACACGGGGCCCTGTCCTCAAACACAGAATGCAGTCTTATGTCAGGGGACAACATCCCCATCCGTAACCCAGACCACCATTCCAGAACACAGATGTCCATGTCAGGTACCAGCCCTCCCCCTGGGGTCCAGACATCCCTCCCTGGCCAGAAGGACCCTCCCAGACTTTAGACCTCTCTCCAGGGATCGGAACTACATTCGGGCTTCAGGCCATAAACACCGAATCCAGTGTTGTATCGGGGGACCAGACCACTATTCCATAACCCAGATGTCCAGGTGAGGTACCAAACCGCCCCCCGGGGCTCAGACCTCCCTCCCCGGCCCGAACTGCCCTCCCAGGACCCAGACTTCCATTTGGGGCTCAGACCTACATCCGGGTGCCAGACCATCATGGCGGGGCTGAGACGATTAACCCGGGCGCCAGGACTCACAAACAGAATCCAGTCCTGTATCAGGGGTATAGTTCTCCATCTGTAACCCAGACCACCATTCCATTACCCAGATGTCCAGGTGAGGTACCAGACCGGTCCCCGGTGCCCAGACCTGCCTCCCTGGCCCAAAAAGCCCTCCCAGGACACAGACCTCCATTCGGGGCTCACACCTCCTGAACAGGATTTTATCATCCCGAGTTCCTGCCCTTCACCCATACCAGCCACCTGGGCTTATAGCGCCCCTAGTGACCACACACCTCTCCCAGCACCCAGACCTACATCCGGGCCTCAGACCTACATCCGGGGCTCAGACCTCCATCCGGGTCCTAGATCTTCATGGCGGTGCTGTGAAGGCCATCCCGGGACCCAGGCCTCAAACACAGAATCTAGTCTTATGTCAGGGGACTACATCTCCATCCGTAACCCAGACCACCATTACATAACACAGATGTCCAGGTGAGGTAGCAGTCCTCACCTCGGGACCCAGACTTCCCTCCCTGCCCCGAACGACCCTCTCAGAATCCAGACATATATCCGGGGCTCGGACCTACATTCGGGTCCAAGGCCACAAACACCGAATCCAGTGTTGTATCAGGGGCCAGACCACTATTCCATAACCCAGGTGTCCAGGTGAGGTGCCAGACCACCCCCAAGGCCAAGACCTCCCTCCATGGCCCGAAAGGCCCTCCCAGGACACACACCTCCATTCGTGGCTCAAACCTTCCTCGGGGTCCCAGACCTTTATGGCGAGTTCCAGATGGCCATTCAGGGGACCCAGACTAGAACTCAGTGGCTATTCCTTTATTTGAGTCTAAATGTCCCGACTAGTCCTGAACACGATTTCATCATCCGGAGGTCCTGCCCTTGACCCATACCAGCCACCTGGGCCTATAGCGCCCCCTAGTGACCACACCTCTCTGCCAGCACCCAGACCTACATCCGGGGCTCAGACCTACATCCGGGTCCCAGACAATCCTGGCGGGCCTGAAACGAAAAACTCGGGCCCCCGCTCCGGGGCTCAGACATACCTCCCCAGCCCAAAATGCCCTCCCAGGACACAGACCTCCATTCGGGGCTCACACCTACATCGGGGTCACAAACCATTATGGCGAGGCCGAGAAGATTAACCCGGGGCCCGGGATTCAAAAACAGAATCCAGTGCTATATCAGCAGTGTAGTTCTCCATCTGTATCCCAGAACACCATTCCATAATCCAGATGGCCAGGTGAGGTGCCAGACCACCCCCCAAGGCCAAGACCTCCGTCCATGGCCCGAACTGCCCTCCCAGGACCCAGACTTCCATTTGGGGCTCAGACCTACATCCGGGTGCCAGACCATCATGGCGGGGCTGAGACGATTAACCCGGGCGCCAGGACTCACAAACAGAATCCAGTCCTGTATCAGGGGTATAGTTCTCCATCTGTAACCCAGACCACCATTCCATTACCCAGATGTCCAGGTGAGGTACCAGACCGGTCTTCGGGGCCCAGACCTCCCTCCCTGGCCCAAATTGCCATCCCAAGAACCAGACCTCCATTCGGGGCTCAGACGTAAGTCCGGGTCCCAGACCTTTATGGCGAGGACCAGAAGGCCATTCCAGGGTCCCAGACTAGAACCCAGTGCCTATTCCTTTATTTGAGTCTAAATATCCAGGCTAGTCCTGACCAAAATTTCATCATCCCGAGGTCCTGCCCTTGACCCAAACCTCCCACCTGGGCGCATAGCGCCCCCCAGTGACCACACACCTCTCCCAGCACCCAGACCTATATCCGGGGCTCAGACCTACATCTGGGTCCCAGATCTTCATGGCGGGGCTGTGAAGGCCAACCCGGGACCCAGTGCTCAAACACAGAATCCAGTCCTGTATCAGGGGACTGGATCACCATCCGTAACTTAGACCACCATTGTATAAACCAGATGTCCAGGTGAGGTAGCAGACCTTCCCTCGGGGCCCAGACATGCCTCCCCGGCCCAAAGGCCCTCCCAGGACACAGACCTCCATTCGGGGCTCACACCTCCATCGGGGTCCCCGACCTTTATGGCGAGTTCCAGATGGCCATTCTGGGGACCCAGACTAGAACTCAGTGGCTATTCCTTTATTTGAGTCTAAATGTCCAGGCTAGTCCTGAACACGATTTCATCATCCCGAGTCCTGCCCGTGACCCATACCAGCCACCTGGGCCTATAGCGCCCCCTAGTGACGACACCTCTCTGCCAGCACCCAGACCTACATACGGGGCTCCGACCTACATCCGGGTCTCAGACCTTCATGGTGGGGCCAAGAAGGCAAACACGGGGCCCTGTCCTCAAACACAGAATGCAGTCTTATGTCAGGGGACAACATCCCCATCCGTAACCCAGACCACCATTCCAGAACACAGATGTCCATGTCAGGTACCAGCCCTCCCCCTGGGGTCCAGACATCCCTCCCTGGCCAGAAGGACCCTCCCATTCTTTAGACCTCTCTCCAGGGATCGGAACTACATTCGGGCTTCAGGCCATAAACACCGAATCCAGTGTTGTATCGGGGGACCAGACCACTATTCCATAACCCAGATGTCCAGGTGAGGTACCAAACCGCCCCCCGGGGCTCAGACCTCCCTCCCCGGCCCGAACTGCCCTCCCAGGACCCAGACTTCCATTTGGGGCTCAGACCTACATCCGGGTGCCAGACCATCATGGCGGGGCTGAGACGATTAACCCGGGCGCCAGGACTCACAAACAGAATCCAGTCCTGTATCAGGGGTATAGTTCTCCATCTGTAACCCAGACCACCATTCCATTACCCAGATGTCCAGGTGAGGTACCAGACCGGTCCCCGGTGCCCAGACCTGCCTCCCTGGCCCAAAAAGCCCTCCCAGGACACAGACCTCCATTCGGGGCTCACACCTCCTGAACAGGATTTTATCATCCCGAGTTCCTGCCCTTCACCCATACCAGCCACCTGGGCTTATAGCGCCCCTAGTGACCACACACCTCTCCCAGCACCCAGACCTACATCCGGGCCTCAGACCTACATCCGGGGCTCAGACCTCCATCCGGGTCCTAGATCTTCATGGCGGTGCTGTGAAGGCCATCCCGGGACCCAGGCCTCAAACACAGAATCTAGTCTTATGTCAGGGGACTACATCTCCATCCGTAACCCAGACCACCATTACATAACACAGATGTCCAGGTGAGGTAGCAGTCCTCACCTCGGGACCCAGACTTCCCTCCCTGCCCCGAACGACCCTCTCAGAATCCAGACATATATCCGGGGCTCGGACCTACATTCGGGTCCAAGGCCACAAACACCGAATCCAGTGTTGTATCAGGGGCCAGACCACTATTCCATAACCCAGGTGTCCAGGTGAGGTGCCAGACCACCCCCAAGGCCAAGACCTCCCTCCATGGCCCGAAAGGCCCTCCCAGGACACACACCTCCATTCGTGGCTCAAACCTTCCTCGGGGTCCCAGACCTTTATGGCGAGTTCCAGATGGCCATTCAGGGGACCCAGACTAGAACTCAGTGGCTATTCCTTTATTTGAGTCTAAATGTCCCGACTAGTCCTGAACACGATTTCATCATCCGGAGGTCCTGCCCTTGACCCATACCAGCCACCTGGGCCTATAGCGCCCCCTAGTGACCACACCTCTCTGCCAGCACCCAGACCTACATCCGGGGCTCAGACCTACATCCGGGTCCCAGACAATCCTGGCGGGCCTGAAACGAAAAACTCGGGCCCCCCCTCCGGGGCTCAGACATACCTCCCCAGCCCGAAATGCCCTCCCAGGACACAGACCTCCATTCGGGGCTCACACCTACATCGGGGTCACAAACCATTATGGCGAGGCCGAGAAGATTAACCCGGGGCCCGGGATTCAAAAACAGAATCCAGTGCTATATCAGCAGTGTAGTTCTCCATCTGTATCCCAGAACACCATTCCATAATCCAGATGGCCAGGTGAGGTGCCAGACCACCCCCCAAGGCCAAGACCTCCCTCCATGGCTCGAAAGGCCCTCCCAGGACACACACCTCCATTCGTGGCTCAAACCTTCCTCGGGGTCCCAGACCTTTATGGCGAGTTCCAGATGGCCATTCAGGGGACCCAGACTAGAACTCAGTGGCTATTCCTTTATTTGAGTCTAAATGTCCAGAGTAGTCCTGAACACGATTTCATCATCCGGAGGTCCTGCCCGTGACCCATACCAGCCACCTGGGCCTATAGCGCCCCCTAGTGACCACACCTCTCTGCCAGCACCCAGACCTACATCCAGGGCTCAGACCTACATCCAGGTCCCAGACAATCCTGGCGGGCCTGAAACGAAAAACTCGGGCCCCCGCTCCGGGGCTCAGACATACCTCCCCAGCCCAAAATGCCCTCCCAGGACACAGACCTCCATTCGGGGCTCACACCTACATCGGGGTCACAAACCATTATGGCGAGGCCGAGAAGATTAACCCGGGGCCCGGGATTCAAAAACAGAATCCAGTGCTATATCAGCAGTGTAGTTCTCCATCTGTATCCCAGAACACCATTCCATAATCCAGATGGCCAGGTGAGGTGCCAGACCACCCCCCAAGGCCAAGACCTCCGTCCATGGCCCGAACTGCCCTCCCAGGACCCAGACTTCCATTTGGGGCTCAGACCTACATCCGGGTGCCAGACCATCATGGCGGGGCTGAGACGATTAACCCGGGCGCCAGGACTCACAAACAGAATCCAGTCCTGTATCAGGGGTATAGTTCTCCATCTGTAACCCAGACCACCATTCCATTACCCAGATGTCCAGGTGAGGTACCAGACCGGTCTTCGGGGCCCAGACCTCCCTCCCTGGCCCAAATTGCCATCCCAAGAACCAGACCTCCATTCGGGGCTCAGACGTAAGTCCGGGTCCCAGACCTTTATGGCGAGGACCAGAAGGCCATTCCAGGGTCCCAGACTAGAACCCAGTGCCTATTCCTTTATTTGAGTCTAAATATCCAGGCTAGTCCTGACCAAAATTTCATCATCCCGAGGTCCTGCCCTTGACCCAAACCTCCCACCTGGGCGCATAGCGCCCCCCAGTGACCACACACCTCTCCCAGCACCCAGACCTATATCCGGGGCTCAGACCTACATCTGGGTCCCAGATCTTCATGGCGGGGCTGTGAAGGCCAACCCGGGACCCAGTGCTCAAACACAGAATCCAGTCCTGTATCAGGGGACTGGATCACCATCCGTAACTTAGACCACCATTGTATAAACCAGATGTCCAGGTGAGGTAGCAGACCTTCCCTCGGGGCCCAGACATGCCTCCCCGGCCCAAAGGCCCTCCCAGGACACAGACCTCCATTCGGGGCTCACACCTCCATCGGGGTCCCCGACCTTTATGGCGAGTTCCAGATGGCCATTCTGGGGACCCAGACTAGAACTCAGTGGCTATTCCTTTATTTGAGTCTAAATGTCCAGGCTAGTCCTGAACACGATTTCATCATCCCGAGTCCTGCCCGTGACCCATACCAGCCACCTGGGCCTATAGCGCCCCCTAGTGACGACACCTCTCTGCCAGCACCCAGACCTACATACGGGGCTCCGACCTACATCCGGGTCTCAGACCTTCATGGTGGGGCCAAGAAGGCAAACACGGGGCCCTGTCCTCAAACACAGAATGCAGTCTTATGTCAGGGGACAACATCCCCATCCGTAACCCAGACCACCATTCCAGAACACAGATGTCCATGTCAGGTACCAGCCCTCCCCCTGGGGTCCAGACATCCCTCCCTGGCCAGAAGGACCCTCCCATTCTTTAGACCTCTCTCCAGGGATCGGAACTACATTCGGGCTTCAGGCCATAAACACCGAATCCAGTGTTGTATCGGGGGACCAGACCACTATTCCATAACCCAGATGTCCAGGTGAGGTACCAAACCGCCCCCCGGGGCTCAGACCTCCCTCCCCGGCCCGAACTGCCCTCCCAGGACCCAGACTTCCATTTGGGGCTCAGACCTACATCCGGGTGCCAGACCATCATGGCGGGGCTGAGACGATTAACCCAGGCGCCAGGACTCACAAACAGAATCCAGTCCTGTATCAGGGGTATAGTTCTCCATCTGTAACCCAGACCACCATTCCATTACCCAGATGTCCAGGTGAGGTACCAGACCGGTCCCCGGTGCCCAGACCTGCCTCCCTGGCCCAAAAAGCCCTCCCAGGACACAGACCTCCATTCGGGGCTCACACCTCCTGAACAGGATTTTATCATCCCGAGTTCCTGCCCTTCACCCATACCAGCCACCTGGGCTTATAGCGCCCCTAGTGACCACACACCTCTCCCAGCACCCAGACCTACATCCGGGCCTCAGACCTACATCCGGGGCTCAGACCTCCATCCGGGTCCTAGATCTTCATGGCGGTGCTGTGAAGGCCATCCCGGGACCCAGGCCTCAAACACAGAATCTAGTCTTATGTCAGGGGACTACATCTCCATCCGTAACCCAGACCACCATTACATAACACAGATGTCCAGGTGAGGTAGCAGTCCTCACCTCGGGACCCAGACTTCCCTCCCTGCCCCGAACGACCCTCTCAGAATCCAGACATATATCCGGGGCTCGGACCTACATTCGGGTCCAAGGCCACAAACACCGAATCCAGTGTTGTATCAGGGGCCAGACCACTATTCCATAACCCAGGTGTCCAGGTGAGGTGCCAGACCACCCCCAAGGCCAAGACCTCCCTCCATGGCCCGAAAGGCCCTCCCAGGACACACACCTCCATTCGTGGCTCAAACCTTCCTCGGGGTCCCAGACCTTTATGGCGAGTTCCAGATGGCCATTCAGGGGACCCAGACTAGAACTCAGTGGCTATTCCTTTATTTGAGTCTAAATGTCCCGACTAGTCCTGAACACGATTTCATCATCCGGAGGTCCTGCCCTTGACCCATACCAGCCACCTGGGCCTATAGCGCCCCCTAGTGACCACACCTCTCTGCCAGCACCCAGACCTACATCCGGGGCTCAGACCTACATCCGGGTCCCAGACAATCCTGGCGGGCCTGAAACGAAAAACTCGGGCCCCCCCTCCGGGGCTCAGACATACCTCCCCAGCCCGAAATGCCCTCCCAGGACACAGACCTCCATTCGGGGCTCACACCTACATCGGGGTCACAAACCATTATGGCGAGGCCGAGAAGATTAACCCGGGGCCCGGGATTCAAAAACAGAATCCAGTGCTATATCAGCAGTGTAGTTCTCCATCTGTATCCCAGAACACCATTCCATAATCCAGATGGCCAGGTGAGGTGCCAGACCACCCCCCAAGGCCAAGACCTCCGTCCATGGCCCGAACTGCCCTCCCAGGACCCAGACTTCCATTTGGGGCTCAGACCTACATCCGGGTGCCAGACCATCATGGCGGGGCTGAGACGATTAACCCGGGCGCCAGGACTCACAAACAGAATCCAGTCCTGTATCAGGGGTATAGTTCTCCATCTGTAACCCAGACCACCATTCCATTACCCAGATGTCCAGGTGAGGTACCAGACCGGTCTCCGGGGCCCAGACCTCCCTCCCTGGCCCAAATTGCCATCCCAAGAACCAGACCTCCATTCGGGGCTCAGACGTAAGTCCGGGTCCCAGACCTTTATGGCGAGGACCAGAAGGCCATTCCAGGGTCCCAGACTAGAACCCAGTGCCTATTCCTTTATTTGAGTCTAAATATCCAGGCTAGTCCTGACCAAAATTTCATCATCCCGAGGTCCTGCCCTTGACCCAAACCTCCCACCTGGGCGCATAGCGCCCCCCAGTGACCACACACCTCTGCCAGCACCCAGACCTATATCCGGGGCTCAGACCTACATCTGGGTCCCAGATCTTCATGGCGGGGCTGTGAAGGCCAACCGGGGACCCAGGCCTCAAACACAGAATCCAGTCTTGTATCAGGGGACTGGATCACCATCCGTAACTTAGACCACCATTGTATAACCCAGATGTCCAGGTGAGGTAGCAGACCTTCCCTCGGGGCCCAGACATCCCTCCCCAGCCCAAAAGGCCCTCCCAGGACACAGACCTCCATTCGGGGCTCACACCTCCATCGGGGTCCCCGACCTTTATGGCGAGTTCCAGATGGCCATTATGGGGACCCAGACTAGAACTCAGTGGCTATTCCTTTATTTGAGTCTAAATGTCCAGGCTAGTCCTGAACACGATTTCATCATCCCTAGTCCTGCCCGTGACTCATACCAGCCACCTGGGCCTATAGCGCCCCCTAGTGACCACACCTCTCTGCCAGCACCCAGTCCTACATCCAGGCCTCCGACCTACATCCGGGTCTCAGACCTTCATGGTGGGGCCAAGAAGGCCAACACGGGTTCCAGTCCTCAAACACAGAATCCAGTCTTATATCAGGGGACAACATCTCCATCCGTAACCCAGACCACCATTCCAGAACACAGATGTCCATGTCAGGTCCCAGCCCTCCGCCCGGGGTCCAGACATCCCTCCCTGGCCAGAAGGACCCTCCCAGACTTTAGACCTTTCTCCAGGGATAGGAACTACATTCGGGTTTCAGGCCATAAACACCGAATGCAGTGTTGTATCGGGGGACCAGACCACTATTCCATAACCCAGATGTCCAGGTGAGGTACCAGACCGCCCCCCGGGGCTCAGACCCCCCTCCCCGGCCCGAACTGCCCTCCCAGGACCCAGACTTCCATTTGGGGCTCAGACCTACATCCGGGTGCCAGACCATCATGGCGGGCTGAGACGATTAACCCGGACGCCAGGACTCACATACAGAATCCAGTTCTTTATCAGGGGTATAGTTCTCCATCTGTAACCCAGACCACCATTCCATTACCCAGATGTCCAGGTGAGGTACCAGTCCGGTGCCCGGTGCCCAGACCTGCCTCCCTGGCCCAAAAAGCCCTCCCAGGACACAGACCTCCATTCGGGGCTCACACCTCCTGAACAGGATTTTATCATCCCGAGGTCCTGCCCTTGACCCATACCAGCCACCTGGGCTTATAACGCCCCTAGTGACTACACACCTCTCCCAGCACCCAGACCTACATCCGGGCCTCAGACCTACATCCGGGGCTCAGACCTCCATCCGGGTCCTAGATCTTCATGGCGGTGCTGTGAAAGCCATCCCGGGACCCAGGCCTCAAACACAGAATCTAGTCTTATGTCAGGGGACTACATCTCCATCCGTAACCCAGACCACCATTACATAACACAGATGTCCAGGTGAGGTAGCAGTCCTCACCTCGGGACCCAGACTTCCCTCCCTGCCCCGAACGACCCTCTCAGAATCCAGACATATATCCGGGGCTCGGACCTACATTCGGGTCCAAGGCCACATACACCGAATCCAGTGTTGTATCAGGGGCCAGACCACTATTCCACAACCCAGATGTCCAGGTGAGGTGTCAGACCACCCCCCAAGGCCAAGACCTCCCTCCAAGGCCCGAAAGGCCATCCAAGGACACACACCTCCATTCGTGGCTCAAACCTTCCCCGGGGTCCCAGACCTTTATGGCGAGTTCCAGATGGCCATTCAGGGGACCCAGACTAGAACTCAGTGGCTATTCCTTTATTTGAGTCTAAATGTCCAGACTAGTCCTGAACACGATTTCATCATCCGGAGGTCCTGCCCTTGACTCATACCAGCCACCTGGGCCTATAGCGCCCCCTAGTGACCACACCTCTCTTCCAGCACCCAGACCTACATCCAGGGCTCAGACCGACATCCGGGTCCCAGACAATCCTGGCGGGCCTGAAACGAAAAACTCTGGCCCCTCCTCCGGGGCTCAGACATACCTCCCCAGCCCGAAATGCCCTCCCAGGACACAGACCTCCATTCGGGGCTCACAACTACATCGGGGTCACAAACCATTATGGCGAGGCCGAGAAGATTAACCCGCGGCCCGGGATTCAAAAACAGAATCCAGTGCTATATCAGCAGTGTAGTTCTCCATCTGTATCCCAGAACACCATTCCATAATCCAGATGGCCAGGTGAGGTGCCAGACCACCCCCAAAGGCCAAGACCTCCGTCCATGGCCCGAACTGCCCTCCCAGGACCCAGACTTCCATTTGGGGCTCAGACCTACATCCGGGTGCCAGACCATCATGGCGGGGCTGAGACGATTAACCCGGGCGCCAGGACTCACAACCAGAATCCAGTCCCGTATCAGGGGTATAGTTCTCCATCTGTAACCCAGACCACCATTCCATTACCCAGATGTCCAGGTGAGGTACCAGACCGGTCTTCGGGGCCCAGACCTCCCTCCCTGGCCCAAATTGCCATCCCAAGAACCAGACCTCCATTCGGGGCTCAGACGTAAGTCCGGGTCCCAGACCTTTATGGCGAGGACCAGAAGGCCATTGCAGGGACCCAGACTAGAACCCAGTGCCTATTCCTTTATTTGAGTCTAAATATCCAGGCTAGTCCTGACCAAAATTTCATCATTCCGAGGTCCTGCCCTTGACCCAAACCTCCCACCTGGGTGCATAGCGCCCCTAGTGACCACACACCTCTCCCAGCACCCAGACCTATATCCGGGGCTCAGACCTACATCTGAGTCCCAGATCTTCATGGCGGGGCTGTGAAGGCCAACCCGGGACCCAGGCCTCAAACACAGAATCCAGTCTCATATCAGGGGACTGGATCACCATCCGTAACTTAGACCACCATTGTATAACCCAGATGTCCAGGTGAGGTAGCAGACCTTCCCTCGGGGCCCAAACATCCCTCCCCGGCCCAAAAGGCCCTCCCAGGAGACAGACCTCCATTCGGGGCTCACACCTCCATCGGGGTCCCCGACCTTTATGGCGAGTTCCAGATGGCCATTCAGGGGACCCAGACTTGAACTCAGTGGCTACTCCTTTATTTGAGTCTAAATGTCCAGACTAGTCCTGAACACGATTTCATCATCCCGAGTCCTGCCCGTGACCCATACCAGCCACCTGGGCCTATAGCGCCCCCTAGTGACGACACCTCTCTGCCAGCACCCAGACCTACATCCGGGGCTCCGACCTGCATCCGGGTCTCAGACCTTCATGGTGGGGCCAAGAAGGCCAACACGGGGCCCAGTCCTCAAACACAGAATCCAGTCTTATGTCAGGGGACAACATCTCCATCCGTAACCCAGACCACCATTCCAGAACACAGATGTCCATGTCAGGTACCAGCCCTCCCCCCGGGGTCCAGAAATCCCTCCCTGCCCAGAAGGACCCTCCCAGATATTAGACCTCTCTCCAGGGATCGGAACTACATTCGGGTTTCAGGCCATAAACACCGAATCCAGTGTTGTATCGGGGGACCAGACCACTATTCCATAACCCAGATGTCCAGGTGAGGTACCAGACCGCCCCCCGGGGCTCAGACCTCCCTCCCCGGCCCGAACTGCCCTCCCAGGACCCATACTTCCATTTGGGGCTCAGACCTACATCCGGGTGCCAGACCTTCATGGCGGGGCTGAGACGATTAACCCGGGCGCCAGGACTCACAAACAGAATCCAGTCCTGTATCAGGGGTGTAGTTCTCCATCTCTAACCCAGACCACCATTCCATTACCCAGATGTCCAGGTGAGGTCCCAGACCGGTCTCCGGGGCCCAGACCTCCCTCCCTGGCCCAAATTGCCATACCAAGTACCAGACCTCCATTCGGGGCTCAGACGTAAGTTCGGGTCCCAGACCTTTATGGCGAGGACCGGAAGGCCATTGCAGGGACCCAGACTAGAACCCAGTGCCTATTCCTTTATTTGAGTCTAAATATCCAGGCTAGTCCTGACCAAAATTTCATCATCCTGAGGTCCTGCCCTTGACCCAAACCTCCCACCTTGGCGCATAGCGCCCCACTAGTGACCACAAACCTCTCCCAGCACCCAGACCTATATCCGGGGCTCAGACCTACATCTGGGTCCCAGATCTTCATGGCGGGGCTGTGAAGGCCAACCCGGGACCTAGGCCTCAAACACAGAATCCAGTCTTGTATCAGGGGACTGGATCACCATCCGTAACTTAGACCACCATTGTATAAGCCAGCTGTCCAGGTGAGGTAGCAGTCCTCACCTCGGGGCCCAGATATCCCTCCCTAGCCCGAAAGACCCTCCCAGAATCCTGACCTATATCCGTGCTTGACCTTCATGCAGGTCCCAGGCCACAAACACCGATTCCAGTGTTGAACAGGGAACCAGAGCACTATTCCAAAACCCAGATGTCCAGGTGAGGTAACAGACCGCCCCCCGGGGCTCAGACAACCCTTCCCGTCCCGAACAGCCCTCCCAGTACCCAGACTTCCATTGGGGCTCTGACCTACATCCGGGTCGCAGACCATCATGGCGTGCAGAGAAGATTAACCCGGGCCCCTGACTCACAAACAGAATCCAATCCTGTATCCGGGGTGTAGTTCTCCATCTATAACCAAGAACACCATTCCATTACCCAGATGTCCAGGTGAGGTACCAGACCGGTCCCCGGTGCCCAGACCTGCCTCTCTGGCCCAAAATGCCCTCCCAGGACACAGACCTCCATTCGGGGCTCACACCTCCTGAACAGGATTTTATCATCCCGAGGTCCTGCCCTTGACCCATACCAGCCACCTGGGCTTATAATGCCCCTAGTGACCACACACCTCTCCCAGCACCCAGACCTACATCCGGGCCTCAGACCTACATCCGGGGCTCAGACCTACATCCGGGTCCTAGATCTTCATGGCGGTGCTGTGAAGGCCATCCTGGGACCCAGGCCTCAAACACAGAATCTAGTCTTATGTCAGGGGACTACATCTCCATCCGTAACCCAGACCACCATTACATAACACAGATGTCCAGGTGAGGTAGCAGTCCTCACCTCGGGACCCAGACTTCCCTCCCTGCCCCGAACGACCCTCTCAGAATCCAGACATATATCCGGGGCTCGGACCTACATTCGGGTCCAAGGCCACAAACACCGAATCCAGTGTTGTATTAGGGGCCAGACCACTATTCCATAACCCAGGTGTCCAGGTGAGGTGCCAGACCACCCCCAAGGCCACGACCTCCCTCCATGGCCCGAAAGGCCCTCCCAGGACACACACCTCCATTCGTGGCTCAAACCTTCCTCGGGGTCCCAGACCTTTATGGCGAGTTCCAGATGGCCATTCAGGGGACCCAGACTAGAACTCAGTGGCTATTCCTTTATTTGAGTCTAAATGTCCAGACTAGTCCTGAACACGATTTCATCATCCGGAGGTCCTGCCCTTGACCCATACCAGCCACCTGGGCCTATAGCGCCCCCTAGTGACCACACCTCTCTGCCAGCACCCAGACCAACATCCAGGGCTCAGACCTACATCCGGGTCCCAGACAATCCTGGCGGGCCTGAAACGAAAAACTCGGGCCCCCCCTCCGGGGCTCAGACATACCTCCCCAGCCGGAAATGCCCTCCCAGGACACAGACCTCCATTCGGGGCTCACACCTACATCGGGGTCACAAACCATTATGGCGAGGCCGAGAAGATTAACCCGGGGCCCGGGATTCAAAAACAGAATCCAGTGCTATATCAGCAGTGTAGTTCTGCATCTGTATCCCAGAACACCATTCCATAATCCAGATGGCCAGGTGAGGTGCCAGACCACCCCCCAAGGCCAAGACCTCCGTCCATGGCCCGAACTGCCTTCCCAGGACACAGACCTCCATTCGGGGCTCAAACCTCCATCGGGGTCCTAGACCTTTATGGCGAGTTCCAGATGGCCATTCTGGGGACCCAGACTAGAACTCAGTGGCTATTCCTTTATTTGAGTCTAAATGTCAGGCTAGTCCTGAACACGATTTCATCATCCCGAGGTCCTGCCCTTGACCCATACCAGCCACCTGGGCCTATAGCGCCCCCTAGTGACCACACCTTTCTCCCAGAACTCAGACCTACATCCAGGGCTCAGACCTACTTCTGGGTCTCAGACCTTCATGGTGGGGCCAAGAAGGCCAACACGGGGCCCAGTCCTCAAACACTGAATGCAGTCTTATGTAAGGGGACAACATCGCCATCCGTAACCCAGACCACCATTCCAGAACACAGATGTCCATGTCAGGTACCAGCCCTCCCCCCGGGGTCCAGACATCCCTCCCTGGCCAGAAGGACCCTCCCAGGCTTTAGACCTCTCTCCAGCGATCGGAACTACATTCGGGTTTCAGGCCATAAACACCGAATCCAGTGTTGTATCGGGGGACCAGACCACTATTCCATAACCCAGATGTCCAGGTGAGGTCCCAGACCGGTCTCCGGGCCCAGACCTCCCTCCCTGGCCCAAATTGCCATCCCAAGAACCAGACCTCCATTCGGGGCTTAGACGTAAGTCCGGGTCCCAGACCTTTATGGCGAGGATCAGAAGGCCATTTCAGGGACCCAGACTAGAACCCAGTGGCTATTCCTTTATTTGAGTCTAAATATCCAGGCTAGTCCTGACCAAAATTTCATCATCCCGAGGTCCTGTCCTTGACCCAAACCTCCCACTTGGGTGCATTGCGCCCCCTAGTGACCACACACCTCTCCCAGCACCCAGACCTATATCCGGGGCTTGGACCTACATTCGGGTTCCAGGCCACAAACACCCAATCCAGTGTTGTATCGGGGGACCAGACCACTATTCCATAACCCAGATGTCCAGTTGAGGTGCCAGACCGCCCCCCAGGGCTCAGACATCCCTCACCGGCCCGAAAGGCCCTCCCAGGTCACTGACCTTCATTCGGGGCTCACACCTACATCCGCGTCACAGACCATCATGGCGGGTCCGAGAAGATTAACCGGGGGCCCGGGATTCAAAAACAGAATCTAGTCCCGTATCAGGGGTGTAGTTCTCCATCTGTAACCCAGAATACCATTTCATAATCCAGATGGCTAAGTGAGGTGCCAGACAACCCCCCAAGGCGAAGACCTCCCTCCTTGGCCCGAAATGCCTCCCAGGACACAGACTTCAATTTGGGGTTCAAACCCCCATCGGGGTCCCAGACCTTTATGGCGGGTTCCAGATGGCCATTCTGGGGACCCAGACTAGAACTCAGTGGCTATTTCTTTATTTGAGTCTAAATTAAGGTGACCAGATTTTAACATTGGTAAAGCGGGACTCCATTGTCCGAGGTGGGGGGGTGTTTTTTAAAAAAAATATATTTTATTGATTTTTTTACAGAGCGGAAGAGAGAGGGATAGTGAGTTAGAAACATCGATGAGAGAGAAACATGTATCAGCTGCCTCGTGCACATCCCCTACTGGGGAAGTGCCCTCAACCAAGGTACATGCCCTTGACCAGAATCAAACCTGGGACCCTTTAGTCTGCAGGCAGAAGCTCTGTGCACTGAGCCAAACCGGTTTCGGCCCGGGGAGGAGGGGGGTAGGGGGAGGGTTCTTTATTAAAAATTTGGTCTATATAGCCGAAACCGGTTTGGCTCAGTGGATAGAGCTTCGGCCTGCGGACTCAAGGGTCCCAGGTTCGATTCCGGTCAAGGGCATGTACCTTGGTTGCGGGCACATCCCCAGTGGGGGGTGTGCAAGAGGCAGCTGATCGATGTTTCTCTCTCATCGATGTTTCTAACTCTCTATCCCTCTCTCTTCCTCTCTGTAAAAAAATAAAAATAAAAAAATAAAAAAATTTGGTCTATATTGTAATCGCTTTTGGTTTTTTTCAATAAAAGGAAATTCACTTCTTAGATTATCCTTGAATTTGCATTCTGTTTTCTTACTCATTATGTTAAAAATCTAAAAAAATAATTAAAAATTATATTATAAATTATTATATACATATTGCTTAAAAACACAGTAAGTAGGTACTTAATTACATGAACATATTTTATTGTTAGTTTATAAATTAATTTGATTGTTATAAAATAACTATATTTTAAAAATCATTTTAATCCTTTATTTCTTTCTAAATAATAACAATACTAACTTGTATTATTTTTCCTCTGAATTTGCCATAATGTAAGTCATAAGTGTCACTTTCAAGGCCGGCGCTAAACTTTTTGCCGCCACTATAAAATATAAATAATACAAGTATTGTCTGCTAAATTCAAGAAAATTTATGTATTTATGAAATAAATAAATAAATTACTTACCTAAATTATCTGAATAGCTGGTTTGTAATGACATCACTTGTTTAACTAGCTTACTAGCACGCAGTATGATGTGTATCATCTGAGAGACAGTTACAAAATGTTTTCGTCGTTGCCAATCCCCCAAAATGCCATTGTTCATTAAGTCCAAACAATGGTGGTCGAATTCTAACAACTGATCAACAATGCGAACTTTGATAAGCAGTTCTCGATAATCAGTTCTCAAAAATTATTTGTTATTATTAAAGTTTAACATTATAAAATTAACAAAAATAATATTAAACTCATATCCTGGCTAAATAGCCACATGGCCGCCGAAAACCGTATATTCCCTTCCCGTTCTCCTGCCTTTCCCTAGCTTGTCGTGCATTCTTTCCAAAAATCGGGACTTTTTCAAAACGCCGCGGGACGCGGGACAAATTGTTAAAAATCGGGACTGTCCCGCCAAAAGCGGGACGTCTGGTCACCTTAACATAGCCCCATCCACTTGCTTATCTGCTCTTTAATTTTGAATTTCAGGCTAGATGTTACTTTCCTCAGGGGAGACCTCCTTGGAAACCCCATCTCCACCTAATTTAGGGTCCAAGTGCTTGAAGAAATAACAACAGCATAACAACATGTTAGGTATCTCTAACATGACTGTTCTCCAATTTCTATTTTTATCTCTGCCGAAGCTCTGGCTCTGTTCTCCACTAGACTGGAAGCTCCTGAGGGGCAGGGACTGGCTATTGTTTACAGTTACATCCTAAGCCCCAAGCACAGTGCCTGACATAAAGGAGGGGGCGGGGGAGGGGGGAGGGGACATATTCAGTAGTTGTATCCAGTTGAGCTACTAGTAAACCATAAAATAACCTTTATGATACTTTTTTAAAGTGATAATATTCTATGATGCCGCATAACAGAAGCTATGTTTTGGGAATGACTTTCTTGAAGATTTTGTGTAATCTTGTATAAACTTAAAAATAAAGGTTTACCAAGGCATGTCTCATGTGGAGCTTCTAGTAAGGCCTTTCAAAGCAAGCCACCAAGAATCTTTGTTTCTGGAAATAACTTAATTTTTTTGAATATAAACAAGAAAAACAATTGCTCAGATTTCTCATATGCATTCAAATATGCTGTAATTACCACCGTATTAGTTTCCCAGGGCTGCCAATAACCAAGTTCCACAAGTTAGGTGGCTGAAAACAACAGAATGTGATGCTTTCACGGACCTGGAGGCTGGAAGTTTGAAATCATGGTGTCCGCAGGATTAGTTCCTTCTGAGGGCTCTGCGAGGGAGAGCCGGGTTCATTCCTTTTCCCTAGCTTCTGATGATGGCTGGCTGTCCTCGGTACTCCCTGCCTGGTAGTTGCATCATTCCAATCTCTGTCTGCATCTTCACATTTCAATCTCTGTCCATCTTCACATGGCATCTTCTCATAGAGACAACAGTCATATTAGACCAGGGGCCCACCCTACTCCAGTATGACCTCATGTTAACTTAATTGTATCTACAGGGACCCCATTTCCAAGAAAGCCACATTCTGAGGTTCTGAAGGATCAGGACTTCAACACACAATTTTGGTGGGGTAGTTCAATCCATAATACCTAATTTAGGGTCCAAGTGCTTGAAGAAATCTGTTCAGCTCTTTTTTAAGTGAAATTAAAATTATCTGACAAAAAGCATCATTGCATTGGTAACATGAACAGTCATATCAAAATTAATTTTGTAATCTCAAAAGTAATTTATGTTCATTGAGGGAAGTAAAAAAACAATTTAAAGATGTTTAAACTTGGATGGACCTGGAAACTATTATACTAAGCAAAATAAGCCACTTAGAGAAAGACAAATATCGCATGATCTCACTTACATGTGGAATCTAGTGAACAAAATAAATTAATGAACAAAATAGGTCCAAAGGCATGGATGCATGGAACAGAATAACAAATCTCAGTGGGGAAGGGGATGAAAGCGATTAACCAAAGGACATATACCCATATATGCAAAACCCATGGACACAGACAATAGTGTGGGGAAGGCATGGGGTGGGTGAGGCTTGGGTGGAGGGAGGCAAAAAGGGCGAAAATGGGGAACATCTGTAATGCTGTCAACAATTTTTAAAAAGTCAACTTTTATACTAGTATCCCATCTCTAGCTACACTTCGTTAACATCATGATTTGTGTCTCCAAACACATATACAATATATGGAGTGATTTTTCTTCCTTCTTTTTTTTTTTTTTAATACAATGAGGACAGCCTACATATCTTACTATGAACCCAACATTTTTTATAATCTAATACATTTTTTAGCTGTTGCATGATATTGTATAATATGAAGGTCCTGAAATTTATTTTTTTTCTGCCTTATTTTCCAGAATGCAAATGCAGTCTTATTAATAAATGTCCTCTTATTTAATTTATGCAGTTTGGAACTGCATAAATTACCAGTTGAAATATCATAATTTTAATTTTTTGAATATCTTTGTGTTCTAAATGGTTTTCTTGAGTGTTGTTGTTTTTTTTTTTTTTTTAATGAAAGGTCTCATATGTCTTTTCTCTCAACTCTTCAGTGGGATGCACATCCTCTAGATGTTTAGCTTGCTTGGTCTTTGTCTTAGTTTGTTTGGGCTTCTTTAACAAAATACCTCAGACGAGGTAGCTTATAAACGACTGGAAGTTTGAGATCAAGGCCCCAGCATGGTTGCATCCCATTGAGGGCCCTCTCCTGGTTCAAAGCAATTTACTCACTGTGCCCTGTGGGGAAGGGGTGAGGGAGCTCTGTGAATCTCTTGTATGAGAACACTGATCTCATTCATGAATACTCCACCCTGGTGACCTAAGTACTTCCAAAGCCTCACTTCCTAATGCCATCACTTTTGGGGGTTAGTATTGAACATATGAATTTAGAGAAGGACACAGACATTCAAACCATAGCAGTTTTAATTTTCATTGCCTGTCCATGGTGTTCTGAAAGTAGCTTAGGCCCCGAGGGTCTCTAGAGCCTGAAGAATGACATCCGAGTGAGTAGCCCTCTTCACAAACCTGAACCTGAGAGCATTTCCACCCACCTTTGCAGGTATCTGTCATGACCGCTGGGCTTAGCTTCCTAGCAGGCGTCCTCAAACTACGGCCCGCGGGCCACATGCGGGTGTTTTTGCCGTTTTGTTTTTTTTACTTCAAAATAAGATATGTGCAGTGTGCATAGGAATTTGTTCATAGTTGTGTTTTTTTAAACTATAGTCCGTCCCTCCAACGGTCTGAAGGACAGTGAACTGGCCCCCTGTTTAAAAAGTTTGAGGACCCCTGGAGCAATACACAAGCAGCCATAGGCAGACATGCAGTTTCTATCTGTTGGGACTCACAGGCTTCTACCATGAGTGGCCCAAAGGAGGCAGGAAATCCTTTTGTCCTCCTTGACCACTTTCCTTTTCTGCTCCTCCTCTCTCACCAATTCCCACACCTGGTCTCCCCTAGAGATTATGGCTGACTACCTTTAGCCCCAGGTGACCTCTTTATGCCCCACTAGATTTACTATTCTGGTTTTTGTGTTATGCCATAGAGAGGGTTGAGGAGAAGAGAGTCAGAGGTGTACGTCAAAGACTCCATCTTCCCTGAATGCCCCATAGTTGCATTCTCATTTCTTTACCCACAACTGAAAACCATTAAATATCCTGTGGATTTTGTTGGCACTGATTTAAAGTTAACAACCTTGGTTTACTTCATTTTCCAAGAATTATCTTGTTTCAGTTCCTTTCTTGGTTTATGTCAGTGTCCTATTAAGAAACAATTAGGTGTTAATCCTTAAATGTTTACATTCCAATTCTCTGAATAGATCATTTAAAAGACAAGTAAGGGCATACTTATTTTTATTTTCACATGTACAGGTTTCTTATATTGTTTTGCTTCTGTAGTGCCTTAGGACAATTTAAAATGAAACAAGTTTGTGAAAAATGGTTTCCTAAAATCCCAGACCAATTCTTGTAAATCTGACAATTTCCTATTCCAAACAAGAGTGATTACAGAAAAACTGGTAACTTTTTTCTCTGATAGGAGCTGGGAAGCAAAATTTTTACTTTATGAAATAGACACTAAGGCCAGGGAAGGGCAAACAACTTGTCTGGTTGTACCATTGCACAGTGGTAGGGCTGGGACCCAGACTTTACACCACCATGCTGAAGCAGTGAAATGATTTAGGAACAGACACAGTGATGGTCTCAGATAATAGAGGAAGAAACAGAAAAAGAGGTGAGAGAATATGTGAGCCACTATCCATTTTAGTAAGTATTTTAAATGGCTCAATTCACTCTGCTGATGGGTGTTTTGAAGAACATGGTTCTTATGTGTGGCCATCTTGTTTGTACATCTTTTCGGGAAATGGACTCTTAAGAGCTAGCATAAAGTATGCATAGCTGAAGGGATGTCTGAAAAGGCCAATTTATCACTTCAGAAACAGTCTACTCATTACAGAGGAACGAAAGAGTTTTAATACACATAGACAAAAAAATGTAGGTAATTGATTTAATTACAATAAAAACAAGTGAAATTACTGAAGTTTATCTTTAGCCTCCCATGTCTTCTCTTTAGTGTTTAAAATAACATTCTCTTAAATTTGTAATTATGCTTTATAAAGTGTATTCATTATCTTGTTTGATTTTCCTTCTGTCTCTTATCCTTTTTTATCAATTCACTTCTACCAGTAGCCAGTATCATGCATCTGGAATGTTCACAGTGGGCGATTTTATTCTTCAACTTCTTTTGGCAACAGAACCATCTGTATTCTTATTTTTCTAACAATAACAACAACAGCATAACAACAACAATCACAGGACATTAAGAGAATGAAGATAAGAACAATGAACAACTCTTTATAATCTCTTTAACTGTCAAAACATGTTCTAAAGAAAGGAGTGGATACCAGACATTACTTTTTGAATTCAAGTTAATGTATTACCTTTCTCAGGATACTTGCTGAGAAACTTTACACTTAGTAATGGAAGAAAGAATTGGTCTCCTTATTATTGGAATGTATGCTCGATAGGTGTCTTTAGAATTCAATAAGTGGAGCAGTTATTTTGGGAAACACCTACTAGATTGATTATATTCTGACCTACTTGTACTCACCCAGAGGAAAGGTATCTGATGGCTGGAAATATTGCATTTGTAAGATCCTTGTAATCTCATGCTGTGATTCTTAAACTAGCTAAAGGGGAAGCCACAGCCCTCAATGGACATTGACTATGGAATAACATCACCTTTTTATTAGCTATATGAGTCAATTCTAAAACCATGTATATTTATGTTTTCCATTGATATGTTTGTTCTTAACAGTGTAAATCAAACGTGTATGAGAATGGCTGTCATTCTTGAGGAAAGGCTGTGTTCATGATAATTGCATAGTCTTATTTCCCTGGAAGGTGTCATAACTACTTTTGCTGGTGGTTGTGTTTTATGGCCAATTTAATGCTTCACTGTAAACATGCTTCTTCTACTTGAAATTGCTCATAAAGAACACAAACCCTGTGTCTGAAGCTCACTGGGATCTTATGAGGTTGAACCAGTTGGGCCGTTTGTATTTCATGCCAGCCATAATTCAAGGGCTTTGTGGTAGAGTTTTATTTTGAACTGGTTGGGCAAAATATTTATGTTCTCATATAGGTATTCTTCCTAATAATGGCATTATTAATGCAAAATGGACATAAACATATTGACATCCTAGGTTAGTTAAAAAAAAAAAAATGCCTCCTGGTATGTTTGAAGAATGGTGAGGAAGCCAGGGATTCTTCTTCAAGGAGATGCTCAGAGTTCTTGAAACAGTTATTTCAAGATGGTTTCACACTAAGCTGCAAGTGTTTCCATTGGGGCCTCTACAGCTTTCGCCGACTATGGTATTTCAGTCAACAAATATTTACCGAGAGTATGCTATGTGCCAAAGTCTATTCTGGCTCCTGAGCATACAGCAGTAAACAAAACAGCCGACTCCCTGCCATTCTGAAGCTTATTTTTTAGCAGGGATATCTATAATAATAAAAGCGTAACATGCTAATTAGACCGGATGTCCTTCCGGACGACCTTCCAGACTAAGCTGGGGTTGCAAAGGAAGCCGGGGTCCTGGGTGCCAGAGTAGCCGGGAGAAGGAGGGCCTACTCTTGCATGGATTTCATGCTTTGGGCCTCTAGTAGATTATAAAAGAGATAAATAGCATATTAGTTACTGATTAAGTGGAAGGAGAAAAATAAAGCTGGATTGCAATTTATAATGGCATGAGGAAGGCCTCAGATGAGTTTTTCACAAAGACCTGATGCAAGTGAGAAATAAGCCATATGGATATTTAGGGGACGATTGTTCCTGGCAGAGGGAACAGTCAGTGGAAAAGAATTGAGTCAGAAGCATGAATAGTGAGGAATAGTGAGGATGAGGCCAGGGTGCTGAAACTAAGTAAACAAGGGGAACGAGAGTAGAAGTTGAGGTGATGATGGGCTAAGGGAACATATTAAGTAGGGTCTTATAGGCAGTAGTTCTGCCTCTGTTTTCAATTCAAGAGAAACACTCTCTAGGGCAAATGTGGAATTCAATTTCTACTTTCAAAAGGTAGTACTATTGATGCTAGGGCTATTTCCTGTGTACCAAGAGCCAAGGCATACTTCTTCCCATTAGCAGGGTAGGATACCTTGCTTTTCTTAATGAAAGCATAGACTAATGTGTGCTTGGTGTCATGTCTAACTTTCTACATAGAGATTAATTCTTGAGTAGTTGTTATTTACTTGCTTTACTGCTGCTTCTTTCAAGTCCACAAAGCAGAAAGCCTTACCCGCCCCTTCACTCCCCCCACCCTCCTTCCCCGCCCCGGATTCCTTGGAGTTACTATACACAATAAGTCATTATTACTATGCCTATGTTATGTTATCTCTTTTGAGATGGTATTGAAATGTCAAATAATTGCTGGGATTCAAAAATTATAGCTTTGACTAGTTTCATCGCAGATCCATATTTGAGATTGCTTGTATAGTAAGCACTCAATACATTATGTGACCTTGAAGGGAATTAATTCAATTTTGGGCATAGATGACCTGATTCTCCTCAACCTGATCCTTCATTTAACTTGAAGAACAAATAGATGATGGTTTTTTAAGCATCCAGTGAGGAGGATATTTCTAAAATGAAAAGCTGGAGGTAGGGGGAGTAGATCATACCTGCTAAAGCTCTTCTCTTAAGATGACCAGCTGCTGCCTCTGACTCCTGCCCGCTATCATTTAATTACAGTGTCTCCTAGGGATGTGGCTTTTCTACTAAAACATAAGTGCCACAAATAAAGGAATCATGACTGCTTTACACTCACTCTATCCCTAATGCTTAATGTTGTACCAGGCCCATTTTAGGCACTCAAAATACTTACTGAATCAATTATTTCCTGAATTTAAATATAATATATTCCCTTTGTATTCTTCTGACCTCCTTCCAAAATTTTCACCCTGGGAATCCAATTCAAGATGCTCTTCTTCTTGAGGAAATTATGTAAGTATTTAAAAACTATAAGCCCAGAATAAGCACGAAATTAGCAAGCAGTAAAGCCTTCAACATGCATACTTTGGGTGGAGAAATCCCTTGGAGGGAGTTGATTCAGACATCTGACCCAGACTAATCTCCTGCCATGTGGCTTGGAGAAGAAACAAAAATAGAAGTTAATAGCAACAATGAAAAAAAAAACTAGTAAGGACCTCGTGACTTAGACTATTAATGTATTTTTAATGCTTCAATCTCTCTTTCCAACTATTATTCTCACATCAGAAGTCCCATCTTGCCCATTCCTCCTTCACTGTTTAATACAGGCAAATGTGATAGAAACAGCATGAATTGGTGTCTTGATTCATTAACTAAGTCACAGTTTATTCACTTATAGGAGTGAGATTAAGAGTCCCCAACTCAGAGACTTGTTAAGAGTAAGTGAAATAAAATATGTTAAGTGCCAACTTAGAGCTGGTATGTAGAATCCCTTGAAAATGCTGCTTCCCTGTCCCTTCAGATGGTGGCCCAGAGGTTATTAGGGGTCTTTGTTCCTTTTTTCCTTCTTTGTGTACCAATTGGATGTTTAGGGTTACAAGGCTCAGAGTTATATGTAGAAGTAAAGTTCGACATGGGGGTGGGGAGGAAATAAAGGCAAAGAGATTGAGGTAAGGAGAGGCAGAGTCCAGAATCAAGACAGAAATGACAGACTTCTTAGGTAAGCCATGGTTCCGGTAAGATAGGATGATTTAAATAACGTCCTAATATGAATTCTTGCCTCTACTATTTTAGCTTCCTAGTTTAATCCTCACACTGCAACCAGAGCTATTTTCTTCATTGACTCATACTATTTTCCTAAGTCCTCACCACTATCCCAACTCACATTTACATCCCTTTCACAAGCCCTATGCCCTCTAACTTCCTACACACAGCTTACTATTCCCTAAAGATACCATGAACTTTTCTGCCTTTATTAACTTGAGAATGTCCTTGCCTTGTTCAAATCCTACTCGAGGTTTCAGTCTTAGCTCAAGATATAGGCTTCTTCAGGAAGCAGGCTCAATTCATCCAGATAGACTAGACTGCTCTTTCTTTGACATTATATATATATATATATATATATATATATATATATATATATATATATATATTTGATTTTAAAGAGAGAGGAAGGGAAAAGAATAGGGAGATAGAAATATCAATGAGAGAGAATCATTGATTGGCTGCCTCCTGCACACCCCAGACTGGGATGGAGCCCACAACCCAGCCATGTGTCCTGATTGGGCATCGAACCGTAACCTTCTGGTTCACAGGTTGACACTCACCACCACGGAGCCACAGCAGACAGTCACAACTGCTCTTTCTTGATTACTCCTATGGAACTTGGTATAAACTGTGCCTGTTATATATATTATTTCTGCTTTATATTAATACAAGAAAGCATGATTATTAATCATCTTAATCTCTGAAGTTATGAGTCTGTATGAAGAAACAAAAATAATAAAATAGTCACTAATTAGCTGACAGTTTGTAATATGAATCCCAACTTTTCTAACACTGCTCCTCACTGATCATCTATACTAATGTTAAGGGCATGTACCTTGGTTGGGGCCACTGGGATGTGCCCCCAACCAAGGTACATGCCCTTAACAGGAATCATATCTGGGACCCTTCAGTCTGCAGGCCGACGCTCTATCCACTGAGCCAAACCAGTTCGAGCATAAACACCTTTTCTGACCGCTCATTGGCTAAGCTCCCTGTACACCACCCCTTGCAGTGTTCTTGGTAACTTGCACAATAAGAATTCAAGAAGGTGATCTAGGGTTTTTCCACCACACTCCTGGAGGAAAAAACAAAGGTCCACTGCTGGAGGGGCTAAGCAATGTCATATCCTGCCCTACCCGGTTTGTCTCAGTGGATAGAGCCTCGGCCTGCCAACCGCAGGGTCCGGGTTCGATTCTGATCAAGGGCATGTACCTAGGTTACAGGCTCCTCCCTGGCTGGGGCCCAGGTCAGGGCTCATGCAGGAGGCAACCAATCAAAGTGTCTCTCTCACATTGATGTTCCTCTCTGTCTCTCCCTCTCTCTTCCACACTCTCTAAAAATCAATGGAAATGTATCTTCAGGTGAGGATAAAAAAAAGAAAGAAAGAAATGGTATATCCTCTGAAAGACACATCTTGAAAATACCTAAAGAAAGTTGTCGCCGAAACCGGTTTGGCTCAGTGGATAGAGCGTCGGCCTGCGGACTGAAAGGTACCAAGTTCGATTCCGGTCAAGGGCATGTACCTTGGTTGCGGGCACATCCCCAGTAGGAGGTGTGCAGGAGGCAGCTGATCGATGTTTCTCTCTCATCGATGTTTCTAACTCTCTATCCCTCTCTCTTCCTCTCTGTAAAAAATAAATAAAATATATTAAAAAAAAAAAAAGAAAGTTGTCATTTTTTCATGGTGAAGGGACTGGAGTCCATGTTGATGAAAACACCTTGGTGGCTGCAGTGGCTGGCAGTGGCTGCAGCAGTGGGATGATGGGGCTGGCGCCTTCCCCTGATCAGCCCGGTTGCCTCCCGCAGAGGGAGGCCAGACTGTGGCTGGGGAGTGGGCCTAAGCCATCAGTAGGACATCCCCTGAGGGCTCCCAGTCTGTGAGAGGGGGCAGGCTGGGCTGAGGGCCCCCGTGCACGAATTTTGTGCATGGGGGCCCCTAGTGAGTAATAACTATCCATCATCATAACATCTTTCCTTCTTTTCTGGTTCATCAATGCTGTAAAGATCCCATAAACAATATAAATACAATGTAAATAGATTGCTGTAAATTTTCAAGAACTACAAAAAAAGTACAGCAAATCATGAAGTTCAGGTAATTGCTAAAAACACTCACAAAACTATTGAGAAGAAAAAAAAATCAGAAACCGAGAGAAAATTGTTAAGAATGATGACAAGAGCATTAAAAGGGAATAATTTGCATATCCAGGCATTAGGAGAATTCATGAAGGTGGCTAATATTTTTTCAAATGTCCTCTTTATGATAGTGTTATAAAAATTTAAATGGAAGTGTGCATTTTATTGAAAAACTTGTATACAAAACCCAACACATGACTTATTCTTTGTTGTAATTATAACCTATATTTTGTTAAGTATAGGATAAAATACACAATTTTTCATAATTTTTGAATTTCAGTTTTTAAAAAATTACAATCAAGCCCCAATTTTTAAAAAATGGATCTTATTACTATGAACTTTTGTTACGTGCATTAAGAGCCTTTTTTTCTTAATACCTTTTATCCTGAGAAAATGAACTCTTACTATAATTATTTGTAGACCTTTGGAAATCATTAAAATGTTAAATCCATGAAAACAAGTACCATGTTTTCATCAGCCAACATCATGCCTTGCACATAAACAGTAATGTACCATTTACTGTGAGCCAAACACTGATCTCAGCACTTTACAAATATAATCTTCCATGTTAGGTATGATCTTCATTTTACAGATGGGAAAACTAAGGCACAGATAAGTTAAGTAACTTCTCTAAGGTCACACAGCTTGAAAGTATTAGAGCTGGAAATAAAACTTAGGGTGTCTGGTTCCAGAATCCGTGCTCCTAACCAATCCACTATGTTGTCTGTACTATTTAGGCTGCCTTCAGAAATTTTGTGGAATAAATTAAGATTTTAATAATCTGTATGAGTATGCAAATACAGAATATGGATCAGATTCAAATAAGATCCTGGGGAAGGGGGAGACCATTAAGGAGGTTTATGGTATTTCTGGTGTTGAGAAAGGCTAGAGGAAAAAAGTAAAAACAAAACAGAAACAAAACTCCAAAAACTGTTCAATGTAATGAAGACCATCTGGCCTCTTTAAATATATTTTTCATTCCATTTATATTATTATTTTTATCATAAAATAGAATTCACAAAGTGTGAGTTACACAAATATCTTGTGTACATTTCACCAACAGTTTTCTCTACCACTTATAGATACGTTTTGCATTATTGTCCGGCTGCTCTGCTATACATGTCCACTATTGACAATGCTGCTTGGTTGCACAATGGGAACGCCTGTAGGCTAAGGATCAAGACTTTATTTAACTTTTTTTTATACAGCACTTGGCATGGAGACCAGCACCAGGAATGCTAGAGTCTCTTCCATTCTCACACCCAGGGTCCACTTGAGGTTTTCTGCTTCCTCAGTTTCCCCCAGCAGCCCCACCCTTGTTTTACTTTATAACAACCTGTTTCTCTCAGGCTTTTGTCCAGTCTTTACTTCTGTGCCTCAGTCCCTTAGGATGCTGCTCTCTGCTGGGGGCCAGAGGCCTAATTTGATGGCCTAGCCAGGCCTCCTAGGTTTCCTGAGTTGTCTTAGCTGGAGGGGGCGTGGTTTAGGGGTGGGACTGGGGCTGGAGGTAGCAGGCAGGCTCTGGGTCTTCCATATCTCCCTCCAGGAGACTACCTCACTGTTTATCCTTCTGTATATTTACTGCGGTGAAAATTATATTCTCACCGCAGTAGATAGTGTGAGCTTCTAGAGGAGAGAGGCTATGTCCCAGCACTGAGCATATGCTTGGCAAAGAGTAGAGGTGCCAATTAATAGTCATTGAGTAGCATCCAGCACTTAAGACAGTACCTGATGATACCATGGAGACATCTGGTTCTTTTGCATGCTGATGAGGTCTTAGCCTCCGTTTTGCATATGACACATATATTGCTTTTCTACTCTTGGTAGAAATCCTCTGGTACAGACCAAGCCTGCCTGTAATACCAATCTCAGTGGAAAATGGAGTTTTGCTGCTGATCTCTCCCTACTGGTTCATGAGGAAACCTCCCTCCTGCTGATTTTAATGATGTTTATGTGTGGAACTTTCACACCGTGGTAATTAGTGCTGTACATAGAACTGTTTAGGAAATCTTTTTGCTTTTCCAGTTCCCAGGTAACAGGATCTACTTCAATAAGCTTTGCTGTAGAGTTTTTATCTATTTATATTCAACTAGTAGCCCGTTTGCACGAAGATTCGTGCAATAGACCTTCATTCACCTGGCTGCCTGCACCAGTTTTCTGCCGGCACCGGGGACCCAGGCCTTGGCTGTGGCCACCGCCTTCTGCCTTTTTCAGGGTCGGGGCTTGGCCCCGGGCGGTGGCCTTGGGCTCGGCCGCACCCAACATCCCTGCTACTGATCGCAGGAGCTGACCCCCAGTGGTTTCCTGCGATCGGTGCAGGCTCCCTGCTGGTGCCCAAGGCTGGGAAAGCCTCGGGCGGCTTTCCCGGCCTTGGGCTTGGCCGCACCCAGCGTCCCTGCTACGGATCGCAGGAGCCAACACCCTGGTCATTGCCTGCGATCCGTGCAGGCTCCCTGCTGGTGCCCAAGGCCGGGAAAGCCTCCGCCCCAAGGCTTTCCCGGCCTTGGGCTCCGCCACACCCCAACGTCCCTGCAACGGTTTCCTGGTGGGCGTGGCTTGGCGTAGCAAAGGTGCGGTCAATTTGCATATTTGTCTATTATAAGGTAAGATGTTTTGTTTCCTGGGGAACTTTATCTCATACACCCTTATTATTATTATTATCTTAAAATATTTTTATTGATTTCAAAGAGGGGATTGAACCCTGACCGGGAATCTACTGTGACCTCCTGGTTCATAGGTCGACGCTCAACCACTGAGCCACACCGACCGGGCTTATTTTTTTAACTTGATGTGTTATCATCAGTACTTGTAGACTCAGCTAGCTCTAACAATGCACCCCTTGACTTGTTTAGAGGACCATGGTCCGTAGTGTTGCACTAATGGGAGGTGAGTCTTTGTTTTGTTCCTTCTGGGCTTGTCTTGGTGATTGTTATTGTACGTCTAATCAGATCTTCCTCATTTTAGTCTTTATGTCTGTCACTCAATTGGACTGATCTCCATTCTGCTCTTCCCTACCCCACCCTATCAAGTGAGAGCCGCTGACTCTAGCCTCAGGCTGAGCTCTGATGAACTAAGATTTGGGTGGGGGGGGGGGGGCAAGACAGGCTCAGGGTGGCTCTGAGAAGTGGATTCTATGAGTAAAACAGACACGAGCTAGGCAGAATTCCTAAAGCACTTTCACTTTTTTTTCTATCATTAAACAATTATATTGGATTTTGACAATTTTCTTTAATTACCTGTATTATGGATACTCTCAAAAATTTAAGTTTTCTCCAAAATACATTTTAAGAATTTTTTCTTTTATTCCGAGATCCACTTGAGTTCACCCATTGCGTTTAGTTATACCCCTTTGGTTTCTTTTTCACCACATTTGTTTTTCATGATATTCCTGTCCTACTGACCCTTTTTGAAGTTCATTATCTCCAAAAAATAGACCATATGCTGTCCCTCCCCTTCTGCTCCTTTCTTTTCTCCACTCTGTTGCTCCTTTGGAGTCTTCATGAGTATGCATTACATACACTCCTCTGGACCTGTTCTAATAATTGGTAATATGGCTGTGCAAACTTAATAGTATACCTGTCATTCTCTAAAGAATGCATTGGACAGAGGGAAAAAGTTTGGGGTACAGACACATAAACACAGACACATACATGAGACCATTCTCTCCTCTAGGATCCTCTCCCAGAATGTGCATTATCAGACCAGGAACCCCAAAGAGGAGAAACAGAATCCCCGTGGTTACCAAGCATTGTGCTTGTATCCCACTCAAACATTAATAACTGCAGCTCTGGTCCATGGGCAGATAGGGTCTGGAAAATGACTGGAAGATTCCACTGTAGCATCTTTCCAGAAGATAATCTTCAATATAGAGATGACTCAGAAAGACCGAGGAAATTTTTATTGCAGAGAGAGGTTTGTAATTTGTCAGACAAATATTTACCTTCAAGGGAAAGACAATAACTGATAGACGATGAGAACTTTTCAGAACACTTCCCCAGAGCCTGAAGAAGAGACTTCCAGGCTGTGTACTGATGGGGAAGCAGCAAGCCGCCAAGCTTTTCCAGGCCTGCCCCGGGTGATCTCAACAGTCAGGCTACCTGCTGGTGCTGTTGGCTTCCCCTAAGTTTGCTTCAAGCTCCCAGACGGCTGAAGTATGGGATGCCAGTTCTGCACAGGGTGATGGGTTACAACCCAGGTGATCTGAAGGCTCATCCTCTGTGTAGGCGATGTCTTCTCTAACGGAGTTGCCGTCCTCCTACCCTTCCTTTTCTGTCAGTGGGTGAGTGCCAGCTCTGTCACAGGCACCACATTGGGCACTGTGAAGGACATAGACATCGTTGTCACACACCTTGGAGTCTCAGAGGGCAGGCCTACGCTTTTTATAAATCTGCTCTGGTCTACAGCTCCTACTTCTGAGGAGCTCAGCAAATCTCATTCATTACTAAAAGGACCTGCTCCTTACTCCCTCTTCCCAATTCTCATGCACTGACTACTTGAGATGTCTTCCAATTTTGAGGTTTCATAAGTTGAGGGGAATGGACTGTGATTGGTTACTAAATCTCATGCTGTTTTTTAGCATGTTAATAAAAACTGAACACCAAGAAACACAAGAAACTAATTAAAATGCCCTCCTTATCTCTCAGTAAATGTCCTCTAAAGGTACTTACAAGATTGTGAATGAAATTTATTTAATTTGATTCTATAGTTAATTTGCAAGATTTTATTTTAAAAGAATGAAGTGAAAGCTATATTCCCCAACGCTGTCCTGCAGAGAAAGCGATGGATATTGAAAAGCCATGTCCGTTAGAGGTAGAAAGCCCAGCAGCTTTCATGTCTTGCTTCTGTGCGGTGGATATGCTATCTGGTGTTTGCCTTCCTTCATCTGAGTCTATTTAAACAGAATGCCTTTTTCTCTGCATCTAGAGTTAATCATAAAGCTAAGAGAAGTCAAGCCTGTCATTAGTTGTTCTGTGAGAATAGCTACTAATATTCAAAATCAGGTCCCCAAGCTCCTCCTGGAACTCTCTTCCCCTGATGTCCACATAACTGGGTCCCTCATTTTGCTCAGGTCTCTGCTCAAAAGTTAACCTCATCTGAAAGACTTCATTGAGAACATTATCTTAAACAGCATCTCTCATCATCCTCTCTCCTCTAACTAGGATTTGTTTTTCACAGCACTTATCTTTCCCCGAGATACTACAAATTAATTTTTCATTATTGCCTTCCTGCCACCCTTACTATCACAATGGTCACAAGATATGAGAAGACAGGGATATTGCTCATCTTTCCCAGTTTTATACCAGTATTTAGAACAGTCCCAGGCACATCTTGATGTTCCGTATTGAATAAATAAATCAGCAAACAAACAAACAAACCAGGAAGCAGAGCAGCAACGTAGACAAATTCTGGATTTGAAATTAAGGTACCGTTTGACTCCTGGCTATGTTTGTACCAGAGCTGTATGTCTGTGGGTAAGCAAACTAAGTAGTTTGAACTTTTGTTTCTTCCTGTACAAAATGGAATATAACAAAATCTATCTTGCAACGGAGTTACAACATTCAATTGAGATGATATTTGTGCAAATGCTTTATACACTCCTTGTAAACAATGTTACTTAAAAGGGATTTGTTATTATTACTCACAGACTAATAGTTATGCTTATTGAACTGTTCTGCTTTATGTTCAGAAGACATG